>NC_140598.1:32093829-33293829 GCF_057381915.1 Diplotaxodon limnothrissa
TCAGGTGTTTGATTCACTTCCACTGCCACGCTGAGGCATGCAGACTGCTTCCACAAACATTTGTGAAAGAATGGGTCGCTCTCAGGAGCTCAGTGAAATCCAGCGTGGTACCGTCATGAGATGCTACTTGTTCAACAGGTCCGGTCATAAAGTTTCCTCAACACGAAATATTCCACAGTCAGCTGTTCGTGGTATTATAACAAGCTGGAAGTGATTGGGAATGACAGCAACTCAGCCATGAAGTGGTAAAATGTCAGAGTGGGGTCAGCGGATGTTGAGGCACATAGTGTGCAGAGGTCGCTGACTTTGTGCAGAGTCAGTTACAGCAGACCTCCAAGCCTCATGTGACCTTCATATCAGCTCAACAACAGTGCGTAGAGAGCTCCATGGAATGGGTTCAAATCAGCTGCGTCTAAGCCTTACATTAACCAGCTCAATACAAAGCATTGGAGTGATGTTAAGCACACCGCCACTGGAGCACTGGAGATGGGTTCTGCTGTATTGATTGATGCTGTCGCCCTGTTTCTTCTGGTCTTTGGTGGCCACAATGTCCCCTTTCAGTGAGTTCAGTTTTTTAATTCAGGCTTACCTCCCTGTCGTTTGTTACCTCTCCGAAGGTGTGGGATATGAGGAAGGGGACTGCCATCATGGACCTGAAACACCACGAGGATTACATCAGTGACATCACTGTGGACCAAGCCAAGAGGATCCTGCTCACAGCCAGGTAACAACAACTACTGATCAACTATAGACAAAATCTACTGAACAATTCAAAAATCTCTCTGGATCACTTGGATCTTTTCACATCCAACAACCATGCAAACTTTACATTCACTTAATACTTTATTTTCTGAGAGTCTCTTTTCTGAAGAGCATAGGCTCTGAAAACGTGATAAATACTGGAAATATTCCCAAACAAATCATATTTACACAGCCTCCAAGTGTCACAGTGGTGTAGGTGTAGCTCCGGAGGTAGAAGGTTGGTGGTTCGATTCCTTGATGCTCCAGTCTGCATGCAAAATTAACCTTGTGAAATATACTAAACCCCAAGTTGCAACTTTTTGTCTCTATCCAGCTTTGACAATAAGGTAAGTTTAACAACGTGCATAACTGAATGTAGAAAATAAGAAAACTCCTCCATAGTTTGCTGCTCTAGAAGTTATACCACCGTGGCAGGTCTCGTCTTTACCTCTCAGCTGTGATAGGCCGACGGCGTGACCACCAAAATATGTGAATATGACAGGCCTCAAAAGGTCATGGTCAGAGGTCAAGTTTTTCTAAACATCACCTGTCAAATTTAATAACACAGGTGTGCTGCTACGAGGCTGAGGAGCAGCACTGGTGGCTGTCAGCACTTTGTTTTGAACGTACATTTGACTGAAGGCTCAAGTCTAACTTGGATCTTCTTCTGATGTTTTGATAATCACAGTGTCATTGATGTCGAGTTTTCCCAACTTGGCATCAAGCGCGTGTGCTGCTCAGCTGCTACTATAAAGTGAATCAAGATGCAGTTCTGTGCAAAGTGCTGAGCCAGCCCTCATTTCTTTATATTCGCCAGAAAAATGGCAAATGTGCAGGCATTTATGAAAATATAGTATAGAAGCGCAAAAGAGTTTGTATGGTTCTAACAAGCTTGCAAGTCAATAGTTGCTATGACCACCTTCTAGATATGTTTTTGCTGCATTGGCAGTGTGCTTAAGATCATTATAATGCTGTAAAATAAAGCTCTTTCCCAAATGTGAAGCGTCTGATTGCTCCAAACTGCTTCCAAAATGACAAGAAAGCCTGACTCATTGGAAGGAAAATATGAAGACGTGACGGGTGACTCAAGACTTCTGTACAGAGCTATAGCAATAAAATGAAGAGTTGACATCCAACTGAAAACAACATTAATTTAGATCCTGGTACAGTTTTCACGAGAAATAAGTTCCACAAGAAGTCAGTCATGACAGCAGCTCACCTGATGGAATTGGACGACTCATTTAAAATTCAAAAGGCTTGAAGCCTGAGCCAGTTTGTAGCCCACCATCAGCGATCAAACCCTGACCCAGCAGCAACTCTTTGACTCATCTTAACTTAAGCTTCTTTTTTTGTTTTTACATCAGTAAGACACTCAAGATACTCCAAGGAAACCCAAAACCATTACAGACTGTGACGCTTGGGGTGGTTGCAGTTTTTTGCAGAGCTTCGATACGTTTTTAGCCTTGGAGTTTTCACCTGGACGTCACGTGCAGCTATAAAAAAAATCACATGAATTTTAAAGTTTCCCAAATTTCAACCGAACTTTATGCGCTTAGGTGTTCTTAGTGAAAACATAAAGTTTCAGGGTTTTATTAGATATGATGGAGTTAAGGTACAGAAAAAAGCCAGAAATGGTGATCCTGAGCTCACCATCTGAGCTCCAATCTGATTTGCTGTGATTTGTCACAGTGGCGATGGCACCATGGGCGTCTTCAACATCAAAAGGCGGCGGTTTGAGCTGCTGTCAGAGTACCAGAGTGGTGATCTGACCTCAGTGGCGCTGATGAAACGGGGCAAGAAGGTGGTTTGCGGCTCCAGCGAGGGGACGATCTACATCTTCAACTGGAACGGCTTTGGAGCCACCAGTGACCGCTTCGCTCTCAAGGCTGAGTCCATAGACCAAATCCTCCCAATCACTGACAGCATCATGTGCACCGCCTCCACAGACGGGTACATCAGGTGAGTTGTGTTAACATTGAAGGTTTAATACAAAATACAGTGTGATATACAGCTGGAAATATCTGCCAGTTTGAGCAGATTATGAAAGTTCTTCTTGCTTTTGACATTACTATCGATTAAAAGCCCTGTTAGCCGTCTGTTAGCCTTTACTGCAGAATCACTAAAACACAGAGTGTTACTCAGGTAATTTAGCATCTGTGCAACATGTTGGTGACAAGAAAAAAATCATCTACCAGCAGGGCGCCAGACTAACTTTTTGCCATAGTTGCACTGGGTGCGCCTAGCACAAAAGTTAGGCGCACCCAGATTTTTCAACCACATTGCTCAACACCGCAGTTTTACATGTGCACATTTTTGGGGGGGAAATTGATGTCAATACAGACAATATTGATTTGTAAATGATTAACTAACAATCTTGTGCTTGTGCTTAAAGTGCTTTGGTATTCTTTGGCAATATTGTAGAAAATCTTAAACGTAATCATCACATCGGCCTCCTCTGTTTGCTGCTGTCGCTGAAAGGCAGTGGGGAGAGGGGACACTTGGGCAGTGCATTTACCACAACATATAGTGTTCTCTGGATACACTGGGCTTTTTCAGCGTTCAGAGGTTGATGGCTCTGTGTCAGAGCAGTGGCTGTGAATTTCAGACTGATCAGGCCTTAAGTTAACAAAAAAGTTAGCAATAGTTCTTTTCCTATTACAGCTACATCCACTTCTCTCAGGCCTAGGCTGCTCACTAGGGCTGGGTATCATCACTGATTTCTATAATCCATTCAATTCCAATTCACAAGGTCCCGATTAGATTCAATTTAGCCTCAGACAGTCAGAAATAATATAATTCTGATCGTTTATCAGTACTGACACATGTGAGACTTCATCAGAGGTGTGAACATCACAGCAGATGCCTTTGTGTGAAAGTAACTGAGAATAAAACACAGAAAAACATGAAGGAGATTTTCCTGGTCTGGCTTTTTATAGCAGATAACCTTGAAAATATTCTACAATGTTCTGCAATTTTGCATAATTTTAAAAAGTTTAAATGTCTTCAGTATTGAACAGCAGAAATTAGACTTTCTTGTCCATTTAAGTTAAAAAAACCCACAGTGGCCGACAGCGCTGTAAACAACGGTAGACTGGTGGGTTAAGGTTACTCACCTCTCTCTCTCCGCCCACCCTGCACTTTCAAACGTACACGCCGACTACATGAATATCTGGACCACGACCAATCAGAGAGGTCCCTCCCCTGACTATCTCTGATTGGTTTAGACCACGATAGGGGCACAATGTGTGTCTGCTGTTGACCACACGAAGACTTTCAGAGTTGCAAAGACTTTTTTTTTTTTTTTGTTACTCGAACAGTTGGTCGCACCGTCGTGCCATTGGAAAAAAATTGGTCTCATTTGTGACCAGTATACACCATCTGTAAAGTTGTCAGTACACGTTTGTCTGATCATCTGTGAAACTGCATTGAGTCAGAGTTGTTTTATGTTGAAGCTGATAAACAAATGGTACTCGTTAAGACTCATCAGACATCAGATTGTCAATATAACTTACTAACACACTCTGTCTCTCCACCATCAGAGCCGTCAACCTTCTTCCCAACCGAGTCATCGGCTGCATCGGGCAGCATGTTGGTGAACCCATTGAAGAGCTCGCTAAGTCTTGGGACTCACGTTTCCTGGTCAGCTGCGCCCAAGACCAGCTCATAAAGTTCTGGGATATTTCCAGTTTACCCAACACGACTGTCGATGAGTACCGCAAGAGAAAGAAGAAAAACGGTCGGATGAAGTCTCTCACCAAGAAGGCCCATGGTGACAATGACTTCTTCTCAGGACTTGTAGAGGAAACTGAGAAGAAGGAGGAAGAGGAACAGGAGGAAGAGGAGGATGACAGTGACAGTGATTGAAAATGGTAGTCATTAAGCCTTCGGACAGATTAGTCCTAGAGAATGGGTGTGTCTGCTGTTTGAGTCGGGCCTTTGCCTTTGGTGGATTCCAGTATTGTTAGAAACAAACAACCACTGAGGACTAAACAGAGGTTTAGTTTCTCTTGAAATGTGCCGGGATTAAATGTGAACGTCTCAGAGGAGAAAATGCTCTTCAATATTAATACTGTACATCAGTACTGGCTCTTTAGTGGTTGGTTGTGCATGTGCTCAGTGCTTCCATGAAACAGTTTGTTAAATGTTTATATACTTTGTGTGAAAATTTGAGGAGGTCTGTTGTCAATCATATTAAAATAATTTATAAGAACTTTAATATTAGATGTTGTGGTATCAGTACCAGAAGTCGGGTGATGGGGCGATGAACCTGATCCAGAGTAACGCTAAGATCCAAAAACAGACTTTGCTGTTACATTTATACGCCTGCAGGATATCCTGTAAATCTGCTGAAAGTTGTGTTGTATCAAACTCATTTCTCTCAATAAAAGTGTTGTTTATATTTAACGAATTACTCATTTGAACTCTTAAAATTTAAAAAGGAAGTATTACTTTTATATTGACGGACCTCAGCCATCCGACTGATGGTAGTCTAAGGAGCTTGGAAAGAAAAGTTACTGGACTTGTTTAAGCTACTTGAAGACGTTTCATTTCTCATCCAAGAAGCTTCTTCAGTTCTGAAACAAAATGGTGGAGAGTCCCAGGAATGTAAAGGCCAGTGGGGGTCGTGCCTTAAGAGGGTCATTGACTTATGATCAATAACAACCCCTGTTTCTTTGTAACATTGCTGTGACAGGGTTGTGTTTGTGTATAATTTGACACATTAAACACTTAAAACTACAATAACTGATTGTTGTGTTCTTGTTTTCAGCAGAATCACAAACAGCACAGGTTGGTTTTCCACAGAAACACAGCTCATGTTCATGTTTATGCTCGAGGCAAACACTGAACTGTATATGTCAAAAGGAAATAATGTTTGGTATTTATGCCTCCATGAATGAAGTGAACTTACGACAAACGGGTTTACAACACATGAGCATGTTTTATTCTCTGGATGGTGAAGGCTTCAAACTTTGCATTTGTGAGGTTGAACTTTTATAAAATTGTGTTTTGTTGCTGTTTAGAGAGCAAATCTGTCAAATGTCAGTGTGATGACTCCAATTTCACAGATGGATGAGGAAGCATGAAGACATTTGTTTTCTCTTTGTTTGTCTGACAATGTACACATTTCACATAGCACGCAGTTTTTTGTCCAATCAGAGGTGTTGAAATGTCAGCTGACTGACCCTCTCCAACATGCTCCGCCCTCTGCTCTGCCTGTCTGTAAAACAATGATTTGCACATATCTCATCAGTCTTGCACAAAATATAAAAATCTATTCATTTGATCAGAGCATTGATCCATGTTTGTGCAGTGTTTTGTTTTTGCATTAACCCCAAATATTTCCCTACAACATAAGTGACAAAGTGAAACATCACATGAACCATTATGGAGTCGCCCCTGATATAAAACCATGATGTGATCCAAACTGAGGATTATGCTTATTATGAAGGAGAAAACCACAGAGAGATGCTCAAACTGTTTTTATGTCAGGCTGTAAAACATGTTAACTTCTGCTATGAGTTTAATATTGAACATTAAATGCTGGGACACTTTTAAATTTTAAAATTTTAAAAATGGTACGTTTTTGCATTAAATGCATCACTGGGTGAGGCCAAATATCTTTTTACATTACACCACAGTCATGAAGAGTGTGAGACAAAATGTAGATGCAGTTGTATCACAGCTGTTAGCAGGACAAAGAGCTTTAAGAAGACATGAAGAGCATTATTGTTGAATGTCTTTAATCCTGCAGTGACAAACTTATTTCAGTGTTTCTTGTTGCTGTTGTCCTGTTTGTGTAAGAAGAGGCTGAATAAGCATCCGTCAGTGGGAGGTTCCCATCAGGTGTCTCCACCGTGGACTCCACCTCCAACCCCATTCTTGAGGTTGGAGGTGGAGTCCACGTCCGTCTCTCTTTATTCACATATGGTGAGACGGACGGAGAGAGCAGCGTCTTCTTCACAGAGACACCACCTGCAGAATCACCAGAGAGCCTCCTGAGCAGCAGCCTTCATCCTCCTCATCCTCCATCAGAGCTGCAGGTAAGACGAGCTGCACACCTGGACTCTTGCTCTGCCTCTTGTAACACACATCAGGACGGCTCAGTGGACACATTTCAGAGCTGAACAACACATCAGTGTTAGGACTGTTAACAGACACAAACACATCACAGACAGATGAAGGTGTGAAAGCCGACTTTTAGTGTTTTATCCAGATGTTAAAAGCTGAGTTCAGTGTTTTGGGGCTGGTGGTCATCATTCCTCCTGTTCTTACTGGACGTCAGGAGATCCTTTCCTGATGTGCTTGGAGCACAAAGCTCCACAGAGAATAGATTTGAATGTTTGTCTAATTTATCATTGTTGGAGACAAACTTCCTCAAACTGAACTAAAGTAAAACAGAAACATTTTATTTGAACATCCCAACCTGTTGCATGGATACGACAGTGCCGTTGGTCTGTGAGTGTTTCCTGTCAGGAACCTCGCTTACTTTCAGCTCGAGCTGAACTCAATATCCTGGCTTTTTATGCACTCACACTTTTATTTACTTGTTTTATCTGATTTATTATTTATTTACTGACTGTTTGTATGCAGTGTATATTTGTATAACTTCTACAGCACTTTGGTCAACAGGTTGTTTTAAACGTGCTGTATAAATAAGCTTTGACTGACACATAAAGTAAAGCCAGCTTTGCATTGTTGGAATAATTTGGTGAATTTCCAACAAGCTGGTGACTCGCCCTCCTGCCCCTCCCTCACTTTTCTTTCTAATAAAGCTTCTCATGTCCATCGTTGATGAGCTTCAGCTGGTTAGCAAACACCAGTTTGTCAGACCTGGACCAATCAACACTGTCAGCTTACAGGTGCTGTCGGAGGAATCCAGATAAACTGTGACGCCTGAACACATCTTTACTTTAGTAAACATTTATTTTTATTCTGGAGCCCCGAACGCCTCGGCTGAAGACACGCCCACTTTTATTTAACCTTATCTGAAGGAAGCTGCTGCTCAGGTCCTGGTGACAGAAACCTGTGAACACGTCAAAGCTGACAAAGAGTCCGAACACAGCGTCACATGACACTGACAGCACTGCTCAGTGGACACAAAAACACTCAGAGAGTTTTTCTGTTGTTACAGAATAAAGTGTTTTGGATGTTGTTAATGTGTGATGTTATATAGAGCTGATCATGTTTTATGTCATCTATAAGTTTGTCTTTGTATCACTGCTGTGACAGAGTTTGTGTTTGTGTATAATTTGACACATTAAACACTTCAAACTACAATAACTGATTTTTGTCTTCTTGTTTTCAGCAGAATCACAAACAGCACAGGTTGGTTTTCCACAGAAACACAGCTCATGTTCATGTTTATGCTCGAGGCAAATACTGAGCTCTGTAAGTCAAAACAGAAATAATGTTGGGTTTGATGAATCCATAAACTACAAGTGAAGTGAACTTGTTACAAACAGGTTTACAACACATGATCACATTTTATTCTCTGGATGGTGAAGTCAAAACTTTATATTTGTGAAGTTAAACTTTACAGAAAAGTTTAAAGTATAAATAAACTGACTATAAATGTTAGAATTTCATGCAGTTTTCTCAAAATGTGTTTGTGTTTCAGGGATCTGTCAGCTGATTGGCCCTCTCCAACATGCTCCGCCCTCTGCTCTGCCTGTGTGCTCTCATTGCACTGACAGGTAAACACACACACCATTTTGTCCTCACAATACTCAACTGCAAAAACATGAGAGTGACTTTTTTTCTTTTTTTTCTTTCTTTTTGGCCTGTCCCGTTTGGCTCTTTTGCATCAGAATTGTTGTCTAAAGGCAAAGAAAGATGCCCAACGGATTTACTTTACCAAATTGACCATCCCAGCCTTGCCGTAATGGTCCATTTGATTCACCTTTTATTGTTTATTTTATTTTCACTTGCTGAATACGGGACAGACTTGACTGGAGGAAAGAAGGGGAGAAAGAAAGAGGGAAAGAGAAACAGCTGAGAAGAGGGACGGGGGAGAAGGGCAAAAGACAAAAACCAACAGAATGGGCAGAGAAAAAAAAATGCATATATCAATCACCTGGATCACCTGCTGAGAAAGAAAAAAGAAAGCAAGCAGAAGAGAACAAGAGTAATAGAATAAACAACATCACAATGATATATGGGAATATGACAGTAAATACTAAATATTAAACATTATTGTGCAGCACATAAGATCAACAGAACACAACAAAACATGAGAGTGACGATGAAGAAAGCTTTAAGTACAAATAATCTGACATCATCAGCAAAGTTTTATCTTTTGTTTTTTAATTATTGTTTAACAATAAAGCAAAACAAAAAGAAAAATTTTCTTTTCAATTGAACTTCTCATCTTTGCAGTTTTATTACCTTCAGTATCCAGAAGTCTATCACACTGGTGTTTCCTGTTATGTTTGTTTCCAAGGACAACTAACTGATGATGTCATAGTAAAGCTTTACACTGATTGGTGAATAAACGCTGTTTAATCCCTTCATGAAGGCAGTTTTTCAGCCTGCAGCTCTCCCTGTTTGTCCGACCAGCTAACAGACTGTAGCTCACAGCTCTCATGTGTCTCTGTGTCTTCAGGTGCTCAGACGTCGTATCAGCAGACATTCACTGAGTCTTCAGTGCTGAACATCAGCTCATGTCCCATCACGTATTATGGACAGCAGTACGAGCAGCTCTATGTGAGTAGGATGAAGCCTGATGTTTTAGCAGATCTTTGTGTTTCCATCACTGTGGCTGTTTAGTCTCCACCTGTGGCAGAGATCATGTTTGCAGACTGAGTGAACATCAGCAGTTAATGAAGGTCACACACTCTCTGTTCACGGGTTCAGGCCCTCAGAGGGCAGCTGGCTTTAAGCTCAGAGTCTCATTAATGTCCTCTGCAGTGATGCTGAGTATGTGAACCTGATGCAGCTTCCTGAAGCAGAGCGAGAGCTCTGACTGAAACCTGAGCAGCTCTGACACCAACAGTTCAGCTGTAAATGACTCAAAGCACAAAAGATGTTGATGTTTGACTCGTTGTGTCTCTGATTTTCCACAGGTGAACATAACATCTGGAAATGTTACCGTCTGTTTCAACGGCTTTTTCAGTCCTGAAACTGGAGGCGACTGTGTTGTGGAGCGTTCACGGGGCGCAGAGAGTTTTTACTTTCAGACATATTCATATCATTATTATTATAATGATTATGATTATTGCCACTTCTATATATATTTCAATAATGTGAGTGTTTTTCTGTATCACACAGTTAAATCTGTCACTTTTCACTGTTTCACCACAAATTAATTGTATAAACACTGCAAACCAAAAATAAAATTTGAGGTTTTATCACATCAAAAACTTTTGTAAAAGCTTTTAGAGGAAACTTCCTGACAGTGTCTGAAACTTTTCTGTTTGCTCGTTACAGATGTATTTGTATCATCAAATGTATGGGACACAACGATATCTGTACTTGTCTAATTACAACTCTGATCCAACGGTGAGTCTCTGAGTGTTTATAAACAACTTTACACGTCTGTTAATGTTTAAATACTACATTAAATACTTTCTAACACAAACATCGTTGTCTCTGCTTTGTAGTCGTAACATTGATTGTGTTTGTTTCTGTCCAGGTGTTTGAGCTTCAGGTCGGTGGAACCACAGTCGATACAGTGACTCTTACTGCATATGCAAGTTATTACTTCAGCATCAGTGGATGCAGACACTCAGGTAAGTGAATCTAAAGCTCCAAACTCAACTTTGGGATTCTGTAAAATGTAACTATTTGAATGTTACGGTGATGTTTGTGCTCACAGTTGTTAAACGAGTCAGTGATCTGTGAGTGTTTGAATTCCTTCAATCCTCAGGTCAGATGTATCGACCTGGTACAGTGATCAGCTCTGATCCAGAAACCTGCTTCAGTCTCACCTGTCATGAGACTGCAGTCCTCAACATCTCCAGCTGTGGTCCACTGGAGCATTGTCAAGGCAACAACATGTAAATATGTCTTCTTTGTATTTAAAAGAAAGCAGGAAGTGTTAGTATTACATCAGCAGTGATTGAACTCATTTTGATCAGAGCAAAGAGCGTCTTCTTCTTCTTCTTCTTCTCAGTGAACAGTGAGTTTGATAAAATGCTCAAACTTCACACACAGCTGCTGATTCACAGCTGGATTATTTGATGAATCACATATCAATTAAACCCCTTCTGTTTGTCTGGCTGGTGTTTCCTGTAGCGCCACCATCAGGTTTTTCTCTGAGATGTCTTGAAACATGAGAGCTCCCACTGGTGGCTGCAGCTCCCAACAGCAGCTCATTAAGATGTTCATGGTTGGATTTTTTTTTTTTTTGATGACCAGGATATGTCCTTACATATTAAACAAATATGTAAGCATGTATTTTCTTCCATTTGCGCAACATCTCTAAAATTAGAAATATCCTGTCTCAGAGTGACGCTGAAAAACTAGTTCATGCATTTATTACTTCCAGGCTGGACGACTGTAATTCATTATTATCAGGATGTCCTAAAACCTCCCTGAAAAGCCTTCAGCTAATCCAAAATGCTGCAGCAAGAGTCCTGACAGGGACTAGAAAGAGAGAGCAGGTTTCTTTAGCAATATTGTAGGCCTTGGGGGCTTGGGTCCTGGTTGTGTCGCCGGAGCAGTGGGCGGGTGGGTGCAGGGGGGCTCAGCCCCAGTGCAGGGGACCTCTGGTGCATCAGCCCAACTAGGGGGCTCTCTAACTGGTGGGGAGGTTGTTATATCTTTGCAGGTGGTCTCCTCACTACAGGAGCTCACTCTGCAGGTGGGGGAGAGATATAGGAGAGGTGGAGAATGAACTCAGCCTGGGTATCTATTGTCTTGTGTAGTTTGGGAGATGATTGGATGATGGGGTGGGTGCAGTTTTCTCTGGGGTGGAGTCGGGTGGGCTGCCCCGGACTCTGTGGGGCTGGGCGGTGCTGCTGCTGCGGGCCCCGGTCCGGATGGGCCTGGGCCCCCTTGCCCTGGTGGGTTCCAGAGTGTGGGGGTGCCTACTGGGGTCAGCGGGGGAGCTTGTCACCTTGTCACCTCCCTTTCTTCCCTCCCCATCCTCAGCTGCCTCCCTATTCCCTTTTTTTTTTCCTTTTTTTTTTTTTTTTTTTGTCCCGTTTGGATCTTTAGCCATCAGAATTGTTGTCTTAAGGCCAAGAAAGATGCCAAGCGGATTTATTTTACCAAGTGGATCATCATGGCCTTGCCATATTGGTCCATTTGATTGACCTTTATTATAATTATGAATTTATTTTATTTTCAGTTGCTACAAACGGGACAGACATGACTGGGGGATAGGACAGGGAGATAGGACTGGTCCTGCAGGACCAGTGTTAGACATAACCTGAGAGGTTGATGGCTGCGAGTCAGAGCACTGGTTATACATTTCAGATGGATCAGGCCTTAACTCAACCAAAAAGTTATTAATCGTCCTTTTCATCTTTCTTAATGCCCACAGCTGCATCCACTTCTGTCAGGCCTAAGCTGCTCACTCAGGCTAAATATAAACCACAAAAATAACACTTCTCATTCTCTACATGTTTGAGAATGAGACGTCACTGGTTTCAATAATCGATCTGATTCCAATTCACAATGTTCAGATTTGCTTCGATTCCCTATTTGATTCAATTCAATTTTGCCTCAGACAGTCAGAAATATTATAATTCTGATCATTTATCAGTGCTGACACTTGTGAGGCTTCATCAGAGGTGTGAACATCACAGCAGATGCCTTTGTGTCAAAGTAACTGAGGATGAAACACAGAAAAACATGAAGGAGATTTTCCTGGCCTGGATTTTTATAGCAGATAACCTTAAAAACATTCTGCAGTAGATTGAAAACTGAAGAAAAACATGACTCAACATATAAAATTACCTGATGCTGCTGAAGTGAATGTTACAGAGGTTTTATTAAAAACACTGCTAAGCATTTTGCAATGTGGCATCATTTTAAAACTTTCTTCAGTATTAAACAGCAGAAATAAGCCTTTCTTGTCATTTTTGAAAAAGAAACAGCTGCTGTCAGTGCTTGTACACAATAGTGTGAAATAAGCAAATGAATGGGAGAGAGAGAGAGCTGTGCTGGAAGTGTGATTTTATCTTGCAAAGGTAAGAGTTAATTAATGAGGATGTTATCAAACGGGAACAGCAGTTTGGAGCTCCTTTTGCTGCTGGCTCAGTGAATTTTGGTTGGAGAGTAAAAAAAACCTGCAGCTCAGAATCTGTGAGCTGTTTCAGCCCCGACAGCGTCTCCATGTTCATGCTGTCGGGAGAGAAAGCCAACAACTCACAGATCCTGATCCGTCGGGTCCGCTCTCTTTGTTTATGTCGTTGTGTAGAATCTGTTTACCTGCTCTCATTTGCTGTTTTAGCTGCTTGGTGGTTGTTGAAATAGTTTTGTGAGTTTCTGGCAAAATAATTGATATTTAAAAATTGATTCAGGATTTAATGAATAAATATCACCTTATTCAAGCTAAAATCCATTTTAATTAGAAAGTTATTGAAACCCAGCACTACTACTCGCCTCTGTCTATCTGCCTGCACTTTCAAACGTACACACACGTAGGGAGACAGAAATATCTGGAACACGGCCAATCAAAGAGGTCCCGCCCCTGACTATCTGTGATTGGTTTAGAACACGATATGGACATAATGTGTATCTGTTGTTGACCACACAGAGACTTTCAGAGTTGCGGAGACTTTTTTTTTTTGGACTGAATGGCTGGTCGCACCGAGACCTCCACATATGCGCATATGTGACCAAATTGGTCGCACTTTAGATCCCTGCTTGATTGACTAACAGGTTTCCTCCTGTTAAGATAGCATATATCCTTCAAACTGTGGACAAGGTTGTTGCAAAAAGGACGTGACATGATAGTTTTCATTCTAAGGTCATAGGATCTTTATGTCTAAGTGACTGTTGTTGTGATTTAAGGCTATAAAAACAAAACAAAACTGAATAATGTTGAATTTTCTGCCTTTATCAGCTGCGTGTCGGCCTCCACCTGCACTGTGACCGGCCCCACTATCATTGACGTCCACGGCCAGATTAACTCCATCCAGGATCGCTGTGCGTACTCTCTGTTCTCGACTCCATCACTCCCAGACTTCCTTGTTCTGGGGAACTTCAGGGACAGACGTCGTAAAGATGTGAGCTTTTTGGACAGTGTGACGCTGCGTGTGGACGGGCATGACATTCACCTGGAACAAGGTGGGAGAGTTCAGGTAAGCGACCTACAGCCACAGTTCATGTGTCAGAGTGGAGTCTGATCCAAAGTCCTCCCTCATCCTCTGCTGTGTCTCCTCTCATCGTTCTTCTCAGGGCTGTTAGAAGCAGTTCTTTCAGAGCTGCTAAACTCAGTGGTTGTTGCTGTGAAATCAGCCTGTTTGTGTGTTTGACATGTTTCACTCAGTGTTTCCTCCACTTTGTCTCTGCTGTGATGCAGCTGGACGACTCCACACTGACCCTCAGCAGCTCACCTCAGCTGGTTCATGGTGTGCAGCTCTCTAAGGACCAAACTGGAGTCACTGCCGAACTCACCAACCTCAACATCTCTGTCTTCTTTGATGGCGACACCGCACAGATCCTCTTAGAAAGTACAGAAAATAAAGTTTAACTCATGTAACATAAACTGTAAACTGTGCTGTTATTTATTGAGCTGCTGTGTTCCTCCAGTTTGAATATTGATGCTGATCTGACTCATTCTGTCCTGATCCTCTGCAGGACCTGCTGGTTCATCTGTGGAGGGTCTGTGTGGAAACTCCAGCAGCTCTCTGAGTGACCTGAGGCTCTCTGAGTACAGCTCCACCAGGTAAGACCTCATCACAAGCTCAGAGTCCCTCTGACTGCTGCTGCTGATGTTGCAGATATTCTGTTTGTATGAATGAGCCTGAACTTTGTTGTTTGTCGCCCCCTAGCTGTGAGATGCAGTACAGTGAGACTGCTGACAGCACGATCGACTGCACCAGTGTGACTGAACGGTGAGCAGACTGATCCACACAGCAGGAAACATCTTACCACTTTATTTCTAATTCACTTTAAAACAACATAACAGCTGAACAAAGTCATGTATAAAAACATAAGAGAACCAGAACAAAACATCAAATCAGCTGTAAGTTAAGATAAAATAAACGTTTTAGTGGGAAATATTTTTGGTCATGGCAGAAAGCACAAGTTAAGAGCAGTAAAAATTAAGAAAAACACAATAGGATAAGATGAAACATAATTACATACTATAAAAAATAAAATAACATTGTGATGGACCGAGTTAAAAAAGCAGGAGTCAAAGGTTTATTAGAAAGGTAGGGTTTTCATTTAACCCCCACAATTTTAATTACAAAAGTAATAAATGTTGAAGTCATAAAAGAGGTCAAAGAAACAAAACTGAACTCTGGCAGAGAACTGCAATCTTAACAAACCAAACAATCGTAACTGACCTAAAGAGGAAATGACACACAGGGGTATATATATATATATATATATATATAAAAATAAAAACACCCAGCACGCCCCTGCGGTCGGTTTATCCTTCAAGCTCGGGTCCTCTACCACAGGCCTGGGAGCTTGAGGGTCCTGCGCAGTATCTTAGCTGTTCCCAGGACTGCGCTCTTCTGGACAGAGATCTCCGATGTTATTCCCGGGATCTGCTGGAGCCACTCGCCTAGCTTGGGAGTCACCGCATCTAGTGCTCCGATTACCACGGGGACCACTGTTACCTTCACCCTCCACATCCTCTCGAGCTCTTCTCTGAGCCCTTGGTATTTCTCCAGCTTCTCGGGTTCCTTCTTCCTGATGTTGCTGTCATTCGGAACCGCTACATCGATCACTACGGCCATCTTCTTCTGTTTGTCTACCACCACTATGTCCGGTTGGTTAGCCACCACCATTTTGTCCGTCTGTATCTGGAAGTCCCACAGGATCTTAGCTCGGTCCAGGGTGTACCCCGCCTTTTGCCCTATGACAGCTGGGATAGGCTCCAGCGCCCCCCGCGACCCTGAAAAGGATAAGCGGAAGCAAATGGATGGATGGATGGATGGGACTAACGCGTTATTAAGTAACGCGTTACAGTAACTACGTTATTATTGTGGTAACGAGCACGGTAACTAGTTATTATGCCAAAATGAGGAACGCGTTAATCGTTACTGGGATTTAGATCGTTAATCATTACTTCGTGTGGTGGCTATCGCGGAGCTTCCACAGATTCAGTAACATTAGCAAGTGGTGGAGGGCAGCAGGTGGATGAAGGAAAGGGGATGCAGGAGGAGCAGAGACCCGAGGCGGCCGCCGGTCCGAGTGTCAGGTGAACTGAACTTCAGGTAAGAAGTTATGACCTGCAGTCCATCTGGGTCAGATATAAACCAAGTTTAGGTGGAGTTTACTTTCGTTATGCTGACTTTTTCGTACTGCGTGCTAGCTAGCATGACGGAGTTTCTATACAGCTGGGTGGTGCTATGTTACTGATGTTGAACTTTTTGTTCATAAGGTTAATTATTAGAGTTGCCAACCATCCCGTAAAAAAAGGAATCATCTGTATTCAGAGAAAATATTACGCTTTTCGTATTGAGGTGAAAAGGAACACAGTTTGTCCCGGACTTTAGCTACAATGAAAAAGGCACAAAGCTGGAGTTATTCTGTGTCTTTACACTGCAGCTAGTATTTCTTTCTTATTCTCATTTAAAATATCTAGCATTAAAAAAAACTAATTATCTGAATCTTACAACAAACGATTGATAGATTGATGCATATATGCTATCAGAACAGTGTACATCACTGTCACAACAGCGTTTGTTTTCATTCAAAGGCTTTATGATTTTTCCTATAATGGTGGGCTGGTCTCTAGTCAAAACACCCAGGCCGATTTTTTGTCCCAGTCCAGCCCTGTAAGCAGCTCATCTGCAGTCTGGTGTTACCTACATCTTCCTATTCGGAAGGCAGAATTTCTGAGTTCTGAGTACAATCAAAAGCACCACGACTGCAGTTTTTGTGTTGGATGTAAAAAGCTCACATGACGCTGTGAGATAGGCTAGAATCATGGCTGCGGTCAACGACGGTCCAGTTGTGGGATTTCTCTCGTGGAAATATACACATTACTTTTTTCTTTCTATTGGTAGGTGGCACAGTGCACCTGTGGCAAGTAAGCAAGCTAGAAGACTGGCAGTCTGGCTGGGTATCCAGTTACGGAAGCAACACATTAACAAGAGAATTCTAAGTAAAACCAAAGTTACTTTCCCTAGTAACTAGTTACTTTGAAAGTAACGAGTAACTTGAAGTAACTGAGTTTTTTTGATAAAAGTAACTAGTAATGTAACTAAGTTACTAATTTAAAGTAACTTACCCAACACTGCATTTAACTAATAATAATCTTTATGAACAGTTCCAGTCTGGTTTTCGCCCCTCCCATAGCACTGAATCAGCACTTATAAAAATAACCAATGATCTTCTTATGGCAGCTGACTCCGGTTTACTTTCCATTCTTATTCTCCTCGATCTGAGTGCTGCTTTCGACACTATTTCTCACTCCATTCTTCTCAGTAGGCTAGCCTCCATTGGTCTCTCCCATACTCCACTAGCCTGGTTTTTAATCATACCTGTCACTTCTTTTTGGTCTTACTCAAAAATTCATCCACAAGCTCCAACGCATCCAGAACTCTGCTGCCCGTATTATCACCAGGACCCCTTCTATCCACCACATCACTCCTGTCCTGCAGCAGCTTCCTTGGCTCCTGGTCAAATATCGCATCAATTTCAAAATACTCTTGTACACATTTAAGGCTATTCATCATCTCTCTCCTCCATATCTCTCTGATCTGGTTCAGATCACCGCCCCATCTCGGTGTCTTATATCCTCTTCTTCCCTTTCACTCTCTGTCCCCTCCCCCCGTCTTGCCACCATGGGGAGCAGGGCTTTCAGCTGCTCTGCTCCTCGACTCTGGAGTTCCCTACCTCCTGATTTAAGAAATATCTCTTCCTTCTCTCTCTTTAAGTCCCAACTCAAAACTCACTTTTTCAAAATACAGTGGGGCAAAAAAGTATTTAGTCAGCCACCGATTGTGCAAGTTCCCCCACTTAAAATGATGACAGAGGTCAGTAATTTGCACCAGAGGTACACTTCAACTGTGAAAGACAGAACGTGAAAAAAAAATCCATGAATCCACATGGTAGGATTTGTAAAGAATTTATTCGTAAATCAGGGTGGAAAATAAGTATTTGGTCACCTCAAACAAGGAAAATCTCTGGCTCTCACAGACCTGTAACGTCTTCTGTAAGACGCTTTTCTGTCCCCCACTCGTTACCTGTATGAATGGCACCTGTTTGAACTCATCATCTGTATAAAAGACACCTGTCCACAGCCTCAAACAGTCAGACTCCAAACTCCGCCATGGCCAAGACCAAAGAGCTTTCGAAGGACACCAGGAAAAGTATTGTAGACCTGCACCAGACTGGGAAGAGTGAATCTACAATAGGCAAGCAGCTTGGTGTGAAAAAATCAACTGTGGGAGCAATCATCAGAAAATGGAAGACATACAAGACCACTGATAATCTCCCTCGATCTGGGGCTCCACGCAAGATCTCATCCCGTGGGGTCAAAATGATCATGAGAACGGTGAGCAAAGATCCCAGAACCACACGGGGGGACCTGGTGAATGACCTGCAGAGAGCTGGGACCAAAGTAACAAAGGTCACCATCAGTAACACACTACAACGGCAGGGAATCAAATCCCGCAGTGCCAGACGTGTTCCGCTGCTGAAGCCAGTGCATGTCCAGGCCCGTCTGAAGTTTGCCAGAGAGCACATGGATGATACAGCAGAGGATTGGGAGAATGTCATGTGGTCAGATGAAACCAAAGTAGAACTTTTTGGTATAAACTCAACTCGTCGTGTTTGGAGGAAGAAGAATACTGAGTTGCATCCCAAGAACACCATACCTACTGTGAAGCATGGGGGTGGAAACATCATGCTATGGGGCTGTTTTTCTGCCAAGGGGACAGGTCGACTGATCCGTGTTAAGGACAGAATGAATGGGGCCATGTATCGTGAGATTTTGAGCCAAAACCTCCTTCCATCAGTGAGAACTTTGAAGATGAAACGAGGCTGGGTCTCCCAACATGACAATGATCCAAAACACACCGCCCGGGCAACAAAGGAGTGGCTCCGTAAGAAGCATTTGAAAGTCCTGGAGTGGCCTAGCCAGTCTCCAGACCTCAACCCCATAGAAAATCTGTGGCGGGAGTTGAAAGTCCGTGTTGCTCGGCGACAGCCCCAAAACATCACTGCTCTCGAGAAGATCTGCATGGAGGAATGGGCCAAAATACCAGCTACAGTGTGTGCAAACCTGGTAAAGATCTATAGTAAACGTTTGACCTCTGTTATTGCCAACAAAGGTTATGTTACAAAGTATTGAGTTGTATTTTTGTTATTGACCAAATACTTATTTTCCACTCTGATTTACGAATAAATTCTTTACAAATCCTACCATGTGGATTCATGGATTTTTTTTTCACATTCTGTCTCTCACAGTTGAAGTGTACCTCTGGTGCAAATTACTGACCTCTGTCATCATTTTAGGTGGGGGAACTTGCACAATCGGTGGCTGACTAAATACTTTTTTGCCCCACTGTAGCTTATCCCACATAACCTCTCCACTCTGCTATTTTAAATTTGTTTTATGTCTTACGCTTTAATGATCGTGTAAACTGCTTCCTTTTATGTTGCTTTTATTATTCCACCATGTACAGTGTCCATGAGTGTTCTGAACAGAGGCGGAGCCAGACATTTGAAACACCCGGGGCTTAGCCCTAAAGGGTAGTATGCATGTGGGATTTTTATTTATTTTTTTCATTTTGGGGGGGTGACAATCATCAAATCATCAAAATACAGTATTTACACACTCTTCAGATCACAACACAAACACTTTTTTAATTGTAACATCAAATCAGACTAAATGTTTCTTTTTTTAGATTGATAAATATAAAAAACATGTTTGTTAACTTTAAGAGTAACGAGAGAAATTGTCTGTATTTCTTAACTGTAAATGGCACCAAATTGTATTCAAAATTGAGCCACACTTATGGAGCTCCACGATTCTTTTTCTGGTGTTTTGGTTGACATCTCTTGATTTTCCTATTTCAAAGAAACAGGCTTTGTGTTTTGCCTTATATGCATCCACAGGTGTGCCACCAATTTACTCACATGGACTCTACTAACCTATCAGAAGCTTCTTCAGCTCAGAATGGAATCGTCTGGAGTTTTCTTATTAATTAACAATACACTTAGTGTACATGTACTCCTAAATTTGATGAAAGTGATAAAAAATAGACAGCTCTTTCTCTCTTTAACTAATTCAAAAGATATTTCAATATTTATTTATCCAAAACAGAACAAGTTTACTCTAAATTGATGTTCTACAGTAAAAAAATGTTCTTGTGTTTTCCCTAAAGTGTAAATATCTGGTTTAAACTGTGAATATACTGCTGTGTATTGAAATTCCTCTTGTTTTGCATAGAAATATGCTGAACAACATACAAACCATAATATATAAAATACTACCAGAGTTTTTTCTTTGAAAGAAGCCCCTTATGTCCATTCTTGTATATCAGTGCATTACTGAAACCGATTTATTTAGCCGTGGAGGGAAACAACTGAAAATATGAAATAAACACACATGTAAGCTAAGACTCTCTAAAGAAACAGCATTGTTGTTGTTCGGCTTTTCATTTCGCCATTTGTTGATTCACTTGAAGAGCAAGTAACGTAACATGGGTCAAGCGATCAGTTTGATATCAATCTTTCGTGATACACCGTCATATTTACATTATTTGTACAGTACGAATGATTTTCTTTGGTACCTGGTCGAGCTTCAGTTCTCCTCTGTCTGCCTGGCTCCGTTTCTCCAACAGCGCACTCGCAGGCAGCAGCTGCCCCGCCCACTTAGTGTCTGAGCTCGGATCATACCAATATTAGGGGGGATTTACGCACAGTTGTAAATTCCCACAGTGTGCACTATGTGCTTCGAATATTGTGTGTAGTTTTTTGTTTTATACAGTTGTCAGCCAGGCATCTAACTATGAAAAAATTACACTCCAAAAGACCCCGGGCTTCTGACAAAACAACCCGGGCTTAAGCCCAGTAAGCCACCCCCCGCTCCGCCACTGGTTCTGAAAGGCACTTTCAAATAAAATGTATTATTATTATTATTATTATTATACTAAATGTAACTAAATGTGCACTATAAGGCACACTTAAAATCTTTTAATTTTCACAAAAATTGACAGTGCACCTTATAATCCAGTACGGCTTATGTGTGAATTGTGGTGGTACTTACTAATCTGTCAAAAATGTTTTACTATGACTCTGATACGCTACGAAGCCACACCAATTAATTGTCAATTGTCGAAGCATTATGGCTGCCATAGTCAGGAACCTCGCGGAGTAATATGGGTCCAAAACTCTGTCTGCTTCAGATCCCAAAGACAAACGATCACGGTGGCATCACTGAGAGTTAAAAACTGTCTAAATTCTTTCATCTTTAATAAAAAGATCAGTGTTGCTGCTTTACCAGGTGTAACAATGAAGTTTAACATCCAGGCATTCATAAAAAACAAATTTAGTAAATTTAACCGAGTTTGAAATTAGCAGGAAGTTAGCTCGCTACCTTCCACCTAAACATGATATAGCATGTTCTGACTGAAAGATTTCTGAAAAAATTAAAACGTACAGCTCTGCTATCACTTTCAACATAAATGAAAACAAAAAACTACACAGCAGTGACATTTTTAGGGCTACTGAAGTAGGACTAGCTGGTATGCAATGATGTGTACGTGATCGCTAGCGATACAGCTATGTTAGCATAACATAAACACAGTGAAGCTGCAGGATGAATGCTAACTTTTTTCCAAACATTAACGAGAGGGTTCCCGATGGTTAGGGACAGATGCAATCGCATGGCAGGATGCTGTAAACGGACCAAAACTATATATATAACTATCCATCCACAATACGAGGTTAGTGATTAATATACTGCAACAACATGGGAATAGAGCAGCTGTGAGAGACTTCAATATTAATGAATGAATGGTACGGAAGTGGAGGAAGCAAGAAGAATGAGTTGAGTAAAGTTTGACTTATCTGACTGCTTTGTTTCACTTAATGCGCCTTGCAATCCGGTGTGCCTTGTGGTCCGAAAAATACGGTACTGCAAACTAAAGTCTGATTTTGCGTTATTTTAAATTAAGAAATAAGAATACATTACTTGAACTTTGTCACGATGGAACAGGGAGGACTCAGGCGCAGACTGAAAAATTACAGAAACTTAAATTTTATTTACACACTCCCGGTGCACTATATACAGGTGAGGGGAAAGGGTCCAAGGTTCCCAGGGGTACAGGGAAGAATCAGGAAACGTCCTCTCTCGCACAGCTCCACACGAACAGCACAATTCTCTTGGAATGGTCCTTTTCTCACACCCGCCACTCTCACTGCCGTACTCACAAATAGGCTTCGGTGTCCAAACTTCCAAACAGGGCACGAAGGATCTGCACACAGAGATGAGGAATTAACAATGAGAAGAGTACTCAAAATTGGCTTAGGCTAAAGTAGCACTGACGAGCGTTACTCAATAGTCCAGACGAGGTGCTCTCAATCACTAAGTAGTGAGAGCAAACGAGGTGAGGAGCCACAGGTGATTGCTTGCAGGTGGTGAAGGCCAGGGGCGGGAGCCCACAATGAGCTGCGCCCAGGCAGCGTGTAGAGAGTGAAAGGAGAGAGATGTACTACAATGTACTTCAGGCCCAGCAACACACTCAGACAAAAACTGGTTCTTCCCAAATGCAAGAACTCCAAAACACAAACTTAATAATGTAGTGTGTGCTGTACAGTGCAATGAGGAATGCTCAGATCTGAACATGTTCACATTTTGGACAGAGAGGACAAATGGTTTGAAAGAGGAGTGAAAGAAGCCATCTATGTCCACTGTGAGCGACCATCTTTGAACAGAGGCGGGGGTTTACGATACCAACTGTCTGCCATCTATAATCCAGTTCTGAGATCCCTTCCCAGACGCCTTAACGCCCACTCACATCCTGGGCCTTTTGACCCTAAGAAATTACATGATAGGGTGGGGCCAGGTTTCACAGCGAACTCACCCGAAACCTTGGCTTTTTTTTTCTTTACTATTTTTCAACAAACATCGGTTGAAGCTGTGTTCAGCTTACCACACCTTCTATCAGCTGCACGGAAGTAGCGGTCTACATAATTAATCTGGGTAAATGGCTGCAAGTAACTGTGCATATGATTTTAAAATTGCCAATTTATATTTGCATTTAAAGTTATGAAATATGATTCAACAGAATTGTTTGCGGTTGTTACAGTAAATAATATAGATTTTTCTACTCAGATTTTATGATTTTTGTATGATTTTAGATCAATTGTGTTAATACAGTATGTCAAAATGAAAACAACTGTAAATTCAGACACTTGAGGTTGTGCTGAAAAGGATGATACTAAACAAGACAAAGTAAATAGTTTTTAAAGGTGAAATGTAGAGGTAAAATCAAAAGTAGTTAAAATGTCCAGTTATAACCTTTTTTTTTTTTTTTTTTTTTTTTCCTTTTAAAATGACATCAGAAACAGCAGTATGCGACATTACGTGATGGCAGAGCTTCAGTTCATCCTTTGTCATTTTTTTTTTTTTTTTTTAATAAATAGGACAGGGGGAATGAATGAGAGAAAGAGGGGGAGAGAAAGAAAGAAAACCAAAGGGGAGAAGAGACGGTGAGAAGGGGGGGGACGAGAGAGAAAAAAAAAAAAAAAAAAAAAGAACTCCTGGGTCACCTGTATGGAGAAAAAAAAAAACAAACAAAAAAAAACAAACAGAGGAGACAGCAAACAACAAAGAGCAACATAATAATAGAGAAAACAAAGCACCATCACAATAAACTAGCTAGCCATAGATATCAATATTTACTAAATAATAAACGATATTGTGCAGCACGCAAGATAGACAGCGCACAGTGTGCTTTGAGGTAGCAGCCAAGAAAGCTTTAGTCCGCGTCTGTGAATACCCATGTGTGCATACCTGTGTGGATCAGCATGCTTGCATTCCAAAGGTTTCTCCATGTAATGATCTGCTAGGGAGTGTGGGGGGGCCACAGCCCCGTCCTCCAGGGTGTGAAGCGGGTATGGAGGAGATCAAAACTCCAGACATCCAGAGGCCCCCAGAACACAAGAGACCATGGAAGACCAACAGAGGGGCAGCCGCGCCACTGTTCCAGTAAGAGCTGAGGAGAGTCCCAGATGAGGGCTCGCCCAGCAGCCGCGGAGCAGAAGTCAGGGGGAGTTGCAGTGACGCGCCCGTGAGCTCCGCCGGCCCCCAGCTGCGCCTGAGTGACCGAGCCCCAGGCCGAGAGGCCGGGGGCACCCCACCTCCAAAGGGGCCCGAGCGAGCCCCAGGCCCCGACAAGCGGCCGCCAAGGAGTGAGCCGGTGTGTACCCGGACGCCCACCCCCAGACACAAAGAACCACCAACACACCGACACCTGAGGGAGTCCGCCACCGGCAGGGGAAGTGGTGGTGGGTGGAGATAGGCCTCCAAACCTTGGAGGGCCTGAGGTGTCCCCAGAGAGTTATAACCTTTTTAAAGTAACGCAATAGTTGCTTTTCAATTACTTTTAGAATCTTGTAACTCAGTTACTAACTCTGTTACTTTTGTGAAGATGTAACTAGTAACTATAATCAGAGATGGGCAGTACCGCGTTACTTGTAACGGTAATGCACAAACGGTAATTTGATTACTGTTACTTTCCCATAGGATCGCTGCGTTACTGCGTTTCTAAAACCGTGATTTTTTTGCGAGAATGTTTCATGACAGTGACGTAAGCGAGTGCAACAACAGCTGTGTGCAGATCAACAATGGATAATATATCGAGTGTGGGAGAGAGTATGAGCGTGCAGCGTTTAAAGCGTGGAAGTACTGACCTTACTTTGAGTTTGATTCCATAAAAAGTGACAAAAACATTAGCGTCCGTTGTGCGTGGGAAGAAAACTTCTTTTTACAGTGAAAACAAAATCCCTAAACTTCCAAGCAAGCACAGAGTGCGCAACCACATAATGGGAAATTCATGGATTCAAACTCGCGGATTCTTCCACTGACTGCTGCGGCACACCTGCACCAGGGCAAACCTCCGCCTACCCCACTCCTGTTTTACAGGTGAAAATAGAGCAAAAGGACCGCTAGTCTTTGGTTTTATTTATGTTCTGCCGTGTTTTACTTGCATCTATTTGAAAGAGTGAGTGTAAACACAAAAAATATTTTATTTTATGTGCTGGAATGTGCAGAAAATAGGTTTAAATGTTAAACTAATTTCTTCCACTCAGAGAATGGTGCATATAATTAATTTTTGCTTGATGCATAAAGTTAAAAGACTAAAACTAATAAAAGAAGTTTTAAAAAGAGACTTTTCCATTTGATTACATTTTGTATGATGGATTATGCAGAAAAAGTAGAATTGGGCTGAAAGATCTATCGCTTTATCACCTATTCAGGTTGTAAATCGTGTTTTTAAAAAGTAACTAAGTAATTAATTACTTTTGAAAATAAGTAATCAGTAAAGTAACAGGATTACTTTTTGGGGGAAGTAATCAGTAATTAGTTACTAAGTAATCAGTAACTAGTTACTGATTAATTTTTTCAAGTAACTTGCCCAGCACTGGTCTTCACACCTTGGCGTGGGGCCAGGTTTCACAATGAGCTCACCCAAAACCCTGGTTGATTGTGACCCACACCCGTTTTCACACCTTGGCTCATGTGATTAGGTAGAGGATCATTAGGGGGTTGATTGTCCCTCTTGGGGGATACTCCCACAGGTCTTAAATCTGGGACTCTCCACCGCTTGACCCTAGAACTGAAGAACCTTCTTGAATGTGAGGTCAAACGTCCTCAAGCAACTTAAAAAAGTCTAGACTCTTTTTCTTTCTGTGCCCTTGTTTATTTGTACCAGTTAAAAATCATGCAGCGCTATTTTGTAACAATTGTAGAATGAGAGGGGGGCCTGGCTAATTCCAGTCAAAAGAGAATTACAATAATCCAGACGACAGGTCACGAACACATGGATCAAAGTGTCTAGGTGGTTTCTAGGAGGGGGACTTAACCACAGGGTTGACATATGAGTCATGTTTAAGGCTGGGGTCTATTTTCACAACTAAATTGGTGATGCTGGACTTTTTATGCAGGACCAAAGAGGAAAGATCTAAAGTCATGACCTCTGTCTTTCTTCTTTTTTCATTAAAATTAAAAAGGTTGAGTGCCATCCACCATCTTTCTGTATTATACTTAAATTATGTGTGTTGTGTCTGCACCTCGCAGACCCCGCTGGTTCAAAGACTTATCACCCGTTAACAAAGCAAGACAAACAGCTTAACCGTTCTTTACTTGCTAGTAAGGGGAGTCTGGTCGGATCCTCAGAGCAGCACTTTTGCCCTCGACCTCAGACGACTCCAAAAGAACCAGCCTCCCCTGCAGCCTTTTATTCTCTCACACACAGTTTCCCAAACAGCCACTGTTAAACCTCCCTGTGGTGCGCCATAAAATGTCATTAAACTAAGGCACTGAGCATGTGTATGTAACTTCCTGATCACAAAGGATCATCTCCCCTCACCCTGTGTATGGCTTAACCCCTCTAATGGTACACAAGCACAGGTGAGGTCATAAATGGCAAGAAGTAAACATCCTCCCTAAATAAGGACAGAGAACCTTCACATAGGGTTTCTGCAGTTAAACTCGGGACAGAAAAGCGTCTTACAGAAGACGTTACAGGTCTGTGAGAGCCAGAGATTTTCCTTGTTTGAGGTGACCAAATACTTATTTTCCACCCTGATTTACGAATAAATTCTTTACAAATCCTACCATGTGGATTCATGGATTTTTTTTTCACATTCTGTCTCTCACAGTTGAAGTGTACCTCTGGTGCAAATTACTGACCTCTGTCATCATTTTAGGTGGGGGAACTTGCACAATCGGTGGCTGACTAAATACTTTTTTGCCCCACTGTAGCTTATCCCACATAACCTCTCCACTCTGCTATTTTAAATTTGTTTTATGTCTTACGCTTTAATGATCGTGTAAACTGCTTCCTTTTATGTTGCTTTTATTATTCCACCATGTACAGTGTCCATGAGTGTTCTGAACAGAGGCGGAGCCAGACATTTGAAACACCCGGGGCTTAGCCCTAAAGGGTAGTATGCATGTGGGATTTTTATTTATTTTTTTCATTTTGGGGGGGTGACAATCATCAAATCATCAAAATACAGTATTTACACACTCTTCAGATCACAACACAAACACTTTTTTAATTGTAACATCAAATCAGACTAAATGTTTCTTTTTTTAGATTGATAAATATAAAAAACATGTTTGTTAACTTTAAGAGTAACGAGAGAAATTGTCTGTATTTCTTAACTGTAAATGGCACCAAATTGTATTCAAAATTGAGCCACACTTATGGAGCTCCACGATTCTTTTTCTGGTGTTTTGGTTGACATCTCTTGATTTTCCTATTTCAAAGAAACAGGCTTTGTGTTTTGCCTTATATGCATCCACAGGTGTGCCACCAATTTACTCACATGGACTCTACTAACCTATCAGAAGCTTCTTCAGCTCAGAATGGAATCGTCTGGAGTTTTCTTATTAATTAACAATACACTTAGTGTACATGTACTCCTAAATTTGATGAAAGTGATAAAAAATAGACAGCTCTTTCTCTCTTTAACTAATTCAAAAGATATTTCAATATTTATTTATCCAAAACAGAACAAGTTTACTCTAAATTGATGTTCTACAGTAAAAAAATGTTCTTGTGTTTTCCCTAAAGTGTAAATATCTGGTTTAAACTGTGAATATACTGCTGTGTATTGAAATTCCTCTTGTTTTGCATAGAAATATGCTGAACAACATACAAACCATAATATATAAAATACTACCAGAGTTTTTTCTTTGAAAGAAGCCCCTTATGTCCATTCTTGTATATCAGTGCATTACTGAAACCGATTTATTTAGCCGTGGAGGGAAACAACTGAAAATATGAAATAAACACACATGTAAGCTAAGACTCTCTAAAGAAACAGCATTGTTGTTGTTCGGCTTTTCATTTCGCCATTTGTTGATTCACTTGAAGAGCAAGTAACGTAACATGGGTCAAGCGATCAGTTTGATATCAATCTTTCGTGATACACCGTCATATTTACATTATTTGTACAGTACGAATGATTTTCTTTGGTACCTGGTCGAGCTTCAGTTCTCCTCTGTCTGCCTGGCTCCGTTTCTCCAACAGCGCACTCGCAGGCAGCAGCTGCCCCGCCCACTTAGTGTCTGAGCTCGGATCATACCAATATTAGGGGGGATTTACGCACAGTTGTAAATTCCCACAGTGTGCACTATGTGCTTCGAATATTGTGTGTAGTTTTTTGTTTTATACAGTTGTCAGCCAGGCATCTAACTATGAAAAAATTACACTCCAAAAGACCCCGGGCTTCTGACAAAACAACCCGGGCTTAAGCCCAGTAAGCCACCCCCCGCTCCGCCACTGGTTCTGAAAGGCACTTTCAAATAAAATGTATTATTATTATTATTATTATTATACTAAATGTAACTAAATGTGCACTATAAGGCACACTTAAAATCTTTTAATTTTCACAAAAATTGACAGTGCACCTTATAATCCAGTACGGCTTATGTGTGAATTGTGGTGGTACTTACTAATCTGTCAAAAATGTTTTACTATGACTCTGATACGCTACGAAGCCACACCAATTAATTGTCAATTGTCGAAGCATTATGGCTGCCATAGTCAGGAACCTCGCGGAGTAATATGGGTCCAAAACTCTGTCTGCTTCAGATCCCAAAGACAAACGATCACGGTGGCATCACTGAGAGTTAAAAACTGTCTAAATTCTTTCATCTTTAATAAAAAGATCAGTGTTGCTGCTTTACCAGGTGTAACAATGAAGTTTAACATCCAGGCATTCATAAAAAACAAATTTAGTAAATTTAACCGAGTTTGAAATTAGCAGGAAGTTAGCTCGCTACCTTCCACCTAAACATGATATAGCATGTTCTGACTGAAAGATTTCTGAAAAAATTAAAACGTACAGCTCTGCTATCACTTTCAACATAAATGAAAACAAAAAACTACACAGCAGTGACATTTTTAGGGCTACTGAAGTAGGACTAGCTGGTATGCAATGATGTGTACGTGATCGCTAGCGATACAGCTATGTTAGCATAACATAAACACAGTGAAGCTGCAGGATGAATGCTAACTTTTTTCCAAACATTAACGAGAGGGTTCCCGATGGTTAGGGACAGATGCAATCGCATGGCAGGATGCTGTAAACGGACCAAAACTATATATATAACTATCCATCCACAATACGAGGTTAGTGATTAATATACTGCAACAACATGGGAATAGAGCAGCTGTGAGAGACTTCAATATTAATGAATGAATGGTACGGAAGTGGAGGAAGCAAGAAGAATGAGTTGAGTAAAGTTTGACTTATCTGACTGCTTTGTTTCACTTAATGCGCCTTGCAATCCGGTGTGCCTTGTGGTCCGAAAAATACGGTACTGCAAACTAAAGTCTGATTTTGCGTTATTTTAAATTAAGAAATAAGAATACATTACTTGAACTTTGTCACGATGGAACAGGGAGGACTCAGGCGCAGACTGAAAAATTACAGAAACTTAAATTTTATTTACACACTCCCGGTGCACTATATACAGGTGAGGGGAAAGGGTCCAAGGTTCCCAGGGGTACAGGGAAGAATCAGGAAACGTCCTCTCTCGCACAGCTCCACACGAACAGCACAATTCTCTTGGAATGGTCCTTTTCTCACACCCGCCACTCTCACTGCCGTACTCACAAATAGGCTTCGGTGTCCAAACTTCCAAACAGGGCACGAAGGATCTGCACACAGAGATGAGGAATTAACAATGAGAAGAGTACTCAAAATTGGCTTAGGCTAAAGTAGCACTGACGAGCGTTACTCAATAGTCCAGACGAGGTGCTCTCAATCACTAAGTAGTGAGAGCAAACGAGGTGAGGAGCCACAGGTGATTGCTTGCAGGTGGTGAAGGCCAGGGGCGGGAGCCCACAATGAGCTGCGCCCAGGCAGCGTGTAGAGAGTGAAAGGAGAGAGATGTACTACAATGTACTTCAGGCCCAGCAACACACTCAGACAAAAACTGGTTCTTCCCAAATGCAAGAACTCCAAAACACAAACTTAATAATGTAGTGTGTGCTGTACAGTGCAATGAGGAATGCTCAGATCTGAACATGTTCACATTTTGGACAGAGAGGACAAATGGTTTGAAAGAGGAGTGAAAGAAGCCATCTATGTCCACTGTGAGCGACCATCTTTGAACAAAGGCGGGGGTTTACGATACCAACTGTCTGCCATCTATAATCCAGTTCTGAGATCCCTTCCCAGACGCCTTAACGCCCACTCACATCCTGGGCCTTTTGACCCTAAGAAATTACATGATAGGGTGGGGCCAGGTTTCACAGCGAACTCACCCGAAACCTTGGCTTTTTTTTTCTTTACTATTTTTCAACAAACATCGGTTGAAGCTGTGTTCAGCTTACCACACCTTCTATCAGCTGCACGGAAGTAGCGGTCTACATAATTAATCTGGGTAAATGGCTGCAAGTAACTGTGCATATGATTTTAAAATTGCCAATTTATATTTGCATTTAAAGTTATGAAATATGATTCAACAGAATTGTTTGCGGTTGTTACAGTAAATAATATAGATTTTTCTACTCAGATTTTATGATTTTTGTATGATTTTAGATCAATTGTGTTAATACAGTATGTCAAAATGAAAACAACTGTAAATTCAGACACTTGAGGTTGTGCTGAAAAGGATGATACTAAACAAGACAAAGTAAATAGTTTTTAAAGGTGAAATGTAGAGGTAAAATCAAAAGTAGTTAAAATGTCCAGTTATAACCTTTTTTTTTTTTTTTTTTTTTTTTCCTTTTAAAATGACATCAGAAACAGCAGTATGCGACATTACGTGATGGCAGAGCTTCAGTTCATCCTTTGTCATTTTTTTTTTTTTTTTTTAATAAATAGGACAGGGGGAATGAATGAGAGAAAGAGGGGGAGAGAAAGAAAGAAAACCAAAGGGGAGAAGAGACGGTGAGAAGGGGGGGGACGAGAGAGAAAAAAAAAAAAAAAAAAAAAGAACTCCTGGGTCACCTGTATGGAGAAAAAAAAAAACAAACAAAAAAAAACAAACAGAGGAGACAGCAAACAACAAAGAGCAACATAATAATAGAGAAAACAAAGCACCATCACAATAAACTAGCTAGCCATAGATATCAATATTTACTAAATAATAAACGATATTGTGCAGCACGCAAGATAGACAGCGCACAGTGTGCTTTGAGGTAGCAGCCAAGAAAGCTTTAGTCCGCGTCTGTGAATACCCATGTGTGCATACCTGTGTGGATCAGCATGCTTGCATTCCAAAGGTTTCTCCATGTAATGATCTGCTAGGGAGTGTGGGGGGGCCACAGCCCCGTCCTCCAGGGTGTGAAGCGGGTATGGAGGAGATCAAAACTCCAGACATCCAGAGGCCCCCAGAACACAAGAGACCATGGAAGACCAACAGAGGGGCAGCCGCGCCACTGTTCCAGTAAGAGCTGAGGAGAGTCCCAGATGAGGGCTCGCCCAGCAGCCGCGGAGCAGAAGTCAGGGGGAGTTGCAGTGACGCGCCCGTGAGCTCCGCCGGCCCCCAGCTGCGCCTGAGTGACCGAGCCCCAGGCCGAGAGGCCGGGGGCACCCCACCTCCAAAGGGGCCCGAGCGAGCCCCAGGCCCCGACAAGCGGCCGCCAAGGAGTGAGCCGGTGTGTACCCGGACGCCCACCCCCAGACACAAAGAACCACCAACACACCGACACCTGAGGGAGTCCGCCACCGGCAGGGGAAGTGGTGGTGGGTGGAGATAGGCCTCCAAACCTTGGAGGGCCTGAGGTGTCCCCAGAGAGTTATAACCTTTTTAAAGTAACGCAATAGTTGCTTTTCAATTACTTTTAGAATCTTGTAACTCAGTTACTAACTCTGTTACTTTTGTGAAGATGTAACTAGTAACTATAATCAGAGATGGGCAGTACCGCGTTACTTGTAACGGTAATGCACAAACGGTAATTTGATTACTGTTACTTTCCCATAGGATCGCTGCGTTACTGCGTTTCTAAAACCGTGATTTTTTTGCGAGAATGTTTCATGACAGTGACGTAAGCGAGTGCAACAACAGCTGTGTGCAGATCAACAATGGATAATATATCGAGTGTGGGAGAGAGTATGAGCGTGCAGCGTTTAAAGCGTGGAAGTACTGACCTTACTTTGAGTTTGATTCCATAAAAAGTGACAAAAACATTAGCGTCCGTTGTGCGTGGGAAGAAAACTTCTTTTTACAGTGAAAACAAAATCCCTAAACTTCCAAGCAAGCACAGAGTGCGCAACCACATAATGGGAAATTCATGGATTCAAACTCGCGGATTCTTCCACTGACTGCTGCGGCACACCTGCACCAGGGCAAACCTCCGCCTACCCCACTCCTGTTTTACAGGTGAAAATAGAGCAAAAGGACCGCTAGTCTTTGGTTTTATTTATGTTCTGCCGTGTTTTACTTGCATCTATTTGAAAGAGTGAGTGTAAACACAAAAAATATTTTATTTTATGTGCTGGAATGTGCAGAAAATAGGTTTAAATGTTAAACTAATTTCTTCCACTCAGAGAATGGTGCATATAATTAATTTTTGCTTGATGCATAAAGTTAAAAGACTAAAACTAATAAAAGAAGTTTTAAAAAGAGACTTTTCCATTTGATTACATTTTGTATGATGGATTATGCAGAAAAAGTAGAATTGGGCTGAAAGATCTATCGCTTTATCACCTATTCAGGTTGTAAATCGTGTTTTTAAAAAGTAACTAAGTAATTAATTACTTTTGAAAATAAGTAATCAGTAAAGTAACAGGATTACTTTTTGGGGGAAGTAATCAGTAATTAGTTACTAAGTAATCAGTAACTAGTTACTGATTAATTTTTTCAAGTAACTTGCCCAGCACTGGTCTTCACACCTTGGCGTGGGGCCAGGTTTCACAATGAGCTCACCCAAAACCCTGGTTGATTGTGACCCACACCCGTTTTCACACCTTGGCTCATGTGATTAGGTAGAGGATCATTAGGGGGTTGATTGTCCCTCTTGGGGGATACTCCCACAGGTCTTAAATCTGGGACTCTCCACCGCTTGACCCTAGAACTGAAGAACCTTCTTGAATGTGAGGTCAAACGTCCTCAAGCAACTTAAAAAAGTCTAGACTCTTTTTCTTTCTGTGCCCTTGTTTATTTGTACCAGTTAAAAATCATGCAGCGCTATTTTGTAACAATTGTAGAATGAGAGGGGGGCCTGGCTAATTCCAGTCAAAAGAGAATTACAATAATCCAGACGACAGGTCACGAACACATGGATCAAAGTGTCTAGGTGGTTTCTAGGAGGGGGACTTAACCACAGGGTTGACATATGAGTCATGTTTAAGGCTGGGGTCTATTTTCACAACTAAATTGGTGATGCTGGACTTTTTATGCAGGACCAAAGAGGAAAGATCTAAAGTCATGACCTCTGTCTTTCTTCTTTTTTCATTAAAATTAAAAAGGTTGAGTGCCATCCACCATCTTTCTGTATTATACTTAAATTATGTGTGTTGTGTCTGCACCTCGCAGACCCCGCTGGTTCAAAGACTTATCACCCGTTAACAAAGCAAGACAAACAGCTTAACCGTTCTTTACTTGCTAGTAAGGGGAGTCTGGTCGGATCCTCAGAGCAGCACTTTTGCCCTCGACCTCAGACGACTCCAAAAGAACCAGCCTCCCCTGCAGCCTTTTATTCTCTCACACACAGTTTCCCAAACAGCCACTGTTAAACCTCCCTGTGGTGCGCCATAAAATGTCATTAAACTAAGGCACTGAGCATGTGTATGTAACTTCCTGATCACAAAGGATCATCTCCCCTCACCCTGTGTATGGCTTAACCCCTCTAATGGTACACAAGCACAGGTGAGGTCATAAATGGCAAGAAGTAAACATCCTCCCTAAATAAGGACAGAGAACCTTCACATAGGGTTTCTGCAGTTAAACTCGGGACAGAAAAGCGTCTTACAGAAGACGTTACAGGTCTGTGAGAGCCAGAGATTTTCCTTGTTTGAGGTGACCAAATACTTATTTTCCACCCTGATTTACGAATAAATTCTTTACAAATCCTACCATGTGGATTCATGGATTTTTTTTTCACATTCTGTCTCTCACAGTTGAAGTGTACCTCTGGTGCAAATTACTGACCTCTGTCATCATTTTAGGTGGGGGAACTTGCACAATCGGTGGCTGACTAAATACTTTTTTGCCCCACTGTAGCTTATCCCACATAACCTCTCCACTCTGCTATTTTAAATTTGTTTTATGTCTTACGCTTTAATGATCGTGTAAACTGCTTCCTTTTATGTTGCTTTTATTATTCCACCATGTACAGTGTCCATGAGTGTTCTGAACAGAGGCGGAGCCAGACATTTGAAACACCCGGGGCTTAGCCCTAAAGGGTAGTATGCATGTGGGATTTTTATTTATTTTTTTCATTTTGGGGGGGTGACAATCATCAAATCATCAAAATACAGTATTTACACACTCTTCAGATCACAACACAAACACTTTTTTAATTGTAACATCAAATCAGACTAAATGTTTCTTTTTTTAGATTGATAAATATAAAAAACATGTTTGTTAACTTTAAGAGTAACGAGAGAAATTGTCTGTATTTCTTAACTGTAAATGGCACCAAATTGTATTCAAAATTGAGCCACACTTATGGAGCTCCACGATTCTTTTTCTGGTGTTTTGGTTGACATCTCTTGATTTTCCTATTTCAAAGAAACAGGCTTTGTGTTTTGCCTTATATGCATCCACAGGTGTGCCACCAATTTACTCACATGGACTCTACTAACCTATCAGAAGCTTCTTCAGCTCAGAATGGAATCGTCTGGAGTTTTCTTATTAATTAACAATACACTTAGTGTACATGTACTCCTAAATTTGATGAAAGTGATAAAAAATAGACAGCTCTTTCTCTCTTTAACTAATTCAAAAGATATTTCAATATTTATTTATCCAAAACAGAACAAGTTTACTCTAAATTGATGTTCTACAGTAAAAAAATGTTCTTGTGTTTTCCCTAAAGTGTAAATATCTGGTTTAAACTGTGAATATACTGCTGTGTATTGAAATTCCTCTTGTTTTGCATAGAAATATGCTGAACAACATACAAACCATAATATATAAAATACTACCAGAGTTTTTTCTTTGAAAGAAGCCCCTTATGTCCATTCTTGTATATCAGTGCATTACTGAAACCGATTTATTTAGCCGTGGAGGGAAACAACTGAAAATATGAAATAAACACACATGTAAGCTAAGACTCTCTAAAGAAACAGCATTGTTGTTGTTCGGCTTTTCATTTCGCCATTTGTTGATTCACTTGAAGAGCAAGTAACGTAACATGGGTCAAGCGATCAGTTTGATATCAATCTTTCGTGATACACCGTCATATTTACATTATTTGTACAGTACGAATGATTTTCTTTGGTACCTGGTCGAGCTTCAGTTCTCCTCTGTCTGCCTGGCTCCGTTTCTCCAACAGCGCACTCGCAGGCAGCAGCTGCCCCGCCCACTTAGTGTCTGAGCTCGGATCATACCAATATTAGGGGGGATTTACGCACAGTTGTAAATTCCCACAGTGTGCACTATGTGCTTCGAATATTGTGTGTAGTTTTTTGTTTTATACAGTTGTCAGCCAGGCATCTAACTATGAAAAAATTACACTCCAAAAGACCCCGGGCTTCTGACAAAACAACCCGGGCTTAAGCCCAGTAAGCCACCCCCCGCTCCGCCACTGGTTCTGAAAGGCACTTTCAAATAAAATGTATTATTATTATTATTATTATTATACTAAATGTAACTAAATGTGCACTATAAGGCACACTTAAAATCTTTTAATTTTCACAAAAATTGACAGTGCACCTTATAATCCAGTACGGCTTATGTGTGAATTGTGGTGGTACTTACTAATCTGTCAAAAATGTTTTACTATGACTCTGATACGCTACGAAGCCACACCAATTAATTGTCAATTGTCGAAGCATTATGGCTGCCATAGTCAGGAACCTCGCGGAGTAATATGGGTCCAAAACTCTGTCTGCTTCAGATCCCAAAGACAAACGATCACGGTGGCATCACTGAGAGTTAAAAACTGTCTAAATTCTTTCATCTTTAATAAAAAGATCAGTGTTGCTGCTTTACCAGGTGTAACAATGAAGTTTAACATCCAGGCATTCATAAAAAACAAATTTAGTAAATTTAACCGAGTTTGAAATTAGCAGGAAGTTAGCTCGCTACCTTCCACCTAAACATGATATAGCATGTTCTGACTGAAAGATTTCTGAAAAAATTAAAACGTACAGCTCTGCTATCACTTTCAACATAAATGAAAACAAAAAACTACACAGCAGTGACATTTTTAGGGCTACTGAAGTAGGACTAGCTGGTATGCAATGATGTGTACGTGATCGCTAGCGATACAGCTATGTTAGCATAACATAAACACAGTGAAGCTGCAGGATGAATGCTAACTTTTTTCCAAACATTAACGAGAGGGTTCCCGATGGTTAGGGACAGATGCAATCGCATGGCAGGATGCTGTAAACGGACCAAAACTATATATATAACTATCCATCCACAATACGAGGTTAGTGATTAATATACTGCAACAACATGGGAATAGAGCAGCTGTGAGAGACTTCAATATTAATGAATGAATGGTACGGAAGTGGAGGAAGCAAGAAGAATGAGTTGAGTAAAGTTTGACTTATCTGACTGCTTTGTTTCACTTAATGCGCCTTGCAATCCGGTGTGCCTTGTGGTCCGAAAAATACGGTACTGCAAACTAAAGTCTGATTTTGCGTTATTTTAAATTAAGAAATAAGAATACATTACTTGAACTTTGTCACGATGGAACAGGGAGGACTCAGGCGCAGACTGAAAAATTACAGAAACTTAAATTTTATTTACACACTCCCGGTGCACTATATACAGGTGAGGGGAAAGGGTCCAAGGTTCCCAGGGGTACAGGGAAGAATCAGGAAACGTCCTCTCTCGCACAGCTCCACACGAACAGCACAATTCTCTTGGAATGGTCCTTTTCTCACACCCGCCACTCTCACTGCCGTACTCACAAATAGGCTTCGGTGTCCAAACTTCCAAACAGGGCACGAAGGATCTGCACACAGAGATGAGGAATTAACAATGAGAAGAGTACTCAAAATTGGCTTAGGCTAAAGTAGCACTGACGAGCGTTACTCAATAGTCCAGACGAGGTGCTCTCAATCACTAAGTAGTGAGAGCAAACGAGGTGAGGAGCCACAGGTGATTGCTTGCAGGTGGTGAAGGCCAGGGGCGGGAGCCCACAATGAGCTGCGCCCAGGCAGCGTGTAGAGAGTGAAAGGAGAGAGATGTACTACAATGTACTTCAGGCCCAGCAACACACTCAGACAAAAACTGGTTCTTCCCAAATGCAAGAACTCCAAAACACAAACTTAATAATGTAGTGTGTGCTGTACAGTGCAATGAGGAATGCTCAGATCTGAACATGTTCACATTTTGGACAGAGAGGACAAATGGTTTGAAAGAGGAGTGAAAGAAGCCATCTATGTCCACTGTGAGCGACCATCTTTGAACAGAGGCGGGGGTTTACGATACCAACTGTCTGCCATCTATAATCCAGTTCTGAGATCCCTTCCCAGACGCCTTAACGCCCACTCACATCCTGGGCCTTTTGACCCTAAGAAATTACATGATAGGGTGGGGCCAGGTTTCACAGCGAACTCACCCGAAACCTTGGCTTTTTTTTTCTTTACTATTTTTCAACAAACATCGGTTGAAGCTGTGTTCAGCTTACCACACCTTCTATCAGCTGCACGGAAGTAGCGGTCTACATAATTAATCTGGGTAAATGGCTGCAAGTAACTGTGCATATGATTTTAAAATTGCCAATTTATATTTGCATTTAAAGTTATGAAATATGATTCAACAGAATTGTTTGCGGTTGTTACAGTAAATAATATAGATTTTTCTACTCAGATTTTATGATTTTTGTATGATTTTAGATCAATTGTGTTAATACAGTATGTCAAAATGAAAACAACTGTAAATTCAGACACTTGAGGTTGTGCTGAAAAGGATGATACTAAACAAGACAAAGTAAATAGTTTTTAAAGGTGAAATGTAGAGGTAAAATCAAAAGTAGTTAAAATGTCCAGTTATAACCTTTTTTTTTTTTTTTTTTTTTTTTCCTTTTAAAATGACATCAGAAACAGCAGTATGCGACATTACGTGATGGCAGAGCTTCAGTTCATCCTTTGTCATTTTTTTTTTTTTTTTTTAATAAATAGGACAGGGGGAATGAATGAGAGAAAGAGGGGGAGAGAAAGAAAGAAAACCAAAGGGGAGAAGAGACGGTGAGAAGGGGGGGGACGAGAGAGAAAAAAAAAAAAAAAAAAAAAGAACTCCTGGGTCACCTGTATGGAGAAAAAAAAAAACAAACAAAAAAAAACAAACAGAGGAGACAGCAAACAACAAAGAGCAACATAATAATAGAGAAAACAAAGCACCATCACAATAAACTAGCTAGCCATAGATATCAATATTTACTAAATAATAAACGATATTGTGCAGCACGCAAGATAGACAGCGCACAGTGTGCTTTGAGGTAGCAGCCAAGAAAGCTTTAGTCCGCGTCTGTGAATACCCATGTGTGCATACCTGTGTGGATCAGCATGCTTGCATTCCAAAGGTTTCTCCATGTAATGATCTGCTAGGGAGTGTGGGGGGGCCACAGCCCCGTCCTCCAGGGTGTGAAGCGGGTATGGAGGAGATCAAAACTCCAGACATCCAGAGGCCCCCAGAACACAAGAGACCATGGAAGACCAACAGAGGGGCAGCCGCGCCACTGTTCCAGTAAGAGCTGAGGAGAGTCCCAGATGAGGGCTCGCCCAGCAGCCGCGGAGCAGAAGTCAGGGGGAGTTGCAGTGACGCGCCCGTGAGCTCCGCCGGCCCCCAGCTGCGCCTGAGTGACCGAGCCCCAGGCCGAGAGGCCGGGGGCACCCCACCTCCAAAGGGGCCCGAGCGAGCCCCAGGCCCCGACAAGCGGCCGCCAAGGAGTGAGCCGGTGTGTACCCGGACGCCCACCCCCAGACACAAAGAACCACCAACACACCGACACCTGAGGGAGTCCGCCACCGGCAGGGGAAGTGGTGGTGGGTGGAGATAGGCCTCCAAACCTTGGAGGGCCTGAGGTGTCCCCAGAGAGTTATAACCTTTTTAAAGTAACGCAATAGTTGCTTTTCAATTACTTTTAGAATCTTGTAACTCAGTTACTAACTCTGTTACTTTTGTGAAGATGTAACTAGTAACTATAATCAGAGATGGGCAGTACCGCGTTACTTGTAACGGTAATGCACAAACGGTAATTTGATTACTGTTACTTTCCCATAGGATCGCTGCGTTACTGCGTTTCTAAAACCGTGATTTTTTTGCGAGAATGTTTCATGACAGTGACGTAAGCGAGTGCAACAACAGCTGTGTGCAGATCAACAATGGATAATATATCGAGTGTGGGAGAGAGTATGAGCGTGCAGCGTTTAAAGCGTGGAAGTACTGACCTTACTTTGAGTTTGATTCCATAAAAAGTGACAAAAACATTAGCGTCCGTTGTGCGTGGGAAGAAAACTTCTTTTTACAGTGAAAACAAAATCCCTAAACTTCCAAGCAAGCACAGAGTGCGCAACCACATAATGGGAAATTCATGGATTCAAACTCGCGGATTCTTCCACTGACTGCTGCGGCACACCTGCACCAGGGCAAACCTCCGCCTACCCCACTCCTGTTTTACAGGTGAAAATAGAGCAAAAGGACCGCTAGTCTTTGGTTTTATTTATGTTCTGCCGTGTTTTACTTGCATCTATTTGAAAGAGTGAGTGTAAACACAAAAAATATTTTATTTTATGTGCTGGAATGTGCAGAAAATAGGTTTAAATGTTAAACTAATTTCTTCCACTCAGAGAATGGTGCATATAATTAATTTTTGCTTGATGCATAAAGTTAAAAGACTAAAACTAATAAAAGAAGTTTTAAAAAGAGACTTTTCCATTTGATTACATTTTGTATGATGGATTATGCAGAAAAAGTAGAATTGGGCTGAAAGATCTATCGCTTTATCACCTATTCAGGTTGTAAATCGTGTTTTTAAAAAGTAACTAAGTAATTAATTACTTTTGAAAATAAGTAATCAGTAAAGTAACAGGATTACTTTTTGGGGGAAGTAATCAGTAATTAGTTACTAAGTAATCAGTAACTAGTTACTGATTAATTTTTTCAAGTAACTTGCCCAGCACTGGTCTTCACACCTTGGCGTGGGGCCAGGTTTCACAATGAGCTCACCCAAAACCCTGGTTGATTGTGACCCACACCCGTTTTCACACCTTGGCTCATGTGATTAGGTAGAGGATCATTAGGGGGTTGATTGTCCCTCTTGGGGGATACTCCCACAGGTCTTAAATCTGGGACTCTCCACCGCTTGACCCTAGAACTGAAGAACCTTCTTGAATGTGAGGTCAAACGTCCTCAAGCAACTTAAAAAAGTCTAGACTCTTTTTCTTTCTGTGCCCTTGTTTATTTGTACCAGTTAAAAATCATGCAGCGCTATTTTGTAACAATTGTAGAATGAGAGGGGGGCCTGGCTAATTCCAGTCAAAAGAGAATTACAATAATCCAGACGACAGGTCACGAACACATGGATCAAAGTGTCTAGGTGGTTTCTAGGAGGGGGACTTAACCACAGGGTTGACATATGAGTCATGTTTAAGGCTGGGGTCTATTTTCACAACTAAATTGGTGATGCTGGACTTTTTATGCAGGACCAAAGAGGAAAGATCTAAAGTCATGACCTCTGTCTTTCTTCTTTTTTCATTAAAATTAAAAAGGTTGAGTGCCATCCACCATCTTTCTGTATTATACTTAAATTATGTGTGTTGTGTCTGCACCTCGCAGACCCCGCTGGTTCAAAGACTTATCACCCGTTAACAAAGCAAGACAAACAGCTTAACCGTTCTTTACTTGCTAGTAAGGGGAGTCTGGTCGGATCCTCAGAGCAGCACTTTTGCCCTCGACCTCAGACGACTCCAAAAGAACCAGCCTCCCCTGCAGCCTTTTATTCTCTCACACACAGTTTCCCAAACAGCCACTGTTAAACCTCCCTGTGGTGCGCCATAAAATGTCATTAAACTAAGGCACTGAGCATGTGTATGTAACTTCCTGATCACAAAGGATCATCTCCCCTCACCCTGTGTATGGCTTAACCCCTCTAATGGTACACAAGCACAGGTGAGGTCATAAATGGCAAGAAGTAAACATCCTCCCTAAATAAGGACAGAGAACCTTCACATAGGGTTTCTGCAGTTAAACACTATAACCAATTACCCCCCCCCCCCCCCCCCCCCCCCCCCCCCCCCCACCTAGATGTAGGCCGGGAGGAGGATGGAAACAGAAGAATGTTGTTGATCATACAGTTTGAACCAAGGCTTACAAATTTAAGTAGAACAATGACAACTATTATCAAAATTAACCTAACAATGTGACTTCAGCACAGATGGAAGATAAAAACACCTGATCACAGATGATTATTTTATTCTCATTAATGTTTTTGTTTTTTTTTTGTTTTTTTATCTGTGGTACAGCTGTAATCTCCTGAGGGAGGCGCCCTTCTCCTCCTGTAACAGTGACATTGACCCAGAGCCCTACATAACCGCCTGCACCGACACTTTGTGTAAATATCCTGCAGTGGACGGACTCAACTGTCAGTTCCTGAAGGCCTACGCCAGAGCCTGCAGTCTACACAACCTCGCTCTGGATGGCTGGACATCAAAGACCGGCTGCTGTAAGACCTTAATAAGCTCTCCTTTGTTAAAGACCTGAACTGTGGATTTTTAGAGCTCCCATGTTTTCAGGATAATACATCAGTGTGTTCCTCTGTAGCCTCTGAGGCCTTCTGTCAGGACAGGACCTGCAGCGATCACGAGTTTTGCGGTCAGAAGACGGTCGGTGGTGACACTCGCTGCTTCTGTCGGGACATTTTTGCCTCCAAGTACCAAGCAAACAACTCTTTTGGTACGACAGCTGTGACATCATCATGAAAACAGGGCTGAATGATGGAGGAAAACCTCTAACTGTGATTTTTCTGACTGATATTGTGATGTTCAGGTGATCCAACGGTCTGCATGCAGGACTCTGCTTCAGTCACTCTGGTCGGTTGTCTCCTGGAGGACAAAGACATCAACTACTCTGCCTTACACCTCAACGACCCGACCTGCAGGGGTCAGGTGGACGAGCTCACCCACATGGTGACCTTCAGCTTCAACAGCAGCAATAGCTGTGGGACGGTGGTCACGGTGGGTTTCATCTCCTCCTCTTTACCTTCTACAAGCAGCCAAACATCTTCCAGCATCTGCTGAGCTTCTCCTGCTCTGCTGCAGTTTGGGATCTTTCTGTGAGATCAGCTTCACCTCTGAGCTCTGTGGCTTCTCATCATGTTGACGATCTGTGAAGTTCATACACAGAAGCATCAGAGTAGGAGTTTGATTCAGTACAGGAAGAAACTCTCTAATATTTGTGCTGTGTCAAAATAATGTGACTTCATTTGATGTGCTCGACTCGTCTGCGTGACACGAGCGGTCAATGGCAGAGACAGAAAGGAGACTAAAGCTGTTGTTGTTGCTTTTAAGAACAAAGTGAATGAGTTTGATGTTTTTGACGTGTCTATTTAGCAGATTGTTTCTGATGAAATCTGTGATTATAATCACTGATAAGATGTCATAAACATTGGACCAAAAATACAAGGACACTTTCTTAACTTCATACTTCTGAGTTAGAGGTCCATCATCTTCAAAGTTCTGATGTTCTCAGATTAAAATCACTGTAAAGAGACTGAAAATAAAGTTAACTTGGCTTCATGTGTCTGTGCAAATAAAGCAAACAGAGCATGATTTACATTCACTTTTTCTAATTGAACAAAAAATGATTCAGTGCACTTTGGGATTAATGAACTGAACTGAATAGACAAATGTTAACAGTCAGTAGCAACTTGTGATTTTGTGACTCTGCAGACCAACAACAGCCAAGTGATCTACAAAAACACCATCATGACCCAGAACAGCTCCTCTGACATCATCACTCGTCACGACCAAGTCTACATCGACTTCTCCTGCGTCCAAACTCAGCCGGACATCAAGACTGCCACCTTCAGGATCAGAGACAGGTGTGTGGTTGAATTACTTTAAGATGTGAAGCTTCTCATGAGGTTTGTGGGTCAGAGAAAGCTGAAGTGTGTTTGTGTTCTGCAGCTCTGTGATCCAGCACATCACATCTGGAGTTTGGGATTACACTCTCACCATGTGTGCAACCACTGATGTTGGTCACACACAAGCTGCGCAGTCCAGCACTGAAGTGCAGCTGATCCAGAAGATCAGGGTGCAGCTGAAGACTGATGGGCTGGATGGCGACGTGGTCATCGTGGTGACCGACTCCTGCTGGGCAACTGACCAGCCATCAACTAACAGCACTCCGAGATACGACCTGATCATAAATGGGTGAGACAGACTCAGAGAGTCATGTGGTTTTGATCTCTCTCATGGACTCCTGAACAAAGTGTGTTTTCCTGTCTGTGAGCAGCTGTGCCAACCCTGCTGACCAGACGGTGCAGGTGGAGGACAACGGACTGGGAACCTCCAACTACTTCTCCTTCAGTATGTTCCAGTTTACTGGTAGCTCTGGTGAAGTTTTCCTGCACTGCGAACTGCACCTGTGCCCCAAACAGAACAACTGTGTCCCGGTACAGCTTTGTTACCAAACACATCACACACAATCAAATGTATCTCTCTTCTGTTACGATCATTAAACAGATTATTTTCACTTATTCTTGTTTCTATTCTGACACAAAAGCTCAAATGTTCTCAGCAGATTCAGTTCTGAATGAAAGGATCAGTGTTGATCTTCTAAAGTCTGGACTTTGTCTCTCTTTGTCTTTAGACTTGTCCTGCAGGTGCTCGCAGACGCAGATCTGCCAGGTCCAAATATGAAGGTGAAGCCTTCATCAGCATGGCCTGGACTCATTAGGTGAGACACAGTCTGCTGTTTTAATAGTGCTGAGAAGTGTTTGTATACAAAGTTCTGATTGTTAGTGGTGTAGCAAACATGTTTCCCACAGAGAAATGTCTCCATTCAATTTAAGAGAAAGATATTCTCTGAGTTCCTACCAATGAAATTGTTTCCAACTGTCTTCGTGTAATAAATTTAATGTACTGCCAAGTGAGTGAAAAGCCCTGGCTTAAGGTAAATGTCCATCTCAATACCAACGATAAACATTTAAGAGAAGGAAGTGACACCACAGAGAGGATGAAGGGTTGTTCAGCAGTCACAGTGGGGTCTGGTTTATCTTCTCAGGTGGTTTCCACGGTGACTCGGACTGACCGACAGGTTATTGACCTCCATGATCATCCTTGACTTCTGATTGGTCCTGATCCAGATCCTGTGTTGGGCCTGCGTCCTTGACCCAGCATTTTGAGTTATTGTGTTTTTTTTTTTCTCTTATGAGATAATGTTAAGTTCTGGGGTTATTATTAGCTCGTCTTAGTTGAAGTTTAGTCTAGTTTATGTTGTTGTCCATGTCTCGTTGTTTATGAGTCTTTTTCCTTTTTTTCATGTGTTATCTCCTTGTCTATAAAGGTTCCCCTTGTGTCTCTCTCCTCTGTGTCCTTCTCCTTCTCTCTGTCTCTTGTCTCAAGCTTGCGTGTCCCAGTTCATGTCTCTCCAGGTTTCTTGTTTTATTTTAAAGGTCTGGTTTCCCTGTTCAGTGTGTTTAGTTTTGCTTCCCCTGTGGCATAATAGGTCGTGTCCAAATTCATGGGCTGCATCCTCCTGAGGCCGCATTTGTAGACCGATTACGTCACAGCGACGCGCCGAAGGCTGTCCAAATTCGTAGACTCCTCCGAATGCAGCCGACAAATGCGTCCTCCTTTTCCCCGAATTTGAAGGATGGGTCGGGTGTGTCCTTCGTGGCCTACCACATCCCAGAATTCATAGCGCGGCCCAGCCAAACTCCAGTTTCCAACAATGGCGGCCGCTACTAAGTTTTAAGATTACGCTTACTAATCTTTCTGGGTCACAAAATAAACTTTTAACATATTTTCAGGCGAGAAAGTAGCTGTGTAAACATCAAATATCTGCTCGGTTTATCAAGATATCGCATATTTGCAAAAGTGCTTCGACGTTTTCGGAGACGTCTGCTACCCACCAGCTCGATAGCTAGCCGGGAGCTCGAGGGTTACTGATGCGGCCGAGAACGGCACAACTCCCGGCACATCATTTTCAGATCACCGCGGACTTTCGCTACTCAGGTTAAACGTGATATATAAGTTACTTAGACAACCTAAAAATGTTATTGTTGGGCTTTTTTCAGTGTTTTGTTTGTTTGTGAGTAAATCGGTTTGGCTGAGATTAAAGTTATTAGATTAGATTAGATAAAATAAAACTTTATTAACCCCCCGGGTGGGTTCCTCCTTGGTTTTTACACAGCTGACTAAACGTCAAACAGAAAACTGATTAAAGAGAAGTATGAGACGGTCGAAAATTTACGCCAGTGTCCTGTTATATTTTAGATAGCAAGGAGCAGACGGCTGAGTTTATTAAACTCCACCGAGACAGCGGTGACGCTAATCAGAAGGCTAGACCGCCCACGTAGACCGCGAAGGCCGGGTCCTCAGGAGGATGCAGCCCATGAATTTGGACACAACCATATTCATTTGTGTCAGCTGTTTTTCCCCAGGTGTTTCCACTTCCTTCACTGCTCTCCTATGTATTGAAGTCCTCTGGCTCTGTTTGTTCAGTGTCGGTTCATCTGTTTGTATTTCTTCATGTCATGTCAGGTCTTAGAGTTTTTCATGCTCCTGCTCATGTTCATGTTCTCATGTCATAGTTTTTGTAGTTAGTGTTAGCTTTCCCCAATTTAGTTTCTTGTTTAGTTATGCCCCAGTTTCCCTTGTATTTGTTTTGTGTTTTTTTTTTTCCTATCAGCCAAATAAACAGCTCACTTTTTGTTCTCCCGTTCCTACTTTTTCATCCGCTATGCAAACACACTGGCCACCCTGCCTTGACAGATCCTGGATGTTAAAAGGCTGAGCTCAGTGCTGCTGTGAACTCCCACAGCTGGAACAAGCTGATGTTTACACTCACTTGTCACATGACTGCATCAGGATGTTCAGTAGATGTCTCTTGGGAAGTTCATGGGTTAAAAGTTAATGTTGAAACTTTAACATGAACTCTCCTCAATGTTTAAATGGGCGATGACAACTGCCTCACAGTGAGATATAATGGATTAAATACATATCATTTATTAATACAATGAATTTAATTTTGGACATATTATATCTACATTATATTACCAAAGTGCGATAGGCACTAGTTTTATGAAGTACACTGGGTAACTGTTGTTTAGTAGCTCAACTTAAAATTACTTCATAGACATATACAGGGTGAACCATTTATATGGATACACCGTAATAACATGGGAATGGTTGGTGATATTAAAGTCCTGTTTGTGGCACATTAGCATATGTGAGGGGGCAAACTCCTCAAGGGTTTGAGACAATCCAGCACATAACAGCAGGGTGCAAGGGATACATGGAACGCCATAACCAAGTGGTGTTTCATGTATCCCTTGCCTGTATAGTGTACAGGAACATCTGTGGCAAATATTACCTGGAAGTCCTGAGGTCAAAATGGGAGATGCCCCCAAGGGTGATGGGGAATGACCGAGCTAAGATCCTGTGGGACTTCCAGATACAGACGGTAGAGGACCCCAGCTTATGTATGTATGTACGTATATATATATATATTAGGGGTGCAACGATACACAAAATTCACAGTTCGATACTTTGGTGTCACGGTTCAATATTTTTTCGATACAAAAAAATGTTCATGTCTTTTTAATTTGTCATTTATTAAAATTATAAATATATATTTTAACTCAAAAGTACAGTTTTTAAATTTAACCCTAACCCTTGTGCGTGTTTTTTATTTTGACAGTGAATGCGCACCTGCGGACCACTTATGTGCAGCCCTGGTTATTTAGCTCGTCATATTGCAGCCACAGAAATTCTTTTGTCCATGAACCAGCGAAAGCAAATGCCTCTCTCTTTCAAAACTCGTTGAAGACAGGCAATGGTCCAGTCCGAGACCTTCGACGGTAAAGAATCTTCGGGAGACCTCACCCGGGCGTGGGAACAGCGGCGTTTCCTCGGAGTTGGACACTGAGATGGTTTTGATTTCCGGGGTGCTCCGCAGTGCTGGAGACGTGTCTCAGAGTGATCCGGTGTGGAGCTCCGCTTTGAACTTTTGCTGGAGGTGGGTCGACCTCTAATAGCGGTTCGGAGGTCGTAGTTTCGCTGGGATGAAGAGCAACCAGAGCCGTTGTATTGCTGAAGCGAGCGGAGAGAGGAGTTCGGAGCAATGGATACAGCCGAGCGGCGAGAATGGCCGCTGGAGCGCTCCCCGGACGGGCCGGTGGTAATCGGGCTTTCCACGGCTGCCCCGCTTGGAAATACAGGCTGCGGATCCAGGACTGCCAGGGGAAATTCAGGCGGAGAAAGAATGAGGTCTTCGTTCAATGGGCTGAGCGACAGGGAATCCATGGTAATGAGCCGAAAGGGTGAGTAGGATTTTAAGCTCTTAGAAAGTTCGCCAGAGAACAGCGGGTATTGGAGAAGGGGGCATTTATAGTCTGAGGTCCGAAGGGGCGTGAAGGAGGAGTGTTCCCGCTCCTGAATTTCAGATGATATCTCCACTTAATTCAAGGCATAATTAAAGAAACATAGGCATGAAAAGCTTATGAAACTATTAAAAGGTGTGACACACGTGGCTGTTTCACGAGTTTAGCCTAAGACAAACGGTGACATTGAAAGACATTCCTTTCCTGTGTGAAGCGCATCACATTTCTCACAGTTGCTGGTGTTTGGATTGACTTTGCAATATTTGCAATGACCCTTTTGTCACACTTCTTGATCTCATCCTCCTGAGCAGCTGAACCTCAAGACAAAGTTTGATGATGGAGCAAATCAGACAACGTATTTGTGAAGGTCCATGGGGCACACATTGTGAAACAGTACGACACATATATGCATCAAGGACGGACTGACATGAAAGAAATGTGCTTTTGATCTTATAATCTTAGAACTGAAAGAGAAATGGACCTGGAAACAGCTGGAAACACCTGGAAACAGCTGATGGCAACAAACAGTTTCTGAGTGGAAGTGACAAAGAAGAGAAAAAACAAACTCTGGTTATTTTATTACCCATGTCCTTTATTTATTTTTTTGGTCTTTTGGAACAAACAGTAAAGCGTGAAGGCGACAAAGCAGAGCATCAAGTCTCAGTTTCATGTGCTGTTATCAACACTGCTGCCTCCAAAAACAACACAGAAAGGAAAAAGTCACCATGAAATCATGCTCACTTTGTACTGTGTGTTTTCTAAAAGGAAAGATGTAACTTCCATATGTTCTTGAGCTTATCAGAGCACTAAAGATCACAGTAAAGGTGATGCTGTCCTGCAACTTTAAGTGCCAATCAGCAGCTCAAATGGGAAACACATAAACCAACTGTTTTGTTTTACTGTGACACAGTTGTTTAAAGATACGACCACAGATCAGCTGACTGCAGCTTTGGTTACAGCTGGTCAGTTTTCTGTCACATGGACTCCAGCACTGGTTTGTTTCACCTGCCTTAAAGAGACCAAATTACAACTTTGATAACTCAGCTGTGGTCCTCTCTTGGTTCTTTCGCTAATAACAGTTCAGCAGCTGTGTCCACTTTGAGCTGCATCCGGCTTGTTATATAAGACAATCGGAGTTAAAGAGACTCTGCTTGCATACTTCACATGATTGTAATGGTCTGATAACAGGTGAAAAAGAAATCCACACACCTTCACCTTTACAACATTCAGCTACAAAACAAAGAGTAAGAAACCAGATGATCCCCTTTAAATATTTTACCCTGATTACCACCTTCTTAAAGAGATGATTTTCATATTTACTTTTGAATCACTTCATGTTCACAGCATAAACCATTTTTTACTTGATTCACTGGAAATTTTCATCATTTTGTACCTAAATCATTTTAAATTACAACAACCTGAGAAAGAAAGATACCGCTTTGGTTAAGGCCTCACTGTTCATGGATGCGTTGGACCTGTGTTCATATATTTCTTTCTATGAATATAGCCAAGAAATAAATATGTCCAGTATCCTTAACTCAAGTAAAATATCTGACAGTGTTAGTGAGATCTGATTCTGTTAAGTTTCAGGAGTGTAGATTTACCCCAGATTTATTTATATGGTTAGGCTGGAAATCACATGCAGCTCACACTCTTCCCTTTCACCAAGTTACTAATGAAACTGAAAAAAAAAAACATCATCTGAACTTTATCATGTGTCAAAGACGACAGTTTGGTCCTGCTCTAAAAAAACATCTGCTTATTCCAGCTGTGGGAGTTTGCCGCAGAACTGAGCTCAGTCTTTCCAACATCCAAAATCTGGCTTAGGACCAATCAGAAGTCAAGGATCATCGTGGAGGTCAGTAAGTTGTAAGTCAGTCCGAGTCACCATGGAAACCACCTGAGAAGATAAACCAGACCCCACTGTGACTGCTGAACAACCCTCAGTCCTCTCTGTCATGTCACTTCTTCCTCTCATCTGATCATCATCAGAGCTGAGATGGGCCTTGTATTGTCCTAAAGCATTTTTCTGAATAAATAAGTTCATACGTTTAAAATAAATAATTCTAAACATGTTTGTCATAAAAAAAATAAATACATGTTGTTAAAATGTGTAATTCATGCTTAGGAAGAAATCACTTGATGAAAGGAAGGCCTTCCTTAAAGAGAAAAGAAATATGCTTCAGATGCTGTTCTTCAGACACTCATATTGCGAAGGAATGCAAATCTTCAGCAAAGTGTTCTGAATGTGAAAGCACAGGTCACGACACAGTCCTCCACCACAGACCAACAAGCCTCCACTTCCAGCACAAGAGAATGGCGGGGAGAGAGCAAGCAGTCATGACCAATGTTCCCTCTAAGCTGCGCGTGTTCGCAATTGCGCACTGCTGGCATGGTCTCTGTGCACAAAAAAGCTGTATTGCACACAAAAAAAAAAACTAACCTGAATTGAAATTAAAGTAAATACGTTAACAATTCTGTTTTGCAGTGTTAGTCAGCAAGTGACTGGCTGCTCCAGTATGTGATAAGAACGATGCCACCTTATCCCATAGTCCAGCCAATGATGCTATTCACATTCGTATACACGCAGCTAATCAACGTCGTTGACAGGCTGTGACAGCGTCCTTATGTGCCGACACTGGTGTTTTAGCTAGCAAAGCGGCGTGGCTGATGTGGAGTGAAGCCAGGTTAATGACAACGTGTTATGATAAAAACATATGTAATGCTTGGTTTTCTTCCTGAATACTATTGTTGTTTATATTTACTGCGAGAAGAAACGGTAAAAACAGCATTTTAAAAGGAAAACGCTCGAAAGCACTCTCCGCCTGTGAGCAAAAACAAAATAAAAAAAAAAACTCACCCTTTCCTATTGTTCGAAAAATGTCGACCAATCAAAAAATGATATGGCAACATGGCTTTTAGTTGTTTAGGAAAGGGGGGAAGTTTTAAGAGTGACTACGGTGTTTTGATTTGCTACGTTTAGCGCAAATCTTGTATGGTTAGTGTGTAGTCAATAGTTGTGTTGTGTGTGAGAACAATGAGGTGAGTGTTACGGGTGTTACAGGAGTGATACATCTCCTGTTGTCAGGCCTGCAGGTATCAGGCTTTTGATGTTCTCCTTTATCTCATAGTGGACACAAATAATTTTTTGGAGTGGCACAAATAATTTGTGTGGCATCAGATTTGATGCAGAACAGCTGATTGTTCTGTAAATAAATACATATTTTGAAATGTTTGTTTAAAAAAACGACTTGGCAGCATTTTAAGTAAACAGCTGCAAAAACTTTGTTGTTTTCAAAACTCAGTAAGTTTTTTTGAAGAACTAACTATATAATTATTTGCCCAACATTGGTCATTATATGCTGTATTTTGCAGACAGAGTTACAGGACTCTCTCCCAGACCACAGACTCAGACTCATAATACAAGTCAGAGCTCTATTAAAAAAAATAATAACTGTGTTTTCAAAATTAGAGTTGAAGTTATTTTTTTTTTACTTCCAATGGTGTTAACATACTACACAGGTCATGAACAAGATATATTTTAATTTTCTTTCTTTTTTTTTAATTTTAATTTTCATTGTAAGTGGGTTAAAGCAGTTAATTAAAAGTAGTCTAACATAAATGTAAATGCTGTAATTTGATTATTTTAATAAACCATGTAACTTGGATGGATTTGATGCCGGCGTGACCACAGTGCACACGTCTGCTGTTGCTCACAGTGGTCCAAGGGATCGCTCAGGGAGTTTGTGTGTTCGCTCAGACACATGAAAAATTAGAGGGAACATTGGTCACGACACAGTTGATGTCACAACAAGCTGCACAGACGTGTGCGGTCCAGGTCAGTGGGGACGTTCATGTTCCATGTCTTGTATTGGTGTACCCTAAAGGTTACAAAGACAGAGCTGTTAAGGCATATGTAATACTAGACGATCAGAGCATTTGTTCTTTAGCCAAGCCTGAGTTCTTCGAACTTTTTGACATTAAAAGTGAACCTTTCTCCTGCAATCTTAGAACATGCTCTGGTGTAGTAGAAACATGGGGTAAAACAGCTGAAGGCTTCCATATCGAGTCACTGGATAGGTCAGTAGTTATCCCTCTACCATTGCTCATAGAGTGTCAGGACATTCCTAACAATAGGAGTGAAATCCCAACTCCCAGCGTAGTGCTACACCAGCCACACCTCCAAACCATAGCAAAGTACATCCCAGAACTAGACCCTAAAGCCGAAATACTCCTGCTACTAGGGATGTGTTTTACATGGCAGATGTTTTACCGGCACAGAAGGTCAGGCAGAGAATTAATGGCCCCCATAATGCCCCCTTTGCCCAGTGCCTAGACCTAGGGTGGGTTGTAGTTGTTTGGGTCTGTCTGGGTAATGTTCATAGGCCTACAGTCAGCACCCTGAAGACAGTTGTTCTAGAAAATGGCCGCCCTTCAGTTTTTGAACCATGCAGCAGCCTTCTGCAACTCAAAGAAGTGCCACACACAAATAGGCCAGGTAAAGCGCCCAAACAAACTCTGGGTCAAACATTTTTTTAACCAGACAGATAACGACAATAAACCAGCTCACTTAATACAGGACACTTTCTAAAAATAATGGACCAAGCTATGTACAGAGATGTGGAAAACAGTTGGGTTTCCCCACTTCCGTTTAAGGAACCCCACCAGCAATTACCAAAAAACAGAAAACAGGTAGCCACAAGGTTCTCATCCTCAAAACGGACGCTAAATAGGAAACCTGAAACACAGCAGCATTATGTGGCCTTTATAGAAAAGATCCTCTCCAATGGTCATGCTGAGGTCCCACACCCACACACACACTGAAAAGAGGAGAAGAGTGCTGGTATCTTCCAACATTTGGAGTCTACCACCCACAAAAACCTTTACTTAACCATGTCCTCCTTACTGGCCCCGATTTAAGTAACACACTCGTCGGAGTTCTTCTCATCTTCCGGACAGAAAATGTTGCAATCATGGCAGATATACAGCAAATGTTTCACTGTTTAATGGTGCGTGATGACCACAGCAACTTCCTCCGTTTTCTGTGGCACAGGGACAACGATCTAAACAAAGAAGTTATCGAGTGAATGAAAGTCCACGTGTTTGGCAACTCAACATCTGCTGCTGTTGCCATTTATGGACTACGCAAGGCCTCAGAGTAGGTTCAAAGGACTATGGTGCAGATACAGTAAAGTTCGTGGAGAGGCACTTTTATGTAGATGATGGCTTGATTTCTGTTTCCTCTCCTGCTGAGGCTATAGATTTGCTTCAAAGAGCACAAGCCCCACTCGCTGGACCCAACCTGCACCTGCATAAGTTTGTTTCTAACTCTCAGGCTGTTTTGCAGGCCTTCTGCCCAAAAGATTGTGCTCCTGTCATTAAAAATTTAGATTTAAGTGGTGAAGAGACACAATCCCAGTGAAGCCTTGGACTAATTTTAATTTGGGAAATAACAAGAGACATTCACTTACTCAGTCGCCAACTGAAACAAGCCAATTACTCGCCATGGTGTATTGTCCTCTGTCAATAGCATCTTCGATCCTGTGGGCCTATTGGCACCTGTTACAATCCAAGGAAGGGCCCTACTCAGAGAGCTTACTTCAGAATGTTCAGATTGGGACGTACCCCTTCCAGAGGATAAACAAAGCAGATGGGAAATGTGGAGAAATTCCCTTCAGAACCTAAAAGAACTACATGTTCCCAGAACCTACACATCCACCTCACTAAGTTGAGCAAAGCGCAAGGAACTGTGTTTTTTCTCAGATGCCTCTACTAAGGCCATAGGAGCCATAGCCTTCTTAAAGGCAAATCAAACAGATGGGAACGTCGAGGTAGGCTTCGTAATAGGCAAAGCAAAACTAGCCCCCCTGTCAGAACCTACAATACCAAGGCTTGAACTATGTGCAGCCAGCTTGTCAGCAGAAATGGCCGACCTCATTCAAAATGAGTTGGACTTAAACTTTGATGCAGTGCACTTCTATACAGACAGTAAGGTAGTGCTTGGCTACATCTGTAGTCAAAAAGGTTTTACGCATATGTTCACAACAGAGTACGGCGCATTCGCCAGTCATCAAGCCAGAATAGTGGCATTATGTGCACACAGAGGAAAATCCACCAGACCATGCATCTAGGTCATTGTCAGCATTCCAACTAAAAAAGTCCACCTGGTTCACCGGACCACCCTTCATCCACCATCCTGCCGCAGATACAACAAAAGTGAGTGGAATGTTTGACCTGATTGAACCAGATAAGGACTCAGAAATTAGACCACAAGTAAAAACTTAAGTCACTCACCTCCAAGTACTCATCTGGACACTCATGGCTGAAGTTACAGCCATAATAAATGCAAGGTCGCTCGTCCCAGTGTCCACTGATACAGAGAAACCTTTCGTCCTATCCCCTATCCACGCTGGAGGTGAGAGTATCTACCCACATTGCAGCTAAGGCAGAAATGGACTGGGTCACGCAGAAACCTCCAAGTTGGTGACCTGTTTCTGCTCAAGGACAAGCAGGTTGCATGAAACAGCTGGCCCAGGATCACTGCCAAATTCCCAAGCAATGACAATCGAGTAAGGAAGATTGAGGTAAAGACATGCGATCAAGGGTATGTAAAGACATTTATGAGACCGGTTACAGAATTTATCCTCCTCCTGCCAAAGGACTGATTGCATAATGTTTGTTTAACATAGTGGCCTCCTGAGGCCAGGCATGGAGTATGTTGCCCTAAGGCATTTTTCTGAATAAATAAGTTAATACGTTTAAAATAAATAATTCTAAACATATTTGTCATTAAAAAAAAATTAATACATGTTAAAATGTATAATTCATGCTTTAGATACGTTTTTGTTAAAAGGAAAAGAGCTAAAATGTATTTCCGGTTCTGGTCAGGCACTTCCGGTTCAGGACAAGTACTTCCGGCAGCTCGGTTTTTGCTGGGTAACTAGCTCCACATGCTAAAGGCAGTATAGAAATGTAATCAGATGCCATCTACTCTGAATTATTCAGGCTGGAAGTTTCTTTATACGATAGTTTACACAGATAGGTTTGGATATTGATGTATAGTTTGCTGAAATGAATGTTTTAGTGAGCGTTATGCACTTTATTGATGTAAACATGCTTCTACCTGTTGAGATGGAGTTTATTATCTGTCATTTCAGTTTTCCCCAGATGTTCATGGAGACAATTAAACAAGCTGCAACTAATCTCCAGGGTCTTGATTTGTGGTTTAACTCAGTGTCACCAACATCCTTGTTGAAAACACTACAGGCCTTCACCCTGATCCTGGACTGTCAGGCTACAGATGACACACCAAGAGTTTTCACTCACTCAGCAGTTCATTTAGTTTATCACATGAGGACAGTTCGAAACACAAACTCATTGGTGAGGAACTTAGTAAATATCTTTCTGTTGAATTAAATAAAACATTTTTCTATGGGAAACATATTTGCTACAGCACTAACAATCAGCACTTTGTCTACAAACACTTCTCAGCACTAGCAGACTGTGTCTTACCTAATGAGTCCAGGCCATGCTGATGAAGGCTTCACCTTCATATTTGGACCTGGCATATCTGCGTCTGCGAGCAGCTCCAGGACAAGTCTAAAGACAACGAGAGACAAAGTCCAGACTTTAGAAGATCAACACTGATCCTTTCATTCAGGACTGAATCTGCTGAGAACATTTGAGCTTTTGTGTCAGAATAGAAACAAGAATAAGTGAAAATAATCTGTTTAATGATCGTAACAGAAGAGAGATACATTTGATTGTGTGTGATGTGTTTGGTAACAAAGCTGTACCGGGACACAGTTGTTCTGTTTGGGACACACGTGGAGTTTGCAGTGCAGGAAAACTTCACCAGAGCCCCCGGTGAACTCAAACATGTTGAAGGAGAAGTAGTTGGAGGTTCCCAGTCCATTTTCCTCCACCTGCACCGTCTGGTCAGCAGGGTTGGCACAGCTGCTCACAGACAGGAAAACACACTTTGTTCAGGAGTGCATGAGAGAGATCAAAACCACATGACTCTGTGAGTCTGTCTCACCCGTTTATGATCAGGTCGTATCTCGGAGTGCTGTCGGGTGATGGCTGGTCAGTGGCCCAGCAGGAGTCGGTTACCATGACGACCAGGTCTCCATCCAGTCCGTCAGACTTCAGCTCCACCCAGATCTTCTGGTTCAGCTGCACTTCAGTGCTGGACTCCACAGCTTGTGTGCGGCCGGCGTCAGTGAAAGCCTTCATGGTCAGAGTGTAATCCCAAACTCCAGATGTGATGTGCTGGATCACAGAGCTGCAGAACACAAACACACTTCAGGTTTCTCTGACTCACAAACCTCATGAGAAGCTTCACATCTTAAAGTAACTCAACCACACACCTGTCTCTGATCCTGAAGGTGGCAGTCTTGATGTCCGGCTGAGTTTGGACGCAGGAGAAGTCGATGTAGACTTGGTCGTGACGAGTGATGATGTCAGAGGAGCTGTTCTGGGTCATGATGGTGTTTTTGTAGATCACTTGGCTGTTGTTGGTCTGCAGAGTCACACAATCAGAAGTTGCTACTGACTGTTAACATTTGTCTATTCAGTTCAGTTCATTAATCCCAAAATGCACTGAATCAGTTTTATTCAATTAGAAAAAGTGAATGTAAATCATGCTCTGTTTGCTTTATTTGCACAGACACATGAAGCCACGTTAACTTTATTTTCAGTCTCTTTACAGTGATTTTAATCTGAGAACATCAACACTTTGAAGATGATGGACCTCTAACTCAGAAGTATGAAGTTAAGAAAGTGTCCTTGTTTTTTCAGTCCAATGTTTATGACATCTTATCAGTGATTATAATCACAGATTTCATCAGAAACAATCTGCTAAATAGACACGTCAAAAACATCAAACTCATTCACTTTGTTCTTAAAAGCAACAACAACAGCTTTAGTCTCCTTTCTGTCTCTGCCTTTGACCGCTCGTGTCACGCAGACAAGTCGAGCACATCAAATGAAGTCACTTTATTTTAACACAGCATAAACATTAGAGAGTTTCTTCCTGTACTGAATCAAACTCCTACTCTGATGTTTCTGTGTATGAACTACACAGATCGTCAACGTGATGAGAAGCCACAGAGCTCAGAGGTGAAGCTGATCTCACAGAAAGATCCCAAACTGCAGCAGAGCAGGAGAAGCTCAGCAGATGCTGGAAGATGTTTGGCTGCTTGTAGAAGGTAAAGAGGAGGAGATGAAACCCACCGTGACCACCGTCCCACAGCTGTTGCTGCTGTTGAAGCTGAAGGTCACCATGTGGGTGAGCTCGTCCACCTGACCCCTGCAGGTCGGGTCGTTGAGGTGTAAGGCAGAGTAGTTGATGTCTTTGTCCTCCAGGAGACAACCGACCAGAGTGACTGAAGCAGAGTCCTGCATGCAGACCGTTGGATCACCTGAACATCACAATATCAGTCAGAAAAATCACAGTTAGAGGTTTTCCTCCATCATTCAGCCCTGTTGTCATGGTGATGTCACAGCTGTCGTACCAAAAGAGTTGTTTGCTTGGTACTTGGAGGCAAAAATGTCCCGACAGAAGCAGCGAGTGTCACCACCGACCGTCTTCTGACCGCAAAACTCGTGATCGCTGCAGGTCCTGTCCTGACAGAAGGCCTCAGAGGCTACAGAGGAACACACTGATGTATTATCCTGAAAACATGGGAGCTCTAAAAATCCACAGTTCAGGTCTTTAACAAAGGAGAGCTTATTAAGGTCTTACAGCAGCCGGTCTTTGATGTCCAGCCATCCAGAGCGAGGTTGTGTAGACTGCAGGCTCTGGCGTAGGCCTTCAGGAACTGACAGTTGAGTCCGTCCACTGCAGGATATTTACACAAAGTGTCGGTGCAGGCGGTTATGTAGGGCTCTGGGTCAATGTCACTGTTACAGGAGGAGAAGGGCGCCTCCCTCAGGAGATTACAGCTGTACCACAGATAAAAAAACAAAAAAAAACAAAAACATTAATGAGAATAAAATAATCATCTGTGATCAGGTGTTTTTATCTTCCATCTGTGCTGAAGTCACATTGTTAGGTTAATTTTGATAATAGTTGTCATTGTTCTACTTAAATTTGTAAGCCTTGGTTCAAACTGTATGATCAACAACATTCTTCTGTTTCCATCCTCCTCCCGGCCTACATCTAGGTGGGGGGGGGGGGGGGGGGGGGGGGGTAATTGGTTATAGTGTTTAACTGCAGAAACCCTATGTGAAGGTTCTCTGTCCTTATTTAGGGAGGATGTTTACTTCTTGCCATTTATGACCTCACCTGTGCTTGTGTACCATTAGAGGGGTTAAGCCATACACAGGGTGAGGGGAGATGATCATTTGTGATCAGGAAGTTACATACACATGCTCAGTGCCTTAGTTTAATGACATTTTATGGCGCACCACAGGGGGGTTTAACAGTGGCTGTTTGGGAAACTGTGTGTGAGAGAATAAAAGGCTGCAGGGGAGGCTGGTTCTTTTGGAGTCGTCTGAGGTCGAGGGCAAAAGTGCTGCTCTGAGGATCCGACCAGACTCCCCTTACTAGCAAGTAAAAAACGGTTAAGCTGTTTGTCTTGCTTTGTTAACGGGTGCAGACACAACACACATAATTTAAGTATAATACAGAAAGATGGTGGATGGCACTCAACCTTTTTAATTTTAATGAAAAAAGAAGAAAGACAGAGGTCATGATTTTAGATCTTTCCTCTTTGGTCCTGCATAAAAAGTCCAGCATCACCAATTTAGTTGTGAAAATAGACCCGAGCCTTAAACATGACTCATATGTCAACCCTGTGGTTAAGTCCCCCTCCTAGAAACCACCTAGACACTTTGATCCATGTGTTCGTGACCTGTCGTCTGGATTATTGTAATTCTCTTTTGACTGGAATTAGCCAGGCCCCCCTCTCATTCTACAATTGTTACAAAATAGCGCTGCATGATTTTTAACTGGTACAAATGAAAACAGAAAGAAAAAGAGTCTAGACTTTTTTAAGTTGCTTGAGGACGTTTGACCTCACATTCAAGAAGGTTCTTCAGTTCTAGGGTCAAGCGGTGGAGAGTCCCAGATTTAAGACCTGTGGGAGTATCCCCCAAGAGGGACAATCGACCCCCTAATGATCCTCTACCTAATCACATGAGCCAAGGTGTGAAAACGGGTGTGGGTCACAATCAGCCAGAGTTTTGGGTGAACTCATTGTGAAACCTGGCCCCACGCCAAGGTGTGAAGACCAGTGCTGGGCAAGTTACTTTGAAAAAGTAATTAATTATAGTCAGTATTGGTCAAGTTACGTGAAAAAATTAATCAGTAACTAATTACTGATTACTTCCCCCCAAAAATAATCCTGTTACTTTACTGATTACTTATTTTCAAAAGTAATTAATTACTTAGTTACTTGGTTATTTAAAAAAAAAAACTATTTACAAGCCCAATTCTACTTTTTCTGCATAATCCATCATACAAAATGTAATCAAATGGAAACATCTCTTTTTAAAACTTGTTTTATTAGTTTTAATCTTTTAATTTTATGTATCAAGCACAAAAATTAATTATATGCAACATTCTCTGACTGGAAGAAATTAGTTTAACATTTAAACCTATTTTCTGTACATTCCAGCACATAAAATAAAATATTTTTGGTGTGTTTACACTCACTCTTTCAAATAGATGCAAGTAAAACACGGAAGAAAATAAATAAAGTCAAAGACTCAGCGGTCCTGTTGCTCTATTTTCACCTGTAAAGCAGGACTGCGGTAGGCAGATTTTACCCTGGTGCAGGTGTGTCGCAGCGCTCAGTGGAAGAATCCGCAAGTTTGAATCCGTGACTTTCCCATTACGTCGTTGCGCACTCGGCGCTTGCTTGGAAGTTTAGGGGTTTTTTTCGCTGTAAAAAGAAGTTTTCTTCGCACGCACAACGGACGCTAATGTTTTTGTCACTTTTTATGGAATCAAACTCAAAGTAAGGTCAGTACTTCCACGCTTTAAACGCTGCATGCTCATACTCTCTCCCGCACTTGATATATTATCCATTGTTGATCTGCACACAGCTGTTGTCGCACTCGCTTACGTCACTGTCATGAGACATTCTCGCAAAAAAAAATCACGGTTTTAGTAACGCAGTAACGCAGCGTTCCTACGGGAAAGTAACAGTAATCAAATTACCGTTTTTGCATTACCGTTACAAGTAACGCGGTACTGCCCATTTCTGATTATAGTTACTAGTTACATCTTCAAAAAAGTAACAGAGTTAGTAACTGAGTTACAAGATTCTAAAAGTAATGAATTACTTGAAAAGCAACTATTGCGTTACTTTAAAAAGGTTATAACTGGACATTTTAACTACTTTTGATTTTACCTCTACATTTCACCTTTAAAAACTATTTACTTTGTCTTGTTTAGTATCATCCTTTTCAGCACAACCTCAAGTGTCTGAATTTACAGTTGTTTTCTATTTGTATTAACACAATTGATCTAAAATCATACAAAAATCATAAAATCTGAGTAGAAAAATCTATATTATTTACTGTAACAACCGCAAACAATTCTGTTGAATCATATTTCATAACTTTAAATGCAAATATAAATTGGCAATTTTAAAATCATATGCACAGTTACTTGCAGCCATTTACCCAGATTAATTATGTAGACCGCTACTTCCGTGCAGCTGATAGAAGGTGTGGTAAGCTGAACACAGCTTCAACCGATGTTTGTTGAAAAATAGTAACATGACCGCACTGCATTTTCTTGTTAGTAACAGTAACGGCGTTGTAACAATAGAAATAGTAATTAGTTAGATTACTCGTTATTGAAAAAAGTAACGGCGTTAGTAATGCCGTCATTTCCATCACTGGTGAAGACGAGTGTAGGAAAAGAAAAAAGCCAAGGTTTCGGGTGAGTTCGCTGTGAAACCTGGCCCCACCCTATCATGTAATTTCTTAGGGTCAAAAGGCCCAGGATGTGAGTGGGCGGTAAGGCGTCTGGGAAGGGATGTCAGAACTGGATTATAGATGGCAGACAGTTGGTGTCGTAAACCACCTCCTCTGTTCAAAGATGGTCGCTCACAGTGGACATAGATGGCTTCTTTCACTCGTCTTTCAAACCATTTGTCCTCTCTGTCCAAAATGTGAACATGTTCAGATCTGAGCATTCCTCATTGCACTGTACAGCACACACTACATTATTAAGTTTGTGTTTTGGAGTTCTTGCATTTGGGAAGAACCAGTTTTTGTCTGAGTGTGTTGCTGGGCCTGAAGTACATTGAAGTACGTCTCTCTCCTTTCACTCTCTACACGCTGCCTGGGTGCAGCTCATTGTGGGCTCCCCTTCACCACCTGCAAGCAATCACCTGTGGCTCCTCACCTCGTTTGCTCTCACTACTTAGTGATTGAGAGCACCTCGTCTGGACTATTGAGTAACGCTCGTCAGTGCTACTTTAGCCTAAGCCAATTTTGAGTACTCTTCTCATTGTTAATTCCTCATCTCTGTGTGCAGATCCTTCGTGCTCTGTTTGGAAGTTTGGACACCGAAGCCTATTTGTGAGTGCGGCAGTGAGAGTGGCGTGTGTGAGAAAAGGACCATTCCAAGAGAATTGTGCTGTTCGTGTGGAGCTGTGCGAGAGAGGACGTCTCCTGATTCTTCCCTGTACCCCTGGGAACCTTGGACCCTTTCCCCTCACCTGTATATAGTGCACCGGGAGTGTGTAAATAAAATTTAAGTTTTCTGTAATTTTTCAGTCTGCGCCTGAGTCCTCCCTGTTCCATCGTGACAAAGTTCAAGTAATGTATTCTTATTTCTTAATTTAAAATAACGCAAAATCAGACTTTAGTTTGCAGTACCGTATTTTTCGGACCACAAGGCGCATTAGGTGAAACAAAGCAGTCAGATAAGTCAAACTTTACTCCACTCATTCTTCTTGCTTCCTCCACTTCCGTACCATTCATTCATTAATAGTGATAGTCTCTAATAATAGTCTCTCGCAGCTGCTCTATTCCCATGTTGTTGAAGTATATTATTTTCACAGCACGTAGATTGTCTCTGGACATTTTCTCTCGTCTTGCAAGAGTTTGCTGCAGCGTGGGTTGTGTTGGTTTAGAAGTGTGGGTAAACTCCTTGTACTCATTGTCATGTTGGGATTTTAGGTGCTTGATTAAATTGCTTGTGTTAAATGCGCTACCTTTCGAGCTTCCTCTGGACAATTTCGCTGAGCACAATTTGCAGTCCGCCTTTATTTTGTCGTCTTCATTCACTTTGAAATAGTTCCACACGGCTGACATGTCTTGCCTCCCCTTCTCCCCCGCTCTGAGCTGCAGCCGGGGCCTGGGGGCGGGCACTCGGCGCGGGCACTCGGCGCCTGTGATTAACCCCTTACACGCCGCTCAAACAGACTTTTCTCAGACCGTGGTATCGGTCCCCGGTATCGGGGGACTTTTAACGAGTACTATATAGATAGATAGATGGGGAGATAGATATCTATCTATACACACACACACACACACACACACACACACACACACACACACACACACACACACACACACACACACACACCTGTGTGTCATTTCCTCTTCAGGTCAGTTACGATTGTTTGGGCAGTTGTTTGGTTTGTTAAGATTGCAGTTCTCTGCCCGAGTTCAGTTTTGTTTCTTTGACCTCTTTTATGAGTTCAACATTTATTACTTTTGTAATTAAAATTGTGGGGGTTAAATGAAAACCCTACCTTTCTAATAAACCTTTGACTCCTGCTTTTTTAACTCGGTCCATCACAATGTTGTTTTATTTTTTATAGTATGTAATTATGTCTCATCTTATCCTATTGTTTTTTTCTTAATTTTTACTGCTCTTAACTTGTGCTTTCTGCCGTGACCAAAAATATTTCCCACGTGTGGGACTAATAAAAGTTTATTTTATCTTAACTTACAGCGATTTGATGTTTTGTTCTGGTTCTCTTATGTTTTTATACATGACTTTGTTCAGCTGTTATGATGTTTTAAAGTGAATTAGAAATAAAGTGGTAAGATGTTTCCTGCTGTGTGGATCAGTCTGCTCACCGTTCAGTCACACTGGTGCAGTCGATCGTGCTGTCAGCAGTCTCACTGTACTGCATCTCACAGCTAGGGGGCGACAAACAACAAAGTTCAGGCTCATTCATACAAACAGAATATCTGCAACATCAGCAGCAGCAGTCAGAGGGACTCTGAGCTTGTGATGAGGTCTTACCTGGTGGAGCTGTACTCAGAGAGCCTCAGGTCACTCAGAGAGCTGATGGAGTTTCCACACAGACCCTCCACAGATGAACCAGCAGGTCCTGCACAGGATCAGGACAGAATGAGTCAGATCAGCATCAATATTCAAAATGGATGAACACAGCAGCTCAATTAATAACAGCACAGTTTACAGTTTATGTTACATGAATTAAACTTTATCTTCTGTACCTTCTAAGAGGATCTGTGTGGTGTCGCCGTCAAAGAAGACAGAGATGTTGAGGTTGGAGAGATCAGCAGTGACTCCAGTTTGGTCCTTAGAGAGCTGCACACCATGAACCAGCTGAGGTGAGCTGCTGAGGGTCAGTGTGGAGTCGTCCAGCTGCATCACAGCAGAGACAAAGTGGAGGAAACACTGAGTGAAACATGTCAAACACACAAACAGGCTGATTTCACAGCAACAACCACTGAGTTCAGCAGCTCTGAAAGAACTGCTTCTAACAGCCCTGAGAAGAACGATGCGAGGAGACACAGCAGAGGATGAGGGAGGACTTTGGATCAGACTCCACTCTGACACATGAACTGTGGCTGTAGGTCGCTTACCTGAACTCTCCCACCTTGTTCCAGGTGAATGTCATGCCCGTCCACACGCAGCGTCACAGTGTCCAAAAAGCTCACATCTTTACGACGTCTGTCCCTGAAGTTCCCCAGAACAAGGAAGTCTGGGAGTGACGGAGTCGAGAACAGAGAGTACGCACAGCGATCCTGGATGGAGTTAATCTGGCCGTGGACGTCAATGATAGTGGGGCCGGTCACAGTGCAGGTGGAGGCCAACATGGTGTCCAACACGCAGCTGACAAATGCAGAAAATTCAACATTATTCAGTTTTGTTTTGTTTTTATAGCCTTAAATCACAACAACAGTTTACCAGCTGTCAGCTACTTAGAAAAGGATCCTGGTGTTATTTGTCCCTCAGAAACAGTTCATAACTTCTCTCCAACTCATTCATGTCACCTAAAAGGTAAACCTGTTTCTCCATCACCTGTTCAGCTCTGATGATTCAGTAAGGACATCTCCTGGTTTCATCTTCATGTTTCCCTCTCACCAGATATACAAATCATATCATGACCAGCAGCTTTACAGCTGTGGCTCCAGCAAACATCAGCTGATACTAGAAATTAATATTAAATAAATTCTAACAACAGCTGATCAAGCTTAAACGTGCTGCTGTTGTTTAGCGCAACATCTGCTGGTTTCCTCTTTCTGGCGCAAAGTGGGCGATAAACAAACAAGAGAGCCGATCAGCTGATCATTGATCAGTTTTCATGATTGAAGTAGAAACAGGAGAGGGAGGGGGGAGGATGAGAGAAGAAGAGGCAGCTGTGCAGCAAAGACACAGAATAACTCCAGCTTTGTGTCTTTTTCATTGCAGCTGAAGTCTGGGACAAACTGTTCCTTTTCACCTCAATAAGAAACGCGTAATATTTTCTCTGAATACGAGACGATTCCGTTTTTTAGGGAACGGTTGGCAACTCTAATAATTAACCTTATGAACAAAATAAAGTTCAACATCAGTAACATAGCACCACCCAGCTGTATAGAAACTCCGTCATGCTAGCTAGCACGCAGTTCGGAAAAAGTCAGAATAAGGAAAATAAACTCCACCTAAACTTAGTTCATATCTGACCCAGATAGACTGCAGGTTATAACTTCTTACCTGAAGTTCAGTTCACCTGACACTCTCGGACCAGCGGCCACTTCGGGTCTCTCCTCTTGCCTCCCTTTTCCTTCATCCACCTGCTGGCCTCCACCACTTGCTAATGTTACTGAATCTGTGGAAGCTCCGCGATAGCCACCACACAAAGTAACGAATAACGAGCCTATCTAAATCCCAGTAACGAGTAACGCGTTCCTGGTTTTGGCATAATAACTAGTTACCGTGCTCGTTACCACAATAATAACGTAGTTACTGTAACGCGTTACTTAATAACGCGTTAGTCCCAACACTGGTGGCTACACAAGCCAGGAAGTACTAATAACTGGATTTGGTGTGTGGTAGTAACAGGTAAATGAACCTTTTTTTTAAATTATTTGACTATATATGAATGCTTGTGTATAAATACACAAACAATACACACATGCTTTCAATTGTGTAATTTAAGTGATCTAGTAGCTCTGCTTTGGAAGTTCAGTTCATGCTAGAAATGTGTTTTGGAGTTTGTACGTGTTTTGTCTCTAGGGGCCACCGCATATATTTATATATAAACATATATAAATAAAACTACTTTTTTTTTACATTAGTAATTCCTTTTGTGCATAATTTTATATTATTGTTAATAATAAATTAATTAAAGCAACAAAACAACCTGAAGAGCCGGTTCGGAGCCGAAACAGCCGGCTCTTTTTAGTGAGCCGAACCGAAAGAGCCGGTTCTCTAAAAACAGACGGAAATCCCATCACTAATGGAGACGCTGTCGGGGCTGAAAAAGCTCACAGATTCTGAGCTGCAGGTTTTTTTTACTCTCCAACCAAAATTCACTGAGCCAGCAGCAAAAGAAGATCCAAACTGCTGTTCCCGTTTGATAACATCCTCATTAATTCACTCTTACCTTTGCTGTTTTGCTTCCACCAAGATAAAATCACACTTCCAGCACAGCTCTCTCTCTCTCCCCCATTCATTTGCTTATTTCACACTATTGTGTACAAGCACTGACAACAGCTGTTTCTTTTTCAAAAATGACAAGAAAGGCTTATTTCTGCTGTTTAATACTGAAGAAAGTTTTAAAATGATGCCACATTGCAAAATGCTTAGCAAGTTTTTAATAAAACCTCTGTAACATTCACTTCAGCAGCATCAGGTAATTTTATATGTTGAGTCATGTTTTTCTTCAGTTTTCAATCTACTGCAGAATGTTTTTAAGGTTATCTGCTATAAAAATCCAGGCCAGGAAAATCTCCTTCATGTTTTTCTGTGTTTCATCCTCAGTTACTTTGACACAAAGGCATCTGCTGTGATGTTCACACCTCTGATGAAGCCTCACAAGTGTCAGCACTGATAAACGATCAGAATTATAATATTTCTGACTGTCTGAGGCAAAATTGAATTGAATCAAATAGGGAATTGAAGCAAATCTGAACATTGTGAATTGGAATCAGATCGATTATTGAAACCAGTGACGTCTCATTCTCAAACATGTAGAGAATGAGAAGTGTTATTTTTGTGGTTTATATTTAGCCCGAGTGAGCAGCTTAGGCCTGACAGAAGTGGATGCAGCTGTGGGCATTAAGAAAAGATGAAAAGGACGATTAATAACTTTTTTGTTGAGTTAAGGCCTGATCCATCTGAAATGTATAACCAGTGCTCTGACTCGCAGCCACCAACCTCTCAGGTTATGTCTAACACTGGTCCTGAGACGGCTTCAGATAATGAGCCAGAGCCAGAGCCAGAGCCCACTGAACGTGAAAGGGGGACATTTATACATTTGAAAGAGAGTGGCTTGACCAGTTTCCCTGGCTAAGATACAATAAAGTTAACAACATGATGCACTGCCTGTACGGTTGTGAGTGTGGAAAGCCCATGGCCGACAATACTGCATTTGTGAACTGTGCTAATATGTTTCGAATTGAAACGCTGAGAAAGCACCAGTGTATCCAGAAAACACATTATATGCTGTGATAAATGCACCGCCCAAGTGTCCCCTCTCCTCACTGTCCTTCAGCAAACAGGTCGTCAGAGGAGCCGAGATGATGATTCAGTTTAACATTGCCTACAATATTGCTAAAGAGTGCCAAAGTGCCAACGCACTTTAAGCACAAGCACTTTTTCAGTAACTTATCTTTCGTGTAGAACTTTGCTCTAAATAAAGAACTTTGTCTTGACGAGATTGTTAGTTAATCATTCACGAATCAATATTGTCTGTATGGACAGCAATTAAAAAAAGTGAACATTTAAAACAGTGGTGTTAAGCAATGCAGTTGAAAAAACAAGTTGGGCGCACCAGTGCAACCGTGGCAAAAAGTTAGTCTAGAGCCCTATGAAGGGAAGCCAATACAGGAGAAATCTGCTCTCTCTTTCTAGTCCCTGTCAGGACTCTTGCTGCAGCATTTTGGATTAGCTGAAGGCTTTTCAGGGAGGTTTTAGGACATCCTGATAATAATGAATTACAGTCGTCCAGCCTGGAAGTAATAAATGCATGAACTAGTTTTTCAGCGTCACTCTGAGACAGGATATTTCTAATTTTAGAGATGTTGCGCAAATGGAAGAAAATACATGTTTACATATTTGTTTAATATGTAAGGACATATCCTGGTCATCAAAAAAAAAAAAAAAATCCAACCATGAACATCTTAATGAGCTGCTGTTGGGAGCTGCAGCCACCAGTGGGAGCTCTCATTTTTCAAGACATCTCAGAGAAAAACCTGATGGTGGCACTACAGTAAACACCAGCCAGACAAACAGAAGGGGTTTAATTGATATGTGATTCATCAAATAATCCAGCTGTGAATCAGCAGCTGTGTGTGAAGTTTGAGCATTTTATCAAACTCACTGTTCACTGAGAAGAAGAAGAAGAAGAAGCTCTTTGCTCTGATCAAAATGAGTTCAATCACTGCTGATGTAATACTAACACTTCCTGCTTTCTTTTAAATACAAAGAAGACATATTTACATGTTGTTGCCTTGACAACGCTCCAGTGGACCACAGCTGGAGATGTTGAGGACTGCAGTCTCATTACAGGTGAGACTGAAGCAGGTTTCTGGATCAGAGCTGATCACTGTACCAGGTCGATACATCTGACCTGAGGATTGAAGGAATTCAAACACTCACAGATCACTGACTCGTTTAACAACTGTGAGCACAAACATCACCGTAACATTCAAATAGTTACATTTTACAGAATCCCAAAGTTGAGTTTGGAGCTTTAGATTCACTTACCTGAGTGTCTGCATCCACTGATGCTGAAGAAATAACTTGCATATGCAGTAAGAGTCACTGTATCGACTGTGGTTCCACCGACCTGAAGCTCAAACACCTGGACAGAAACAAACACAATCAATGTTACGACTACAAAGCAGAGACAACGATGTTTGTGTTAGAAAGTATTTAATGTAGTATTTAAACATTAACAGACGTGTAAAGTTGTTTATAAACACTCAGAGACTCACCGTTGGATCAGAGTTGTAATTAGACAAGTACAGATATCGTTGTGTCCCATACTTAACATGATACAAATACATCTGTAACGAGCAAACAGAAAAGTTTCAGACACTGTCAGGAAGTTTCCTCTAAAAGCTTTTACAAAAGTTTTTGATGTGATAAAACCTCAAATTTTATTTTTGGTTTGCAGTGTTTATACAATTAATTTGTGGTGAAACAGTGAAAAGTGACAGATTTAACTGTGTGATACAGAAAAACACTCACATTATTGAAATATATATAGAAGTAGCAATAATCATAATAATAATTATATGAATATGTCCCAAAGTAAAAACTCTCTGCGCCCCGTGAACGCTCCACAACACAGTCGCCTCCAGTTTCAGGACTGAAAAAGCCGTTGAAACAGGCGGTAACATTTCCAGATGTTATGTTCACCTGTGGAAAATCAGAGACACAACGAGTCAAACATCAACATCTTTTGTGCTTTGAGTCATTTACAGCTGAACTGTTGGTGTCAGAGCTGCTCAGGTTTCAGTCAGAGCTCTCGCTCTGCTTCAGGAAGCTGCATCAGGTGATGTTCACATACTCAGCATCACTGCAGAGGACATTAATGAGACTCTGAGTTCAAAGCCAGCTGCCCTCTGAGGGCCTGAACCCGTGAACAGAGAGTGTGTGACCTTCATTAACTGCTGATGTTCACTCAGTCTGCAAACATGATCTCTGCCACAGGTGGAGACTAAACAGCCACAGTGATGGAAACACAAAGATCTGCTAAAACATCAGGCTTCATCCTACTCACATAGAGCTGCTCGTACTGCTGTCCATAATACGTGATGAGACATGAGCTGATGTCCAACACTGAAGACTGATAGAACCACTGAGCACCTGAAGACACAGAGACACATGAGAGCTGTGAGCTACAGTCTGTTAGCTGGTCGGACAAACAGGGAGAGCTGCAGGCTGAAAAACTGACTTCATGAAGGGATTAAACAGCGTTTGTTCACCAATCAGTGTAAAGCTTTACTATGACATCATCAGTTAGCTTTCTTGGAAACAAAGAAAACAGACCAGAGACTTTATGTCACTTATTCATAAATGGCATTTTGATAAGCAGATGATCATTATTCAACTTTAACTGTATTTATTGATATCATGACTAATATGAAAACAAATGATGCTGTTTGTGATCCATTTGGTTTGTTGTTGTTTTCTGTGTAAATCTGAACGTGTTTTCTTTGATTGGAGGATGTTGAGGGTTGAAGATGCTTCTGGAGGAGCAGATTGTTGTTTGTTTTCTGTGAATTATTGTTTTTGTATATTTGGCTCTTTGTTTTACTTTATTGTTAAAGAATAATTAAAAATCTTGGAAAAAAAGGATGAAAGTTTGCTGACGATGTCAGATTATTTGTACTTAAAGTTTTCTTCATCGTCACTCTCATGTTTTTGCAGTTGAGTATTGTGAGGACAGAATGGCTGACAGGTGTGTGCGTTTACCTGTCGGTGCAATGAGAGCACACAGGAAGAGCAGAGGGCGGAGCATGTTGGAGAGGGCCAATCAGCTGACAGAAACCTGTAACACAGTTAGTGTATTTTGTATCTGTTCGTGTATCTTTAAAAATTTCTCTGAAAGTTTAATTTCACAAACATAAAGTTTGAAACCATCCAGAGAATACAACATGATCATGTGTTGTAAACCGGTTTGTATTAAGTTCACTTCACTTGTAGTTTATGGACTCATCAAACCCAACATTATTTATTTTATGACTCACAGAGTTCAGTATTTGCCTCGAGCATAAACATGAACATGAGCTTTGTTTCTGTGGAAAACCAACCTGTGCTGTTTGTGATTCTGCTGAAAACAAGAAGACAAAAATCAGTTATTGTAGTTTGAAGTGTTTAATGTGTCAAATTATACACAAACACAAACCCTGTCACAGCAGTGATACAAAGACAAACTTATAGATGGCATAATACATTATCAGCTCTATATAACATCACACATTAACAACATCCAAAAAACTTTATTCTGTAAAAACACAAAAACCCTGTCATGTGACGCTGTGTTCGGACTCTTTGTCAGCTTTGACGTGTTCACAGGTTTCTGTCACCAGGACCTGAGCAGCAGCTTTCTTTAGATAAGGTTAAATAAAAGTGGGCGTGTCTTCAGCCCGAGGCGTTCGGGGCTCCAGAATAAAAATAAATGTTCATTAAAGTAAAGATGTGTTCAGGCGTCACAGTTTATCTGGGCAGAAGTCACACTCACGTCTCTGACCAGACTACCCAATCATCACCAACCAATCACAGCACTGCATTCCTCCGACAGCACCTGTAAGCTGATGGTGTTGATTGGTCCAGGTCTGACAAACTGGTGTTTGCTAACCAGCTGAAGCTCATCAACCATGGACATGAGAAGCTTTATTAGAAAGAAAAGTGAGGGAGGGGCAGGAGGGCGAGTCACCAGCTTGTTGGAAATTCACCAAATTATTCCAACAATGCAAAGCTGGCTTTACTTTATGTGTCAGTCAAAGCTTATTTATACAGCACGTTTAAAACAACCTGTTGACCAAAGTGCTGTAGAAGTTATAGAAATATACACTGCATACAAACAGTCAGTAAATAAACAATAAATAATAAATCAGATAAAACAAGTAAATAAAAGTGTGAGTGCATAAAAAGCCAGGATATTGAGCTCAGCTCGAGCTGAAAGTGTCACGGTTTGCGGGGGCAAGCCGTGTGGAATATATATAGGACCAAAAGGCGGCAGCTCTGGTGCAGGTGAGTGTTTATTAACAACAAAAATGCAAACAACAAAGGCGCTAGGAACATGAAACTGAAACCTAAACTGGGTAAACTAACAACACAAACCAAGAATGACGGTGCAGGGAGGTCCGGGGAAATACATACAGGGAGACCGAGGGGAAACAACACAGACGAACCAGCAACTACTATGACAGAAGACACAACTTAAATACACTCAGAGAACACAGGGGGATTACATACAGGTGGGGACACAGCTGGGAGTAATTAACATGACGAGACTAGGGAGGCAAACTGAAAACACTCACATAAGACACAGACCTTCACAATAAAACAGGAACTTACACATGAAAGGACACAAACTAAGAACGCGGACTAGATACAGGAACACACGGGCAGAACAGAGTAAACACTAACCAGAGGAAGAACAGAACCAAAATCGCGAAGAGAAAACACAAAACGCTGGGTCAAAAGGACCCAGGATCATGACAGAAAGTAAGCGAGGTTCCTGACAGGAAACACTAACAGACCAACGGCACTGTCGTATCCATGCAACAGGTTGGGATGTTCAAATAAAATGTTTCTGTTTTACTTTAGTTCAGTTTGAGGAAGTTTGTCTCCAACAATGATAAATTAGACAAACATTCAAATCTATTCTCTGTGGAGCTTTGTGCTCCAAGCACATCAGGAAAGGATCTCCTGACGTCCAGTAAGAACAGGAGGAATGATGACCACCAGCCCCAAAACACTGAACTCAGCTTTTAACATCTGGATAAAACACTAAAAGTCGGCTTTCACACCTTCATCTGTCTGTGATGTGTTTGTGTCTGTTAACAGTCCTAACACTGATGTGTTGTTCAGCTCTGAAATGTGTCCACTGAGCCGTCCTGATGTGTGTTACAAGAGGCAGAGCAAGAGTCCAGGTGTGCAGCTCGTCTTACCTGCAGCTCTGATGGAGGATGAGGAGGATGAAGGCTGCTGCTCAGGAGGCTCTCTGGTGATTCTGCAGGTGGTGTCTCTGTGAAGAAGACGCTGCTCTCTCCGTCCGTCTCACCATATGTGAATAAAGAGAGACGGACGTGGACTCCACCTCCAACCTCAAGAGCGGGGTTGAAGGTGGAGTCCACGGTGGAGACACCTGATGGGAACCTCCCACTGACGGATGCTTATTCAGCCTCTTCTTACACAAACAGGACAACAGCAACAGGAAACACTGAAATAAGTTTGTCACTGCAGGATTAAAGACATTCAACAATAATGCTCTTCATGTCTTCTTAAAGCTCTTTGTCCTGCTAACAGCTGTGATACAACTGCATCAACATTTTGTCTCACACTCTTCATGACTGTGGTGTAATGTAAAAAGATATTTGGCCTCACCCAGTGATGCATTTAATGCAAAAACGTACCCTTTTTAAAATTTTGTTCTGAAACCTTGACAGCGTTGATTTGTTTATTCATTTGTCTTCACAGGACCTGAGCAGCAGCATTCTTTAGTGCTGAAGAGGAAGTCACATGATGCAGCGTTGGTTCCTGGAACTAGCTCTGCTACATGTGGTGCGTCAAGAACTTGTACAGCTCCTCTTTATGAGGCTGTGCTCTGATCTCACTCAGAAGTCACTGGTTATTCAGGTAAAAGTGTCCCAGCATTTAATGTTCAATATTAAACTCATAGCAGAAGTTAACATGTTTTACAGCCTGACATAAAAACAGTTTGAGCATCTCTCTGTGGTTTTCTCCTTCATAATAACCATAATCCTCAGTTTGGATCACATCATGGTTTTATATCAGGGGCGACTCCATAATGGTTCATGTGATGTTTCACTTTGTCACTTATGTTGTAGGGAAATATTTGGGGTTAATGCAAAAACAAAACACTGCACAAACATGGATCAATGCTCTGATCAAATGAATAGATTTTTTTATTTTGTGCAAGACTGATAAGATATGTGCAAATCATTGTTTTACAGACAGGCAGAGCAGAGGGCGGAGCATGTTGGAGAGGGTCAGTCAGCTGACATTTCAACACCTCTGATTGGACCAAAAACTGCGTGCTATGTGAAATTTGTACATTGTCAAACAAACAAAGAGAAAACAAATGTCTTCATGCTTCCTCATCCATCTGTGAAATTGGAGTCATCACACTGACATTTGACAGATTTGCTCTCTAAACAGCAACAAAACACAATTTTATAAAAGTTCAACCTCACAAATGCAAAGTTTGAAGCCTTCACCATCCAGAGAATAAAACATGCTCATGTTTTGTAAACCCGTTTGTCATAAGTTCACTTCATTCATGGAGGCATAAATACCAAACATTATTTCCTTTTGACATATACAGTTCAGTGTTTGCCTCGAGCATAAACATGAACATGAGCTGTGTTTCTGTGGAAAACCAACCTGTGCTGTTTGTGATTCTGCTGAAAACAAGAACACAACAATCAGTTATTGTAGTTGCAGCTCGTCTTACCTGCAGCTCTGATGGAGGATGAGGAGGATGAAGGCTGCTGCTCAGGAGGCTCTCTGGTGATTCTGCAGGTGGTGTCTCTGTGAAGAAGACGCTGCTCTCTCCGTCCGTCTCTCTTTATGTGGATCCTGGAGAGCAGGGATGGAGGTGGAGTCCACGGTGGAGCCGCCTGATGGGAACCTCCCACTGATGGATGCTTATTCAGCCTCTTCTTACACAAACAGGACAACAGCAACAGGAAACACTGAAATAAGTTTGTCACTGCAGGATTAAAGACATTCAACAATAATGCTCTTCATGTCTTCTTAAAGCTCTTTGTCCTGCTAACAGCTGTGATGCAACTGCGTCTACATTTTGTCTCACACTCTTCATGACTGTGGTGTAATGTAAAAAGACATTTGACCTCACCTATGGGCTCAAAATGTGGTCATAAATATTTTGTACTTTTTGTAAATCAGTTTTGTATGTGTAAAAAAGATTTGGATCATATCATAGTTTTATATCAGAGACTCCATAATGGTTAATGGGATGTTGAACCTTTCACATAGACGGAGTCAGAGTTTCTGTTTCACTCATGTTGAACTTGTGTTGATGTGGAGGCAGCTGTGACTATGGGCTCTTTAAAGAAACGGCTCACATTTCAACAGTAACACATCATTACTAACAGAAGCTGGAGTCACATTAGAAATCTTTTTGAGAAGACACAAAAACAATGCGTCTTCTTCACGGTGCCATGTTCCATTATGTAAAGGTTCTTTGTCAGTTTGACGTATGTCAGATGTAAGAGCTTTACTGAACTCGTGAAGCTTTCAAAGGATCAGAGTTATGAAATGTGTGTTTTCATAATACAGAAAAAAGAAGTGTCAAATGTAACAGAGCAGGAAGATCTGTGCTTTTCTCTGAGCTAATGAGGAACAGCAGGTTGGTAAATGTGTAAATACCTCTTTAGTTCCAGGTAGAAAGTCACTGAGACCTGCAGCAACCGAGAACCAGAACTTTCTTTCCTCAGTGCACTATTACTTCTGTATTGTACTCCAGACACAATTATTGATAAAGCTAAAATCAATAAAAATAAATGAAAAATGAAAACACTGCATGATAATTGATCAATACTCTGTCCAGATAAATAGATTTTTATATGGATAATGGTGAAGGGACTGGTTCCTATATAGCACTTTTCTAATGTATCTGAGCACTCAAAGCACTTTACACAACTTTCTTTCTATGCTTGTTCTCAGTGCTACCTATCTAACACTGACACACATTCATATGTGAGCAACATGAAATTATTATCTTGACCAAGGTCACTTGGCATGAAGACCTGAGCAGACTAGGATCGACCAGCCCACCTTCTGGTTAGTAAGTGACCTGCACAACCTCCTGAGGTACAGCCTATATAGTGTGCAAGATTGATGAGATATGTGTAAGCATGTTGGACAGGGTCAGTCAGCTGACATTTCAATACCTCTGACTGGACAGAAAGCTGCATGATATGTGAAATTTGTAAAACATATGCAGTGTTGTACATTGTTATACAATATAAAACAAATGTCGTCATGCTTCTTCATTCATCCGTGAAAATGGAGTCATCACCCTGACATTTGAAAGATTTGCTCTCTAAACTGCAACAAAACACAATTTTCTATAAATATAGCTTGAAGCCTTGAAGCCATGTGTTGTAACCGTGTTTGTAACAAGTTCACTTAATTTATAGTGTATGGAATCATGAATACCAAACACTATTTCCTTTTGACGTAACTGTGAGCAGTTGTGCCCTACATTAATGGCACTGTGATTATCAAAACATCAAGTTAGACCTGAGTGTTCAGTCAAAGGTATGTAGCCTATCACAGCATATGTAAAGAGGAGACCTTACATGTTGCACAATTTGTTTAGAGGAGCCAACTATCCCAGATCTGACTCTTTAAAGCTTACCTAAAGTGCAGTTTGATAAAATTTCACAGATAACGCCCACGTGAGCTGTGTGACTGTTCACCACTACACTGAAATAAGTAGGCTATTACTGAAATACACGTGCTATATCATAAACTATGATATAAATGTGGAGGTGCTAATAACATCTTTAGTTGTAAAGGACACCGTTCTACCTTTAGTCTCATTCATGAGCAGTATTAGTTTCCTTAGTTTCTAACAAGCCTTTGACAGTTAAACATAACATGACTGAAACATCAACATTAAAAAAAACACCACACACAAATCAGATGTTACTCTGCTTTTATTTTTATCTTAGTAAACTTTCTCTTTCCTCCTATTAGCTGTAGTGCCTCTTCACCTCACTGTACAATACCTTTGTGCAATACTTTTGTAAATAGTCAATGGTGCAAATAGACCTCAATACTTGAAATGTGCAAACTTCACTTGTATTTTTATTTCACTTGTATTTTTATTTTTTATTCCTATTTATTCTATTTATCCCCTTCGTATATTTTATTTTTATTTATATTTGTCTCTGTATTTATATATGTGTGTGTGTATGTATATATATATATATATATATATACGGACACTGAACTGTGTGCTGTTGGACTCAGGCCGTATTATTTACCCAGGGAATTCTCTCACGTCATCTTGGTGGCTGTTTATGTTCCCCCCTCTGCTAACCCCACAGCTGCATGTGACACTATCCACTCTGCCATAGCTCGGCTACAGACTCAGCACCCGAGTGCCTTTATTGTGATCTCGGGTGACTTCAACCATGTATCACTGGACAATACACTACCAACATTCAAACAATATGTGGACTGTCCCACCAGGGGAGAGAAAACTTTAGACTTACTGTATGCTAACGTCAAGGATGCATACAGCTCCTCCTCCCTCCCCCCACTTGGTAGGTCAGATCATAACCTGATTCACCTCACCCCCCGCTATGTGCCAATTGTGAGGAGGGAACCTGTGACCACCAGGACTGTTAGGAGGTGGTCAGAGGAGGCAATAGCGGAACTACAGGGCTGTTTCGAGGTGACCGACTGGGAAACACTCTGTGAGCCTCACGCCGAGGACATCAATGGGCTTACTGAGTGTATCACAGACTACATAACTTTCTGCACCGACTCCATTGTTCCAGCTCAGACTGTTCATTGTTACCCAAATAACAAGCCGTGGGTGACTAAGGACATCAAAGCCCTCCTCAACAACAAGAAGAGGGCTTTCAGAGGGGGCAACAAAGAGGAGGTGAGGAAGGTCCAGGTGTTACTAAAGGACAAGATCAGAGAGGCTAAGGACAATTACAGGAGGAAGCTGGAGTGGAAACTCCAGCAGAACAGCATGAGAGAGGTGTGGAGGGGCATGAAGACCATCACTGGATTCAGGCCAACCAACAGCAGGGGAGCTGAGGGAGGTGAGAATAGAGCCGACGAGTTGAATCTGTTTTTCAATAGATTCGACACCACAGTGTCTGCTCCCACCCCCACAACCTCACCTGTAGTCAGCCTGGAATCCAGAGCCACACCACTGTGCCAGCCTCTCTCTTCACATGTTGCCTCCTGTGAGATTCCTGACACCCCTCCCCCACCCATCACCTTCACTCAATACCAGGTTGAGATGCAAATGAGGAGACTTCACTCAGGCAAGTCTGCTGGACCAGACGGAGTGAGTCCCCTTGTCCTCAAGGCCTGTGCCCCCCAGCTGTGTGGAGTCTTTCATAAACTGTTTATGCTGAGTCTGAGTCTGCAGAGGGTCCCGGTGATGTGGAAGACATCATGCCTCGTCCCTGTACCAAAGGCGCCTCGTCCCAGTGGCCCCCAGGATTATAGGCCCGTGGCACTGACCTCCCACATCATGAAGACCCTGGAAAGGCTCATCCTGGACCAGCTGCGACCCATAGTAAGACCACATCTGGATCCCCTTCAGTTCGCTTATCAGCCTCGTCTCGGAACAGAGGACGCCATCATCTACCTGCTCAATCGTGTCTACACCCATCTGGACCAGCCGGCGAGCACTGTGAGGGTCATGTTTTTTGACTTTTCCAGTGCTTTCAACACCATCAGGCCGACCCTCCTGGGTGATAAGTTAGCAGCGATGCAGGTGGATGCTTCTCTGGTGTCCTGGATTGTTGATTACCTGACAGGAAGACCACAATATGTACGTCTCCCACAGTGTGTGTCTGACAAGGTGATTAGCAACACAGGGGCACCACAGGGGACTGTCCTCTCCCCCTTCCTCTTCACCCTCTACACCACAGACTTCAGCCACTGCACAGAGACCTGCCATCTTCAGAAGTTTTCTGATGACTCTGCGGTGGTTGGATGCATCAGCAGGGATGATGAGACAGAGTACCGGGCTGTGGTCGACTCCTTTGTCACGTGGTGTGAGCAGAATCATCTGCAGCTCAACGTGGCAAAGACCAAGGAACTGATCGTGGACTTCAGGAAGACCAGGAAACACTTGACCCCTGTTTCAATCCAGGGGGTCAGTGTTGACATTGTGGAGGACTATAAATACCTTGGAGTACACATTGACAATAAACTGGACTGGGCTAAAAACACCACAGCACTTTACAGGAAGGGCCAGAGTCGTCTCTATTTTTTGAGGCGACTGAGGTCCTTCAACATCTGCCAGAAAATGCTGAGGATTTTCTATGAGTCTGTTGTGGCCAGTGCGATCCTCTATGCTGTTGCATGCTGGGGGAGCAGGCTGAGGGTCGCAGATGCCAACAGACTTAATAAACTGATCCGTAAGGCCAGCAATGTTGTGGGGATGGAGCTGGACTCCCTCAAGGTGGTGTCGGAGAGGCGGATGCTGTCCAAGATAAAGACAATGTTGGATAACACCTCCCACCCACTCCATGACATGTTGGTCAGTCACAGGAGCACGTTCAGTGAGAGACTGAGATTACCGAAAAGCACCACTGAACGACACAGGAAATCATTCCTGCCTGTGGCCATCTCCCTGTACAACGCATCCACTTAACACACTGTTTGCTGCTACAACTACACGTTTCTTTTCCAAATATTTATTTATAAGTGACTTATGTATGTATGTATGTATATATATGTATATATTGTACTATTCTTAGTTAGCGTATTGTCTGTCTTGTCTTAATGTTGGTTTAAAATGGAGCACTGTAACAAAAAATAATTTCCCCCAGGGATCAATAAAGTATTCTGATTCTGATTCTGATTCTGATTATATAAAATTCTGTAACTGTAACTTCTGTCGGTGCTGTGCTTTTGGAAACCGAATTTCCCAGAGGAACCCACCCGAGGGATTAATAAAGTTCTATCTTATCTTATCTTTTATAAAAATGATTTTTAATGTTAGTTTTATCTCAAAATTCATGGTTAAGAAAAAAAGTCCAACACATATGAACACCAGGTAATAAAGCAAAGAGGATGGCTCAGTCTAACATGTGCTCTAGTGAGACATTAAACTTCACTAAAACAATGCAGTTATGAAACGTAACTTTAATCTGAGCCAAACCGATTTGCTCAGTTGTAAATAAAACAGTGAAGTTAACGTGACCCGACAGACAGAACCTGAGTGAATTAAGTCCAGTAATAGTGTTCAGGCTGTATGGAAGAGTAAAGGTGATCGTGCATATTTTTCACTTTCAAGCTCATTGTACAAACTGTTTTACCCTGTATACTGTATTTCCATATATGTTTGCACATTTCAATAAATCACTGCACATATTCCCTATCGTCATAGCAACATGTAAAGAAATAAGCCATGGCTCAAAGGTAAACTTACAAACAGAAACTTCAGTGATGTTAAAAGTGTTGTTATTATTCTTGACTCAGCTACATGCCTCTTCTTCAGTGTTGTATTTGTTTTACTAGTAACAATAATAAAACCTTTATGTTCAAGACACTTTATAATACCATGCTGTTAAATCCCATCATCTATTCTTTGACCATAACAGAGGATTACTGTATCAATTTTAATGATAACAGCGTTAGCATCATTGCTAATTAAAGCTATTCTCACAGGTGAGCTACTATACATGCTGATATTTATATTTGTCTTTACAATCTTGCTGTTTGTCTGTATCATGATTGTTAATAGCTGTTCTTTATCTTCTTGTTTTTCATGTTTTGTTTTGTTTTTTGCTCTTTTAGCTGTCAGTGACTCTGCATCCACAGTTTCAGTTTCTGCTCCTGTTTGATTTTTTAGTGCTTTGTACTGTGAGGGTTTAAGTATGAACAGTATGTGATGTTTGAAGTACTTTGCATTGTTGTTCTGCTAACAGGTGCAGTGCAAATGACTCAACATCATCTTGTCTTAGACTCTTCATGACTCTTCGTGACTGCTAAACGAAACAAAGTTGTTTTTTGCTAGATCAGATTTCATGCTAATGACTCACACATGCTCTGAATTCTGTTCTCACACATTGAGAGTTTCGATGTGTTTACAAATGTGTGTTCTCATCAATACTTGAGCAGCAGCTTTCTGTAGCCTTGAAGATGACTTACAGACAGGTCATAGAGTGCAGTGCTGATTACCAGGACTGTGTGCTACGTGTCTCTCATAGAGCACTCATACAGCTCCCCATTATAAGTCTGTGCCCACTGCACATACCCAGATTTCAATCATTAATCAAGTTATATGATCCCAGGAAAGACTGTAAAATGTCCTAATTATTTACAGCAAAATAGAAATCTTTTACAGTCTGCAACAAAGCAGTTTTTGCCTTTATGGGTAGTTTTCCTCCTCATTATCAATTGTGTGGTGAGTTGATGAGCAATAACAACGAGTACTAATCAGTAAAGGTGTCTTTGCAACATACTTACAACTAGCAGCGTTAGAACAATTTTGATCTGTTGAATGGTATGTTTAATGACGTCAAAAGGTTTAAGTAATGAGAAGCACTGACTCAGAATGATAACACATTGAAACATAATTTGGATGAAACACATTTCATGCTGCAGCTGAAATGTGGTAATGAGTAGGCGTAACAAAGCAAGAGAAAAACAAAAGAAAACATGCCCAAACTGGAAAGACTGGGAAAATTACACGGTAGGTATTTGCAATTATCACATTTGGGCACTGCAGAAGAAAGCGCTAGCAGCTTTCCTAATCATGTGTTACGACTGTGACCATAATCATGTGTGAATTTGAGTGTCCAGGTGCTCCTCCGGGATTGGTGCATCCAGGGTGGATGGCTCACACCAATTGGCTGAGGACTGGGAGGCAGCGGATAAGAAGAGACCGCCAGGGACTGCCAATTCATTCATCCTCGGCCCAACCCAACCGGCAGACCGTTCACTGTGTCAAAATATTATGTTAATGTAAGAGCATGTAGGGGTGGACCGCCTTTTTGGTTGATCAGTTTTCTCCTGTTTTTGTTAGGCAGGGAGGAAAGTGATTGTCATTTGGTTTAGTTCTTTTGAGTAGGTAAGTTGTGTTTATCCCTGAGATAGGTTACTTTTTGTTTGTTGTTTTGGCCTCGGGTTCACCCTGAAGTTATGATATGCTCCCTTCCTTTGTTTAAGTCAAAGTCAAAGTCAACTTTATTGTCAATTCTGCCACATGTACAGGACATACAGAGAATAGAAACTTCGTTACTCTCAATCCCTAGATAAAATAGCAAATGAACATTTAAATATAAGAGTGATTAAAAATGCAAGTAAAATAATTAAAGTAAAAATTTAAATAAATACAATACAATTTTACATATAACAAGAAAGCTATACAATATACAATATAATGGGTAAATGACAATGAGTGCAAACCAGGCAGAGTAGTGCAAATAGGCAAATAGTGCAAATGGAGATTTAGTAATGTACGGTATGAGATAGTGTAACAACAAAGTCTTATGAGGTAATGGCAGTCCAATGCTCCACAAAGTGACTGGTAACTGGTGCAGGCCAGTGAGTGAGTCAGAGTGTGTGTGTGTGTGTGTGTGTGTGTGTGTGTGTGTGTGTGTGTGTGTGTGTGTGTGTGTGTGTGTGTGTGTGTGACAGAGTTCAGTGAGACCGTGGAGGAGAGAGGGGAGAGGGGGCAGAATCGGGAGGGAGTTAAGCTTCCTGACAGCCTGATGGATGAAGCTGTCCTTCAGCCTGCTGGTCCTGGCCTGGAGACTCCGCAGTCTCCTCCCCGACGGCAGCAGCTTGAAGAAGCTTTGCATTGGGTGCGTGGGATCAGCCGCTATGCAAAGGGCTTTTTTAGTGAGACGGGTGCTGTAAATGTCCTGGAGGGAGGGGAGAGAGACACCAATGATCCTCTCTGCAGCTCTCACTATGCGTTGGAGGGTTCTATGACAGGACGCATTACAGGCTCCAAACCACACAGTGATGCAGCTCGACAGGATGCTCTCGATGGTGCCTCTGTAGAAAGTGTACATGATGGGGGCTGGTGCTCCTGCTCTTCTTAGTTTGCGGAGAAAGAAGAGACGCTGCTGTGATTTCTTGGCCAGTGCTGTGGTGTTGTACGTCCAGGAGAGATCCTCTGTGATGTGCACACCCAAGAACTTGGTGCTGCTCACTCTCTCCACAGACGCTCCGTCAATGGTCAGAGGAGCATGTTGGGTGTGCATTCTCCTGAAGTCCACAACAATCTCCTTCGTCTTCTCCACATTCAGAGAGAGATTGTTGTCAGCACACCACGTGGCCAGGCGTCTCACCTCACTTCTGTAGTCGGTCTCATCCCTGTTGCTAATGAGACCCACCACCGTTGTGTCGTCCGCAAACTTGATGAAGAGGTTGGAGCTGTATGATGGAGTGCAGTCATGGGTCAGCAGAGTGAAGAGGAGGGGGCTCAGCACACATCCCTGCGGGGCCCCCGTGTTTAAAATGATGGTGCTGGATGTATTACTGCCGACCCGTACTGTTTGAGGTCTTCCGGTGAGGAAATCCAACAGCCAGTTGCACAGTGAGGTGTTGAGCCCCAGCTGGACCAGTTTTTGAGTGAGCTGTTGGGGGATTATAGTGTTGAATGCTGAACTGAAATCTATGAACAGCATTCGAACATATGAGTCATTTTTGTCCAGGTGTGTGAGTGCCGAGTGGAGTGCAGTGGAGATGGCATCATCGGTTGAGCGGTTGGGCCAATACGCAAACTGGAAGGGATCCAGGGAGGGGGGCAGGACAGTCTTGATGTGTTGCATGACTAGTCGTTCGAAGCACTTCATCAGGATGGGAGTAAGTGCAACAGGACGGTAGTCATTAAAGCAGGAGGGAGATGACTTTTTTGGAACCGGAATGATTGTGGTGGCTTTAAAACATGTGGGGACGACAGCCTGGATGAGTGATATGTTGAAGATGTCTGTGAAGACATCAGTGAGTTCCACTGCACAGTCTCTCAGTACACGACCAGGAATGTTGTCAGGACCCGGAGCTTTACGTGCATTGATCCTGCTGAGGGATCTCCTCACGCTGTCCGGGGACAGAGTCATCACCTGGTCACCAGGAGGGGGTGGGGTCTTCTGTGCATTGGTGCTGTTTTGGACTTCAAAGCGAGCAAAGAAAGTGTTCAGCTCATTCAGCAGGGGGATAGTGCTATCACAGGTCTGTGGTGGGGGCTTGTAATCTGTGATGGTCTGAATGCCCCGCCACAGGCTCCGTGAGTCTCTGCTGTCTTTGAAGTGATGCGATATTTTCCTGGAGTACTGTCTCTTAGCCTCTCTGATGCCACGGGAAAGGTTGCCTCGTCTCCATCTCTGAAGGCAACTGCACTTATTGTAAATAAATCACTGTCACAAAATATAAAGTGTGTGACATGCTGCTTGGGGTTGGACGGGGATGGATCACCCTTTATGTTGTGGTCTGGCCGCGCCTAGACAGGCCATAACATAATTGGGGGCTCGTCCGGGAAAAAGTTCTTTTCAAGGTTTAATTCAATTCAATTTTATTTATATAGCGCCGAATCACAACAAAAGTCGCCTGAAGGAGGGTTAGGGGTCAGTTATCTTTACTTTTAAGATAACTGAAAAAAATTTGTAACACAAGTAGCAATATAAATGTGATTTTTTTTGCCTGTCCCGTTTGGTTCTTTTGCCATCAGAATTATTGTCTAAAGGCGAAGAAAGATGCCCAACGGATTTACTTTACCAAATGGACCATCCCAGCCTTGCCGTAATGGTCTATTTGATTCACCTTTTATTGTTTATTTTATTTTGTATTTTCACTTGCTAGATACAGGACAAACTTGAATGAGGAAAAGAAAAGGGAAAAAGAAATAGGGAAAGAAAAACAGCACAGAAGAGGGACGGGGATAAAGGGCAAAAAAAAAAACCCAACAAAATAAGCAGACAAAAAATACATATATCAATCACCTGGATCACCTGCTGAGAATGAAAAAAGAAAACAAGCAGAAGAAAACGAGAGCAATAGAATAAACAACATCACAATGATATATGGGAATATAACAGTAAATACTAAATATTAAACATTATTGTGCAGCACGTAATATCGACAGCGCACAGTGTGCTTTGAGGTAGGAGCCAAAAAGGGTGTCGTTTGTGTGTGTGAGCACCCGTGTGTACACCTGTGAGCATGAACGCGCTTGTTTTTGAAAGTTCCTTCATGTAATGATCTGCTAGAGGGTGTGGGGAGCCACTGCCCTGTCCACCAGGGTATGAAGCATGTATGGAGGGGATCAAAACTCCAGACATCGAGAGGCCCCCAGAACACAAGAGACCAAGGAAGACCAACAGAGGGGCAGCCGCGCCACTATCCCAGAAAGAGCTGAGAAGAGCCCCAGATGAGGGGTCACTCAGCTGCCGTGGAGTAGAAGCCAGGGGAGGTTGCAGTGACGTGCCCGTGAGCTCCGCCGGCAGCCAGCTGTGCCAGAGTGACTGAGCCCAAGGCCGAGAGGCCGGGGGCACCCCACCCCCAAAGGGGCCCGAGCGAGCCCCAGGCTCCAGGCCCTGATAAGCAGCCGCCAAGGAGTGAGCCGGTGGGTACCCGGACGCCCATCCCCGGACACAAAGCGCCACCAACGCACCGATGTCTGAGGGCGTCTGCCACTGGCAGGGGGAAGTGGTGGGGGAGATACTGTAGCCTTGTTGTACAAACAAGCCTGCATAATGTAATAAATATAGAATTTGTAAAATAGTAAACCTAAAAAGAAACACTAGGTACAAGATACATGAGTACCTATGATACGGTGATACTTTTGGTAAACAACCATTTGACTAACATGTGTGTCTCACCTGCTCTTGTTCCATCTCTGTTCTATCCTCATTCTCCCTCTCCCTCTCTGTTCCTCTCTCTCCCTCTTTGTGCTGACAATCAAGCCATACACCAACATCATCAAATATACAGTTGAAACCAGATATTTATGTACTCTTCAGATAAAAACGCAAACACTTTTTTAATTGTAACATCAAATCAGACTAAATGTTAATTTTTTTAGATTGATAAATATAAAAAACATATTTGTTAACTTTAAGAGTAAAGAGAGAAACTATCTGTATTTCTTAATTGCAAATGGCACCAAATTGTATTCAACATTGAGCCACACTTAAGGAACTCCACAATTCTTTTCCTGGTGTTTTGGTTGATATCTCTTGATTTTCCCATGTCAAAGAAACAGGCTCTGTGTTTTGCCTTATATGCATCCACAGGTGTGCCACCAATTTACTCACATGGACTCTACAAACCTATCAGAAGCTTCTTCAGCTCAGAATGGAATCGTCTGGAGTTTTCTTATTAATTAACAATAAACTTAGTGTACATGTACTCCTAAATTTGATGAAAGTGATAAAAAATAGACAGCTAGCTCAGTCTCTCTTTATTCTGACATTTAACTAATTCAAAAGATATTTCAATATTTATTTATCCAAAACAAAACAAGTTTACTCTAAATTGATGTTGTACAGTAAAAAATGGTCTTGTGTTTTCCATAAAGTGTATGTAAATATCTGTTTTAAACTGTGAATATACTGCTGTGTATTGAAATTCTTCTTGTTTTGCATAGAAATATACTGAACAACATACAAAGCATAATATATAAAATAACATCTACCTGAGTTTTTTTCTTTGAAAGAAGCTCCTAATGTCCATTCTTGTATATCAGTGCATTACTGAAACCGATTTATTTATCCGTGGAGGGTAAGAACTGAAAATATGAAATAAACACACATGTAAGCTAAGACTCTCTAAAGAAAAAGCATTGTTGTTGTTCGGCTTTTCATTTCGCCATTTGTTAATTCACTTGAAGAGCAAGTAACGTAATATTGCTCAAGCGATCAGTTTGATATCAATCTTTCGTGATGCACCGTCATATTTACATTATTTGTACGGTACGAATGATTTGTTTTGGTACCTGGTCAAACTTAAGCTCTCCTTAGTATGCCTGGCTCCGTTTCTCCAACAGCGCACTCACAGGCAGCAGCTGGCCCGCCCCCTCGCTCGGTCGCTTAGTACTTAGTACTGCTTCTTACTGTATTTACTTCCTCTTCAACACTTATTGAGCACTTTCAAGGACATTTCGTATCACTGCTATGCAGATGATATTCACGTATATATCTCCTTTAAGCCCCATGATGTTTCCAAGCTACAGATTTTGCACAAGTGCATAGACTCCATTAGATGTTGGATGGCTGGAAACTTTCTTCAACTAAATGAGGAGAAGACTGAAGTTCTTGTTTGTGCTCCTAAAAATTTTGTACCTAGTGTTATGGAAAACTTGGGTCCACTTGCTATATTTGCAAAACCGTCTATCAGGAGCCTTGGTGTTAGTATTGACTCAGCTCTGACTTTGGATGCCCATGTAAAATCTTTGGTTCGCTCCTGTTTTTATCATTTGAGAAACATTGCTAAGCTGAGTCCAATTGTATCGCGCTCCGAATTAGAAATTATCATTCATGCATTTGTTTCATCTCGTCTGGACTACTGTAATTCTTTGTTTACTTGTTTATGTAAAGCCTCTTTGGAGCGTCTGCAAGTTGTTCAGAACGCTGCTGCAAAGCTTCTGACCAAGTCCTCCAAGTTTTCACATGTCACACCCCTGCTGATTCAGCTGCACTGGCTCCCCGTTAAATTCAGGATCCAGTTTAAGATTTTGATCTTGACTTCCAGGGCCCTGCAGGAAAAGCACCAACATATATAAGTGAACTTTTGCATCCATACATTCCCAGCAGGTCCCTGAGGTCATGTGACCTGGGCTTGCTTGCTGCCCAGCACACGAGGCTGAAAACAAAAGGCGACAAAGCTTTTGGAACTGTGGCCCCCAGATTGTGGAACTCTCTCCCTTTGAGCCTGAGATCTGTGGACTCAGTGGTCGCTTTTAAAAAACAGCTAAAAACCCATCTTTTTAAACTTGCTTTTGGTTGATTTTTATTTTTAGGTTTTAGCTTCTGTGAAGCATTTTGTGATTTTTATCTTGAAAGGTGCTATATAAATAAAGTTTTACTTACTTACTTTACTTACTCTTTTTGGGACAGTGGCGCGGCTGCCCCTCTGTTGGTCTTCCTTGGTCTCTTGTGTTCTGGGGGCCTCTGGATGTCTGGAGTTTTGATCTCCTCCATACCTGCTTCATGCCCTGGAGGACGGGGCAGTGGCTCCCCACACCCTCTAGCAGAACATTACATGAAGGAACCTTTTAAAAAGAAGTGCGTTCATGCTCACAGGTGTACACACGGGTGCTCACACAAACAAACTACACCCTTTTTGGCTCCTACCTCAAAGCACACTGTGTTCTGTTGATCTTATGTGCTGCACAATAATGTTTAATATTTAGTATTTACTGTCATATTCCCATATATCATTGTGATGTTGTTTATTCCATTACTCTCGTTTTCTTCTGCTTGTTTTCTTTTTTCATTCTCAACTGATCCAGGTGATCGATATATGTATTTTTTTTGTTTATTCTGTTGGTTTTTGTTTTTTGCCCTTCTCCCCCTTCCCTCTTCTCAGCTGTTTTTCTTTCCCTCTTTCTTTCTCCCCTTCTTTCCCGCAGTCAAGTCTGTCCCGTATTCAGCAACTGAAAATAAAATAAACATTAAAAGGTGAATCAAATGGACCATTACGGCAAGGCTGGGATGATCAATTTGGTAAAGTAAATCCGTTGGGCATCTTTCTTCGCCTTTAGACAATAATTCTGATGGCAAAAGAGCCAAACGGGACAGGCAGAAAAAAAGAAAAGAAAAAAGGAACAGCTAGCGGGGCCTACACTTTCTTCGGCTGCACCAGCTATAGGGGCCTGGCTAGCTACGGGTGAATGAAGGGTGCGAAGCCAAGTCTCCAATTCAGTAATCCTGGCTTCCAGAGCTGCAAATATGCAAATATTCCCATGAGAAAAGTGATTCTCGAGTATTGAACGATTTGTTCATGAATCGCGCATCACTATTTCATACAGAACTTTCTACATAACATTCTATGTTATGTCACTCTGACTGTGATGTGATACTACACTATCATGCTTTATGCTATCAAGCTAGAACAGTGTAGGTATAAAACAATATCTTTAGTGATGGGGATTTTTAAAGTCAAATTATAGTACAAATATATGTAATATATTGGTATCACTTGACTGGTTTTAAACAGTAATACATTGGAATAGTTTTATGGTGATTGTTTTATACTTTCTGTTCTACCATACAGGATACTCTACTGCACACACAACTGAAGTCACAGAATTTTTTTTTTCATATTTTGCAATTCCAGGAGCCAGACTTTCTTGCAATTCTTAATCTGGAATCTGGTCTTGTGTGACCCTAGCTCAGGGGTCGGAAACCTGCGGCTCCGGAGCCGCATGCGGATCTTTAGTCCTTTTAGTGCGGCTCCGCGTGGTTTGGGAAAATAAATTGTTTTTTTTAAGAAATTAGCTGAAGTGTATTTTATTTATGTTACTTCTTTTTTTAACTTGTAGTTCTAAATTGGAAGATTATTGTGATATTGAAATATAAATATAAAATTTTATTCAATTTTTTCAATTTGTTTTTTAATCGCTCAAAATAAGCGTCACACTTGCGGAAGCCGATATACCCGCTGAAACACCGTGCATTTATCGAGACTTCCAACCCCAGGTAAGACAATTCTGGATCTTCGGATGCACATTATGTCAGTGGGTCCACTGTGAACTATGTAAAAAACAAACGCCGCTCAACTTAAAAATGCCCTGCCAAGTTAGCTCTGTAGCTGACATGGAGTTTAGCTGCAAACAAATGTCCTTGCATGATTCACCTGTGTGCTCCATCCCCCATAAAGAAATAAAGAAGTAGCACACCTTTTTTGGTTGTGTGTTGACAGCCATAATCTCTGAATTCCTCGGCTCAAACAAGTACACGTACTGATTCAAGATCACACACTGAAAGAGGATTTTTAAAATTGTAGTTAAGGGCAGGGTTCAGCAGTCTTTGTGAGAACATGCACATTGAAAAGAGAGAGAGAGAGAGAACAACAAAAAAACAAAACAGGAAAGACCAGAAAATGCACGGATGGGTATTTGTACTATAGTCACTCATGTTATTACATTTGGCAAACTAGAACACTGTGTTCTAACTTCAACATTTACAGTTTAAACTCTGATGAAAGGAATTTTTTAAAGAGTTGCCAAAATATTTCAATAATGACTTTATATTCTACTTGCAGCAATGAAAATTAATAGTTCAAAATCAGTCAGCTTGATGAGAGTGTTTCTACAATCAAAGGAACACATCTAAAAATGTTTGAGAGGCAGACATGCATCAGTACATTTTGGGAGTGAAAACTACTGTAAAAAACTAAACTAAACTGAAACTGATAAGGACTGTGTTAGGGCTTGTTAAGTATGCAGGTTTCATCCAGAGAAGAACTGGTTTATATATTTTTTAAAACTACAGTTACATTATTTCCTGTGTTGCTTTGTTGAAAGACCTTAGATGGATTCACTCCTTTTTACCTCTTACCTCTGTGCTTACTTCTTCTACAAGAATGACATATTTTTGATCTGTTGAATGGTATGTTTAATGACGTCAAAAGGTTTAAGTAATGAGAAGCACTGACTCAGAATGATAACACACTGAAACATACTTTGAATGAAACACATTTCATGCTGCTTCTGAAATGTGGTAATGAGTAGGTGTAACAAAGCAAGACAAAAACAAAAGAAAACATGCCCAAACTGGACTGACTGGGAAAATTGCACAGTAGGTATTTGCAATTATCACATTTGGGGACTGCAGAAGAAAGCACTAGCAGCTTTCCTAATCGTGGAAAAAGTTATTTTCAAGGTTTAAGTCAATTCAATTTTATTTATATAGCGCCAAATCACAACAAAAGTCATCTCAAGGCAGGTTAGGGGTCAGTTATCTTTACTTTTAAGATAACTGAAAAAAATTTGTAACACAAGTAGCAACATAAATGTGTTTTTTTTGCCTGTCCCGTTTGGTTCTTTTGCCATCAGAATTATTGTCTAAAGGCAAAGAAAGATGCCCAACGGATTTACTTTACCAAATGGACCATCCCAGCCTTGCCGTAATGGTCCATTTGATTCACCTTTTATTGTTTATTTTATTTTGTATTTTCACTTGCTAGATACAGGACAAACTTGAATGAGGAAAAGAAAAGGGAAAAAGAAAGAGGGAAAGAAAAACAGCAGAGAAGAGGGACGGGGATAAAGGGCAAAAAAAAAAAACCAACAAAATAAGCAGACAAAAATGCATCTATCAATCACCTGGATCACCTGCTGAGAATGAAAAAAGAAAACAAGCAGAAGAAAACGAGAGAAATAGAATAAACAACATCACAATGATATATGGGAATATAACAGTAAATACTAAATATTAAACATTATTGTGCAGCACGTAAGATCGACAGCGCACAGTGTGCTTTGAAGTAGGAGCCAAAAAGGGTGTCGTTTGTGTGTGTGAGCACCCGTGTGTACACCTGTGAGCATGAACGCACTTCTTTTTAAAAGGTTCCTTCATGTAACGATCTGTTAGAGGGTGTGGGGAGCGACAGCCCCGTCCACCAGGGCATGAAACAGGTATGGAGGAGATCAAAACTCCAGACATCCAGAGGCCCCTAGAACACAAGAGACCAAAAGAGGGGCAGCCGCGCCACTATCCCAGAAAGAGCTGAGGAGAGCCCCAGATGAGGGGTCACTCAGCAGCCGTGGAGCAGAAGCCAGGGGAGGTTGCAGTGACATGCCCGTGAGCTCCGCCGGCAGCCAGCTGTGCCAGAGTGACTGAACCCCAGGCCGAGAGGCCGAGGGCACCCCACCCCCGAAGGGGCCCAGGCTCCAGGCCCTGATAAGCAGCCACCAAGGAGTGAGCCGGTGGGTACCCGGACGCCCATCCCCGGACACAAAAAACCACCAACGCACCGATGTCTGAGGGCGTCTGCCACTGGCAGAGAAGTGGTGGTGGGGGGAGATAGTCCTCCAAACCTTTGAGGGCCTGAGATGTCCCCAGAGAGGTGGCGTCTGATACCCGACCTGACATATAGACTGTATATTATACATATAGCTCCAATTCACAACCTCTTCTTCCTTTAAATGAAGCTACAACTAAGCATAATCACAAAATTAAAAATCTTTCATCAACAGGGGACCATTATCTAGTGGAAAGTTACTGAAACACTGTTGTTTAGACTGGAATGGGACAGCTTCTTATAAAACTGTTGGTCGTCCGTTACCATTTTGAGATTCACGGCAACATGTCATGCAGGATGCATCTCCCTTCTAGAAGTATTTTGTAAGAGAATAAAAATGTGAAATGGTCTACTGAGCAGTGTGTTGTCTTCCATTGGATGCCTATGAGGAGTCAAAGGAACTCAGTGAAGTGTTGATATTTAACAATTGGTGGCTCATCTGGGGTTTCCAGTAGGAGGCTGAGGAAGACAGATTGGGTGGTCTGGGGTTCGGCCAGCAAAGCGAACAGCGACCCGGGTCATCTTAAAAAGGTAAGTGCCACCTTTAATCAAAAGTGTGCATATTGGAGCTTATCTAAATTGTCTGTTTGCTAAGTTGATTGAATACTCAGTGTCAATTTGCTGCAGTAGACAAAGAGGATGTATTTTCCACCCTGATTTACGAATAAATTCTTTACAAATCCTACCATGTGAATTCATGGATTTTTTTTTTCACATTCTGTTTCTCACAGTTGAAGTGTACCTCTGGTGCAAATTACTGACCTCTGTCATCATTTTAAGTGGGGGAACTTGCACAATCGGTGGCTGACTAAATACTTTTTTGCCCCACTGTATAAACATCCACATTCCAATGTAAGGAACAAACACCCACTGATGTATAAAATAAAGACCAGCGAGTCTCTGTGCCCTCACTCTCGTGCGAGCGCTCTAGTGGCTGCCCTTGATAGCAAGAAAACCTGTGTTTCTCCTCTCTGATTCTCTGCTGAAGAAGGGTTTTAGAATACATCTCTTGACAAAGTAACTTACCCAACACTGCTAACAACAAATTAAAACATTAACTTCAAGTATAAAGGTTTTTTAAAACTATTTACAGCGACTCAAATATCAAATTCCAGCTCGCAGAGGGCAGGAGAGCAGCATGCACCTCATCGGATGAACGGAAGGCTGTGGTGTGTTCAATGACTACCAAATCATCAGAAATCCCACACTCAAAAAATACCTGGGTTACACTGGCAGCACAGATTACACAACAGCTGGTCTCAGTGAGTGTGACAGCAAACACCTTATCCGATCACGTGGTCTCTTTAGCTGTGCCACGGAACCAGCAGAGCCAGACACTGGTTTTGCGATGCAAGCTATGAGGACACAGCGGTAAGGCCCAAATCAACAGAATCCAGAGCATCACAAAAGAAAAGGCCAGGCTGCAGTGGCTGTGAGTGCATGTTTCCAACTACATCCGGAAGGGTAACTGGCAGCAAAATTCAGGACACCTCCAGTCCACTCATAGAGTCTCTGATCTGGAGGCTCATCTAATATGTACCTGGATGCCAACCCTACAGCCTCTTTTCCTTGATTTCTTCTTAGGATTTCCTGAGGCACTTTTTGTAATTAGCTCCTTTTCCTATCAGGAAAAGCACACAAATAGTAGGGGGAAAGTTTCCTTGAACTATCCCAATCATCATAAAGGCGTTCCATAGACTTTTTGATGTGGAGCAGGGGAGAACAGTCATACGTCACAGCGGCAGAGGTGCATTTATTAAACGTCAGGGTTGATATAATAGCATAAAATGTAATAGGAAATTGCAGACAGGTAGAAGCCAAGCACAGGCATCATCTTGCTTGTCATCAGAAGCTATGAAGCTATGATTTTAATCATTTTACATCTCACCAAGAGATGTAAGAGATACTGTGTGTGTGTGTGTGTGTGTGTGTGTGTGATTAATATATCAGTGGAACAGCTCAGATAGGGTAGCTAGAGAGACAAGACTGAAATGGTTTCAACATGTGCAGAGGACAGATAGTGGATATACTGGACAAAATATGATGAAGAATAAGTTGCCGAAGGGGAGTAAAACTGTTTTATGAACAAAATGGACAAGATCTTTTGTATGGTGGTATACTGAAAGGACTTTATTGTATGTAAACACTTCCAAAAATAAGTAATCTCTGATACCCAACATGCAACTAATGAACAAAACTACACATTTTTTTTTCTTTTTAGATCTACTATTCTTAAGTATTTTAATTCTACAGTTCTGGGGGCTGCTTATCTTAATGCCCCTGAGAGACACCAAAAGCCAGATTACCATCCTCTGAAAAAATGGATTTTCCGTTGCTTATGAAGTTTCTCGATATATTGATATTCCAGCTTTCCAGGATGTTGTCCAGTTCTCAGACGTGTGTTTTTGATTTCCTCATAGTAATGATTCCAGTTTCCATTCTTGTCTGCTCCAAATCCAAACACATTAACCTGAAGACACAAAAATGTGGATTATTAATCACAAATGAAATTAACATAAAATAATTATAGATTATAGATTTCATTAACATGCTTTAGCTCAGGGGTGTTGAACTCCAGGCCTCGAGGGCCGGTGTTCTGCAGGTTTTAGATATCACCCTGGGTCAACACACCCTAATCAAATGATAAATTCATTAACAGGCTTCTGGAGAACCCCAAGACATGTTAAGGAGGTAATTTAGCCATTTAAATCAGCTGTTTTGGATTAAGGACACATCGAAACCTGCAGGACACCGGCCCTCGAGGCCTTGAGTTCGACACCTGTGCTTTAGCTTAATGCAGTGCAGGTGATTTGCCATTCCATTTTTCTTTTTTTTCTTTTTTAAGTATATTTTATTAAAACCAAAAATAAAAATACAGTCTGTGTAAGTTAGGATTGTCAGTACTTGTCATAAATTCTATTACTAGCACCCTCACCATCCCCTGGAATTTTTTCATACCAAGAGCCTTATCAAGGCAATAGGAAAGGCCAAGAAACAAACACTTCAACATGCAAATACAGTAACAGTATAAAACTATATTAAATACATACAATTAATAATAAACAGATAAACTGAAGAAAGAGAAATAGGAAAGAAATGAATGTTAATGTTAAGTCTAATTGTTGAATGTCGCCATTGTGTTTCTTAAATTTGTATAGTCTTAGTTTAAGCAGTAGGATCAAAGCCATTCCTTTGATCCTGACCACCTCTCCAGCCACTCTGTGCTGGGGGAGGTTTTATTGTAGATACATCCTAACTTGAAGATCTGTTTGATGTTTGGTAGAGCTTCCTACCCTTTGTATGGTTTCACTGTGTTATCTTTGGTAAACCATACATTGGGTGTGGGGGAAGACTACCCTCTTTATGACCAAGGATGTTGTTCCTGCTTTTAGGTTTTATGACCCTTTGACCAACACACACACACACACACACACACACACACACACACACACACACACACACACACATTCTCACATAACACACACACACACACACACATTCTCACACACACACACATTCTCACACACACACACACACTCAGTGTATACATTTACATACAGTGCCTTGTCTTTGTAACCAAAGGGGGGTTGCAAGGGGAGGTGTTTTGTAAACTATTGTTTGAAGTTTGTCAATAAAAGGCGGCAAGAGGAGGCCACCAGTGTGGTCATTTCAACGTGCTGGTCACAGACGAGAGGCCTCCCTTGCGCAAGAAATCGAACGTTGTTGCCTTGCTTTTCTTTCATGGGAATAAGTCTTAGATACAGCGGGGTCTGAGTTTAGACCCAACATTAATTGGTCCTTCGAAGCCGGAGTCCAAGAATTTCGCCGCACACTGAGGGGAGAGAGGACACGCCGCAGACTGTCGACAACCAGGCCGTTAGGACGCCTGACAAAGCCCTGGAGTGTTAAATTCGCGACCAGGCCGGTGGAATAGCGTCTGAACTCCCCTCGTGGACGGCGACTGACGGGATTCTAGGACTCTCCTGTGAACGAAACGCAACACAACGGTAAGCAATCAGAGAGCGTCTCTATAACCGTGTGAATGAATGTGGATCCTAGATACGCGTCACCGTGATTCTGCGTGAAACGTTTGAGTCCGGGGGAGCGCTGGTCACGAGAGCGCACGTGACCCAAAACAATAGAGAGCGGCTACGGGCTGTGCGTTAAACGTGAGTCCGGGAGCGCGCTAGCCGCGTGAGAGAGACGCAGGCTTCTCTGCCATTTGGGGCGTAGAGAGTTCTCCGCCATTTGGGGCGTGGAGAGAACCTAGGTTCAGAGTCCGGAATCTCCGCCATTTGGGGCGTTGGAGAGTGTCCGAAGGTTGAATTCTCCGCCATATGGGGCGTTTGAGAGTTTTCAACAGAGAGCGCTAGCTGTGCGTGCAAACGCAAGCGATAGGCCTATGTTGTGTGTGTGCGGGCCAGACGTGGTCTGCGTGAGTGTGGCTGATTGTTGTCTTGTAATGGAGAATAAAATGTGTAAGTCTGCCTTAGAAGGAGATGTAAAATTTATGCAGAAAGTTTTACCAGGCAGCACGCAGTATGTAGGTTGTTGGTGTAAGAAATGTGGATTTGAAGGGACATTAGTGGAAGTTAAGTGTAAAATGCTGGTAGAAAGAATAGCTGTAAGTGTAGCAGGTAAAACAGGTAAAGCGAAGCAGAGGAAGGAATTGCAGTTAGCAGTTGCTAAGTTGTGGCTGGAGCAGGTTCAGAAGAGGAGAGAAGCAAGAATGTTAGCAGAAAGTAGAGTCAGAGAAGAGCGTGAGAGAGCAGAAGTGGAGGAGAGATTAAAGGCATATTAGGAGCAGGGCCTTGCAGGGCCTTGGAGTAGGGGTATGTCACCAGGGTGCTGGCGAAGCATCCCCCCCTCTGTCCCCTTCTGGCTTCTTGTGCCTCAATTTTATCTCACGACTTAGACATTGACATTACTCACACTCTCATAACACATACATATAGGATCTTGGGGGTGGGCACACTACACGGACTCCAAATTACCATCAGGGTGTACACCTCACCCCTGGCGTCGTTGCCCACCTCTCAATTTTAAGGAGGAGGAGTTGGCCGTCCGACTGGGGTTTGTGGGCCCTACCTGCTGCTGCAGAGTCAGAGCGGTCTGCTGGATAAATTTTGCTTAATCAAGATTACATATCCTTCATTTTTATTCTATAATAATCGGATTTCATTTTGCATGAGCAAACAGACTCGGAAAAAGAAAGGGGAAATACACGCACTTAACATGTTTATTGAACAGCTTGAAAATTCATGTTAACAAAAAACTCTGTAAATATTTATCCACTCTCTCTCTGTCACTCTTGGGGTCATTTCAAGTCCTTGAAACGAGGAACCAAAGCTATGTAAAGCGCGTGTTCTCAACGATATTAATAGGTCTGCAGTTTGTTGCAATCCAGCTGGCATTGTGTCAGTCAATATTTCCGAGGTCGACTTACTGAGTCCCAGATGCTCCGTGAGTAGTTTTATCGCAAGCTGGGTGACGTGTTAGCCAAAGTCCTAGCAGCATCCCTGAGTTAACGTATGCTTTGCATCAATGTGATATTTTAAGCTTGAAGTGCTTCGGTGAAAAGAAAATTCCTTCTTGCACAATGTGCATAATACTTTGTTGGTCAACTGTTCAGTCTTGTTATTTTTTTAATACTCAAATTTCCCATCGAGAGGGCCAACGTGCGTTTATTATTTTCCAAATTGAATTGATTGGTTCAGCTGCCCATCACTACCAGATCAACTGCCCATTGACAGAAACATTTCAGGGATTTTGAGTCATTCTGCACTCCAGATGCTTTAATGTGTTAATTTGGACAGCACTAATTGTTACATTACAGATCTTTTTTTAACAATGTAATGTTTGGGGTGTTTTTAGCTGCTAGATGTTCAGAATGCACATACTGTCCTAGTTTCTACACCACGGTTGTCACGGTCTGCAGCAGACCGTATGGCGTGTGAGAGGAGGACCCAAATGCAGCCACTGAATGAGAGACGGTATTTTTGAATACAAAAATAAAATGGCAGAAAGTAAACTGAAGCCTAAACAGGAAAACTAACTGAGATAACTATGAATGGACTATGAGGACGTTACTAAAAAGACATAGAATAACCTAAACTACTCTTAAAACTCAAGGCAACCTGAAAATAATACTGGAACATCCTTTCAACATCCATAAGGAATCACAAATATAACAACAAACTCAAAGTGCTGGGTTGAGTTTTTAGACCTGGAGCTTTGATGAGAACCCCATTTCCATCTTCTGATGGCTCAAATTCTTGAAGGAGATACTTTCAAAAAGAGAACTAATTTCAAGCTCGCTGCAGTCATTTCTTCCAGTTTCTTGTCATTGTAGTAGAAACTTAATAACAGATATAACCTATAACAGACCGAAATATAATGAGTTCAGATCTACTTTACTTTATCCAGCTAACTCGTTTATGCCTACATCTAAAGAATACTTTGCATCACATCACAGTTTTTCTCTATTTATCTTAAGCTTCAAAGATATTCTAGTGCTCAAATTACTTGTGGATGTGAAAGCTCAAAGTTCAGAATCTTTACTTCTCACGGCTAGCCATGGTGCTTCAGAGTAACCCAAGGTTGGTACACCTGTTATATATTTATGCTGCCAAACCCTGTTCAGTCTGAGGGCAACCTGTCAGCACAGCCACCTTAGGGATTTTGCCCGTGCAGCTGGTTTCCTTAAAAGTTTGACCTTTTCCACTAGCCTCCCAAATAGGCCCCTGTGCTCCTAACACAGACTACTCATCCTGAAGTGCATAGCAAACAGAAGCTTGCGTAATAAAATTGAAACAGGAATATAAACAACCCTGAACTGTGTAAATGGAAAACAATAGAGAGGAACCACAGCAAAAAAGAAAAAGAACAAACAGAAGTTGAGAAAAAGTCACTCCATTCATGGCCCTAACCAAATGAATCTGACGCTAATAGAAACATGTATTTGTCTCCATGAGGAAATTGGGTTGAAGCAAAACACTTTCTAGGCTTAAATACTTTCTAGGCTTGGTAAGGAAGTTCCCGACAATTTCCTGGTTATTTCTAATGGATTTCTTCTGTGCCTCAGAGGCATTTCCAAACCAACAAATAACAAGAAAAAGTCAGCACACTTTTAATAAAACCCCACTGGAACATGTGGAGCACTTTGGAGTTCACATTATCACATGAAATATATTCTCTGTTATGCCTTACTGCTCAGGCAGTCAATCTAATTTCAGTCTGTGTTCAAAGCACCACTCCATTAATGTAAGTGGGCATGGCTGATTGCATTCGCAGTTATAACATCTTTTCCTCAGAAACAGCTTAAAATGTATTATATTAGGCTAAAAACCTTGAGTTTATCTTTGGAGACACTGCTGGCCTCCATGAATGGAAAAACATACATTTTGTCCCATTTCAGCATTTAACTTTTCATCTCTAAGAATGATTGAGACATGCCGACAATGCAGACTATCACTGCAGTGTGAGCTCAAGTCAATGGGGACACAGTGTGATTAAAGCTGAGCATCGGGTCTGGGATGTGATTAGATGCCTCCAGCTGTATGTAGTGTCTCTCCTCTGATCAGCAAGAGACACAAGAGTCACAGTTTATTTGACAGGTTTGAGAGAGGCTTGAAATATGCTGGTGTCATCAGGGGTTTATAGGTCTGACTCTGTAGTCCTTTATGTTTTCTGCAGAGCTTAAAACCAGCCACAACACAACCAAGAACAACAGTAGGATAAATCAAACAGGCTCTGCTTTTTTTTCGCCAGTGTTTCTCTTATTTGCAGCGACAGTGTTGCAGTTTACGATTGCATTTTTTCTATCCTCTTATAATTCACAGCTCTCATGTGGGTCAAATGGTGTGTGGAAAAACATTGATTCAGACACCTCTTTTTATGTGAGCAGGCACAAGCAGACAGCCCGATTTAACAGATAAAGTTAATAACATGTTTTAATGCCTGTAATCTCTGCCTGGAGTTTGAATCTTTTGCATAAAGCAGTTAAGCATAAAGTAAGATTCACAAATGTATACCATTTAATTTGAGTGCTTCCAAATGTGCTTTAATCGACACGATTGCAGCGTTATTTACACACACAGAAAACTTTTTTTAAAAACTAACTTCCTTCCTGATAATTGTAAAGAATACTGTGTAGCCAGTACAGTACTATGAGATGTAGCCACACGTGACACAAGTGGTGGCAACTATAGCACAACGCAGGAAAGGGGTGAAGATATAAGGTGCTAGGGTCAGAAACTTTGAGAGCAGGTTGGAGGAAGCAGGAGGGCAGGCAGGCGGAGCAAGTAATCTGAGTGGCGGAGTGACCAACAGTGAAAAGGGAGGCGAAACTGCACAAAGTGAGTGAATGTTTCGAGAGGTACTATCACACAAGAAATTAGTATAATGAGAATGAATAACGAGATAACGAGAATAACGAGAATAACTCTCCAGCATTATTCAAACCAGATGTTAGCTGAAAGCTGTTAATTCAGTATGAATTCAGATCACAAAATACTTAGTTAGCAGCCCTCCCTTAGTTATGCTGCAATAGCCCAAGGCTGCCGGAGAATGCACTGTTTCTTCTTTAATCATCGTTTTCACTCTCTATGTGTTTATACACCTCTCTGCATTTTTAATGCTTTTTAGGGAAGACTATATGGTCAGAAAGGAGTCATAACAAAACATATCACCTGTCAAATTAAAAGAGGAAGTAACCAAAAGATGACTAATACAGAAACATGAGAAACGCAGGCAAAACAGAGAAAGCAGAAGGATATGGAGAATCTGGAAACACAAAGCAACAAAGGATAAAGATATAATATTAACACTAACAATTGGAGTATAATCCACTGTTTTGTTAATGTATTCAATAAGTTCTCCCTTTTGCAATCTGTAAGTATGTAGCAAACACAAACACCATTAGACATTACATGATCTATGATCACCTTCTGATACTATAATTGATCCAAGAGTAGATGTTTGGTTCAGCTTTCTCTACTATCAAAAGCAAACATACCATTAAACATGTTTTAAACAAACATTAAGAGGAATAGCAAAACAAAATTATACAATGTGCGACTGTTCTTTGTACAAAGCACAGGTTATTTCATTACCTAATTCATAGTTTCTGGGCAAATTATGACAAAATTCTGTCTTCCTTCAGTGCAGTGGGGCTTGGCCTGATAACAACCTATGCTGCTGGTATCCTGCCTTTTGTTGTTGAGACTATCCAGTATGATCCCAGATCAAAGTTTCTGTCAGTATAAATCTCTCTCCTTCTCTTTATACACACACACACACACACACACACACACACACACACACACACACACACACACACACATATATATATATATATATATATATATATATATATATACTCGTATTGATATTGAACGCATGACCCTGAAGGTAACCGCGTCATGGACAAAAGTAAAACAGTATGTCGGATGTGCCACGCAATGCTCAATTACATTGGTGGAAACTAGTGCGTTAGCACAGTTTGCTAGTTAACGTGTTGGCCGTCCAGCCCCACGCACGGGGCGATCATGGATCTCTTACTTAGAGATCATGGAGGGGTCTACAATTTTCATTTCCACTGTGAGAGACAGAATCTAAAAAGAACAATCCGGAAATCACATTGTATGATTTTTGAACAATTTATTTGTGAATTACTGTGTCAAATAAGTAGTTGATCACTTGCTTATTAGCCAGATTCCTGACCATCAGCGACCTGTTATTTTGTTTTTAAATAGTCCATCTACATTCTGCTCATGATTCTAAATTGGTAGCACCTGTTTGAGGTCGTTAGCTGTCATAAAGACACCTGTGCACCCCACAACCAGTCAAAGTAGCAACATGGGTAAAACCAAAAAGCTGTCAAAAGACACAAGAGACAAAATTGTAGACCTTCACAAAGCTGGAAAGGGCTACGGGGCAATTGCCAAGCAGCTTGGTGAAAAAAGAACAACTGTTGGCGCAATTGTCAGAAAATCAAAGAGGCTGATGATGACTGTCAATGTCCCTCGGACTGGGGCCCCACGGAAGATCTCTCCTCGTGGGGTATCACTGATTCTAAGAATGGTGAAGAATCAGCCCAGAATTACACGGGCGGAGCTGGTCAATGCCGTGAAGAGAGCTGGGACCATCGTTTCCAAGGCTAGTATCAGTAATACACTAAGATGTCATGGTTTAAAATCTTACATTGCACACAAGGTTCCCCTGCTTAAGTCAGCCTATGTCCAGGCATGGCTGAAGTTTGCCAGGGACCATCTGGATGATCCAGAGCAGTCATGGGAGAAAGTCATGTGGTCAGATGAGACCAAAGTAGAACTTTGTGGTCTTAACTCAATTTGCCGTGTTTGGAGGAAGAAGAATGATGAGAAGAATAATGATATGCTGTGATATCATACCTACAGTGAAGCATGGGGTTGGAAGCATCATGCTCTGGGGGTGTTTTTCGGCACAAGGGATAGGACGACTGCACTGTATTAACGAGAGGATGAACGGGGCCACGTATTGTGACATACTGGGCAAAAACCTCCTTCTGTCATGGTCCTGGGTCTTTTGACCCAGCGTTTTAAGTTTGAGTTTATTTTGTTCATTAGGTTATCTAAGTTCATTTGGTTATTAGACTCCTTGTGTTTTCTTCCCCTGTATTTAAGCTTCCCCTCACCCTTCGTGTTTCATGCTGCGTGTCTTATGTTATCAAGTTTGTATTATTATGCCTAAGTGTTTCTAGTTATTATTTTCCCCTCGTGTTTCCAACCATGTTAAATCTCCCCTGCTCTTCATGCGTTTCATGTCTGTGTCTTACGTTGTCAAGTTCGGGTTGTCATGTCTATGTCTCATTATGTTTCCTGTTTTATTGTGAAGAGGTCTGGTGTTCTGTGTTCATCATGTTCAGTTTTACTCTCCCACTGTGACGTCATTATGTTCATGTGTGCCAGCTGTTTCCTCATGTGTCTCCACTTCCCCTAATCACCTCCTGTGTATTTAAGTCCTCTGTTTTCAGTGTGTGATTGTCAGGTCGTCTGTTGTCCACGCCATGTTTCCTATGCCATGCTTCCAAGTTTCTTGTCTAGGTTTTTCTTATTGTTTGTTTAGATTTCCCAGTTTAGGTTTGTGTTAATTTTGCTTCAGTTTGCCTTGCCCTTTGTTTGTACCTTTTTTTCCAGCCATATTAAACGGCTCGCTTTTTGTTAACATTCAAGTTTTGTTCCCTGTTCCTTGGAGTCTGCATTTTGGGTCCTTTTTCAATTCATACAGTCTGCCCTCGCCAGACTGTGACAGAACGACCTGACCATGCTGGACCCAGCGGACATTTATTTCAGTGACTTTTTTGAATTCAAGATTCGTGTTACACAGCTTCGTGGACTTTGGATTATCTCCTGTGCAGGGAAGCAGGGGGAGGAGAAGGAGGCTATTCGGGCTCAGTTGACCCGGATAGCCACGGCTAACCCAGGTTTTATGGACTGCCTGCCTGCAGATTTAAAGAAGTTTGCTACAGCCACGAGCTCCTCTGCCTCACCATCATCGTCTGAGCAGGTGCCCAGTGTGCAGGCTGAATCACACCAGCCCTGCGGTGATGCAGCTCTTCCTTCACCGGCTACAGGAGTAAGAGTCGGCTTATTCAGTCTCTCACCTGTCTCCATGTCCATGTCGCCACTGCAGCAGAGAAGTGCTGCGTTTCCCTCACCTCAACCGGTGGCTGCTTCCAGTGCTACATTCATCTCAGCTGTAGCGGCGCCGGCCTCCACAACCACCGCTTCCAGGAGGAGGCGGCGTCCAGGTCGTCACCACGGCTCACAGCAACATGAGGTGGGTGATTGTATTCTGAATCCACGCGTTTTTTCTAAGGACAATATTGGAACAAACACTGCCTTAAAGGTTCATGGGCATGTTTATGAAATGACTAAGACTGCAAAATCACCAGCCAAGTCTTCCACGGAATATCTTATCCCTCTGCACAATTACCTAGCATCCCTGTGTATTGATCATGCTACGAACTTTGCTTCCAAGAAGCCAAATTATAAGACTGTTTGCACTGGAAGTGCTAGCCATGAGGCTCAGCTAAGCCACTGTGGGACCAAGATCCGGGCCAGGTTGGAGCCAGGGGCTAAGTTGGAGTTTGTGCAGCCTTTTCCTGTGTCTGCTGGAGGGCCCGAGGAGCCCGTCCAGCACCATGCCGCGTCGGCTGGGGGGCCCGAGGAGCCCATCCAGCCTCACGCCTCGTCAGCTGGAGGGCCCGAGGAGCCCGTCCAGCCTCACGCTTCGTCAGCTGGCGGGCCCGAGGAGCCCGTCCAGCCTCACGCTTCGTCAGCTGGATGGCCCGAGGAGCCCGTCTGGCCACCTTCTGCTTCACCACCTGTGGCTGCAGCGCCACCTCCTGCGGCTCCCGTGCCGCCGCCTGCAGGACCACCACCTGCTGCGCTACTGCTTGCTGCTTCTACGCCTCAGCCTGAGAACTCATACAAACTCATTTCACCCACTATAGACTGTGTGTTGCTGCAACTTGAAAAGCAACCTGCCTCGTCAGCTGGAGGGCCCGAGGAGCCCGTCCAGCCTCATGCCTCGTCAGCTGGAGGGTCCGAGGGGACCGTTCAGCCGCCATCTGCGGCCGCCTCGTCATCGGCTGGTCCAGCTTCAGCCTGTGCCTCGCCAGGCCCAGCCTCATCAGAGCCTTCAGCCTCGCCAGGCCCAGCCTCATCAGAGCCTTCAGCCTCGCCGGGTCCAGCTTCTGCCTGTGCTTCGCCTGGTCCGGCCCCGCCGTCGTCTGGTCCTGCCTCGCCTGGTCCAGCCTCAGAGTCTTCAGCCTCGCCATGTCCGGCCTCATCAGAGTCTTCAGCCTCGCCATGTCCGGCCTCATCAGAGTCTTCAGCCTCGCCATGTCCAGCCTAATCAGAGTCTTCAGCCTCGCCATGTCCAGCTTCGTCAGAGTCTTCAGCCTCGTCGGGTCCAGCTTCGTCAGAGTCTTCAGCCTCGTCGGGTCCGGCCTCTGCCTCTGCTACGCCTGGTCCTGCCTCTGCTGCGTCTGGCCCTGCCTCGCCTCAGCCAGAGGTCTCCGCACCTGCTGGCCCTGCCTCGCCTGGTCCTGTTGTGCCAGCTGGAGGTTCAGCCAAGCGCGCCCAGCATCCTTCCACGCCATCGCCTGCAGCGCCGCCACCTGCGGCTTCCACGCCGTCGCCTGCAGCGCCATTATCTGTGCCTGCCACGCCTCAGCCTTGTCTCCTTCCACCTGCCAAGCCACGTCCAGGTCCAGCACGGCTGTTTCCGGAGCCTGTCAGGACAGCCTGTCGACGGAAACCAACCAAACCATCCAAGGATTATCGTCCACGCCGTCGACCACCCGCCAAGCCGCCCGACAGGTCTCGTCCACGTCACCGCCGGCCGCGAGCCAAGCCACCCGAGTGTGGCCAGCCATGCTTGCTTCGCCACTGCCGCCTTCCACATGGCCGGCCCCCTGAACCCTTGAACTATGGACTACTGTGCCATCGGCCTCCAGGTCGGCCACCTGAACTCCTTTTCTGCCGAGATCATGGTCGCCCTCCTGAAACAGGGTCTCGGACTCTCAAGCCCTTGTGTTTGGACTGAGTGCTTCAGATTCTTTGTTTTTGTGGTTTTGTTTCAGGCCCTCCGTCCTGGACCCCCGCCGCCCGCCCTGGGTGGGTTGTTTTGGTTTTGTTTCATGTTTGTTTTCTTGTTGCTGCATTTCTTTGTTCATGGTTTTGGGCGTCTGGAATCCGCCCTTGAAGGGGGGGCTCTGTCATGGTCCTGGGTCTTTTGACCCAGCGTTTTAAGTTTGAGTTTATTTTGTTCATTAGGTTATCTAAGTTCATTTGGTTATTAGACTCCTTGTGTTTTCTTCCCCTGTATTTAAGCTTCCCCTCACCCTTCGTGTTTCATGCTGCGTGTCTTATGTTATCAAGTTTGTATTATTATGCCTAAGTGTTTCTAGTTATTATTTTCCCCTCGTGTTTCCAACCATGTTAAATCTCCCCTGCTCTTCATGCGTTTCATGTCTGTGTCTTACGTTGTCAAGTTCGGGTTGTCATGTCTATGTCTCATTATGTTTCCTGTTTTATTGTGAAGAGGTCTGGTGTTCTGTGTTCATCATGTTCAGTTTTACTCTCCCACTGTGACGTCATTATGTTCATGTGTGCCAGCTGTTTCCTCATGTGTCTCCACTTCCCCTAATCACCTCCTGTGTATTTAAGTCCTCTGTTTTCAGTGTGTGATTGTCAGGTCGTCTGTTGTCCACGCCATGTTTCCTATGCCATGCTTCCAAGTTTCTTGTCTAGGTTTTTCTTATTGTTTGTTTAGATTTCCCAGTTTAGGTTTGTGTTAATTTTGCTTCAGTTTGCCTTGCCCTTTGTTTGTACCTTTTTTTCCAGCCATATTAAACGGCTCGCTTTTTGTTAACATTCAAGTTTTGTTCCCTGTTCCTTGGAGTCTGCATTTTGGGTCCTTTTTCAATTCATACAGTCTGCCCTCGCCAGACTGTGACACCTTCCCTCAGTCAGAGCATTAAAGATGGGTCGTAGCTGGGTCTTCCAACATGACAATGACCCAATGCACACAGCATTCAATCTGTATGGAGGAGTGGGCAAAAATCCCTCCTGCAGTGTGTGCAAACCTGGTGAAGAACTACGGGAACCGTTTGACCTCTGTAATTGCTAACAAAGACTTCTGTACCAAATATTAAAAATTTTTGATTTAAGTGATCAAATACTTATTTGACACAGTAGTTCACAAATAAATTGTTCAAAAATCATACAATGTGATTTCTCTCTGGATTTTTCTTTTTAGATTGTGTCTCTCACAGTGGAAATGCACCTATGCTGAAAGTTGTAGACCCCTCCATGATCTCTAAGTAAGAGAACTTTCAAAATTACAGGGTGATCAAATACTTATTGACCTCACTGTATATGTGTGTGTGTGTGTGTGTGTGTATGTATATATATATATATCAGAATACTTTATTGATCCCTGGGGGAAATTATTTTTTGTTACAGTGCTCCATTTTAAACCAACATTAAGACAAGACAGACAATACGCTAACTAAGAATAGTACAATATATATATATATATATATATATATATATATAAATATATAAGTCACTTATAAATAAATAGTTGGAAAAGAAACATGTGTAGCTGTAGCAGCAAACAGTGTGTTAAGTGGATGCGTTGTACAGGGAGATGGCCACAGGCAGGAATGATTTCCTGTGTCGTTCAGTGGTGCTTTTCGGTAATCTCAGTCTCTCACTGAACGAGCTCCTGTGACTGACCAACATGTCATGGAGTGGGTGGGAGGTGTTATCCAACATTGTCTTTATCTTGGACAGCATCCGCCTCTCCGACACCACCTTGAGGGAGTCCAGCTCCATCCCCACAACATTGCTGGCCTTACGGATCAGTTTATTAAGTCTGTTGGCATCTGCGACCCTCAGCCTGCTCCCCCAGCATGCAACAGCATAGAGGATCGCACTGGCCACAACAGACTCATAGAAAATCCTCAGCATTTTCTGGCAGATGTTGAAGGACCTCAGTCGCCTCAAAAAATAGAGACGACTCTGGCCCTTCCTGTAAAGTGCTGTGGTGTTTTTAGCCCAGTCCAGTTTATTGTCAATGTGTACTCCAAGGTATTTATAGTCCTCCACAATGTCAACACTGACCCCCTGGATTGAAACAGGGGTCAAGTGTTTCCTGGTCTTCCTGAAGTCCACGATCAGTTCCTTGGTCTTTGCCACGTTGAGCTGCAGATGATTCTGCTCACACCACGTGACAAAGGAGTCGACCACAGCCCGGTACTCTGTCTCATCATCCCTGCTGATGCATCCAACCACCGCAGAGTCATCAGAAAACTTCTGAAGATGGCAGGTCTCTGTGCAGTGGCTGAAGTCTGTGGTGTAGAGGGTGAAGAGGAAGGGGGAGAGGACAGTCCCCTGTGGTGCCCCTGTGTTGCTGATCACCTTGTCAGACACACACTGTGGGAGACGTACATATTGTGGTCTTCCTGTCAGGTAATCAACAATCCAGGACACCAGAGAAGCATCCACCTGCATCGCTGCTAACTTATCACCCAGGAGGGTCGGCCTGATGGTGTTGAAAGCACTGGAAAAGTCAAAAAACATGACCCTCACAGTGCTCGCCGGCTGGTCCAGATGGGTGTAGACACGATTGAGCAGGTAGATGATGGCGTCCTCTGTTCCAAGACGAGGCTGATAAGCGAACTGAAGGGGATCCAGATGTGGTCTTACTATGGGTCGCAGCTGGTCCAGGATGAGCCTTTCCAGGGTCTTCATGATGTGGGAGGTCAGTGCCACGGGCCTGTAATCCTGGGGGCCACTGGGACGAGGCATGATGTCTTCCACATCACCGGGACCCTCTGCAGACTCAGACTCAGCATAAACAGTTTATGAAAGACTCCACACAGCTGGGGGGCACAGGTCTTGAGGACAAGGGGACTCACTCCGTCTGGTCCAGCAGACTTGCCTGAGTGAAGTCTCCTCATTTGCATCTCAACCTGGTATTGAGTGAAGGTGATGGGTGGGGGAGGGGTGTCAGGAATCTCACAGGAGGCAACATGTGAAGAGAGAGGCTGGCACAGTGGTGTGGCTCTGGATTCCAGGCTGACTACAGGTGAGGTTGTGGGGGTGGGAGCAGACACTGTGGTGTCGAATCTATTGAAAAACAGATTCAACTCGTCGGCTCTATTCTCACCTCCCTCAGCTCCCCTGCTGTTGGTTGGCCTGAATCCAGTGATGGTCTTCATGCCCCTCCACACCTCTCTCATGCTGTTCTGCTGGAGTTTCCACTCCAGCTTCCTCCTGTAATTGTCCTTAGCCTCTCTGATCTTGTCCTTTAGTAACACCTGGATCTTCCTCACCTCCTCTTTGTTGCCCCCTCTGAAAGCCCTCTTCTTGTTGTTGAGGAGGGCTTTGATGTCCTTAGTCACCCACGGCTTGTTATTTGGGTAACAATGAACAATCTGAGCTGGAACAATGGAGTCGGTGCAGAAAGTTATGTAGCCTGTGATACACTCAGTAAGCCCATTGATGTCCTCGGCGTGAGGCTCACAGAGTGTTTCCCAGTCGGTCACCTCGAAACAGCCCTGTAGTTCCGCTATTGCCTCCTCTGACCACCTCCTAACAGTCCTGGTGGTCACAGGTTCCCTCCTCACAATTGGCACATAGCGGGGGGTGAGGTGAATCAGGTTATGATCTGACCTACCAAGTGGGGGGAGGGAGGAGGAGCTGTATGCATCCTTGACGTTAGCATACAGTAAGTCTAAAGTTTTCTCTCCCCTGGTGGGACAGTCCACATATTGTTTGAATGTTGGTAGTGTATTGTCCAATGATACATGGTTGAAGTCACCCGAGATCACAATAAAGGCACTCGGGTGCTGAGTCTGTAGCCGAGCTATGGCAGAGTGGATAGTGTCACATGCAGCTGTGGGGTTAGCAGAGGGGGGAACATAGACAGCCACCAAGATGACGTGAGAGAATTCCCTGGGTAAATAATACGGCCTGAGTCCAACAGCACACAGTTCAGTGTCCGGGCAACAAATCCTTTCTTTGATTGTTATGTTGGCAGGGTTACACCACCGGTTGTTAACTAAAACAGCAAGCCCACCTCCTTTACGCTTACCGCTAGCGATGCTGTCCCTGTCCGCCCGAACAGTGTGGAAGCCTTCCACCGAAGCATTCTCATCGGGAATGTCCTGGTGCAGCCATGATTCGGTGAAACACATCAGGCTACACTCTCGGTATTCCCTCTGACTCCGTACCAGTGCTGAGAGCTCGTCGATTTTAATTGCCAACGATCGCACATTTCCCATCACGATAGACGGCAGACACGGTTTAAACCTCCTCCTCGCTTCGAGCCTCCGCTGTCTCACCGTCACCTTTTTTCTTCTCTTCTGTCCTTGACCTCTGCATCCCCGATGTGTTTTCCTCCAAATTTCAGCTGGTACTTCTGCGGGCCTGGCCAGCGAGCCGGCCGGCATCAGGGCGATCAGCTGATCACTGGAGTAAACAGTCCGTGCGTGTAGGAGATGTGCCGCGGTCCCGTTCCATGATAAAAGTAACAGTTCCACGGCCACCAGAAGAACAAAAACTCTCTCAATCCACATGATTGAGTAAGAGATAGAAAACGGAGGAAAATACAAGTCAGAAAAAAAAAAGAATACGTAAGAAAAAAGAGCTAAACTAAGAGAAAAGCAGGAGCGACTGTAACAGGCTGCACGCTGGTTGGCGCATGCGCACTAAAAAAATATATATATATATATACATATATACACTGAACAAAAATATAAACGCAACACCTTTGTTACTGCTCCCATTCCCCATGGGATGGACGTAGAGACCTAAAATTCATTCCAGATACACAATATAACCATCCCTCCCAAACAGTGGTCACAAATCAGTCCAAATGTGTGGTAGTGGGCACATCTGCTATATTGAGATAATCCATCCCACCTCACAGGTGTGCCACATCAGGATGCTGATCTGACATCATGAGTAGTGCACAGGTGTACCTCAGACTGCCCACAACAAAAGGCCACCCTGGAATGTGCAGTTTTTTGCGCTATTGGGGGTCTGGGGACCCAGAACCGGTCAGTATCTGGTGTGACCACCATTTGCCTCATGCAGTGCAACACATCGTCGCATGGAGTCTATCAGATTGTCAATTGTGGCCTGTGGAATGTTGGTCCACTCCACTTCAATGGCTGTGCGAGGTTGTTGGATATTCGTGGGAACTGGTACACGCTGTCGTATACGCCGGTCAAGCACATCCCGAACATGCTCAATGGGTGACATGTCCGGTGAGTATGCTGGCCATGCAAGAACTGGGACATTCTCAGCTGCCATCTGCCCTGAACAATGTGAACCATGATTCATCCGTGAAGCGCACACCTCTCCAACGTGCCAGACGCCATCGAATGTGAGCATTTGCCCACACAAGTCTGTTACGGCGACGAGTTGGAGTCAGGTCAAGACCCCGATGAGGACGACGGGCATGCAGTTGAGCGTCCCTGAGACGGTTTCTGACAGTTTGTGCAGAAATTGTTTGGTTGTGCAAACCAATTGTTCCAGCAGCTGTCTGGGTGGCTGGTCTCAGACGATCTTGGAGGTGAACCTGCTGGATGTGGAGGTCCTGGGCTGGTGTGGTTACACGAGGTCTGCGGTTGTGAGGCCGGTTGGATGTGCTGCCATATTCTCTGAAACGCCTGTGGAGACGGCTTATGGTTGAGAAATGAACATTCAATGCACGGGCGACAGATCTGGTTGACATTCCTGCTGTCAGCATGCCAATTGCACGCTCCCTCATTGCTTGTGGCATCTGTGGCATTTTGCTGTGAGACAAAACTGCACATTCCAGGGTGGCCTTTTGTTGTGGGCAGTCTGAGGTACACCTGTGCACTACTCATGATGTCAGATCAGCATCCTGATGTGGCACACCTGTGAGGTGGGATGGATTATCTCAATATAGCAGATGTGCCCACTACCACACATTTGGACTGATTTGTGACCACTGTTTGGGAGGGATGGTTATATTGTGTATCTGGAATGAATTTTAGGTCTCTACGTCCATCCCATGGGGAATGGGAGCAGTAACAAAGGTGTTGCGTTTATATTTTTGTTCAGTGTATATATGTATGTACATGTCGGCTCGGACGTCACCCGGATCAACAAGGTCCGCGTCAGGTGATGAGGAACCAGGGCACCCTGACGAGAAGTGGGCTACTTGAACAAGAAGGCATCGGTGGGCAAGAGACGAAAACAGGGCATTCTTGGAAGGGGTTACATGAATAGGATGAGGGACCTATGGATTCTTTGAACATCCACAATGACGGAAAAACAACTAGTAGCTCAGTGTTCCAACATTCGAAAGAAGGGACTGCTCTCACAGCTAGAGATTGACGAGGTACAACAAAAATGCTACGGCAAGGGGGAGCCAGGATGCCAGGTCCGGGGGGAGATATCATCACCCCCACCTGAGATTGGGTACCAAGCCCCAAGTGCGATAGGAGAAGGATTGTTGAGTGTGAGAGGAACTGACCTGAAAGATAGGATGATGGCCAAGCTTGAAACCTGGACCCCCCGTAGCCAGTTACCAAGATTACGTGAAATACCCTCAGAAGGTCTGCTAGATGATGTTAATGCAGCACTACGGACGATACCTACAGCCACGATTACCGAGACTAACAAGCTGATCTACAATACGGCTCATATCTCATATCAGTGAGATGTTATGTTATATATATACATTTGAAAACAATAATGTAAAATCAAAAGAAAATGAATCATAAACAACAACTGCAAAACAAAACTGGAGGATCACTGAAGAAAAATCAACAAGCTAAGCAGAGATCAGTTCAGCTTAGAGGTGATGCCCTCTGGTGGCATAATTATTGTTCAATCCCTGCTCAGTCTGGACACGTGGGGTTGTCACCATTTCATTTCCTGCAGCTACAGCAGGTGACAAAGACAAGATACAAAATGTATCAGCTGTTAACACATAAAGTATTCAGACAGAAAAAGGTATTAATCATCAGTGTATTGATTGACCAGTAAATGATTCAGCGTTACCTGCAGCCCTTTGTTGATATAAAGACACTATTAGTAGGGTGCAGACGAAGAACAGACAGAACATCCCTCGGAACACACTGATCACTCTGAACCAAAACTGGAGGGAGGAGGAGTCAGGGGGTGGAGTGGAGGAAAGGGGCACAGTTGTGATGTCGAGTTTCATTGTAAAAGTGGGTGGGCCTCTGGTAATAGCACCTGGGGCTGTTGTAATGGTGGCTGGGGTTTTGTTGGAGGTTGGTTGGTCGGTGGCATCGGTAGAAGTGATGGACCTAGTGCGGTTGGAGTTGTTGGCTGTGGTGATAGTATTGGTTGGAGGGGATCTGGTGGAGGTGTTCATGGTAGTGGTGGTTGGGGCTCTGGTGGAGGTGGTGAAGGTGGTAGTGGGTGTAACTCTAGAGATATGCAAACCACTGGTGGGGTTGGTGGTAGTAGACAGTGTTGTAGGTTTACCTGCGGAGAGAATCTGACCTGTTCAGGTTATTATAGCTTCTTTTCCACTAGTACCTACTCATCCTCACTCAACTCTTCTCTACTCAGCTGCCATCATTTTCCATTACAACTGAGTATCACCTTATGTGTGTGATATCGATACAGCAACAAGGCTATGATGACATTTGTATGCGACACAGACACAACACTAACAAATGGGTGATCATATACCTGCTGCTTGGTCAATGGCTTCTTGCAGACTCAGGTGGCATGCAGTCTGTTGACCTCACAGACTGCATGTGACTCCGGTCACTTGGAACCCCAGCCAAGCAGGTACTAAAAAAACCACAGGGTACCAGAAACTAAAACCCTAAAATTCGAGTTGAGCAAGTCGAGCTGAACTGAGTAGGTGCTAGTGGAATAGGGCAATTATTGGTTAAAAAAAGGAGTGATGCTCCTCACCTGTGACAGTGATCCAGCTGGATGGAGACTCTCCATGACCGCTGATGTCACACTTGTAGAGGCCTTCATCAGACCTGGAAACATGCTGGATGATCATGTGACCTGTAGGCTGCTTCCTGATGAGGGAGCCATCTTTATAGAAAGCAGCTGGGAGGTTGGAGGGAGTGGTCTTTGTTTTACAGAGCAGAGTGACGTCATCTCCCTCCATCACAGGGAGGACAGGACTCTGCAGGATCACTGATCCACCTCAACACAGAGACAAACTACAGCATTTCATCCATTTACACACAGCTTCATCAACACTAACTCCACACACTCAGCTTACCAGTGACTGTCAGGTTAACCATGTTGCTGATGGTACTCTGATTGGACTCGCACCAGTAAACGCCAGTGTGCCATGGAAAGATATAGCTGATTTCGCAGGAATTCCCAGTAGATTTCCCCCACTTAACTCCACATTGGGTCCTGGTTTCTTTGCTTGTGTTTCTCCTCAGAGTCCATACAGCAGAGCTGTCATCTTCTTCACAGCTCAGAGACACAAAGTCTGCTTCAAAGATTTGAGAGCTGCTGGGATTCACAGTCAGACGAGCTGTGAGGGCTTAAATAAAATATTTAGTCATATTCTTTTCCTCTACTTGTTAATGAAAACTAGACCAGCAAGATTTCTGTAAGAACTGCATGATCATCTACAAATGAAAGGCTTTCTACATCCTCCTTAGTCATCACTCCTTAAGAAAGAAGTTACTTATAATTATTACTTACAGTCTTCAGGATTTCAAAAATATAACATTTGATAAAAGATGCTGACTGACCTTGGTTTGCTGTGCAGCCCAGCAGTGAGAGCAAAACTAAAAGAGAAATGAACTTTAATAACTGTGATCATCTCTCAGAATTCAGACACCAACACAGATCCAGCAGGTCGGACTCACCCAGCAGCATCTGTACAGATGTTCCCTCCATCCTGCAGCTGGCTGAAATGAGATCAGCAGCAGTTTGACAGAAATTAAAATAGTTCTACTTCCTCTTTCTGTATGTGTCAGAGGGTCCGTGTGCTTTTCTCTGTAGTGGCTACCAGGCAACACTTTTTTTTCTTAAAAGTGCTCATGCACATAAAGCATGGTGAATGGACTGGTTCTTATACAGCACTACTTTACTTGAGTCCTCAAAGTACTTTGCACAATTGTCTCATTCACCCAAGCACTTTTTTCTTAGTACTTCTGATCTAATGTTCACACTCCTCTGGATGTATCATTGTAACACAAATATTAAATTACATCATTTAACAGCTTCATTAAACTTTTGTTCTGTCAGTTACACTTTTATATCTTTTGTATTATTTTCTTAAATTAGTTTTTCGATTTTTTTTTAGTAATTCTGAAACCTGAGCTAAAGTTAAACTGAAACTGGACTTAGGAGAGTGAAGTGAAGCTAAATAACTCTGACTGCACTGTCATTGGGTTTTTGCCTCTGCTGGAAGCGACATCATATCAAGAAAAACAGGATTCCTATTTATAATTTGATCTGTGTGTGAATTCCTTCAAGATCCCAACAGCAAGAACAAACAATTTTATGTATATTTATATGAGTGGGAATGGTTCCTTGCCCTGGGGTGTCCCAAGCTGGTCGTATAAACTATTCAGGAGTCTCCTGCACCATCCACTAGGACTTTCTACTCATGCTGTTGGAGACTGTTTGCCTCACAGCCGTTTCACACCTGCAAGTCCAGGAGAACACACAGAAGTTGGAGAGGTCAACAAAGGGAATGTTTTTGTACTGTTTTATCTTTGGTGTTATTGCTGCTATTTTTCTTGTCAAACCCCAAACTCAGGGTGCAGGGGACCGAACCACTCTGACAGTGTGACAGGTTGAATGACTACTGCATATAAAACTGTTCAGTTAATACTAATTCATATCAGTTGATATAAGGACGAAAATAATGTAAATATGGTAAGAAAATGGCTAAGAGTTTATTATTTTTCATGTTATATTAATGGCTTTCATGTTATTTAAGAGAACTGCAATCTATACATCAGTGATCGGCTAGTAAGCCTTTTCTGGGATCGATTAGTAGTGTCTCTATTCTCCATTAGGGGGCTTTCGCGCGTTCTCCTCACTGCAATAAACTACTGCATGAGAGATGCAAGTCATAATCACTCTCGTGATTCTTTTCCCCCTGTTTTCAGGTAAAAGTGTTTAAAAGTTGATATATTTCCAATGTGTACACTGTTAAGATATTTAAGAGGTAATCCTTCATTGTTTTGTAAGCGTTAAAAGCATTACATTGCAGTTTTGTGCACATATACGTGGCGGTTTTGAGCTGTGTTTTGTACTGTGTAATGGCCATTAAGATAACGGCAGGAGCTAAAAACGCCGCGATTGTCAGCCATTTTATCAGGAAACCTGCTCAAGTATATGTATAATAAGCACTTTAGTATTTCGGTTTATTATTTAGTGTTTTTCTTCCACCATGTGACATTTAGCAGTACAGAATGTGAAACGTTACTGCAATAAACTACTGCATGAGAGACGCAAGTCATAATCACTCTCGTGATTCTTTTCCCCCTGTTTTCAGGGGTGTAACAACAGCTCTGGGGAGAAGTTTAAGAGACAGCTGAACTGTGAGTCTTGTGCTGAATTTCTTTATGCTTTTGTGTTGAATGACAGACAAGCATCAAGCTGCAGAGACTAAAGACATTTTAAAGTGGTACTCAAGAGAATCAGACAGTCGACAATTTGTGGCAGCATCTGTTCCAGGCTTTCTGGAAGACTATTAACCAATGTCCAAAGTTTTCTTTGAAAATTGGCTACTTTTTCACTCTTTGTAGCTGACTATTTTCAGAGGAACATTTGTTGTTTGTTAAACCACTGACCTATGAATCATTCGAGCAATAAAAGGCACATAACTCCCCAGAAAAAAAAAACAAAAAACAGGAGACCTGAACTTCCTTGGCCTTCTGACAGTTTTTGTCCATGCATAGGCATGACAGCACACCCAGCATGGGCATATTACTGGTGTCTATTGGGAGCAAGCAGGAGTAAAGTAGGAGAGCTTTACAGAACTGTAGTTATGCAAGTGACCACATGGAGACACTATTGTAGTGTGTTTAAATGTAAAACCATGTTTGTAGCATTTAGTGTGAGAAAGAAGACAACAGGGGCCTGTTCTTCGTACCGCGCTAAGTGAGTTAGCTGGATGAGATTGTTGACGATTTCGCGTGATCCTGGATCGTTCGGTTCCCCGAAGCCCATCCGGGACTTGCTGTCATAGCAACAGAGCCGTAAGCGTAAACCTGCTGGGGAGCAGGTTTACTTTATGTAAACAGGATTAGATCGCGGCCACGCAGGTATGCCCGCGTCATTCATACGAAAGCAACAGCGATATTCCACCACTGTTTCACCATAAATAAATAACATCAATGTAACTAAAGATAATGCAGCACCTGATCCATTTATTGATTTCACACAGATAGATACAGGTCATTTCCTTAAAAAGGGAAATGTACTATTAACATTCTATTACATGTATGTGATTATTACAGATGTAATTCATATTTCAGAGTAGCAATTGCAAATTACTTTGTGTAATCAAGATGAGAGACCACGGCTATAAAAGCGAAGGTGGATTTGGGAAGCCTGTCGCAGCCATGTCCTGTCCGTATACGCGAGCCACCCATTGCGGAAGGTGCAAGATTGATAAGGAGAGTCCTCAGAATTCAGCGTATATTGCGGGACAGACAGGATCCTTTAGCTCAGCGCGACAGTGTGCTCATAGAGAGATATCGATTTTCCCGTGAGGATATTATTTACTTAACCAACTTGTTGACGAGGGGGTGCAGGACCACCACCTGTCTTTTTTTTGCTCTGCCCTTTTCTTGGTTGCTGTTATAAACAAACAGATTATTTCAGGGTCTCTTTCCAAGAGACGAAAAGCAATATAAGTGATAAATATTACCAGTCTGTAGAATATTCTCATATTTCACTTTTACCTGTTCCCATGTTCTAGTGGGTCCTGTTGTGGCTCTAATGTGAAAGGGGATATAATATAACATATTATAATATAATATAATGTAATATAATATTGGATAATATGGTGTGATATGATAAATCTACCCTACCGCCTACTGGTGTTGGCCAGAGGGGCCGATGGCGCGATATGGCAGCCTGGCTTCTGTCAGTCTGTCCCAGGGCAGCTGTGGCTACAACCGTAGCTGCCTCCACCAGTGTGTGAATGTGAGAGTGACTGAATAGTGGCATTGTAAAGCGCTTTGGGTGCCTTGAAAAGCGCTATATAAATCCACTCCATTATTATTGTTATTATTAAATTACTTACGAGTTTAATTTGTCAGCAACTTTCTGCCAGCCCTCTCTCCTTGCTTTTGCAGCCTTTGCAGTGTTCCCTTGCGTTCTGATTAAACTCTGAAACTCCTGAAATCCCTCACTCAAGAGTTCTTGCTCTGCTGCCGAAAAATACCGAGCCGAGCGCGCTCCGTCGACATTTTCGCCGACCAATCAGAGGGTTGCCGATCAATGTTTCCACTATCGATGCGTAGCCCCTTTTACGACACCCAGTGATGTCACATTACTGCGTCCAGCTGTACTAATCGTCAACAGCAGGTGTGTTCGGGGAACCGGATTAGCGCGCTCACGGTTAGCGCGATGGTTTGGTCTTGGATGTTTCATTTGATCTTGGATGTAGTAAGCGACGTACGAAGCACAGGGCCCAGCTTGCTTCAAAAGATGTTGTTGATTAGACTTTGTAGAAATTCTGTTTTTTACTCATAACCTACCTGATTACTGATACAGCATAAACAATACTTATTAAACTCTTCTTAATTGTGACTAAACTGTTTGTAATGCTCCTTTTCACAGCTAATATGAGTGCAAAACATTTCTCAGCATAAACTGTATCAACTGACCAAAACATTCTTTCGGTAACTTTTGAGTGATGACCCACAAAGTTGACTTCATGTTTAATCTGATGTTGTCATGTGAAAACGACTCTGGGTAGTCGTCAATGCTGACACATGTTAGAAAGAAATCTGGGTCTCTTGCATTGAACTAATGTATTAATTGGTAATTTGCAAAATATAAACTGTATTTAGATGGTGGCAAAAATATCAAATTAATATTTAGAAGTTGTGTTGAATTCTAAAAACAGCTTTGAAAATGAAATGATATTAATGTGCAGATTTAGGTCCACTATATATTGCTTAAATTGAAAAAAATATATATATACCAAAAATGTAATTAAAAGAAAAATGCTTGATTTGTAAAACTGGTTTTACTTACTTGAATGAATAGACTCTCAGTAAATATGAGATTTATCTGCTAAGAAAGACTTAATGTCACTTAAAAAATATGTTTCTATGTTCTTTGTTTGGATGGGTCTTATTAATTTGATATGATAGCATGTGTGGCCATAACTTTCCATTAAAAAAATAAAATAAAAATGTGCATATATTTGAATTTTAAAACTACATTTTGAAACACTTCATTGATAAGCTGTTAAAACCAGATTTACACACTAGTGCTGTGTCATCAAAATGAAAAGTGAAAGTGTCCACGTGTCCAAGAGACATTTTTGTCCCTGATGATAAGGAAAAATGTCTGGAACAGTGGGAGCCCTAATCGTATTATTTTACAGTATTGCAGGGGTATCGCAATCTGGTGAGTGTTTATATCTACATTCTGTTACTACTTGACTTGGCACATATATTCCACCCATCATTTTCCTAACTGCAGTTAAGACACACATGTGTGTCCAGCTCAGTGTCTCAGGAGGACCGATTCACTGTCAGAGGCGAGCTGCAGTCTGTGTTACTGTCAGTGCTGTGATAGACTCAATGAAAATTGTGTTTGTTTTTCCTTTTAAGGGAATCAGAATATTGACGTGAGTTAAGTGTGTCAGCTATTTCTCTGTCAAACTCCTCTTCGGGTTGTAACACACAGGTTAAAGATGAAAGATGCTTTATTGTCATTTCCACATGTAAAACATGTTGAGAAGAAAAACAGCCCTGTGTGCTGGTTGTATTGAGATGGTGGAAAGATAATGAAAGAGTGAAAGATAATAGATAAGATAATATCTATCAAGATAATAATACCAGTGAAATAAAACAGTAAGCAGATGAAAGAAATAAGATAATAAAACTAATCTAAAAAGTGGCAAATTTCACTGATTTTAAATAGCAATGGCATTTAGGGTAGTGTTTGCAATACAGTAATGTCAAGTTTGAAGGAAGGTTTTGTACTGTAGAGCTGAAGAGTCTCACAGCACCCAGAAACAATCCATTATGCAATGCAGCCTGTGCAAGTTTGCTGAGCGTGTACACTTCTCATTATGCTGAATGCTTTGAATCTGAAACTAGCAGCTTCTATGCTGCCTCTGGGGATTCTGTCATCAGGACATCTGTAAGAAATGTCCACTTGGAGCTGGTCTCATTCTCTCTGTGTCCCAGTGTCTTTGTCTCTGTTGGTGTCTCTGTTTGTAATAGAACTGCAAAGGTCTGTTCCACTGATAACAAATTCAGAAAGTCATTAAACCAGCTCTCTATATTGAAATCCTCTACATTACTTTCTCTCAGCTTGGCCGATGACCCCGTGTTTTGAATTTGTTTGCTCTTGTTCTTAGTTCACTGAGTGTTGGTTCCTTCCATGTCCAGTTTGTCTTAGTCTTGTTTCTGTGTGTCTTCTCCAGTATCTCCTTTGTTAGTTTTCTGTGCCTCACTGTGAAGTTTGTCTCTCAATGTTTCTTCGCCTGTTCTCCCAATCGTGTCTCGGTGTGATTTCTCTCACTCTCTCTGTCCCATGCCCTCTCATCCTTGTCTCTGTCTTCTCCCTCTGTTCCCTGTATTTAGTCAGTCTGCGTCTCGGTGTGAGTTTCTCTTGTTTCCCGTTTTATTCTGATAGTCTCTTGTCCTGTGTGCATCTTGTTCAGTTTTGCTTTCCCTGGCTCATCAGTTAGAGTATGTGCAGCCGTGTTTCCCAGGTGTTTCCTCTCTGCCCTGATTCCCTGTGGTGTATATATTGTCTGTGTCTCCTGTCCATTGTCATGATCTCCTTTCCTCACTGGCTGGTGTTCTACTTGTTAGTCTAGACTTGTAGTTTATATCCAGTTTTAGCTTGTCTGTGGTTTTTTGGTTCAGTTCTCTCTGTGAGAGTCCTGCATGTTTGGTCCTGCCTGCCTCACACAGTGTTATGACCCTGTGCACAGGTTTTGGTTGGAATATGGTCATTTGGGTAATCTGATGATCATTTCTAGGGTTTCCACAATGAAACACAACCATAACATTATAATAATTACAATAAAAACTTATTTTTTTTTAGACATTTTTCACACAGTTACAAAATGTTTCACAGTTTGAAGTTACGGATGTTCTAACATAAAAACATCCATACATGCATTAGATGTAGATTATGTCGATTATGGCCAAAATAATCGGAGAAAGATCAAGGAAAACTTAACCTATATATAGGAGTTGTCAGGAGTCAATTAAAACAAACCACAGATTAAATTAACTTTACAGGATTAGGTGGTCAGAGAGGCTAACTGCTGTTATAAAGTCTTAGCAGCCTTCCTATATAAGCAATGTACAGCTCTACAAGTTAATAATAGAAATTCAATGTGAACTCTGAATTTCAATGGAAGTCATTAAAGGAAAGCTACAATAAGAGTGTTTGTGCCCTCTAGTTGTTGCTGTTGACTAGTTGCAGCATTCTGGCACATTTGAAGACAGGCTAGGGAGGACTTACTGCTACTGTCATTGAAATCACTGAATAATAGTAAAGGCTGGATTTTTGCGATGTTTCATAGGAGAAGGAAACAAGTTTGGATGGGCTTATTAACCGATAACTGATCTATATTTGAATGTGTGATCAAGCAGCATTGTAACTCATTCACTTTTTAAAAAGTAATCGCACACTTGTCTCTCCTGTTAGATTTGTATTGTTGATTGTCATTTATGCTTAGAAATATTTACTTATATATGCTTAGAGTTTTGTAATTAGTTGTAGATTGGTAGAGGTTTTGATCCTTGATAGTCTGCAAACTTTGTGTGTATTAGACAGCACTTTGGGAGCATGAGAGGTCATACCGTGTCTTATTATTTTATGGTAGGATTAACGTAGTTGCGTCTGTTCTAGTCTAAGTGCTCTTTGTTTAGATGAACTGCAGGACTTCCTCACCGTGTTATCTAGGATGAACCATCTAGGGTGAGGGGGAGGCTACCCTCTTCCTGACCAAGGATGTTTGACCCTTTGATCAGCAGTCCACACACACACACACACACACACACACACACACACACACACACACACACACACACACACACACACACACACACACACACACCCACACACACACACACAGGCAAGGTACTCTTTGTGTATGTAGACGTCATATGTTAATGAACTTATGCATATTCATGTAACCTCAATAAAAGGACAGTGATACGGGAGAACGGACGAGACCAACTGGAGTCAAGCGGTTGTCCGGTTCTCTCCCGTGCACGAGTACCATGAAGAAGTTTGCCTACTTGTGTCTTGCTTGCAGTGTAATTATATTGTCTTCAACGTTCCAGCGAATAGGTTTATGCTACAAACCCATCATTAATTGGTCCTTCGAGCCGGATCCCTGGGATCGCATTCACCGAGGGGGGGGAGAGGCACGCTGAAAGACTGACGTCAGCCAGGAAGTTCCTGTGGATTCGCTGTCTGTCGTTTCTCCTCGATGAATGGCGATCGGCGGGATTCAAGGCCGATATTACACGCTAAGCAACACCGAGTAAGTTTAGAGTTCAACTCTATAACTGTACGTCTTCACCGCTCAGTGGGGTGTTGTCCGTGGCCGCTCAGTGGGGCTAAAATTCGCCGTCTAAGTGGGGCGATGTACAAGGCCGCTCAGTGGGGTTTTTTGTACAGAAGCATTAAGTCGCAGAGTTGCGCAGTTCGAACTTTTTTTGGTTCGCCGTCTTAGTGGGGCGAAATACAGACCGCTGTGTGGGGTACTGTAGTGAGTTCTCCACCGCTCAGTGGGGTGTTGAGAAGTTCCGCGGGGTCCAGATTGTGCTGGACAGTAGGCCTATTTTGTGTTGTTGTCATTGTCGTCGTCGTCGTTGTTGTTGTTGTTGTGTGTGCGGAGCAGAACATGTGGTCTGTGACACCGACTGTTGTTGTTATCATGGGTTTCTAAGCAACCAAGAGTGAGTCGGAGGGAGACAGACGTTTGTGCTGGACTTTGCTCCTGGCAGCACAAAGTATTTATGTAAAAAAAAGAGAGAGAGCGACGGCTCCACAGCTGCGCAGGTTCACGCGAGCGCGGTCACGCGGACCTGAGCCGTGCGGTTAATCGCAGGCTTATAAATGGAAGAGATTCAAATGTTAGAAGTTTTCAGAAAACACACCAGCCTTGGAGAGCTGTGGAGAAGGCCAGCCCACATCAGCAGCACTTAAGATATGCTCTGGTGAATGGCTTTCCCCCCACCCCTTGCTGACACAATGTTTATTCTTTAGCTTGCCCTGATCGACGACAGCCTGTGTGCCAGACCATAGATTTAATTGAGGTGGATAGTTGTTAAAAGTAATCTACATTAAGCTTGTGGTTGCTTAAATTCAGTACAATGACATGTGAGGTGAAGTGATATAGGTAAATATTTAAACTCATGAAGTGCATAGAGGCACTTGACCTGTGTGGAAGACGGTCGTCTTATTATGAGCCATTGTTGAGATATAGAGCACATCTGTGAAAACAACTAATATGCTCAACCCTGTATGAAACATCTAAAAATACATGATGGAGAAGCTGTGTTGAATATGTAAGTGTAAGACTTTGCCGCTGTGGGCAGAGCATGCAACTACTGTGTGATGTCGCGTTGCAGTTTTGTTTTTGTTTTTTGAGCTGATGAGCAAGCTACACATTATCAGATCAAGAGCTGTCTGAGAACTACTCAAAGAGAGGGAAACAGAGAGTGTGCAGCGTTTCCATGAGCAGTTTTTCTGCACCTTGACTCGTGTGTGTGTGTGTAGCATCAGCATCATGTTTTTGTTTATTTGTTTTGTTGGATTAAAAATAATTAAATAAACTGGTGATCATGCTTATGGATCACCATGGCACATATCTCCAGCCATATGGTTTATTTATGCAGATGAAAAAGTGAGTGAGAGCGGTGATTTTGCAGACCACCAGCTATTGTGAAGAAAAAGAAAAAAGAGTGAAAAAGAGACAAATTACATTGTAGACGAAGAGAAATAATCATAGGAAAAAGGTTTTGTGTTGATCAGCCGAAAAACAACTACAATGTCATTTTCTGCTTTTAAGAAAGGATTGTTCACACAAACACACACACAGAGAGAGAGATATGTGTTGATTAAGCAGTGATGATAATAATGAAATGTCTTAGTTTGTCACTTTCAGGTGAAAAGCAGACCTGAATCAATTTTCCACATGCAGCGGTCGGAAGAAAGTTATAGTTTAACATCATTGGAAACATGCAGGCCAAGTTTCTGGCTGACTTATTTACAGTGCCATGTGTTTCTCAACCTCACAAGCGAGCTCACTCCTCCCTGAAGATAAGGAATGCAGCTCCAAAGCAATAACATGATAAAGAGACAGCAGCAAGTCCTGCCTGAGCACAAAAAGTCCCAGCAAAGCAGCAGCAATGTGGATAAACAGCAGCAGAAGAAGAAAGCAAACCCATCTTCCTGTCTGATTGGTTGAATTTCACGGAGGGGCGAGCAAGATGGCAGCGTGAAGAGGAGTTTTTGTTTGAGTTCTCAGCACGAGACACTTATTTGACGTCTTTCTGGCCTTCGGGACTTTTTTGGAGATCAGCGCGCTAAACTTGCTGGATCTGAGGCCAGGGTCTGCGGCGGCAGCATGTTGAAATGCTCAAAAAGGACTGAGTGACTCGGGCAAGCCACATGCGGCTAGCGACATGAAAGAAATGGACCCTTCATGATGCGTTCAACGTGCCAGCGCTGTGGTGGGAAAGGCTCCATCATAAACACGCCCTGCGCCCTGCGCCGAGGTTCAGGCCAAGAAGAAGAAGACGATGACTTCCAAGCCCAAGAAGGTCGGCCTCAGCGTGGGCGAGCTGATTGTGAAAGCCGTGGCCGCTTCCAAGGAGCGCAACGGCCTGTCTGTGGCCGCTCTTAAGAAGGCTCTGGCTGCCGGAGGCTACGATGTGGACAAGAACAAGGCCCGTGTCAAGACCGCCATCAAGAGCCTGGTGGCGAAGGGCACTCTGGTGCAGACCAAGGGCACCAGGACCTCCAGATCCTTCAAGATGAACAAGGCTACTGAGAGCAAAGCCAAGAAGCCCGCCGCGGCCAAAGCCAAGAAACCGGCAGCAGCTGCTAAGAAGTCGCCCAAGAAGGCAGCAGCAGCACTTCAGCTACTAGACAGGACAAAGCTGAAGGAGAACTGCCGGGACTGTTGAAGTGGGAGAGGACAAAAGAGTGAGAGGACAACAGAGTGAGAAGACTAGGTGAGAACACATAGGAATTATTTTTAATGTGGGAAATCAAAATTTGGGTTAGCAAACCTGGGGAAAAGAAAACTGACTGCTTAAGTTGGAAAATTGAGACGGGGTCTGAAACATTGCGAAAATAGAAACATATACAAAATCACACACTGTTACGTTTCGGTGTTGTCGGTGTGTTGCTTTTGGCGTGACTGTTATGTGTTTCCTGTTTTACTTTGAAAGTCTGTGTTATCTTAGTGTTTTCAGTTTACGTTTTGCCCTGTCTCGTCAGTTCTAATTTGCCCCAGCTGTGTTTCCCTCCTGTGGTCCATTCCCTAATTGCTCCTTCTATGTATTTAAGCCTTGTGTTTCAGTATGTCATGGTCGCGATCTCCCCCCCGTTGTAAATAGTTTGACGTCTTGTGTTTGGTTTGTAAATAGTTTGACGTCTTGTGTTTGGTGTTTTGTTATAAATAAATAGTCTGTTGTAAATACTTTCGTCATGGGATATTTTCGTTTTGGGATTTTGGTGGAGGGCCTTTGTGGTTTATTTTTCCTTATTTTTGTTTTTCTGCGTTGCACCCCGGTTGCCTAGGCCGGGGTGTAACATATGGGGGCTCGTCCGGGATTGCCTTCGCTGGGGGGTCCGGGGACCGCCCCAGCCTTTGTCGTCTGCTGGAGGGTCCGTGGGACCGCTCCAGCCTTCATTTGCCTTCGCTGGAGGGTCCGTGGGACCACTCCAGCCTTCATCCGCCTTCGCTGGAGGGTCCGAGGGACCGCTCCAGCCTTCGTCGTCTGCTGGAGGGTCAGTGGGACCGCTCCAGCCTTCATCAGTTTCATCTGCCTTCGCTTCAGCCGTCCGTCTCCGCTGGAGGGTCCAAGGGACCGCTCCAGCCTTCGTCGTCTGCTGGAGGGTCAGTGGGACCGCTCCAGCCTTCATCAGCCTTCGTCCGTCTTCGCTGGAGGGTCCGTTGGAGGGACCGCTTCAGCCTTCATCCGCCTTCGCTGGAGGATCCGAGGGACCGCTCCAGCCTTCTGCAGCTGGTGGGCTGCGTGTCCGTGTGTGCAGCTGGTGGGCTGCGTGTCCGTGTGTGCAGCTGGTGGGCTGCGTGTCCGTGTGTGCAGCTGGTGGGCTGCGTGTCCGTGTGTGCAGCTGGTGGGCTGCGTGTCCAGGTGTGCAGCTAGTGAGCTGCTCGTCTGCCTTCGCTGGAGGGTCCGTGGGACCGCTCCAGCCTTCATCCGCCTTCGCTGGAGGGTCCGTGGGACCGCCCCAGCCTTCGTCGTCTGCTGGAGGGTCCGTGGGACCGCTCCAGCCTCCATCAGCTTCGTCTGCCTTCACTTCAGCCTTCGTTTGTTTGATCAAACATTTCACTTGGGGTTACATGTTTGATTTTTGGGTGGGGGGAAATGTTACGTTTCGGTGTTGTCGGTGTGTTGCTTTTGGCGTGACTGTTATGTGTTTCCTGTTTTACTTTGAAAGTCTGTGTTATCTTAGTGTTTTCAGTTTACGTTTTGCCCTGTCTCGTCAGTTCTAATTTGCCCCAGCTGTGTTTCCCTCCTGTGGTCCATTCCCTAATTGCTCCTTCTATGTATTTAAGCCTTGTGTTTCAGTATGTCATGGTCGCGATCTCCCCCCCGTTGTAAATAGTTTGACGTCTTGTGTTTGGTTTGTAAATAGTTTGACGTCTTGTGTTTGGTGTTTTGTTATAAATAAATAGTCTGTTGTAAATACTTTCGTCATGGGATATTTTCGTTTTGGGATTTTGGTGGAGGGCCTTTGTGGTTTATTTTTCCTTATTTTTGTTTTTCTGCGTTGCACCCCGGTTGCCTAGGCCGGGGTGTAACACACACACACAAGCAGAACATGCATTAACCCTACTAACAATTCCAAACACAAAATGACTCATGAAGACTCATAGCACATTAGTTGAGAAATGATTAAATAATAGCAGAGAAGTGTGTAGGAAAGGCAGCTTTAAGAACATGCTCTGCTGGAGATGCAGCTCCACAGACATGCATTAGACCTGCCTAATAACACAAACCCATGCAATGAAAATTAGCTTGTTATCTTTCATCAGTGTTAAAATAGTGTCAATTTAGCAGACACTTGTTATCAAATACTGAATTTATCCAATGCAAAAAATTGACTCTCCAGATTGCAGGACAACAGTTTAACTTTTGTGGGAAAAAAGATCCTGGTTTGACCAACCAGTGATCAGACAATAAATTTAGTTGTTAAAATGGTAAATTGGGAGAAGCTTCCTGCTTGATTGAGGCAGCACATGTATTTACTGTATGAGGGAAATTGTCTTTTGTGATACTATTTTGAACATGCTTTTCTGTCGTCCTGTCAACTTAGTGGGTTAATAGCTGATATGCAAATTAGTTGATCGGTTTTAGATTAATGAAAGGTGACTGAATTCTAGTATGAGTGAATGAGATGTGTTGGAGTTGTTGTGTGTTGAGTGGAGACTCTAAAACACTGAGTTTCCTGTTTTGATGTGCGAGTGAATCCTGTATTTAGATACACAACTCTGAATACATCAGAACAAACGTCTTTTGTGAAGTGCATGACAGCATGTCACATGTTTTATGATGAAGGGAAAAAGGAAAAATTGAATAAAATAGATCTGTGGCTTAAATGAGTGAAGAGCACAGACCGGGTGATTAAACTCATAGCTAATATGACATTAGGGTTATGTTGTGTGTTGTGCAGTTGATGGTTGGTTTGGAGTGAATCTAGCTGATGATTCTTCTCCTGTTGTGAAGATGATGAGGAGTTTGCGTCATGACTTAACAAGGCCTTTTTATTTTGATACTTTCACAGTGCACTGAGAGTTTGGTTTGATAATCTCTGTTATTTTTTATTTTTCATTTTTGAACAAGCACTGATTTTTGCTTGTGAATTTCTTTTCTTTGAGCAGATCTGCAAGTCGGGAATTAAAAGCGTTACACGTCGTCAAGACAATTGTTGCAAGTGAGTTTCTCCACATTTAAAATGGGCTCAGGAGAAAGCCACTTATTTGGGACAATTAGGAAATGAGAGTCCCCCCCAAAAAGGATTCAACGAGGAAATCCAGTCTAAATTATTTTTCTTTTTGAAATAACGTCGTTTTGCTGAGCGTGGAAACGAATGCGATGAGAATTTCCACAATTAGCAAAAGAAGGAACCACTGAGTGAATGAGTAAGAATTTTAAAATAACTGACTGACTGACTGAACATGATTGTGTGAAGCTAACCCCCACCTGACAAAGGTGCAGATGAACCCATGTGTTTCCTTTTACAGGAGCAGAAAGATGACAGCAACACTCGAGGTTGCATGATGATTTAACCTTTTAAATGCCATTTTGTGTCTGTGCATTTATCAGGTGTGTTATTCATAGGCTTGAGTTGCTCACAGAGATAACTGTGACAAAGTATGCATACGCCTGCGCAAGCGCTAATATTTGCATTTTCTTTTCTTACAGCATGCCAGTTCTTCATGTGAATTGATGATGCGATTTATACCAGGACAACTGGTTGATGTTTTTTCCTACTACAGGATTTCTGGGTTTATGTGTGAGGAAAACTGTGTTTACAGGTTATGAGTGGTGATGCTGTTGCATTGTGTTGATGGGAAAATGTGAAGGTTACTTTGATAATGTGAATAACATGTGTGAAATTTCCTGTGTTGAGAACTGGTGTTACTTCTTTCCACAGCTAGGGTTGACTTTATGGTGTTTTTATGGCACCTCTGGAACCTGTTGACCTGTGTCTGACCTCTGTCTGACTACAGTCAATGTGTATTGTTAATGTTAGTTTCTTTGAGAATGCTGTGGAAGATTCAGCTGAAACGGACAAGTGACATGAGTAAAACAAATAAGAGATACAGTGTTTCTGGGATAGTTTGATATGGGCTCATTAGCTGGCCACTTTTGAGCCCATAGTAATATATAAGTGGAGTGACTTTGCTTAAGGGCAGTCACCGATTACATTAATGTTGCCTGAGTACATGGGATGATCCATGTCTGAGGCGACTTATGAAAATAATTGTAGTTTACTGATTTGAGAAAACCCGCACATGACACTTGTCTTGCTGATGTTGAATGCTTCTTGTCCTTATGATACAATTGTTTACAGGTATGGAGTTTGATTTTACTTCCAGATTTTGTTTTCCAGGCCATGATGGTGTGTATGCAGGCTCCTGGGAGAGCCAGGTGTTAAGCAAACTTAATATGCAAAGCACACTAACAGTTTCATTGCAGGATTATAGGTCCAGGGTGGTGCTGCTCCAGGGGAAGAGATGCCCTGATGTTGCCTGGGATATGATCTAGCTAATCTTTTTCTTTAAGACTGGAATCCAGGTTTGGTGAGTTGACGCATGGGTGTGTCCATGCGTCAAGAGGTGGGGTCCAAGGATTAACATTAAACAATGTTTTTTATTATTGTTGCAGTGATTTGTGTGATTAGCCGTTTTATTTACAAATATTAAACCTATGCAAGTGGTGCACCCATGTTCAGATGAGGCTTTGATGGCCTATAAGTGAAGTTCACTGAACTAAAGAATGTGGTTTGATGATTGTTGACATACTCTCCAAATAGTTTGTCTTCCTAGCAAGGAAATACAGGTGCAGCAGTAATCTCCTGAGAAATCTTCAGAGGCCCAGTGAGAAGCGCATAGCTGACAGGACCAGGCAGTGGTTGAGGTCAAAGATCAAGCTGGTTGGGGCCCATCATGAAATCAGACCTTGGAGCCACAGCAAGGACCATGAAACTGCCTGCAAAATAGAGGAGAGGATCGTCCACAAGATGGGAGAGAGGCTTCAGGAGGATCAGAGATCATCTTCAGCACAGCAGACATCACACAGAGAGCTGTGCTACTAAGCTTCCAGGAAATCAAGAGGAGACTTCCCACAGCAAGATTTTAAATACAATGAAAGATTCAATATTGACGCTGAGGAAGACGACTAAGGTGTACGACGTGCTCTGCCTTAAACCTTCAGCAGCGTTGGAACATAAACACTCAGGGGATGAGGAGCGTGCCAAGCTCCATCGACAGCGTAGAAGGAGTTCGAGGATGACATCATGATTCTGTGAAAAGCACAGGAACCAGAAGCTATGGTGGTGATAACAGCAGTTTCCTATGAACATCACCTAACGCTGTGCCACTGTACTGTGCATACGATGACACTCTGAAGGCTGCTGGGATCATAATAGCAGTAAGACAACCCTGCACCCTTTCCACAGAGGTGTTTTCTGCAGAGTATGGACAATGAAGGACAATGAAGGAGTCATAAATATCCCCCTCACAGGACGAAGGCCTGAAGTGAGGTAATGGGAGGCCATAAAACTAGAGTGCTGAGAGGTCTGCAGCTTTGGAAATAGCTGAGAACCATGTTGACAAACAACAAAACCAACTGGTATGTTTGAATGTTTATTCTACATACATTTGGACTCTGGTCCTATGGACAACGATGGAAACAACTGGAAGAGACATTCATGACGCCCTGCAGAACTCAAACCACTCTGCAGAGAGACATGTGATGTGCACACCTGGAGGAAGCATTACCAAGCTGAGATGTTTTTGAAAATGTTACTTTTTTATTTTCACTATTAAATTAACAATTTCTTTGTTTGCTCGTAAGATGCAGTTTGCCATAAGATGAGCTCAATGAATGGGATAACTGCTAATACATTTGTTGAACTGTGTACCTTTTCAGTAATTTAGGGTGATTTGACATATGCTGAGTATAAAAATGTTTGCATTGAAACTGTCAGACATGAGGTATGCATACCTGGGAACTTTTCAGGCATAAAGGTCAAAAAGGGGGGAAATGTTAGATTTGTATTGTTGATTGTCATTTATGCTTAGAAATATTTACTTATATATGCTTAGAGTTTTGTAATTAGTTGTAGATTGGTAGAGGTTTTGATCCTTGATAGTCTGCAAACTTTGTGTGTATTAGACAGCACTTTGGGAGCATGAGAGGTCATACCGTGTCTTATTATTTTATGGTAGGATTAACGTAGTTGCGTCTGTTCTAGTCTAAGTGCTCTTTGTTTAGATGAACTGCAGGACTTCCTCACCATGTTATCTAGGATGAACCATCTAGGGTGAGGGGGAGGCTACCCTCTTCCTGACCAAGGATGTTTGACCCTTTGATCAGCAGTCCACACACACACACACACACACACACACACACACACACACACACACACACACACACACACACACACACACACACACACAGGCAAGGTACTCTTTGTGTATGTAGACGTCATATGTTAATGAACTTATGCATATTCATGTAACCTCAATAAAAGGACAGTGATACGGGAGAACGGACGAGACCAACTGGAGTCAAGCGGTTGTCCGGTTCTCTCCCGTGCACGAGTACCATGAAGAAGTTTGCCTACTTGTGTCTTGCTTGCAGTGTAATTATATTGTCTTCAACGTTCCAGCGAATAGGTTTATGCTACAAACCCATCATCTCCCTTCATGTATCCTTCTGACTCGTTTTGAGTTTTTGATTCAGGACACACTTGATTCTGTTTCCTTTGGTATCAATGAATTGAATTGCTTAGTGTTGTTTTAAATCTCCTTCAGTCCACGTGATCCTCACAGCCACTGTCGGACAGAACGTCACTCTGCCAAGGTGATCGGAGTTGAAGAGTGGAACAGAGCAGACCTGGAGGATCAGTATGTGTTTTTGTTCCTAGACGATCATACTGATGCAGCCAATCAGCATCCATCTTTTAAGGGCCGGGTGGATCTGCAGGACAGGCAGATGAAGGATGGAGACGTGTCTTTGATTCTGACCAATGTGAACATTAATGACACTGGAACATACGAGTGTCGTATCAAGACAGGAACAAATCGCAAGAGGAGAGCTCATCTGAAGACCGACCCCATCAGCATCATCTACCTGAGTGTTGTTGATCCTCCAGGTGAGTGAGTAGCGCTAAGTGTGTGTGATCAGAGGTGAAGCTGCTTCCTGGCTGCTGATGTTTCTTCTAGGTTCGGGCACCCAGGGCTAACTTTCCATTGTCTGGATTCACTTAACCTTATACTGTTTAGTTAACCCAGAGTTTCCCCACTTATTCACAAGAAAGAAGTCAGTGAAGATGTGGCATTTTCAGATGATTTTGAACCAAAATTTAGAATATAACCTGCTCCTGATGGTTTTAGTTTTTATTCTCTGAGCTGCAGATTTGGTGCTGTTTAACTTAGTCTACATAAAAATTTTCAACAGATATAAAATCAGCAAGTACGTGTAGATGTAATGTTTTTGGATCATATATTATTGCTTATAGAAAGATACAATTACTGCAACATTGCGTGCTGTGAATAAAGTAATAAAAAGGGAAATGCAATGCCTTTAGATCCTCCTGCTCTCCTTGCATAGGTTCAGGTGATCTTCCAGGAATGGTGATGCAATTTTTGGAATTACTGATTGGTCAGTAGGTGGTGATTTTGTATGGATTCTGTTCTTTTCTTCACTCATCACCTACCTGACAGCTGACACACCTGTTTCTCACCTGCAGGTCAGCCAGGAGGAACTGCTGGACGGACAGTTGGTCTGTCAGTGTTTGCGTTCTTGTTGCTGTTCTACTTTTGAATTCAAATTTAAAAAAAAAAAAAAAATAGAAAACATCCTCTTGGTGGTAAGTTACAAGTTCAAATGTTTCTCGTCTGTAAATCTCCTGCTGGTGTGATCATGTCACCATGTTGAATGACTGATCTGAGGACAGAAGAATTTCTAGATTCAAAGCACATCGTGAATGTTCACTGTGAACCTCAATAATTAGTAGAAAAGACATGTTGTTGAGGGTGTTAACAAAGTTTCAAGGATTTCTGTTCCCAACTGTGCAGAGAAATATATGTGACATCTGGATAAGGTTTGGTTCAGTGCTTTTCTTTGGCTTTATTTGGATGTATCTTCTGACTTTTAGCTTTCAAAATCAAACATCTAAACCATTATTCTCAAAACCTGTTTAGAAACTTTCCTCTAATTTTAAAAACTACTACATACACATGCTAATGTGTTGTTTGGTATGTTCATGCTGTTTGCAAACATATGTACTTAATCGATCTGTAAGTTAAAAATAGTAGTGGCACAGCCTGCTTATATAAATAAATAGAAGATAAATATGATTGTATGTTTACTATTATTATATGTACTTTATACATATATATACTTACATAATTTTAGTGGATTTGCAGCCAATCTGAATCATATATTAAACTGGCATCTTAATGTATCAGCTATATGAGCATAAAGTTTTGTAGCCCAACAGAACATTGTGTGATTTACCCCAAATAAAGACCTTCCTAACTACCCTGAATGATTCTGCAATCTGATTATTTCAAGGCTGGAACGCGGATCTTTCAAACTAAGATCTGAGTGTGGGAGAAACCTGAGAGGGACATAGGAGAGGGGCTACATTAGAGTATCTTCAATAGTATCCATAAATGATGCCTACTTACAGACTCTCTGTCTCCCACTATCTATTTCCCTGTTTGTCTGCAACAGAGGCGTCCCCACAACTTAATGACTTGAAGTGCCATAGGAGGTGAACACAAGGCTTAATCAGGGTGCCGTCATTGGCTGACATCAGATCAAGAATCTGTGCGTATAGCCTGAAAAGTGAAAGTGCAAGTGTCCCAGAAAGTCTTCTCTGTTGCGTCTGTTGGAAGTGCCATGATGTCTGGAAAAATGGGACTGATGTTAATATTGATTTTTAATATTTTGGAGGCGTCGTCTTCTGGTGAGTTTTTAAATGTATCTCTATTGCATTAGTATACAGAGAGAGATCAATGTAGACATATTATCTGCTATAAAGACAGGTATAGTTCATTGATTGTAAGTAAAGTAGCAGCAGCATTTAAAGTAGTGTGTACAGCACAGTAAGATGCACTTTTAATGTCCAGTGTTCAGAAATATGAGTCTGTGTGTGTGTTTGTGTGTGCCGCACAGTGATGCAGGATGCGAGGACGCTTTCCTCAGCACATCTGTAGAAGATGTGCACTTCCCACCTCTCTCTCTCTCTCTGATGCTCTCACTCACTTACTGCATCACAGGAATTTCCAGGGAGTTTTTCTTAACTGTGATGGCAGAAAGATGACCAAGGATTTAACATGAATGCTTTTTAAGATGAATTATCCAAACAGAACTGGGATGCGGTTTGTGAGGAGTTGGATATTAATAAAGTAAAGCAATGCAGTTGTGGTCAAACAGAAACAGAAAGAAAAAGATTCCTTGCAGATGTAGCAGGATGATTTAAGCCTGCTCTCAATTTCCATGAAGAAAAGCATTTTGTGTGTGTCCAAGTTCAAGATAGTTACAAAGATTCCGTTGTTATGAATGAGCGATACATATTTTTATTAAACATTTGAACATAGCACAACGCAAAGTCACTGACTAGGTTTGCAAGCAAACCGTGTGTAGATGACAGAGAGAGAGAGGATCCAAGTGCAGACAAAATGGTGGTTTAAACTGAAAGTTAGTCCTTTGTTTTGGTGGCTGTACAAAACACAAAGTAATGAAAGAAGGGATGAACTGGAAACCATAACAAAAGCCTAAACTGGGAAAAGCTAACCAAAAGCCCATAAGAAACATAAAAACAATGAAAAAACCTGAAAACTGACCATTTCTGACCACTGGTATACGGCAACTTTATCCTTTTAACAGCTACCCAAAGTTAAGGGACCTAGCTTGGATTATGGGATATTTAGATAGAGCGCTGTCACCGTTCTCCAGCTTCAAAATGTATTACCCTTTCACGACCTGAAGCTCAGTACTGCGCCACTACGACAGCCATATCTATCTGTTCTCTGATTGGATTGTAAAATTTGTGATTGACATGGCATTGATCAATTAGCTGAAAGGAAGAACTATTGGATCAAAATTCATACTTGGAAGCTGAAACTCACACAGCAGGTAAACATCTGGGTCTAAAGGCGGATTGTCCCTCTGGGGGCAAGGGTACCTGGTCCTGGGGTATAGAGGATGTTTGGGGAGTGTGTGTGTAGTGTCTATTTCTGTTTGTCTCCATGTTGGACGAGTGTGTGAGTATTTGTATATGTATATGTGTGCATGAGGGTGGGAATGCATCTTTGTGTCTGTGTGTGCTTGTTTGTCTGTGTTTATATGTCAGGTTGGGTCAGAGACTCCACCTCTCTGGGAACATCTCTCCTCACCTCACTCCCTGCAGGTGGCTGAGTGTTCCTCAGTGACGGCCCCAACCGTCAGTGAGTTGGTGGTTCTTGGTGTCCGGGGCTGGGCGCTCAGGTATGTACCGGCACACTCCAGGTGGCTGTTTAGCGGGGCCTGGCGCCCATGGCTGACTTGGGCCCATTCCGGGAGGTGGGGGGCCCCTCAGACCTCGGGCCTCTGGGTCCTGGTCTGCTCTGACGCAGCTGGCTGCCGGCGGAGCCCATGGGCACATCATTGCAGTCCCCTGTGACTTCTGCATCATGGCTGCTGGGTTACCCTACTCCTGGGGCTGTCCTCAGGTCTTTCTGGGAGGAAAGGTTACCCCTCCAATGGTCCTCTTTGGGTTCTGATGCACTGGGGGCCTCTGGATGTCTGGGACCTGGAACTCCCCCATGACTATGGGCTATGGCTCCCTATACCCTCTATCAGATCGTTACATGGAGAAACCTTTTGAATAGAAGTGCACTCACACACAAGGGTGTACACAACGGTGTACACATGGGTGATCACAGATACAAACTATATATTCCTTGGCTGCTACCTCAAAGCACATTGTGCGCTGTCGGTCTTGCATGCTGCAAAACAACCGTCAATATTTAGTATTCACTGTTACTTACACTTATCTAGGTTGTTGCTGTGGTGCCCATATTGTGTTGCTCTTTGATGCTTGTTTTCATTTTCATTTTTTCTTTCAACAGGTGATCCAGCGTTTTTACAGTATTACTTCTCACACTGTCCCTTGTCCCCTCTGTTTTTCTCTTCCTCCCTCCCTTTCTTTATTTCTCTTTCCTATCCTCCAGTCCCGTCTGTCTTGTCTGTAATTACTATATGGCAAAGCTGTATTGGCCTTTAGACAATAATTCTGATCACTAAAGTACCAAATGGGCCAAAAAAGGACCAAAAAAACCCCCCAACTCACACACATCCAGGAAACTTGAGCACAGTTTTGCACATAGTTTTTTGCTTTGTATCTGTAACCAGACCTAAACAAAAACTATTTATAACTTGCATAAATATTTTTTTTTGCAAACACACAAATTCTGTGTTTGTTGTGAACTGAGTTACAAAACTCAGTTCACAACTACACATTCTGATTTACAAATACAAAATATTTATGACCACAATTTGAGCCAATAGTGGAACGGTCTTCCGGGTGGTGATTCCTCCGTGTTGTGTGTGTGTGCATGTTTGCACAAAAAAGTCCAGCAAGCTCATCGAGTTCCTGCTGCAGAGCTCTCGACCTTGTAGAACTGCAGCGGCTTGTTCCAGTGATCAGTCCTTAATCCATCTGCATATCTTTGCATTACCTTTGATAATAAAACTAGGGTTATAATCATATGTGTATATTATTGCACAGGATTATGTAAAAAACTATAAAATTTGGAACAAAAGACAGTAAAATGTCTCTATTATTTACTTTCACAAGTCAGTTCAAAATAGTAAAACTTTTCAAAAGATTCCCTTTTTTTAAGGCAACAACAACAAACAACAACAATAACAACAAAAACACAGGCGACCAAGAGAGAAATCGCTCACCTCAGGGATTACGTGTGATTGAATGTACTGGAAAAATCTCACTTTTGATCTATGCTAACGCAACAGTACATCAAACGTAATGCTTGAACAAAGTTGTAAGGAACATTGACTTATAAGTGACCTGTTTGAATGTCTAATGAAGCAGTAATGTAACTCGCCCCCTTCCTGAAAAGAAAATGCACATTTGTCTTCCCCTTCATGTGTCTTTGACTCATTTTTACTTCTCCTTTCATATCATCAAAGCTGTGAATCCATCCTCTCTGTTCTCTGTAACTTTCTCGCTCCTCCAGTCCACGTGAACCTCACAGCCACCACAGCAACCGTCGGGCAGAACGTCACTCTCCAGTGTCGAGCTCCACACAAGAAGCTCATCACAGTAGTAGAATGGAGCAGAGCTGACCTGCAGGATGAGTATGTGTTTTTGTTCCTGGATGGTCATCCCGATAGAGGCAAGCAGCATCCATACTTTATAGACAGGGTGGATCTGCAGGACAAACAGATGGAGGATGGAGACGTGTCTTTGATTCTGACCGATGTGAACATTAATGACACTGGAACATACGAGTGTCGCGTTGCGACAGGAACAAATCGCAAGAGGAGAGCTCATCTGGAGACCGATCCCATCAGCATCATCCACCTGAGAGTTGTTGATCCTCCAGGTGAGTGAGTAGAGTTGAGTGTGTGTGTGATCAGAGGTGAAGCTGCTTCCTGGTTGTTGATGTTTGTTTCTAAAGATGTTGTTGATGAGACTTTGTAGAAAGCAGCTGGTCTGAGTGATGTGATCAGAGTGCAGTAGATAATGTCTGACAGCAGTTTGAAGAGGAAATGGATTCTGTTCTGTTCTTCACTCATCACCTACCTGACAGCTGACACTTCACACCTGTTTCTCACCTGCAGGTCAGACAGGAGGGCACACAGAGGATGGAGGGATTGTCATTGTCAGTTTTGTTATAGTTTTTGGTGTTGCTGCTGTTATTACACTTGGGGTTGGGGTTTTTTTTTTTCAAAACAAAATGCGAAAAGTAGAGGCAGGGGGCTTGGAGAAACCTTACTGTGATGATTATTTAAGAGATACCTAAAATCTCTTCACAGCTGAACTGTAAGTGTGTTGTTATAATCCTTCATGTTACTGTGTCGAATAGCAGACCAAGCTGCAAATGTTAAAGAACATTCTCCAAGTGGCACACTCAATAATCAGAAGCTGATGGTTTTTATTTTATTTTTTAAAATCTGTTAAACTCGAAGGCCAATGGTACAGCTAAATACATCTGATGTCTTTATAAATTTAATTTCAGAGAAAATGTTACAGATGTGATAAGAGGTGGTATAACGTTTGATTATCACAGGGAGGTTTCACAGGTAGTAGTTGAATGGGACTTTTGTTTTGATTGGCTTCAAATAATTTCCCCTAGGGGTCAATAAAGTATTCTGATTCTGATTTTAGTGTGAATTCTGGCTTTTCACTTAAAAAGATATCTTTCAACAGCTACTGAAAACTGTTGAGTAACTTTCCTGTAATTGTTAAGACACAGAGAATGCTGTTCAGGTAATAACATCATTTTTCACGGCTAACATTAACTGATCTTTAACAAGAACAACTTGCAAAGCAAATTCATCTTGCTTTGCAGATAACTCCTGTACTCGGAGGGGAATATCACTGGCATACAACAAAACACTGGAGTGAGTCATACAACGTATTACCTAAATTGTTTAAACATATTGCAAACAGCGTAAGAGAAAGAGCATCACCTTGATTGACAACAAAGGAAGTCTCAAAAAGTTTATTTTCTTCATCTCGACGTAGCGTTTTCAGTGAGAGAAACACAAAGTGAACCTGTTTGTGTGTAAATTTATTTCAGATTGCTATAACACTGCACACATCTTCAGTCTTGGAGAAGTCTTGCAGACTGAATACGTCACTTGGATGAGTGACAAAACGTCTCTGCCACCTAAAACGCTACGTCCAGATGAACAGAATTAACTTTTTGGGATTTCCCTACCTGGATGATTCCGCATGCAGACAAAGAAAGTATTAAATGAGCCAGCTTGTATATTACTGATATGCAAACCAGCAACATGATGACAGTTAAAAGAATTTAGTGCTTCAGGCTCCATATTAATGTTCTGTGTTCATATAATCTTACAATACAAGACATACTCAACTGTACAACCTATCGTTTGCATGCAACATTCTGACTGTACTCTGTGACCTTGGCAGAAAGATAACTATGCCTGTTATCCTTCTTTGTCAAATGCCGTGCATACTGCTGCCATACTCTGTACTGCTGGTTGCTCCTTTTTTCAATGGCAAATTAAAACCTCACAAAGAGAACGTTTTGTGTGTAATTGAATTTATTTAGATAACACTGCATGTAAGAGAAATAAAATGGGTATTTTTGCATTGTATTGTACAGCAGGAAGTTTTCTGTAGGTCACTGCTAAAACATGACTATATTGTTGATATAGTAATGAAGAAAAAGTCAACGTCATTAGGGCAAAAGCACTGAATCACAGACAATTTTTTAATTCTTGTATCAAAGACACTGCCAGTAAACATTTCCATGTCTGTGATTGGTCAGATGCTGCCAGCACCACCTCTTTCATGTGACCACGCTCATTCAGTAAGCTGCAGGAATGTCTTAACCTCCTAAGACCCGAACTCTTCCACAGCATTTTTAATTTCTCTTTGATATTTGGGCTGATTGGGACCTGATGAATGTAAAAACAAAGAATTACTAGATTTTTTTAAACCTAATCTTTGTTTCTAAGAAACATGAGAGCCACATATGAGGATATTCATTTAACATTTCGATAGAACAGTAGCAGTATAATGTCCTTGTAAGTGGATATCAGGCCCTTGCAGAGCAAAATTGAGTATTTTGGTGTAAATAACCCAAAATGTGATGTCCACATATGTGGACGCAGGGTCCTAGGAGGTTAAAGACATAAAGACCTGGATGGCCTCAAATTTTCTGCTTCTAATCTCAGATAAACTGAAATTATTGCCCCAGATTGAAAATCTATGTAATCAGATTTTCAATCTGGATGGCATTACCTTGGCCTCCAGTCACACTGTGAGGAACCTTGGTGTCATTTTTGACCAGGGTATGTCCTTCAATGGACATATTAAACAAATATGTAGGACTGTTTTCTTCCATTTGCGCAATATAATTAGAGTCATCCTGAAAAAATACTTGGTTTATTTATTACTTTTAAGATCAACTAGTGTAAATCACTATTATTTGGCTATCCTGGCATGTACTTCATCCCTTACATGCTCACTAGCAACTTCTTGTCTTTAAATATATTATCTCCCCCTGCTAGTACTGAAATTTCTGTATGTAGTACTGAAACATGTCTAATATACACTTTGCTATGATATTGGGTTCCTATGATAATTAACAATCGAAAGGGAGACCGTTTGGATTTGGGAGACAGGCATCCACTGTTAAGATTAGGCTTAAAACCTTCCTTTTTGATAACGTCTGTAGTTAGGATTCCTCCCTTAGTTACACTGCACTAGGCCCAGGGTGCTGGGGGATTCCCATAATGCACTGAGCATTTCTTCATCACTCAGCCCCTTTCATTCACTATGTGTTTTCACATCACTTTTGCAAGTGCTTGCTGATAGGGGCTTCATCTAATTGTTGGGGTTTTCTCTTTAATATTGTCAGGTCCTTAAGGTACAGTATTCAATATAATTATGAAGGTACATGGGGTTCACGCTGATTGTGTGCTGCTGTTTGTTATTATATCTATATGCATAAGTATGTAGATGTGTTTATGACATAGATACAACAACTCGAGTTGCTTTTCTGCTTTTTAGAAAATGTTCTTTAATGTTATGTTTACGCCAGGCTTTCACTGCTTTATACAAACCCCCACAGTGACGTATACTGATTCCAACACAATATTTTTGTCAAAGTAACAAGATACCACACATATAACACAAATATGATAATGTGCAAATACACTGTGTACTCAAATGCATCATATGATATTCAAATAATGGATAAACTGACTATAGAAAGCTTTTCAAGCTTTTCCCCTTCCTCCTCTTTCATCCTGATCCAACTGTTCAGCATCACTGCAGACACCACACCAAACCATCAGTTAGTCTCTTGATCCACTCTCCGCTCACTAATGAACAAGACCCTGAGATACTCTCAAACCCACTCTACTCCAGAGTTCCCTTTTAAATCTGTAATATGAATATCCTTGTAGTTTTCCACTGTTCAGATTATTCTAAAAGAAGCATCTCAGAGCTGATTTACATTTTAAGGGCTCAAGTGATGACAATAGCCAACCAAGTGAAGGATGCTTGGCCGCAGAGTAAAATCCAAAAATTAAAATAGTTATCTTTAAGCTAGCAGCTGTTACACACAAAAGCTGGTAGCGTAAGAAATACAGTAATCCAGACCAGGAACAGGCAAAAGGCAAAGAAGGAAGAAACAGAAGAAGACCCTTTATGAAGATAACAAAAACGACTGAAAAAAGAACAAAAACAAAAAAGCGTGGAGTGACGTAAAAACTGAGGTTGAAACCTAAGTTACAAATGAAAATCCTACAATTTTCTAACTAAATATCTCATGTTTAATACCAGTAATAACTAAAGCCTTTCATCTGTTAATGATAACCATTTTTTGCTATGTGTTTTTCATTTGCATTACGATGTAAATACTTAGTGGAAACATGATTTCTGAAGTCATGCAGGATTCTTGTTGTTCTATCAAATTAAATAAACAATGAAAATTCATATTCAATTCAACATGCGCTGAATGCGATGTTGCCTTCTACAAACTCTGTGTCTGTGAATTTCCTAAAGTTGCTCGTAATACTATCCTCGAATGCTAACATTAACATGTAATGTGTGTTTTTGCTATGGGAACAAACTCCAATCGAAACAGAGTTTGATGGGTTTTGACTTATTTCATGGTGATGTTTCATTGTAGTTCTTTCTACCATAGTTTTACTGGAGAAACCTTCAGGTATTGATGATTGCAGAATTGAAAGTGACCCTGTTTCAGATGAATAGATTTAAGAGATTTCTTGCATATATTTTCCAAAGGTAAAAGTTTAGATTCATTTTCCATTTAGACTGTATTTATTACCAACAAATGGATTACTGGAATAATAATCCACTGTTTTTGTTGGTGGGGGGTTAACCCATTTTTCTGGTAACACCTAAATAAACTTTAGTCTCCGTGGAGCCTTTGTAGGTACAATAAGCTCTGCCTGGATGTGCTGGTTGTAGGGCCAAGGACAGCCCAGCTGTTTCTTGATAGTGCAGAGATATTTGTTTCTTATCTGGAAAGTTGACGTAGGACAGAGTTTATGAAATATCTGAGAGTATGAGAGTAGGCCTGTCGCAGTCTGTCTGATCACATGTTCTGTTTCTTTCTGTATTTTTTCTAAAATCAACATTTTTTTGTACTTTTTTCACTTTTTGCTTTTCACTGCTTTAAATTAGAAACAGTGATTTCAGATGTGTCATTGTTATTGATTTTTTTTTCTTCACACAGTTCATTGTTCCTCTGTGGTGCTGACCCACACAGTGCTGAATCAGTAGCGAGCACTTCACATCGGGTAGCTCCACTGTGGACTCCACCTCTTCTCTCCTCTGGGGTGTGGACCGCCTGAAGGATGCAACCTGCTACCTCCTCCTTCCTCCTCATCCTCCATCAGAGCTGCAGAAGGTAAGAGAAGCTGGACACGCTGCACACCTCTACTCTCATTTTAGCTTTTGGACCAAACAGCAGCACCGCTCAGTGGATACATCCACAATTCAGAGCTCTGAGAGACAAAGGAAGACTAATAAACACATAACACGAAGGATGATAAATAATTATAAATAGGCTGATTTCCACATGGGGATCTGTAGCACTGTATTTCAGTTATGATATTCATTAGTGTGCGTATTTTAAAAAAAGGACATATTTCTACTTGTCTTTATTCTCTGAGGGTGAAGGTTTCAAACCTTGGTGTTGGATTATAAAAATAAACTTCTAGTTTGGAGATTAAATCTGTCAAATGTCTATGTGAAGAATCAGATTTGACAGATGAGTACAGGAGCAGCAAGATGTTCGAACAACAACTTAAATCCATTTCTGTTTGTTTAACAGCCTCAGTATTAACACACAAACTCTGTGTCTGTCGCTATTTTCCCCCACGTTACCTACAGTAAACAACATTGATCACCTGGGATGTTGTACCAAAGGCAGTTCATGACTTACGAGAGCTAAAGCACAATGGCAAAGATGTAATCTTGTACTAAATTACAGATTAGAGATTAAAAGGTGTGATGAAATCACTGCCTACTGACCAATCAGTTCTCTGGAATATTATGTTTTTATTCCTGGAAGAGGTTCAGGCGTTAGAGACATTTCCATGTCTGTGATTGGTCACATGCTGCCAGCACCACCACTTTCATCCTGGACTAACTTGTGAAATAACCATATTTTTGTGAACACTTAACTTGATTTCCAGTGAAGCTCTCTGTAAATGTCAAAATCAGAGCATTTTCAGTCCCAACTCTGCACAGCTCCTGGTCATATTTGTCACATACAGGTTCTGCATGGAGCTGTAAGGCTGTAAGGCTGTTGATGTCACAGTAGCAGCTCCCTGAAAAAGATGCTAAGCACCAAAGGTAAAAGTGGTCATCAAGATGAAAAAGTCCTCTAGTAGCCTGTATGAGTCTGAAGGCAGCCCACAGTTACCCACAGACTAAGCAGAGTGCAGCATCAGTGGTTGCTAAAAAACAGAAGTTTGAGTTTGTCGAGGTCATGGAGCAAGACTTTTAGAGGGAGTGAGTTGGTGTACAAGATTTTCACAATGTATTTTTCACTAATTTTCTGTCCATTCAGAAATGTCGCAACTGTGTGGCTTTCAGGTCTCTGTCAGCTGATTGGCCTCCTTTAAGATGCTCCACCTCCTGTTTGTCCTGTCTGTTCTGATTGGAGTGTCAGGTAAACACACACCTGGAAGCCATTTTAAGTGTTTCCTCCCATCAGTTTAGTGCAGGGGTATCCAATTCCACTCCTCGGGGGCCGGTGTCCTGCTTGTTTTAGCAGGACACCGGCCTTCCTCAACATATCTTGAAGTTCTCCAGAGGCCTGGTAATGAACTAATCAGGTGTGTTGACCCAGGGTGATATCTAAAACCTGCAGGTCACTGGCCCTTGAGGCCTGGAGTTGGACACCCCTACTTTAGTGGAAGCAACATAAACATAGCACAAACACCCTGAGCAAAAAAGAGCAGAAAGATTTGAAGTATTAAAGGGAATGACGCTTTAATAACCTAACAAATATTGTGCATCTTTGCTTTTAAGGTTTGCTAACTTATAGTATAAACTGTAAATTCATGATGTTGATTCTTTAGTAACAAACACTGTTTTATCCACTCATGATGTTACTGTTTGAACCTGCTGCACTCCCTGTTTGTCCAAACAACTAGTTAAGACTAAAGCTCACAGCACTCATGTGCCTCCATATCTTCAGGAGCTTGGCAGATAATCACTGTTTCTTCAGTGTTGGACATCAGCTCATGTCCAATCAATTATTATGGACAGAAGTACGAGCAAATCTATGTGAGTATCCTGATGTTTTTGTTTTAAACAATTCTGTCATCCCCACTTTTGCTGATGAGTATCGCCTCGATATACCTCCTGAGATTTTCTAGCAGGAGGACATTTTTGTTCAAGAATTCTTTTATATTATTCTTTTATGAATGAGAAAATAATGAAACAAAAACTTCTCACAGAAAAAGGAGCTCAAATGTGAAGAAAAAATTAAACCTCATGAAGGAGACCTAAACTCTTGACTCTTTCTTATCTCATTGAGGCGGCCGTTTTGATGTGATGCCTGTGAGAGAAACCCCATGCATCGTTCGTGTAGATGATTATTAATGGGTTAAATATGTATTTTATGCTTGTCTTTCTATATTTTATTTCTTTCTATCTTAATATTAAGCAGCCAATTTGGCTTTCAATTAAATATATAAAAAATGTTTTCATCTTTGTAACAGTGGAATCAATATATTAAGATTGATCCTCTGGGTCTGACTGGATCTATGGTACGGAGAAGGCACATCAACATCCGTCCATCTATGCTGCAGTTTTTGCCGTTATCAGAGAGATAACCATGTTTGCTAGTATGGCAGGGTGTAGGTTGTAGCTGGGCTGGACCGGAGGGGTGGAGCAGTGGGTTCAGGGTGTGATTACTGCAGAGGCTGACCAGCACAGCAAGTCTTCATCATCTAATCATGCCTCCCCTAATTAAGTACGATGCCAGGACCTGACAAGAGCTGTGCGTCATGCTGAGCTAGAGGAGGCAACTAGTGGGTTTGTAGAAAAGACGTAGTATCACTGATTAGTTGTGTCTTTGACTTCTAACAGGTCGCCTTCATGAGTGAAAACATTGCATTCTGCTTCGACAACTTTTTTAACCCTGGAACTGGAGGTGACTGTCTTGTGGGGACTGCACCTGACTCAGACAGCATTGAGTTTTGGATAAATGAACCCAATGCTGAAATCCAAAAGCTGATTTATGACAATGTAGCAACCATTCAGAACAGGATGGAATGCTATGTGTTGTTTATCATGGAGCTCAATGAGAAAAATGTGAGTTGTTTTAGACTAAATTAACTGTGTAAGAACAAAAAATAAAATTTGACATGATTTTTTTTTTATCATATTAAACATTGGTGAACACTTTCAGAATTCCTAATAGTGTCTGAATCTTCTCTGTTTACTTTACAGTATGGTTTGGTTCCAGTTAATTTTGGGACACAAACTGTTTTGATTGTGGAAATATTGGCATTTGGTTCAGTGGTGAGTCTCTGCATGTGACAGATAATAAATAACATGTTAAGATATTGACAAAAACAAAAAACAACAAGAACATCAACAGAAAACCCCCAAACACACACACATTCAAAAAAAATCTGTAGTAGACAGACAGTTTCCATATCAGTAAGGATCATTCAGACATGTTTATTTCACAAGTAGATAAAGATTTTTATCCATTCTTAGTTGTCTTTACTCTGTGATTGTAACATTGTTTGTGTTTATTTCTGTCTAGGCATTTGAGGCTCAGGTTGGTGGTATCACGATTGATATAATGGCTGTTTTGTTCGTTCCCAGCAATCGTCAGTATCAAAGATTCTTTGACATCAGTGGATGCAGATATGCTGGTTGGTGAATCTCAGGCTTCAAAACTTGACCCATGTGTTCTGTATTTCAATGTTACCATGATGTTTCTGTCAGTTGTTATTAAACTAGTCAGCGATCTTTGAGTTTTTAAACTAAACTATCCCTCATTTCAGGTGGTTTGCATGAATACGGTGCAGTGCTGAGCTCAGATCTGGAAACCTGCTCTAGTCTCACCTGTTCTGACACTGCTGCTCTGCAGATTTCTGGCTGTGGCCCTCTGGAGCGTTGTGAAGGCAACGGCATGTAAATATATCTCTTTGTATTTCAAAGAAACGTCTGTGATCACTTTCTTACCTTTAGCTGGTCCCCACAGAGGGATACTCGGGCCTGAGTCTGTGTTTGTGATTTGGTGCTATATAAAGAAAATTAAATTGTATTCAGTTAATGAATATGTATAAAATGTCTCTTCCCCACTGGTTTGGCGTTCAGCAGCACCTCGTGATATTTTTTCATTCTTGTTTGTTTCCTTTCTTTCTACCAGCTGCATGTCGTACTCCACATGCACTGTGACTGACCCCACTGTCATTGACTTCCACGGCCAGGTTAACTCTGTTGAGGATCGGTGTTCATACTCTCTGGTCTTGACTCCATCAGTACCAGACTTCCATGTTCTGGGGAACTTCCGGGAACGTCGACGTAAAGACGTGACCTTTTTTGGACAGTGTGACACTGGTTCTGGACAGACCCAGCATTAAAATTCATCTGGAACAAGGTGGGACAGTTCGGGTAAGCTACCTCCACCCACAGTTTAGTCAGTGCAGTCTAATGATAGTTGCTGCGAAATCAACCGGTTGTGTGTTTCAGATGTTTCACTTACTATTTCCTACACTTTGCTTGTTATCCAGCTGGACAACTCAATCCTGACCCTCAATAGTTTGCCTCAGCTGGTTCACAATGTGGAGCTCTCTAAAGACCGAACTGGAGTCACTGCCAAGGTGTCGCTCTCATACTCTACCATCTCTGTCTTCTTTGACGGCTACACTGCACAGATCTACTTAGAACATAGGTGTCAAACTCTGGCCCGCAGGCCAAATTTGGCCCGCAGCCTAATTACATTTGGCCCACGAGGCCATACCAAATTAGAGCTGGCCCGCCGGTCTTATACAGTGCATGTACTGCTAATACTACAAATCCCAGAATGCTCTGTTGGCGTTTTGGCGCGTCAGTCAGGACAGGACCCATTAACGCCCTCTCCTCTGTTGACTGTAGTCATAACAACCGCGCGAATACTGCCGCGCTACCTCTCCCAAAATGGCGAAAAGAAAGAACGAAAACAGGAGCTTTCTGGACAGGTGGGAGACAGAATATCTGTTTACCTATGTAAAAGACAGACCTGTTTGTCTTGTATGTGGAGCTCATGTGGCTTTAACCAAGGAGTACAACATTAGACGACACTATGAAACGAAACACCAAGAGAAGTACAAGGACCTGGACATGACTCAAAGGCGCCGGAAAGCAGAAGAGATGAAAAGAAGTTTTGTTTCACAACAGACTATGTTCAAAAAAGCCATATCACAAAGTGAGGCTGCTGTAAAGGCTAGTTTTGTTGTGGCAGCAGAGATCGCAAAATCAGCCCGGCCCTTCAGTGAGGGAGAGTTTGTGAAAAGTTGTATGATGAAAGTTTGCGACGTTGTGTGCCCAGAGAAAAAGCAAGCATTTTCAAATGTTAGCCTGAGCAGAAACAGAGTAGCTGATCGCACACGTGAACTTGCCAACAATCTAAATAACCAGCTGATGGAGAAGGGAAACAGTTTCGTTGCATTCTCCCTCGCTGTGGATGAGAGCAGCGATGCCTCTGATACTGCCCAGCTTTCAGTCTTCATCCGTGGTGTGGACTCAACTCTGTGTTACGGAAGAACTTTTAGGATTAAAATCAATGCGTGGCACAACCACAGGGAAGGAAATATTTGAAGAGGTTTCCAAATGTCTAACTGAAATGAAGTTGCCATGGGAAAAACTTGTGGGGTTAACGACAGATGGTGCACCAGCGATGTGTGGTCAAAGGAGCGGACTGGTGGGCAGGGTACGGGAGAAGATGCGAGCGGAGAACTGTGCAGGTGAGCTGACTGTTTATCACTGCATCATACATCAAGAATCACTTTGTGGCAAAGCCCTAAAGATGGAACATGTTATGACCGCAGTAACACGAGTAGTTAACTTTATAAGAGCCAAAGGCCTGAATCACCGCCAATTCAAATCTTTTCTTGAGGTGTGTGGTTCGGAATACGGAGACGTGCCGTATCACACGGAGGTGAGGTGGTTAAGCCGAGGGAAAGTACTGAACAGATGTTTCGAGCTACGCGAGGAAATATTTCAGTTTCTGGAAAGCAAAGGGCAAGACACAGCTGAGCTCAGGGAGCAAGAGTTTCTGTGTGAGCTGGCCTTTATGTGTGATATCACGAGCCATCTCGATGCGCTGAAGAGTGCAGCTTCAGGGACGGGGGCGTATCATCACAGATATGTACGCTGCAGTGAGGGCTTTTAAAACGAAATTGTGCCTGTGGCAGAATCAGATGCTACAAGGAAACCTGGGCCATTTTCCCTGCTGCCAAACGGTGAACATGCAAATCTCTACTGCTGTGTTCCCATGCGTACAGTTTGCTGAAAAACTCTGTGTACTCAGTACTGAGTTTACCCGGCGGTTTGCCAACTTTGACGCCCAGAAATGTCGATTTGAACTGCTCAGTAATCCTTTTGCAGTTGACGTGGCAAAAGCACCAACAAACCTCCAAATGGAGCTGATTGAACTCCAGTGTAGTGACACGCTGAAATCAAAGTATGATGCTGTGGGCGCTTCACAATTTCCACATTTCATCCCTGACACAATGCCTGGGCTCCGCACCCACGCTGCTCAGATGCTCTCCATGTTCGGCAGCACTTACCTATGTGAGCAACTATTCTCCTCAATGAAGATGGCCAAAACATCTCACAGGAGACGTCTGACCGATGAACACCTTCACTCGATCCTGAGGATTTCCTCAGCTCAGAGCCTGAGCCCAGACATTGAGGAACTAGCATCCAAGAAGAGATGCCAGGTATCTGGCTTGGACGCATCAGAGTAGATCAGTGTGTAGCAAACTGAGCTATAATTACCATTTTCTTTGTGCAATTTGTCTTGCTACTCCCAGACATGGGCTTGAATGGTTTCACGTTTAATGATATTTTTATTAGTTAAGTGGTTTATTATTGTTATTTTATTTTTACATTTATTATTAGCCTGGGGAAAAAGTTTACTGCTAAAATTTAAATCAGAAGGCTGCAAATACAATTTTTATTTAAGAAATGCATTCCAGTGATATGTTATTTAATTGGAATTTCAATTTTGCATGTGTGCAATATTAAGTTATATATCGTTCAGTATTAAGCCTTGCTTATTCCATATTCAGTTTTTCAGCAAAACTTATTTGAGTCTGTAAGAAAAAGTTCCTCTGTTATATCTGGAGGAAGATTTTTTTCAATAAATATTAATGTTAGCCCGCGACTTTGTTCCAGTTTTGAATTTTGGCCCACTGTATATTTGAGTTTGACACCCCTGTTTTATACAGTCGGTGGCAGTGTCCCAATTCAGGGTCTACACGCTTGAAGTACGCATTTCAAGTGCAGTTACGTCACCGCCACGCGACGACGGCTGTCCCAATTCGAAGTGTACTTCAAATGCATACTCCAAATGCGCCGTCGATTTCCCCAAATATCAAGCGTGGTCCGGTGCACGCTTCGTGGTCCCATATATCCCAGAATTCATAGCGCAGCGGTGGGTGTGGATAATTTTGCCGCAAAATACGGCAGAAGGGAGCGGCCAAAGAGGGTTTTTTTTTTCAAACTTTATTGAACTTATAAAGCGAACAGTCAGTCATTCCAGTTCAGTTTGTACAGTAGACATACAAGGCAAATAAGAGTAACAATATACAGTACAATGAAATAAGAAGGATAAATAAATAAAGGATAGAAAAGAAAAAAAGGGGGGAATGTGATAGACTTCATAACAACTTTGTACGTGAAAGTTGTGACAGCTCATTCGTTAAACATTTCTGAATGAATTTCAATCAATGACAGACCTTTTTTATTGGAAGTTAATTTACGAGAGTTTAAGTAATATTCAATTTCAATCAAAAACAAATTAAATGATGGGGTTGAGTTTTGAAATTTACATTTATGTATATGGATTTCCCCTAATAAGATGGAGCGGCCGAAGAGTGAACTGTCAAAAGTACTGAATATGACGTCACTTATTTATGTGCGAATGTTTAATAATTAAAGTCAGTCATATATCCACAAACACAACAAGCTGAAAGTCAGTGATATATATATATATATATATATATATATATATATATATATATATATATATATATATATATATATATATATATATATATATATATTAGAGTCCAGTTTAAGATTTTGGTTTTAACTTTCAAGGCTCTTCAACAACAAGCACCACCATATATCATTGAACTTTTACAGCCCTATGCCCCTAGTAGGTCTCTGAGGTCGAGTAGTCAGGGCCTACTTGTCATTCAGTATACGAGACTGAAAACTAGGGGTGATAGAGCTTTTGCTACTGTGGCCGCCAGACTGTGGAATTCCCTTCCTCAGGACTTACGATCCGCTGATTCATTGATTACTTTTAAAAAACAGCTAAAAACACATCTTTTTAAAACTGCCTTTTGCTAACTTTGTTTGTATTTTGTCTTTTTAATCTGTTATATCTTGTAAAGCACTTTGTGATCTCTATCTAGAAATGTGCTATATAAATAAAATTTTACTTACTTACTTACTTACTTATATATATATATATATATATATATATATATATATATATATATGGCCCCAACTGACCAAGTGCTCAGTGAATACCTCAGGCAACAGAAACCCAAGAAAGAGGAGGGAGACGAGGAACCATCATGGAAGGACAGGCCCCTGCACGGTATGTACCACCGGCAGATAGAGGAGGTGGCTGATATCCAGAAATCCTACCAGTGGCTGGACAAAGCTGGACTGAAAGACAGCACAGAGGCACTAATCATGGCAGCACAAGAACAAGCTCTGAGTACAAGATCCATAGAGGCTGGGGTCTATCACACCAGGCAAGACCCCAGGTGCAGGCTGTGTAAAGATGCCCCAGAGACAATCCAGCACATAACAGCAGGGTGCAAGATGCTAGCAGGCAAGGCATACATGGAACGCCATAACCAAGTGGCCGGCATAGTGTACAGGAACATCTGTGCCGAGTATAACCTAGAAGTCCCGAGGTCAAAATGGGAGATGCCCCCAAGGGTGGTGGAGAATGACCGAGCTAAGATCCTGTGGGACTTCCAGATACAGACGGACAAAATGGTGGTGGCTAACCAACCGGACATAGTGGTGGTAGACAAACAGAAGAAGACGGCCGTAGTGATCGATGTAGCGGTTCCGAATGACAGCAATATCAGGAAGAAGGAACACGAGAAGCTGGAGAAATACCAAGGGCTCAGAGAAGAGCTCGAGAGGATGTGGAGGGTGAAGGTAACGGTGGTCCCCGTGGTAATCGGAGCACTAGGTGCGATGACTCCCAAGCTAGGCGAGTGGCTCCAGCAGATCCCGGGAACAACATCGGAGATCTCTGTCCAGAAGAGCGCAGTCCTGGGAACAGCTAAGATACTGCGCAGGACCCTCAAGCTCCCAGGCCTCTGGTAGAGGACCCGAGCTTGAAGGATAAAACCGCCCGCATGGGCGTGCTGGGTGTTTTATATATATATATATATATATATATATATATATATATATATATATATATATATATATATATATATATATCATAATAATCTGACAATACTATAATATTGTCCATATTATATTTACATTACCACAGTGAGATGACTTTAGTCTCATGAACAACATTAACTAATTGTTATTTACTAACTAATCTTAAATGACTGTTCAGCACAGAAATGAAGCCCAACAATCATGTTTTACAGTCTCGTGGTCTCAGCCTCAGATACTCAACTAATCAAAGTGATGTCATGACGAAAATGAATGACCAACAAAACATTTTTCTCCTTCATTTCTGTCAAACAAAGCTGTATGTAACGTGTCTCGCGGTTAGTATCATGGTTGCTAGGCAACCTGAACAGCGCAACGAAGCGTATACCGTCCCATTTCACAAGCCTCTCACTTCCGCACTTCTTGTACTTATAGTACGCACCGTACGTAGTACACGTAGTGTGCGTACTTCAAGCGTGCAGACCCTGAATTGGGACACAGCCATTGGGTGGTACACACTGTAAAAAGTTTGAGAAACACTGATAAGTTAAGTGTATGTGTGCTTTTTAAAAACATTTAAAGCTGCAGTACAGAATCTTTGAAACAAGCTTAAAACATTTTTAGAAACAGAGCATCTGCTTCTCTTTACAGCTCCTCACTCCACCAGGGCTGTTTGGCTCTTTCTGATAGTGTGAAAATGTGATGTACGTACTGCAGCAGTCATACAGATAACTGAACGGTCCAAAAGTTGGCCTACCTATTACTGGCTGAGGTTTTAGTAGAGTTGTGGCTGAACCACATAAAAATATATAATTAATTTTAATCTCCCCAATCCATTATAATGTTATGTTGGAATGTTGTTAAAGAGGGTCAAAATGTTTCAACCCAGTTTGTTTTGCAGATTCTGTATAGCAGCTTTAATATAGGGAGAACACAACTTCCAGATTGTGTTGAGTAAAATCAGGTTTTTTTTCTTTGTCAGTTTAACAGTTTCTGTTGTGCCTGTCACTGTTCCCTGTCTGTTTTCTTACCTGGTTCTTCCTGACCTTGTACTTTCTCTCCTCTCTTTCCTCTCTCCCTCTTTGGACTGACAATCATACACAAATAGATTGTATTCAATTAGATGAAAAATTACATTAATATGAAAAAATTCTATTAAGATCGCTAACAAAAGTCCCCTCTCAGTGTACTTTTAACCAAAAGGCAAATAACCAAACCGTATGTATATCTAATTAAAGATATAAATATTGAAACACTGATCCAACATTATTCTTGTTTGACGGATCATTTGATTTTACACTTTTACCTGAATGTGGCTCCTTTTTTGAAAAAAACTTCCTTATATCCATTATGAACCTGACTGTCTCTCTCTACACACACACACACACACACACACACACACACACACACACACACACACACACACACACACACACACACACACGCACACAACAGGAGTTATAAGGTTAATAGGCATCCAGTCAGTTAGCTAGTTAGTATCCATTTCAAACAGGACAGTGGCAACAACAGTAGGCTGCCAACAATTTAAAGTTTTAGATTTTAAATAGGCTGTATACATTTCAATGGGAGCAACAGGACGGTCATATGTCGCTGATTTTACTACAGAGCAGGACGGATTGTAGGGTAGCAAACATCGTTGGAAAACACGTTTTCAACACTGCAGGTTACCTGGTGTAATGTTTTTCACCTAAAAAGAAACATGGTCTGACTCCTACCAACTATATAAAGAGTAACTGAAGGTTAAATGCAGCTAATATGTCCTGTTTTAAGCCACGCACTTACACCTCCTCTCCGCTGTGTCTCAGCCACCATCGCTCTGGCAGCAAGAGCGCTAGAGCCAGAGCAGGGGAGAGGCGAGCTGGAACAAACCATTTTGGGAGGGGGGGTTATCTATACTTTTGTTGTTAAAATGGTGTCTCAAACAAGTACAGTACTGTATGCTTTTTATATTTTTAGTAGTGTGTCACACAAACAGCAAATATTGTCAAAAAAAAGTAAGAAATCTTTGGGGGTGCTTTGATTCATTTGGGGGGTGCTTCAAAAACAAGTAAAAACTTCCTTCATAGACTGATTGACCATTAAAGAACACCTCCAAATATCAGACTCAGAATTATGAATTTCTAATCCATGGAGGATTTATATTTGTTTGTTTTTTTGGGGTTTTTTTTGCCTGTCCCGTTTGGCTCTTTTGCCATCAGAATTGTTGTCTAAAGGCGAAGAAAGATGCCCAACGGATTTACTTTACCAAATGGACCATCCCAGCCTTGCCGTAATGGTCCATTTCACCTTTTATTGTTTATTTTATTTTTTATTTTCACTTGCTAAATACGGGACAGACTTGACTGGGGAAAAGAAAAGGGAGAAAGAAAGAGGGGAAAAAAACATCGGAGAACAGGGACGTGGATAAAGGGAAAAAAACAAAAACCAACAAAATAAGCAGACAAAAATACAAATATCAATAACCTGGATCACCTGTTGAGAAAGAAAAAAGAAAACAAGCATTTAACAAGGGATAAACAACATCACAATGATATATGGGAATATAACAGTAAATACTAAATATTAAACATTATTGTGCAGCACATAAGATCAACAGAACACAGTGTGCTTTGAGGTAGGAGCCAAAAAGGGTGTAGTTTGTGGGTGTGATCACCCGTGTGTACACCTGTGAGCATGGACGCACTTGTTTTTAAAGGTTCCTTCATGTAATGATCTGCTAGAGGGTGTGGGGGAGCCACAGCCCCGTCCTCCAGGGCATGAAGCAGGTATGGAGGAGATCAAAACTCCAGACATCCAGAGGCCCCCAGAACACAAGAGACCAAGGAAGACCAACAGAGGGGCAGCTGTGCCACTGTCCCAGAAAGAGCTGAGGAGAGTCCCAGATGAGGGCTCACTCAGCAGCCGCGGAGCAGAAGCCAGGGGGGGTTGCAGTGACGCGCCCGTGAGCTCCGCCGACAGCCAGCCGTGCCTGAGTGACCGAGCCCCAGGCCGAGAGGCCGAGGGCACCCCACCTCCGAAGTGGCCCGAGTGAGCCCCAGGCTCCAGGCCCCGATAAGCAGCCACCAAGGAGTGAGCCGGTGTGTACCTGGACGCTCACCCCCGGAAACAAAGAACCACTAACGCACCGATGTCTGAGGGAGTCCGCCACTGGCAGGGGAAGTGGTGGTAGGGGGAGATAGGCCTCCAAACCTTGGAGGGCCTGAGATGTCCCCAGAGAGGTGGCGCCTGACACCCAACCTGACATATAGACACAGACATACAGGCACACACAGATACAAACATCCATTCCCACCCTCATGCTCTCATATGCACTTACTCCACACTCAACCAACGTGGAGACAGACATAAAGAGACGCTGTACACACGATCACACTCCCCAAGCGTACTCTACGAACCGGGTCTAGGTACCCTTGCCCCTGGAGGGGGGAACTGCACCCAGACCCAGGTAGTGTTACCCTTTTTTATATTTATATAAGATTTATATTTGTAAAACTTTCTCAGAGCTGCAGAAACTGATTAATATATGAGGGACTTCCTGATTTAAAGTTTGTAGGTCAGGCAAATGAGTTCCACCAGAGGGCGCTTTAATACAAACAGATGTGGCTCTGAAACATTTGAATTCAGGTTTCTTGGGAAAGAGTTTATACATATACACCGACCAGGCATAAGCTTTATAATGTATATAATATATAATATTATATATAATAATGTCCATATATAATTTTTTTATATATGGACAAAATAAACTATTTAAACTTACAGCATGATAAGAAGTAGTGTCATGACATCAAGCAAACAAGGGCATGAGACAATCTGCATGTTCATATAGTTCAAAAACTTCCCTCCTCTGGTTTCAGCAAAGGGTGGAGATGATACAGAATGGGGTGGGTGTGGTGGGGTGGGGGATTATTGTTCAAATCATTCTGTCAAAGGGTGGAGATGATTCAGATAACTGTTGTGAAGGCATGTCATTGGCAGAACCTGATCACAAATATGGACACAAAGCTGATCTTATTTTCATTTGATGCCAACAAATCAAACATTCCTGCTCAATGTATCCTGTCATATGTTAGCTTCATAAAGTGAAAGCAGCAGAAGGAAATATAACGCATTAGTAAAACATTAGTGTCTGCTGTTCGAAGAAAACTTCTTTTTACAGCGAAAAAAACCCCCTAAATTTCTGCACAAGCACTGAGTAGGACACACTTCCACGGGAATGTGAAATTTACAGAGAAACTGCCGGATCCTTCCACTGACATGACGGCCTCGACACACCTGCACCAGGGCAAACCTCCAGCTGCCCCACTCCTGCTAAACAGGTGAAAATAGAGCAACAGGACCGCTGAGTCTTTGATTTTATTTATTTTCTGCCGTGTTTGCATGTATTTGAAAGAGTGAGTGTAAACACAAAAAATATTTCATTTTATGTGCTGGAATGTGCAGAAAATAGGTTTAAATGTTAAACAAATTTCTTCCACTCAGAGAATGTTGCATATAATTTAATTTTTGCTTAATGCATAAAGTTAAAAGATTAAAACTGATAAAAACAAGTTTTAAAAAGAGACTTTTCCATTTGATTACATTTTGTATGATGGATTATGCAGAAAAAGTAGAATTGGGATTGGAGCGACTGAAGATCTATCACTTCATTACCTATTCACGGTGTAAATCACATTTTTAAAACTAAGTAACTAATTACTTTCATTACATTCAGTTAAAACAAACTTTATGTTGTTGGTTGTAAAGAGATGAATGGATATTTTATTTTATTCTTTATTTTATTTGTATTCTATTTTTTAGTTTTAGATTTCAAGATTTGGTGAATGGCCTACCCTTCTTAGTTTTGTTATTACTGCAAATTGTTATATTTGCTATAGAACAGTGGTAGGGAACTCCAGGCCTCGAGAGCCGGTGTCCTGCAGGTTTTAGATGTGTCCTTGATCCAACACAGCTGATTTAAATGGCTAAACTAGCTCCTCAACATGTCATGAAGTTCTCCAGAGGCCTGGTAATGAACTAACACACCACCCACCCCTTTCCTTTCTTTGTTGCCACCTGTTGTGAAAATTAAACAATAACCTGCCACACACCCAGTGATCTTGATTTGAAGTGGGTTTAATAAACACAAATGTGGAGAGAACATCCCAGTGAAACACCAGGACCATCTCTGAATTGTTGCCCTTACATCTTATATGCAGACACAGACACTCTCCAACAAAGAACATTCCACAACAGATCAATTATTATAGACCATTAACTGTTCAGTCTAAGAAAAGCTCCAACCAACCATCACCTCGTCTGCAACAGGATGTCCAGAGCCCTCAGGAGGAAAATGCTGTGAAGGTGCAATAAATCGTGGGCCCCACTAGTGATCACATTCAACATGCATACAAACTGGTGACAGGAGTGCTCTTACTATGCTAAAGTGATATGGTTAAAATATGTGGTTAATACATGAGAAAAGAAATCTGCCACCACACACCATTGGCCCTGTCTAGAACCGGCCCTGGTGGCCATTACAATTTATGTCTAAAAAGGTATAGCTTCATGCCTCGAAGGGAACACTTCACTCCAGGTACACGACACCCAGCTGAAAACACTTCACACAAGTTGAGTTGCCCGAGATTCACAGAATTTTCAGAAAAGCACTATTTCGTGATATATATTGTTATCAGGATGAGAAATGTCTTATTTCGGGATATGCGATTTTGGTCATATCGTACAGCTCTAGTCACTGGAGACCTTAATATTTACTGGTTCTTATTTAGTCACGTCCCCAAATCAAGATGATTGTAGAAGTTGTGATCAACTCAACCATAATAACAGAAAAATACTTTTAAAAAAGCAGTCAAGGTTTCTTCGTATTATTCCTGTCATCACATTTTTGTGGAGCTGAATATGTTTGAAAACCCGTTAATTTGTTTACTCCATCATGTACCAACTACTACACCTGCTGCACCCTCTCACCCTTGATGGTGTTTACGGGAGAGAAACAGTTGAAATGAACAGCATCGTTCTCAAACCGCTCCTCTTCCAGGAATGAAGCACAGGCTGATAACCCTCCCTCTTCTTCCTCCTCGTAAACATAGCACCTCTCTGCCCACATGTTTGCTCATTTCCACACCATCACTTCACAACAACTAAGCTGTAGTGCCTCTTCACTTCACTGTGCAATACCTTTTGTGCAATACTCTTGTTAATAGTCAACGGTGCAATAGACTCCATACTTGAAATGTGCAATTCACTTGTATTTTTATTTTTATTCCTATTTATTCTATTTATCCCCTTCGTATATATATGTCTCTGTATTTATATATGTGTGTGTGTATATATATATAATATTCTGTAACTCTGTAACTTCTGTCGGTGCTGTGCTTTTGGAAACCGAATTTCCCAGAGGAACCCACCCGAGGGATTAATAAAGTTTTATCTTATCTTATCTCAAGTTGAAGTTGGGTGTAGCCAACATGTGGTGACATGTTAGACTCGAGTCACTGCAGGAACACGTTGTTCAGATCAGACCTCAAACTAGTTTATAAGGAAGAGAAACTCACGAAAGCGCTTAAACTGAGAGGAGAAATGGCACAGAAAGGAGATCAGCTGGACCGAGAAACCTTCTTTTGTTCCATCTGTTTGGATCTACTGAATGATCCAGTGACTACAGCCTGTGGACACAGCTACTGCATGAACTGTATTAAAAGTTTCTGGGATGAAGAGGACAGGAAGGGAATCCACAGCTGCCCTCAGTGCAGGAAGACTTTCACACCGAGGCCTGTCCTGGAGAAAAACGTCATGTTTGCAACTTTAGTGGAGCAGCTGAAGCACACTGGACTCCAAGCTGCTGCAGGTGAGCAATGCTATGCTGGACCTGAAGATGTGGCCTGTGATGTCTGCACTGGGAGGAAGCTGAAAGCTGTCAAATCCTGTTTGGTCTGCCAGGACTCCTATTGTGAGAAACACGTCCAGCGTCACTACAATACAAATCGATTACAGAAACACAGGTTGGTTTCGCCTTCCAGGAAGCTCCAAGAAGTGTCATCATCTAATTGTGAGATCTGCTCTCGTCATGATGAGGGGATGAAGATTTTCTGTCGTACTGATCAGCAGAGTATCTGTTATCTCTGCACAATGAATGAACATAAAGGCCATGAAACAGTCCCAGCTGCAGTAGAAAGGACTGAGAAGCAGAAGGAGCTCGAGGTGAGACGACTAAACATCCAGCAGAGAATCCAGGAGCGAGAGAAAGATGTGAAGCTGCTTCAACAGGAGGTGGAGGCCATCAATGGCTCTGCTGATAAAGCAGTGGAGGACAGTGAGAAGATGTTCACTGAGCTGATCCGTCTCATGCAGAAAAGAAGCTCTGATGTGAAGCAGCAGGTCAGATCCCAGCAGGAAACTGAAGTGAGTCGAGTCAAAGAGCTTCAGGAGAAGCTGGAGCAGGAGATCGCTGAGCTGAAGAGGAAAGACGGCGAGCTGGAGCAGCTCTCACACACAGAGGATCACAACCAGTTTCTACACAACTACCCCTCACTGTCAGCACTCAGTGAGTCTACACACTCATCCAGCATCAATATTCGTCCTCTGAGCTACTTTGAGGATGTGACAGCAGCTGTGTCAGAGACCAGAGATAAACTACAGGACACTCTGAGAGAGGAATGGACAAACATCTCACTGACAGTCACTGAAGTGGATGTTTTACTGTCACCAACGGAGCCAAAGACCAGAGCTGGATTCTTAAAATATTCACATGAAATGACACTGGATCCAAACACAGCTTACACTCACCTGCTCTTATCAGAGGGGAACAGGAAAGCAATGCTAATAAAACGATACAGGCCTTACCCTCATCATCCAGACAGATTCACTTCATGCAGGCAGGTCCTGAGCAGGGAGACCCTGACTGGACGTTGTTACTGGGAGGTGGAGTGGAGAGGAAGAGGAGTTTGTGTGGCAGTCGCATACAAGACTATCGGAAGAGCTGTGTGCCCCACTGAATGTGGTTTTGGATACAATGACAAATCTTGGGCTTTATTCTGTGACACAACCGGCTACACTTACTTGAACAACAAAATCCAAACTCTCCTCTCAGGTCCTCGGTCCTCCAGAGTTGGAGTGTACCTGGATCACAGAGCAGGTATTCTGTCTTTCTACAGCGTCTCTGAAACCATGACTCTCCTCCACAGAGTCCAGACCACATTCACTCAGCCGCTCCACGCTGGACTGTGTCTTTTGGGTTTTGAAGTCAGTGCTGAGTTCAGTAAAGTCAAACACACATAGAGGGCATGTTCTTGAGTATCAGTGTACTTTTGTTATGATCTAAAGCAGTTTCTACATCTTCATTTAAATTTTTTATTTCATACATGGTACAGCATTAATTCATTTCCTACACTAAAAACCTTGCATTCAGTTAATGTGGCACTAATCCATGCATGAAAAGGAGCAGGGAGAGAAGCTCATGAATTCATTAAATGCAAACACAAATACAAACTGTAGCTGGGTCGCTCTTTAGCTGTGACTCTGCAACATTTCTAATGCCATATTCCCACATTTTTAGTACCTAAAATATTTAAAGGCAGTAGATCAGAACCAGTGAGTGATGCATATTTTAAAGGAAAAAGATAATTACACTGTAAGTAATTTTTTTTAAGTACTGGGTACCCTGAGGGTAGGATAAACATGTTGTCTAGTATGTTAGGATAATCTGCGATGAAGCCCACACTTCTAATACATCTGTACAAAGTTACTTATTACTTTACAATAAATCTTGAATTATATAATATTTGCTACCCAGTTCTAAGTATTTTTAGGTACTGAAACTTGTGTTCTGAAGATTACCTGATATGTGTTGGTAAATTACTCCATAAATCAAAGGCTGTATTATAAAGAGATATTGAAAACTACATGTGTGAAAATCAAAAAAAAAAAAAAAACATAAATAGTGGAACAAAATGATTTGATATGACAGAGAAAGGAGAAAAGTGCTTTAATAATAGTGCAGTAATGTTAAAGTGATAAAACTGGTACTTTACAATTGACAGATCTTGTATTTACTCTACTCTTCATGTTCAACACATATTACACAGTTAGATAGTTTGATAAGCGAAACTATTATATACTTGTGGTTACTGTTGCATTGGGTTTTCATGTGATTAGTCGGTTTAATGAGTAGAGGACAATTTTTTTTGTGATTGTCTCAGTAATTTGTTAAGAAACCTCAACATTTCATAAGTTTCTTCTCTTTAATATATGATGATAAAGTGATGTTTTTGAACTGCTAACATTATCCAATTACTATTTTCTCTAATAGTTAAATAAGTTTGTTTTTGATTCTTGTCATTTGATAGTATTACATGCTACTCATTGATGATTGATGTCACATATACACTGATGTATAATGTAATAGCATTTTCTTTATATTGTAGAAGAATATGTAGAGAGAAGTTTATTTAAAGTGGGTTTGGGAAGCTTAGAATCACCACGCTCCAATAATCTAAAGTTCAGTTTCAGTTCACCTGCTTGATGTTTATGAAAGTTTAATGTCCTTTAACATTTTTGATCAGTTTGTGTTCAGTCTGTTCACTCGCCTGCTGGAAATGTCTGCTAAACTACAATTAAACAAAAAAAAAAAACCCGTGTGATTCTCTGGTTGCACTCTCTGTCACAAATTACTCTAACGTTCATTAAGGCAGTATGAAACCAGCTGAACAGATTAAATGCTGTGCATGGAGACAGATTCACTTTACTATTAGCCTTACAGATTGTAATCAACAAAGCCGCGGAGCCTCAAAGGAGATACAAAACCTGTTAGCGTAGTTTGCTGTTTCCTCTGTCCATCTGCAGATCAGCATGCTCCGTTTTGTTGGCTTCCTTTTTTGCTATTCCGAGATGGATGTTGTGCAAGCTGCTGGGTGAGTATGAAGGAATTCACCCTGCATCTTATAAGGAGGAAGTTTGGTTTCAACACTTCATGTTAGCATAATTTCCCCTCTGCTGTGGTTTTTAAGACCTTTAATGAGATCATAGTTTTCACTTCCTCCATCTGTGTTCGTTTGTGTGAAAACCTCATTTCAAGCTCATTTCGCTCCTTGAGGTTATAATAGTGTTTGTTGCTGTTCGCTCCCAGACTGTTGCCAGAACCTTTGAATCCATCCTGATATTTCTGTAGATAATAATCCCATTCGCTGCTCTATTGGTGTAGAGACACCAGATCATTACAGTGGAAAGAGAAGGAGGAGGGTTAAACCTGACGCCAAACACAGAATGAAGCAAACTTGTCTGCAGCAGCTTTTCTGTAAGTAAAATTTGTAAATTATCAACTTGATTATTGAACGTAAGCAGTTAGTGCTTTTTCTTTGCTTTCAAGCAGGTGTAAACCACCTTGTACCCAGCAGAGGTGTTCTAGTTTTCTCATTTAAAATCTAAAAAGATTCTCATGTTTGAATTATGTGTGAATGTTTTCTCTGGTTGTGAAAGATTTTTTTAAATTTCCCCTCAGGGCTGAACTCAGTACTGTGCTGCAGACTGACTCATGGTGCGTACATCTCGTAAGCCAAATGTGTCTTAGTTTCAATAGTCAACTTACCAAAAAATACCCTGTTTCAATTTATTTGGAGTGAACAACCTAAAGCATGTCAGCGTTTATTCTACACTAAACTAAACTGCAGCATCGTGAATATTTCCTTCCAGCTCGTCTGACTGTGAGTCCCAGCAGCTCTCAGTTCTTTGAAGGAGACTTTGTGTCTCTGAGATGTGAGGAGGACGACAGCTCTGCTGGATGGACTCTGAGGAGAAACACAAACAGAGAAACCAGGACTGAGTGCAATGAATGGGGAAGATGGTCTGGTTCATCCTGTAGCTTCAGCTACATCTTAACACAGGACAGTGGAGTTTACTGGTGTGAGTCCAGAGAGGGTCCCATCAGTAACATGGTTAACCTGACAGTCACTGGTAAGCTGAGTGTGTGGAGTTAGTGTTGATGAAGCTGTGTGTAAATGGATGAAATGCTGTAGTTTGTCTCTGTGTTGAGGTGGATCAGTGATCCTGCAGAGTCCTGTCCTCCCTGTGATGGAGGGAGATGACGTCACTCTGCTCTGTAAAACAGAGACCACTCCCTCCAACCTCCCAGCTGCTTTCTATAAAGATGGCTCCCTCATCAGGAAGCAGCCTACAGGTCACATGACCATCCAGCATGTTTCCAGGTCTGATGAAGGCCTCTACAAGTGTGACATCAGCGGTCATGGAGAGTCTCCATCCAGCTGGATCACTGTCACAGGTGAGGAGCTTCACTCTGATTTCACCTCTTATTTCATCCACATATTCACCTGAACAGGTGGGATTCTCTCTGCAGGAAAACATACAACCACACCTCCACCTACCATGTCTACAACCTGGCTCCCTGCATTAACTCCCACCCCTGCTGCATCGCCTGACTCCTCTACCCTGCAACTAGTGATCAGACTGGCCCTCCATCTGCTGGTGTTCTTTCCATATTTCATCTCCACCCTCCTCCTGGTGTCTTTATATCGATGCAGAGCCACAGGTCTTGACTCAGCCCAACCTGCTGAGCAGGGACTGGAGGATAAGTAAGATGACATTATGGTTACTGAATAAACTAGTGACTCGTTCATCCTTGTGTTTTAACCTATTTACTGTCCTACAGTCTGTCTGTATCCACCTAGTTTCATTTGAACATCCACTCTCAACAAATTAACAATAAAACAATAATCCGAGTACAGCATCAAATCAGTTAAACTTAAACTGGTTCTGATATGTTAAGCAGCAGAGAAGGTTCTTAATCCTTTTTGGCAACACCAAATGGTTTTTAGCTTTCAGTGGAGGCTACTGATACTTTTGGTTTGACTGTTTGTTTCTTTCACTAGTTTTGCATTTGATTAGGCTCATTGTCACTACTGGTGATATGAGTTGATACTTGGACCCTGCAGAGGTTGCACAGGTAGTCCTACTCCTCCAGGATGCCACATCGATGTGTGCCATTTGAAGATTTATTTTCTAGCATAGTCTCAAGGGCTAATTCTTATAGCTCTTTTTTGTAACTTAAAAATAGGAAGAGTTTTTGTTTTATGTGCATTACCTCATATCTCTAGACAATAAGTCATATATGCATATATGACTGTTGCTTCCATGGAAGCAACAAAGAACAATAAAGGGTGTATAATGATTTCTTGTTCAGGACATGCTTTGTTTTGTAGAGAATAGCAATGTTTTTTGACATTTTTGTTTTCACATGGTTTATATGAGACTTCCAGCTCAGCTTATCATCAATTATCACTTATTTTAAGGATTTACTAGTGAGAACATGTAACAGGTTTTCAGGCCTGGACAAGTTTGAAACTTTGGTTCCTCAACAATGGAAAATGGCTGAAAATAAAAAAAGGTAACACTCTAGTCAGCTCATAGTTTTATAGATTCTGCACTCAGCCTTGCAGCCTCCAATATCATTGAAATGCAGCCTGATGCATCTCATTTTGCGTTTTCTTCACTTTTTCCTGACATGCACATTCTGTGTATTTGGCTTGTAACACCACACTTGCTGTCTTCCATCTGCCTCCTTCCTTCTTTCACATAATGGTATGATCCCAGTTTGTCTTTGCATGTGATTGGCTGCATTGTGTGCCCATGAATAAAGTCCCACCCCTGCCTGCATGGATTCAGCTCCACATCCAGCAGTTAGGCCGTTCATTGCATGCACACGTACACAAGCACACACACACACACACACACACATATATATATATATATATATCGTTAGCTTCATAGCATAATTGCCTAAGTCATTTGACTAAGTCAATGACTTAGGCACTTATGCTATGAAGCTAACGAGATATATATATATATATATATATATATATATATATATATATATATGACATAAGAGAGAAAATAGAAATCTCACCTTTGACATTTATTGAGGTTATTTTAATACTGATAAAAGTGAAGTGAGTGGTTGAGGTGTCAAATGGCTTGATGGTAAAAACTGTTTTTAAGTCTTGTAGGCCAAGCAGGCAGACTCCTGTAATGTCTGCCAGATGATAGCAAGGAAAACAGCTGATGTGCTGGGTGGCTGTGGTCCTTTCTGATGCTGTGTGCTTTACAGAGGCACGGCTGGAAGCCTCATGCTTGTGATGAGCTCTGCTGCCTTCCCCACCCTCTGTAGTGATCTCAGGCTGCTGGCAGACCAGCTTCCATACCAAACTGTAATGCAGCTTGTCAGTAAGCTCCTGTAGACATTTGAGGTGATGCTGGCATTCATGCCAAACCTCTTCAGCCTCTTCAGAAAGTAGAGTCCCTGGTGAGCTTTCCTGATTCAAATTCAAATTCAAATTTTATTTGTCACGTACACAGTCATACACAGTACGATATGTAGTGAAATGCTTGGACAACTGCTCGTGACCTAAAGAAAACAAAAAAAGGAAAGGCTATGAATAAGATAGGAAATAAATATGAAAAATTAAAAAGGGTAAATTTAACTAGGAAGGAATAAAATATAAATTAAGGTTAAAAATGAAATAACTGTACAACACAAATTAGAATGAAGGGTAAATTTAACTGGGAAGAATAAGATAAAATATATAAATTAAAGTTGAAAATAAAATAACTGTACAACAAAATACACAATACACAATATAGAACTATATAAGAATGTATGAAGAAATCTAAATATAAATAAATATATACACAATAACAGCAGCTGTACAAGTATTAACTGGAAATGAAGAATATAGTGACCGGTGTTGTGCAAAAACAATGTCCAGAAAGTCCAGTGTGTGTGTAAGAACCATATGTGTGGGTCAGTACTGTGTGGTGGTGTGATTGAGAGACCGTATCGCCTGCGGGAAGAAGCTCCTCCTCAGTCTCTCTGTGTTGGTCTTCAGGGAGCGGAATCGCTTTCCTGACCTCAACAGAGAGAACAGTCTGTTGTTGGGATGGCTGAGGTCCTTCACGATCTTCCTGGCCTTGGTCCAGCACCGCCTGCTGTAGATTGAGTGCAGGTCAGGGAGCTCGGAGCGGATGGTGCGCTCAGCTGACCACACAACCCTCTGTAGAGCTCGTCTGTCCTGCATGGTGCTGTTCCCGAACCAGGTTAAGATGTTTCCCGTCAGGATGCTCTCTATGGTGCACGAGTAAAAGTTCCTGAGCACCTTGGAGGGCAGTTGGAAGTCTCTCAAGCGTCTGAGGTGGTAGAGACGCTGTCGGGCCTTTTTCACCACGGTGTTGATGTGACAGGACCATGACAGGTCCTGCGTGATGTGAACTCCGAGGTATTTGAAGCTGTCCACTCTCTCCACTGGGCACTCGTTGATGACGGGGGTCAGGTAGTTCCTCTCCTGCTTAGTGCTGAAGTCCACTATCAGCTCCTTTGTCTTACTGACGTTTAGAAGGAGGTTGTTCCTCTGGCACCAGTTCTCCAGATTCCTAATCTCCTTCACGTAGGCCGTCTCGTTGTTATCAGAGATCAGGCCCACCACGACGGTGTCGTCAGCAAACTTGATGATGGTGGTGGAGCTGGTAGTGGCCACACAGTCATATGTGTACAAAGAGTACAGCAGGGGGCTCAGAACACACCCCTGGGGGGCTCCAGTGCTGAGAGTGGTGGAGGCTGAGACATGTCCGCCCATCCTTACTGCCTGTGGTCTGCCAGTTAGGAAGTTGGAGATCCACTGACACATAGATGAGCTGAGTCCCAGATGCTCCAGCTTGGTGGTGAGTGTGGAGGGAATTATGGTGTTAAATGCAGAGCTGTAGTCTATGAAGAGCATTTTAACATAATTCCCCCTTCTAGTGTCCAAGTGAGTGAGTGATGTGTGGAGGAGATGAGAGATGGCATCGTCTGTGGAACGATTTGGACGGTAAGCGAACTGTAGTGGGTCCAGTGTGTCTGGTAGTGAAGAAATGATGAAGTCTCTGACCAGGCGTTCAAAGCACTTCATCACTACTGAGGTGAGGGCTACAGGGCGATAGTCATTGAGAGAAGCAGGGTGGGGTTTCTTCGGGACAGGAACAATGATGGACTCTTTGAAGCATGTGGGGATCACCGACTGAGATAAAGAGATGTTGAATATCTCAGTGAACACAGGAGCTAGCTGGTATGCGCAGTCTCTGAGGATACGACCTGGGATGCCGTCTGGTCCTGCTGCTTTCCTGGTGTTCACTCTCTTGAAGGCTCTCCTTACTTCATGCTCGGAGATGACGAGCACGTTTCCGGTGCTGGCAGTATCTTCCTGTCTGCAGCCGTTAGCGCCGCTAACACTAGCATTGTTGGAGACCTTAGCTGCAGCCTCGAAGCGAGCATAGAAAGTGTTCAGCTCGTCTGCCAAAGTCACGGCCGCGTTCGTCATACCGGTTGTTGGTGCTTTATAGTCCGTTATTGTCCTTAGTCCCCGCCACAGGCTCCTAGAGTCACTCTGTTGGAGTTGTGACTCTAGTTTCCTCCCGTAGCGCTGCTTCGCCTCTTTCACCGCCCTCCGCACGTTATATGACGCGGCTTTGTACGGGTCCATGTCCCCCGTCATGAGTCCCGTGTTGTAGGCAGCGGTGCGGGATCTCAGAGCGTCGCGGATGGTTTTATCCACCCACGGCTTCTGGTTGGGAAACGTTGTGATAGTCTTTGTCTCCACGGTATCATCCGCTAGTTTCCCGATGAATCCCACAACCGCTTCCGTAAACACGTTGACGTCATCGTCGGAGCTGTTTCTGAACATGCCCCAGTCTGCGTCATCGAGTGCGTCCTGTAACGCGGCCACCGATTGATCCGTCCAGCGCGCGACCTTCCTCTGAACCGGAACTTCCTGTTTCAGCCTTTGTTTGTATTTTGGCATGAGGAAGATGGCGGCGTGATCAGATTTGCCAAACGGAGGGCGGGATTGTGCCTTGTAGCCGTCCTTGACCGTAGTGTAGCAGTGGTCCAGTGTCCTTTCACCTCTGGTGGGGCAGGTGATGTGTTGATAAAAGTTCGGCGCTGCGCGTTTGAGGTTGGCGCTATTAAAGTCCCCCGTCACAATAAGCGCAGCGTCCCGGTGTTGTGTCTGGTGCTGTGTGAGTGCCTCATGCAGCTCGCATAAGGCGGTGACTGTGTCCGCTTGTGGTGGAATATAAACGGCACTTACAATGACCGATGTAAATTCCCGAGGTAGATAAAAAGGACGACACATGATGGACAGTAGTTCCAGATTTGGTGTGCAGGAGCGTGTGAGAGGAACAACGTTCGCACTGTTGCACCAGTTGTTGTTCACCATTAAACACACGCCGCCTCCCCTTGACTTCCCCGAGTCCCGTGTCCTGTCCATGCGGTGAACCGAGAAGAACTCGGCCGGCTGGATGGCGTGGTCCGGCACCGCTGGGTTCAGCCATGTCTCGGTGAAGCAGAGGAGATTGCAGTCCCGAATGTCTCTCTGGAACTTTATCCTGGCCCTGAGGTCGTCAAGCTTGTTCTCCAGTGACTGGACGTTGGCGAGCAGGATGCTAGGCAGAGGTGTGCGGTGTGCACGAGCTCTCAGCCTGTTCCTGACGCCAGCTCGCTTCCCTCTAGGCCGCCGCCGCTTCCCTTTGTTCTCCCTCGAGATCTCACTCGGCCAGCTCGGATCCGGAGTTAAAAACTTCGAATTGTGAGTACATTGTATACCAATAGAAACAAGAGTGTCACTGTCATACCTAATGTACCCAATGGTGATGATTTTGCCGATTTAGAAACGCTGAAAACTAACTTAAAAAACAAAGACAAAGAAAAAGTGGTCGGAGCAGTCGTGACGGCAGCCGACCTCACCGGCGCCATCTTAATTTCTTAATCCATCTTGATTTCAGTGCCTGTGTGAAGGGTCCTCGTTGATGTTGACTCCAAGGAATTTGAAGTTGCTGACCCTTTCGACCTTGACACCATTGACGTAGGTAGGCTGGTGTTCCCCGACTGGTTGTTTCCGGTAGTCCACTATCATTTCTCTTGTTTTGCTGATGTTGAGAGTCAGGTTATTTTCCAGGCATGACTTGTACAGCGCCATCACCTCCTCTCTATAGGCCGTCTCGTTGTTGTCTGTGATGAGGCCTATGATGGTTGTGTCATTCACAAACTTGATGATGGAGTTGGACTTATGTTTAGCAACGCAGTCGTGCGTGAACAGGGAATATAGGAGGGGGCTAAGCACAGATGCCTGTGGCATTCTTGTGTTTAGGATGAGTGATGAGGAGGTGTGCTTACCAACTCTCACCACCTGAGGCCCGTTTGTGGGGAAGTTCAGAATCCATCAGCAGATTGGTGTTCCCAACCCAAGGTCGACAAACTTCGGGGCAAGTTTTGAGGGGATGATTGTGTTAAATGCCGAGCTGTAGATCACACTGTGCACTGTAACATTTTAATCTCACTTTATGCTAACTCAGTTAGTTGGTAGTTCTGATAGCTGCATTTTTATGACATAGACCCACGTTTTGCTTAATTAACATGTTTCACAAGTAAGAAAACTGTAGATTGTGCGAAATATACAGTCATTGTTAAATGTTAATGCTTTGAAAAAAATGTATCATTTACTTTTTAAAACCAAATAAAACAATAGCAGAGATGCAGACAGCTGGTTTAACACAGTTGTAGCAGTTTTGTATCCACAGCCTGGAAGAGATTAGCTTTCACAGAGTTAGAGCTGTTACACAGTATAAGCATATCTACCATTATATTGACTGACTTTCATTTCATATTAAAGACTAAATCATATAGAAATAAGGAGCATGATACTGTGCATGTAACAAGTGGCATTATAAGGAGCACGAAAAAGTAGTGGACCTTGCAATTGTATACTTCCGATCATTCACAAATGTCACTCTTATTTAAAACAGTTGTCATTTGAACCACTAGATGTCAGTAAAGAGTTTCTCCATGGCCTGCAAGCGCTTTCATTTATCCGAGTTTTTTTTTCCAATCTAACATTTTAAGCTGATTTTACTTCACTTTCATTATGTCCAGGGACCCTGCTCTTATGATGTTTCTTGATCTTCTCAAGCTGAAAGATTAGAAATAAGGACAGTGAATCATGAATTAAGCCTAATTAACCACATTTGTTGGAAAGCTGATTTCATTTTCACTACTCTCAGGCATGATTACATCCAGACCTGTTGAACAGATCAGGAATTAAAACAATTAAACTTGGGAGCACTGTGAAATAAGAGAGGGCCAAATGAGTAAACAATATAAAACTAAAACTTAATACATAGGAAATCCAGAAATAAAAACAAACACAAAACAGTGGATCAAGGACACAAGACCATGACATCCAGGAGCGGCGGGCCTACCAAAGCTATTCAAAGAGTGCAAGAGAAGAGTCATCCAGGAGGTCACAAAACAAAACAACTTCTAAAGAACTGCAGGCCTCAAGTACGACTTGCTGTAGCTTTTGGATCCATGAATTCTGCTCTGTACCAATAAAATCCTGGTGGAGAATGTTCAGCTATCAGTTCATCCCCGAAACTCATAAAACACAAAGCAAATCTACTTCTGAAAGGCTAAAAGACAAATAAATAAAGACTAGTTTTTGCAAAGGCTAGTTTCAGTAATTGATTAATGTCTTCTGGTTTATTGATAGATATAGCCATATAATATGGCTATATCATAATAATACAGCAAAAGGGAACTGATATCATTTACAGACATGTAAATGATATCGGTCCAAAGTTTCTTATTTGTCCATCCATACATCCTCTTCTCCTTATCAGAGTAGGAGGGGGAGCTGGAGCCTATTTCAGCTACCATAATGCAAGAGGCCGGGTACACTCAGGAGCCACCAGTCCCGTCACAGGGGTAACAAAAAGAGACACAACACCATTCACTCTCAAATTCACACCTGTGGGCAATTTAGAATCACTACTACTAGAATCACTTAGTGCTAATCACTGCACTGCCAGCACGGTGACACGGTCGTTAGGACTTTCTTACTTGCTTGGTGTTTCCTGTACTTAATGCTCATGTCCCAGTGTTTTATATGCAGCATCAGCTATGATACATTTTCTCACTTTCTTACTCATATTTTTGGCAATCTCCATCCAGGAATTTGCTGGCGTATGTGAACACTTATGCTGAAGCTACATTATTCTGTCCAAAAAAGAAGGGAGAAATGCATAGAAGGTACCGACACTACTTAACAGGCCTATTAAGAGAGAGATATGCTACACGTCAACAAAACGTAGCTACATTACCAGAGTGGTACATATCAGGTCATGGTGTAAGTTATGGTGCAGGGGCTATAGGTATGACATATCTACATTGTAGTTTTCACACAGGGCTATAAATCCCGTGTGAGACTTTTTGTTGGCTTCCCTTCTATTTTCTTAATTTTCATTCAACACTTTCCAAACAGACTGACTACACCAACAGTTTCATTTTATAAATTTTTACATTCTGGTATTTTGTCTTAATTCTATCCCTAGAGGTTAAAAACACATTTTCAGTGACTCGTCTGGGTAAATAAATGTTTCACTGAGTCATCTGGTGGTCCAAAGGGGTATTACACATAGATGCAGCCCAGTGCCTGTTCAGCCTCTGACTTATAGTCACCATCATATCATTTATATTTCAGATCTGATCGCTGGCTATATCCTTTCAGACTAATGCTATTCAAAATAGGAGTAACTATCAAAACACACAATTAGTAAATTAAATAGAAACTTCACAACATACAGGCTTTAACAGATTCAAACACTAATGGTGTCTGTTTGCTCTAAAATTACACTAGCTACTTCTCCTTTGATTGGAGTAGATGATGGACATTGATTAAACTTCTGTCTCAACTTGTGAACACTATTTTCAGTTGTCTTCGCAATGCATGATGATGCAGAAATAACATAGAATGAAACCTAATTAGAGGCCTGGATGTTTTTAGTAGCACATATCATCAGCATCAGTTTGTCAGGTCCCAGGGTCAATGCTTGTAAGTGCCCTGTGTTGTAAAGCAAGTTGGGCTGGTGGTGACTAAATAAATAAACAGTTTTTCAAAATTGGAGACATGCTTTGTTTAAAAGAAAAATGAGAAAGTGAAGAAACAGAGCAAGGCGAGAAAAGGAGAGATAAGAAGGGATAAGGAGGAGTTGTGTCCTGTTGTTGCTGCTGCAGAAGAGACTGGACATGAGACACAACTTTAAATCAAACTCATTGTTTAGATGACGCTGTTCAGAGAGTGCAGGATAATTGATCATGATGCTCAGGTATACTCGGGGCTAAAGTACGGCGTTGTCTTTTTCTTTTCTGCTCTCAAAGCTTACTCAGACCCTTGTACTGGAGTGAGTAACCATGGTTACAGAAAGCCTCTCTGTGTCTGTCTCTCTGAAACACTCATGATTCATAATAAACAACCTCAGGTCATTATGTCCATGGAAAATGAAGAATGTAACATTACTGCCATTTTTATTTATAACATTAATTACTCCATTAAACAGAAAAAAATATGCACTCTACATCATTAATCTGTTTTAGAAGGTAATAGTGAAGCCTTCACTTGAGTGGCCTACAGCTAGCAAGATAGTGTTGGCATCTATTTCAATCGCAATCTGAATCAGAGTATTGTATTAATCCCTAAGGAAATTGATGACTATTGAGCTCAAAGTGCTCATGAGCTACTTCATTAATATTGAATTCTGCAATCTATTCTAAATTCAGAAATTTCATATTTTTAACGTGTTCAAATATGTAATTAGTTGAGTAGATGTATAAAATAAGTTGGTAAATAATATGTTAAATCATCACATCAGAAATTACAGATTTGGACAGAGTTTGATTGATGCATGCTGAGAGAGGGCAAAAAGAGAGAGCATAGGAGATTAAGAGTGCAGGAGATTGATGAGGAGAGGTGAAAGAGAGGCCAGACAGAGATGACAGTTTAAAAAGGACCATCATGACACAATAAGGAAATAGCAAGCAGCTTAGGAAAACTTTAAAATTGGATTAAATACTGACAAATACAAATAAATAAATTCTAGCAAAGTTGAAAAACTCAAATTGTTCTGTTTGTTCATTTCAGCATCATTCAGTAGAATTGAGGGAGTAACCATGGTTACAGAAAGGATCTCTGTTTCTGTCTCTCTGAAACGCTCACAATTCATCAGAAACAACCACAGGTCATTGTGTCCATGGGGACCAGCACCCATGCAGAAGAGGCTAGCCGCCCAGCCCGGGCAGAGCAACTGCCTCTGCAAGCACCCTGGGCAATAGAGGGATATTTAGCATAAATATTTTAAAAGCAAATGCCTGTAAATGGTAATAAAACATAAGATTTTTCCATTTTACTATTGATGGCAGTGTCTGTTAATGTTAAAGAAAATGTACATAACTTTGTTTTTTGGAGTTAAACAAAATGCAAATGGTACAATGGATCTACTGTAAATCTATCGAAGTTTTGGTTTCACCGTTTATGGAAAAGTCTGTGAACTTCCTTAAAAACGTGGATAATGTACAGGCAGAGAATTTTTTTTAAAGTTCAGGCTTAAGACACTTTACCATGGGGTTTGTCGATAACTTATGGACAGTCTGCAGGGTATGCGTTGTTGTACACAATGGGTAATTTCATGCCAGTGGTTTTTAGTCATTTAAAATCAAACTCTGGTTTGTTCGCTGTTCGCCTTGGTGTGGTTCGTTTCTGCAGGTGTGAACAAAGTAATGACTTGGGTGCAAAAACCAAAACAGACCCATCAAGAAGCCTTACATGCTATTGATTCTGAATGTCTGTACAGGTTTGCAAATAGCTGTGGAATGAATGCAAATTGTCCTCATTATCAAGTAGTCCAGAACACAGCAGCTTCTTCCTGTATTTACTTTTGTTGCTTCCACCTCTGAGACATCTGGCAAATAAGGGGACTGAATATTCTCACGTGGTTTGCGGTAACACATTTTAGGTCATTTGGATTCTTCTTAGTGTGAAAAAAATCAAAACACTTCGAAAAGCTGCAAGTTTTCCAATTCAACAACTGAGTAAATGAACTAGGTGTGAAAATGCCTGCCTGAGTCTGCTATCTCGCTTTTAATGAAACAGTTACTGGCAAACAGCTGCTGCAGCCTCTGGAAGACATGTCAGTCCTCATGTTCGAGGTTTGAGTTGCAGAAAAGAATTTGGTGTCACACACAAACAGGTACACTGGTAGTAAACGTTTTAATACATAACTACAATCACATGTTACCCAACAGTAAGTTAAACACGTTGACAAGGTCAATAACAATTTACAGTCACAACAAAACATTTGCAGCATGAAACTAACATCTGAGCCAGGACTTCTGCATAATTTTAACTCTATAATGAGTTTTTAACTCTATAATCTATAACGGCTTTCTTACCAGGAGAGCTGGTGAGAAAGCCGAGAAAGACAAAGCTGATTCTGCGTGAGAGGTAAGTGACAGAAGTGACGGACAAGGTAAGCGACTCATGTTGTAACTGACGTCAGACGCCAGAGATTTTGGCGGAAAATTAAAGCGAATGGTAGTTTAGAATTGAACAAATTCCTTTAAGCTTCAGTATTACCAAATACACTTATCAATTGTCTTATAACTAACAACATTTGTCTAAATCATCTCCAACACCCTTGACAACGGGGAGAGTTTAGAGGCTCTCCAAGATTACATCAATCAGTGCTTCCAGGATCTTGTAATGAAGAAGGCCCAGAGTGCTTCCCCAGCCAAATCTGAGACACCGTCGTCGAAAAGACTTTACCCGGCAGATTCCCCCGGCTCAACATCGCCAGCCGGCAAAGATATTGCCGACATACTGGAGTCAATCGACAAACGATTGTCCATTTTCGATGCAAGGCTGTCCTTGTCAGGCTCAGGAGAAACTCAGAGGCAGACCCTTTGTAAAGTTTCACAATTTATTTTACACAGACACCAGGTGCAGATATATACAGGTGATGTCATGATCCTGGGTCCTTTTGACCCAGCGTTTTGTGTTTTCTCTTCGCGATTTTGGTTCTGTTCTTCCTCTGGTTAGTGTTTACTCTGTTCTGCCCGTGTGTTCCTGTATCTAGTCCGCGTTTCTTAGTTTGTGTCCTTTCATGTGTAAGTTCCTGTTTTATTGTGAAGGTCTGTGTCTTATGTGAGTGTTTTCAGTTTGCCTCCCTAGTCTCGTCATGTTAATTACTCCCAGCTGTGTCCCCACCTGTATGTAATCCCCCTGTGTTCTCTGAGTGTATTTAAGTTGTGTCTTCTGTCATAGCAGTTGCTGGTTCGTCTGTGTTGTTTCCCCTCAGTCTCCCTGCATGTATTTCCCCGGACCTCCCTGCACCGTCATTCCTGGTTTGTGTTGTTAGTTTACCCAGTTTAGGTTTCGGTTTCATGTTCACACCCTGTTGCTGTTTGTACCCACTGCTGTAAATAAACACTCACCTGCACCAGAGCTGCCGCCTTTTGGATCCTCACTACAAATCCACACGGCTTGCCCCGCAAACCGTGACAGAACGAACCAGCCACCATGGACCCAGCGGCAGTCAATCCGTCCGAGGAGCTCCAGGATGACATCGGCTACAATGTGGAGATCCTCCTCGGGCTGTGGCTGGAGAATCCTCCGCACGAGCTTCGCCGCGCCGTGGAAGGTCGGCTACAACGGCTCTTTTCCGGCCTGCCATGGCTACTAAATTCACTTCCTCCGACCATACAGGCTTTTCTCCGGCACACACCCCACCTTCTCTCAGCCACTCCTGCCTCGCTGCCCGACTCGCCGGATGCGATCTTGCCCGGCCCGTCGGAGCCGTCTGCGGGGAGGAGACGCCGATCGCGCCGCAAGCGCGCCACCCCACAGCTGGACGTTCGGACTTCTAATTCGCCGGCTGTGGTGAGTGAGGACTGTTTTCCATTTGCGGACTGTATGACTGTTCATTCAGGGGCGGTGTTCTGTGCGGCAGATGACTTTGTGAACAGCATATCACCTCCCCCGCAGCCACTCTCAGCTCAGTTAGCTCCCGCGCAGCCACTCTCAGCCGATGTTAGCTCCCGCGCAGCCACTCTCAGCCCAGTTAGCTCCCCCGCAGCCAGTGCCACCCTCAGCTCCGTCTCCAGTGCCACCCTCAGCTCCGTCTCCAGTGCCACCCTCAGCTCCGTCTCCAGTAGCGCAGGCCCCAGTAGCTCCAGTAGCGCAGGCCCCAGTAGCTCCAGTAGCGCAGGCCCCAGTAGCTCCAGTAGCGCAGGCCCCAGTAGCTCCAGTGCCGCCTGTAGCGCAGGCCCCAGTAGCTCCAGTGCCGCCTGTAGCGCAGGCCCCAGTAGCTCCAGTGCCGCCTGTAGCGCAGGCCCCAGTAGCTCCAGTGCCGCCTGTAGCGCAGGCCCCAGTAGCTCTGGCTCCAGCATTACCGGTTCCACCCGTTCACTCCGTGCAGGGAGAAAGCCTAAGTCCTACTCAAGGTGCTTTTCATGATTCAGCCGCCATTGGCACTGTTTGCCGCTCCAGGGCTTCCCCAGAGGCTAGGTCCCAGTCCTCAGCTGATTCTGGACCCCTGGAGTTTAAGCAGCCACCTGGGAAGTGCCCCGTGTCAGTGCTGTCTGAGCAGGGCCAGTGCTCAGCACAGCACCCATTTCCTTCATGTCTGCCAGTGGACTCCATGCCTGCTGGCTTTGTGATGGCTTCTGCTGGAGGGTCCAAGGGGCCCGTCCAGCCTTCGTCTCGTATCTCCGCTGGAGGGTCCGAGGGACTGCTCCGGCCTTCGTCTCGTGTCTCCGCTGGAGGGTCCGACGGACCGCTCCGGCCTTTGTTTCCTGTTTCCGCTGGGGGGCCCGAGGAGCCCGTCCAGCAGCCTTCCTCGTCAGCTGGTGGTTCCGAAGAACCACACCAGCCTCATGCCTCGTCGGCTGGAGGGTCCGAGGGGCCCGTTCAGCCTCCTGTCTCCGCTGGAGGGCCCGAGGAGCCTGTCCAGCCGCCACCTGTGGCCGCTTCGGCGTCGCCTGGTCCAGCTTCATCCGAGTCTTCGTCCTCGTCTGGTTCAGCCTCATCCGAGTCTTCGTCCTCGTCTGGTCCGGCGTCATCCGAGTCTTCGTCCTCGTCTGGTCCGGCGTCATCCGAGTCTTCGTCCTCGTCTGGTCCGGCGTCATCCGAGTCTTCGTCTTCGTCCTCGTCTGGTCCGGCCTCATCAGAGTCTTCGTCTTCGTCCTCGTCTGGTCCGGCCTCATCAGAGTCTTCTGCTACGCCTGGTCCTGCGGCCTCTGCTTCTGCTACGCCTGGTCCTGCGGCCTCTGCTTCTGCTACGCCTGGTCCAGCTGCATCCGCCTGTGCTTCTGCTACGCCTGGTCCAGCTGCATCCGCCTGTGCTTCTGCTACGCCTGGTCCAGCTGCATCCGCCTGTGCTTCTGCTACGCCTGGTCCAGCCTCTGCCTGTGCTTCTGTTACGCCTGGTCCTGCCTCTGCTTCAGCGTCGCCTGGTCCTGTGCCCTCCAAGCCTCGGCCGGTGCGCCTGACACTTGGGCGCCGCCGCTGCCTTCCGCGCGGCCGGCCCCCTGATCGCCATCGCCTGAGTCGCCGCCGCTGCCTTCCGCACGGCCGGCCCCCGGACCGCCATCGCCTGAGTGGCCGCCGCTGCCTTCCGCACGGCCGGCCCCCGGACCGCCATCGCCTGAGTGGCCGCCGCTGCCTTCCGCACGGCCGGCCCCCGGACCGCCATCGCCTGAGTGGCCGCCGCTGCCTTCCGCACGGCCGGCCCCCGGACCGCCATCGCCTGAGTGGCCGCCGCTGCCTTCCGCACGGCCGGCCCCCGGACCGCCATCGCCTGAGTGGCCGCCGTTGCCGTCCGCACGGCCGGCCTCCCGAACTGTATCCACGTCGCCGCCGTTGCCGTCCGCACGGTCGGCCCCCCGAACTGTTTTGGACTCCTGTGCTGTCGGCCCCCTGGCCGGCCCCCCGAACTGTTTTGGACTCCTGTGCTGTCGGCCCCCTGGCCGGCCCCCTGAACTGTTTTGGACTCCTGTGCTGTCGGCCCCCTGAACTGTTTTGGACTCCTGTGCTGTCGGCCCCCTGAACTCTTCTGTTTTGGACTCTGTTTTTTTTTCCTGTGTTTTGGTGTGCTTCGTTTCTTTTGGTTTTGGGCTCGTTTTTTGTTTTTGTCTTTTGGCCTTCTGGTGCTCCGGTTTTGTTTTGCTTCGAGCCCTCCTTCCTGGGCCCCCGCCGCCCGTCCTGGTCGGGTTGTTTTCTGTTTTTTCTGGCTGTTTTGTTTCTTGTTGGGCTGTCTGGAGCCAGCCTTTGAGGGGGGGGGGGGGGGTACTGTCATGATCCTGGGTCCTTTTGACCCAGCGTTTTGTGTTTTCTCTTCGCGATTTTGGTTCTGTTCTTCCTCTGGTTAGTGTTTACTCTGTTCTGCCCGTGTGTTCCTGTATCTAGTCCGCGTTTCTTAGTTTGTGTCCTTTCATGTGTAAGTTCCTGTTTTATTGTGAAGGTCTGTGTCTTATGTGAGTGTTTTCAGTTTGCCTCCCTAGTCTCGTCATGTTAATTACTCCCAGCTGTGTCCCCACCTGTATGTAATCCCCCTGTGTTCTCTGAGTGTATTTAAGTTGTGTCTTCTGTCATAGCAGTTGCTGGTTCGTCTGTGTTGTTTCCCCTCGGTCTCCCTGCATGTATTTCCCCGGACCTCCCTGCACCGTCATTCCTGGTTTGTGTTGTTAGTTTACCCAGTTTAGGTTTCGGTTTCATGTTCACACCCTGTTGCTGTTTGTACCCACTGCTGTAAATAAACACTCACCTGCACCAGAGCTGCCGCCTTTTGGATCCTCACTACAAATCCACACGGCTTGCCCCGCAAACCGTGACAGGTGAGGGGGTACGGGAAGAGGGTCTTCGGAGAACACAGGCACGGGAAGGGGACACACGGGGCTATATACACAATCCTTCGCTGATGCTCAGGCTTTAGCTCACCAAACAGCGGTCCTCAGGCTGACGAGAAATCTGGCACAGGGAGGAAGAACAGGTAAGTTGCGGCACGAAAGAAACTCGTGGAAAAGCTCAGACTTGCAATGACACTGACAAGTGTTACACAATAATCCAGCGAAGAAGCATTCTCGGCAGCCGCCTTAAGAAGTGAGCGTGGTGATGAGACGATTGCTTGCAGGTGTCTGAGCCAGGGGCTGGAGTCGTCATGACTACGCCCCGGTAGAGCGCAGGAGGAGAGAGAGACGCAGCACAACAGAAACACCTGTAGCCATACAGAGTCAGCCGAGAAGGCACAGGGTCATGACAGGCCTTGATGGAGATTCTTCACCGAGAATTTAAATGCTTGCGAGAATCAGCAGCAGGTGGAAACGCTCGCTGCTGAAAATGCCACGCTAAGGGAGTCGGTGAAATGTCTCACAGAGAATGTTACCCAGCTCAATAGAGAAAATAACAAAATGAAAGAGACAGTTATTGATCTACAAACTCGTGGCATACGTGATAATCTGGTATTTTCTGGTACTTCAGAAGCCGCTGGAGAGGACGCAGAGACTACAGTAAAAAGCTTCATCAAAACCCACCTGAAGCTGCCGGAGGACACGGTGAAGAACATCGCCTTTGATAGAGTGCATCGCATCGGCCCCATGCGGGCTGCGACCGGGAGACCACATCCTATTGTGGCCAAATTCGGCCACTTCAAACAAAAGGAACAGGTGAAAAGTCGCGGCAGGGAATTAAAAGGAACGGACTTCAGCGTAAACGACCAGTTCCCAAAAGAGATCCTGGAACGACACAGGGTCCTCTTCCCAATCCGACGCGGCTTCATCCAGAAGGGCTCCCACGCTGTGGACGTGGATGGACAGCTTTACCACGACCCCAGCATCTCTCCGTGGCTGTACTAACTTCAGACCAGATAAGAATCCGCTACACCCTTTCCCTATCCACTCACACTAACTTGCATTAACATCTGTTTAACTTATGAGTATCAAATCACATCTTAAGTGTGATTTCATAGCAGAATTAACACCGTCACTCTCCGTCAGTGATTTAATTGGAATGTTTCCGGGGGGGGGGGTTTCTTCATGCAAACGTACACCTATCTGGAACAACCCTGACATATTACAAAACAATAATATGATAAACTTTTCAGATTGGAGTGGTAAAGGAATCAAATATTTAGAACATATACTAGAAGGAACAGAATTTATTTCATTTGACGGACTAGTTACACAATATGGGATCAACAAGAAAAGATTTTTAGAATATCAACAAATTAAATCCATAGTAAAAAAGAAATTTAAACCGGGTCAAGTTGAACTACAAACACCACCAAGTGTGGTTCAATTTCTTACTCTTAAAACCCCAAAATTACTATCCAAAATATACAGAATGCTTTCTAAAACAGATGAATCAATATCACTTCCTATTGCAAAATGGGAAGCGGATTTATCAGTTAACTTAGACCAAAACTTCTGGTCTCAGATTTGCTTAAAAACCTTTCATTTAATTAGAAATCCCAGTCTTCAATTAATTCAATACAAAATATTACATAGAGTGCACTATACAGGTCATCGGATGTTCAAGATGGGCTTTACGTCTACCAATAACTGCTCACACTGCCAAACCAATTCACCGAACAATTATATCCACGCTCTTTGGTTCTGTCCACCAGTACAGAAGTTTTGGCACGAGATGGCCTATCTCCCACCACCACTTCCCCTGCCAGTGGCAGACGCCCTCAGACATCGGTGCGTTGTTGGTTTGTTTGTGTCCGGGGATGGGCGTCCAGGTACACACCGGCTCACTCCTTGGTGGCCGCTTATCGGGGCCTGGAGCCTGGGGCTCGCTAGGGCCTCTTCGGAGGTGGGGTGCCCTCGGCCTCTCGGCCTGGGGCTCGGTCACTCAGGCACAGCTGGCTGTCGGCGGAGCTCACGGGCGCGTCACTGCAACCCCCCCTGGCTTCTGCTCCGTGGCTGCTGAGTGAGCCCTCATCTGGGACTCTCCTCAGCTCTTTCTGGGACAGTGGCGCGGCTGCCCCTCTGTTGGTCTTCCTTGGTCTCTTGTGTTCTGGGGGCCTCTGGATGTCTGGAGTTTTGATCTCCTCCATACCTGCTTCATGCCCTGGAGGACGGGGCTGTGGCCCCCCCACACCCTCTAGCAGATCATTACATGAAGGAACCTTTTAAATACAAGCGCGTCCATGCTCACAGGTGTACACACGGGTGATCACACACACAAACTACACCCTTTTTGGCTCCTACCTCAAAGCACACTGTGCGCTGTCGATCTTACATGCTGCACAATAATGTTTAATATTTAGTATTTACTGTTATAGTCACATATATCATCGTGATATTGTTAATTATATTGGTCTCTCTCTTGGGAGAGAGAGAAAGCGAGTTTTGAGATGTGAGAGATTTGTGACGTTTAGCGTGTTTGGAGTGTGTAGTTAATGTGTTGTCTTGTGTAGTTAGTGTGTAGTGTTGTGGATAGTTTTGTGTTGTGTGTCAGAACAATGAGGTGACTGCTGTCTCCAAGTATAAAAGAGGAGTGTTACACCTGCTGCTGTCAGACCTGCAGGTATCAGGCTGCGATGTTCTCCTTTATAGTGGACAGAAATTATTTTTTTGGAGTGGCATCTTATTGAATGCAGAACAGCTGATTGTTCTGTAAATAGTTTGAAATGGTTATTTAAAAAATCAAGGTAAAAGTTAAATGGATGCAAATAACTTTGTTGTTTGCAAAACTTGTGCATATGATTTTAAAATTGACAATTTATATTTGCATTTAAAGTTATGAAATATGATTCATTAAACATGTTTGTGGTTCTTACAATAAAAAAATGTAACTTTTTCTACTTTGATTTTATGTTTTTTGTCTGATTTTAGATCAATTGTGTTAATACAGTATGTCAAAATAAACTTTCTAAAACATAAAATTCATGAAAGAATCAGTGTAAATATGATGACGTTAGAAAAAAATGTAACAGTTTGCAGTTCTAGGAAGGATGATTAAGGCTGATTCACTCAAAGCTGAGTGCTTCGACGGATAGTCATACATAGATTCACCATGGCAACAGGTAAATACTCTACTTGAGTGCAGTGGGTTGAGGACTGTGCTTCATTGTAGACCATTATTTATATTTATCTTTCATAAAAAAGGGAAAAAACTATTTTTTCCTGTTCAGGGTTGTTTACTCCTCATTTTACCCAACTTCATTTTTACTTCATGCTGACAAACCTAGACTCTGGCCAAATGATGCATTTAATGTTTACATCTAATTAATCAAATAAAGATACAAATATCAATCAAACAGAAAAGACACATTATATATCCAGTGAAAACAGTTTTTGTGATTTCCAACACTTATACATACACTGGACATTTAAACATTTAATGACTACATTTGAACATTTACACATATTTCAACATGAAAAACAATAAGAGTGCACTTGGATTGTCTGCAGCCTGGATTTGAAAACTACTCTAAGCTACATTTATTTTTAGGTTTTTTTGGATGTTGGAGAACCAGAAAATTCATCCACCATTGCTACGATTGCTGTCTGCATTAGTCACACTGCTATCATGTGTAGTATTAAAACCACATAAAGTTTTCCTTTTTTTTTAAAAGCAACATGTTTTTTTTTCTCAGAAAGCTCAGAAGCTGCACATGAAACAATAAAACTAATGCTAACGTAGACAGGAAACACTACATGTGGCAAGGCAAATTTATTTTGGGATCATCTACCTGCTTCTCATTACACTAGCACTCTTGCTATCCTTCTTCACTCAATCCACAAATCTTCTTTGTGGTCTTCCTCCATCTTCAAAAGCATTTGTCCAGTATAAACATTGTATCTCCACTGTTTCCACTTTGCTTTTTTTTTTTTGTCTCTGAACTGCTCTGCCTTGCCTGTTCCTCTAATGTACTAATTTCTATTTTTTATTTTTTTAATTCTGGTCTCTCATAATCAAAATCTTAACATCTCCAACTCTCTGACCTTCAGCTCAGCCTGCTGTCTTTCTTTCCCACCATCCTAAATCCTACATCACAGCCAACCCTCAATGTTTGACCAAAAAAACATATAACATACCACCTGGGCTCTTTACAGTTAATTTTAACAAACTGTTAAACAATATTACATGAACAGAAATACATTAATAACTAAACCTAACACTGAAGAAGTTCAAAATGTTTGAAGAAAAAAATTATTCTTTAATAAGCAGTTTGGCTATGCATGGAGCTGCCTTATGCCAGCAAACACAATATTTCAAAATACCTATGATGACAACAGTAGCTCCCATAGCAAAAACAAGTGGCTGAAAAAATGTAGCTGGATCACACGCTTCCAATCTCTGGTCAATCTCAAACCCTTCTGGTACTGGTACTGTTGGTGAGAATTAGAAGAGAGGTGTCAGACATGATCTACAGGGTGGGCCGTTTATATGGATACACCATAATAACATGGGAATGGTTGGTGATATTAAAGTCCTGTTTGTGGCACATCAGTATATGTGAGGGGGCAAACTCCTCACACCACACCATTGTTTTTCTTGTGACATTACCAATAAGTTTGAAGTGTCACATGACCCTCTTCCTATTGAAAAAACAAAAGTTGTATCCAAGATGGCCGACTTCTAAATGGCCACCATGGTCACCACCCATCTTGAGGAGTTTGCCCCCTCACACATACTAATGTGCCACAAACAGGACTTTAATATCACCAACCATTCCCATGTTATTACGGTGTATCCATATAAATGGCCCACCCTGTACTATTATTGCTTTATGCAGTCTCATCAACAACATGTTTACAGAAGAATACATAAAATTAAATTAAAAGATAAATAAATGCATGTTCCTTTCTCACAACAACAATCTGACACCTGTACTACAAAGCAAGCTTTGGATCTCAAAGAGTCAGCTCTGGGTTTTCAGCGTTGAGCTACATTCACAGTGGATTCTGGTTCAATGAAAAGTTAATGGCATTGGATGACTTCAGATGAGTATAGGCAAAGTAACCTTCAACACAGGTGAGTGTGAGCGGTGAGTGCTTGAAGCTACTACCAATGAGAATGCAGTATGCAGTGTACCACCGAGTGACGTTTGACCTGGAAGTAAATACAGTTGAGGTTACCTAGGCAATGGAATTATGGGATGTGTGCATGTGACCGGTCGTCTTCAAAGCAATGTGCAACGACTTAATCAATTCCAGTTTGGATGCAGCTTTAGGAAAGCGGTTCACTTCTTATTGGGCTACAACACCACGTGAAACTCAATTGCAGACCTAAGGCTGATCAGTCAGTTATCTGGAAAACAGCATCAGTAAGAAATTCACATTCACTTTATTACTGACTTCATTAGGTACAGGATGTTCAGCTGCTCATCAGTTCAGGCATCTAGTCACCCATTTTCATAGTTTTAACTGAATGAAACTAGGCATGGGGGAGAAAGGTGATATGAGTGACTGTTAATGTGGCACCAACAGCAATTGGGTTATTTCAGTTTTTCAGAAACTGCTGATCTGCTGGAATATTTCAACACAACCATATCTAAGATTTACCGAGGATATCCACCCTCAAGTGACACCTAGAGGAACAGCAGTTTTTACATGTTGGCTTCTTTTGAGCATCAGTACACTTTGGACAGGTAGGCAGCCTATCACAGGGCGGCACACAGAACCACAAAAAACATTCATTCTCACATTCACACCTACAGCCAATTTAGAATCAATAGTCAACAAAGCAAGCAAGTCTTTAGACTCAGGACAGAAGCCAACAATTGGGGGTGGGTTTAAAAATCAATTTCCAGATTCAAATCATTTTTAGTTTGAATAATGCGATATTGATTAATTTTTGATTGATTGATTTTGTTCCACACAAAGTTGTAAACACAAAGATGTAAACACTTTATGTTTACATCTTTGTGTTTACATCTTTACTTCCTGCACAGTGCTCTCTCTCAGTGTACTCAGAGCCGTTTACCATCAGAAATCTCTGTTTATTACACGATTCGCTTACGACTCTGCTGTTCAGTGCTCTCCACCACTATTTTTTTGTTTGTTTCTTCTTTTAATGACAAAAAAGCCTAATACAGTGGAACCCCAACTTACGAAATTAATTTGTTCCCGAGGGTCTTTCGTAAGTTGAAACTTTTCGTAAGTCGAAGCACCCAGTGAGTGAGGTGATGCTGAATGATAAGCTATAGGCTAATTGCTAACAACAATAGGTCGTTCAAGGGGTTGTAACATGATCCGGTAGGCATTGTAGGCTCAGCCAATCAGAGCCAGTGGATTTCGTTACACGGTCATTTTGCCGTAACACGGGCAGAAATATTGCCATTCAGTGCCTTCGTAACTTGAATTTTTCGTTAAATGGGGTATTCGTAAGTCGGGGTTCGACAGCATCTTTTACAAATTACGCCCTCTGCTTCACTTCAGCAGCATCAGGTAATGTTCATATGTTGATTCTGGGTTTTCTTCCGTTTTTGTTCTACTGCAGAATATTTTTAAGGAGGTAATTTGCTATTCTGTGTTTTATCCTCAGTAACATTGATACAAAGGTATGCTGCTGTGATGGTTACACCTCTGATGAAGTCTCACAAGTGTCAGCTTTGTTTTTCTACACAGATATAAAAATATGGGTATGCACTGAGAAATGACCAGAAGCATAATAGTTCTGACAGAGTCTAAATTGAATTGAGTCGAATCAAATCGATTCAGGACTTTTGAATCAGAATTGTATTTTATTACAATCAGTGACGATACCCAGCCCTTTTAACAGATAATGTGACAGTTTTCACTGTGTTTGTAAGTCACTCTGCTGACATTGGACAGAAACTGAACTTCTGATTGTTTAAAGCAGCTAGATTAATAAACCCAGTGTTGACTTACTGATCTAATAAACACCCTGATGTGAAACCAAATGAAGAAAAGATAATCTGGATATGTTGAACTTGTTTTGTAGTACAGGCTCCAGGAAGAAGATTCATTTCTTCTACAAACTCACCTATTGTCAGCTTGATGATTGTGATGGGCGTAGTCTTTAAAATGGCTGCCTTAGAGTTGTTTGTTCCTACCTGGGTGACATGACACTCGTACGTTCCATCATCATCAAATGTCGTGCCATACAGAAACAATGTCAATTTCCCTTTTTGCATGTCTGTATACATGAGACGTACTCGGTTCGCATAATGTGGCGGCTGAGTGCTTGGATCAGATGCATTGCTCTGGTAAAAAAGTTCTTTTTCTAGATTCAAGACAGATCTGGTCCACATCACAGCTCCAATGGACTCCTTATTTGGAACCTCGCATGGCAGAATGGCAATTTCTCCAGGTGCAGCGAAGACTTTCATTGGTTCTGAAATGGAGAGGAAACAACACAAAACAGTTTAGAGCTAATATGATACCAAACAAACCAGAATACACTGCATGCTAAATATTTAAAAATTACTGAGAATCACATGAGGAGAATAATTTAGATTCCCCACAACACAAATAGAAATCAACTATAAATTTAAACCTGTCACAATCTAAGGATCGTCTATTAGATCAAGTAACACTGGAAAAAATGTCGCTCTCCCTCAAACAGAAACTTACATTACAGAATTACACTAACATGCTCCAGAGTGGTCAAATGTCACTCAGGTTCCTATTTATTGGATTATGGTTCATTGTTGCTTAACATTTCTCTTTTGTTATATTAATTTCTACATTCATCATGTCCTTTTATCTTAAAAATGACTAAAAGAGTAGTTGTAAAATAACAAACTGATCATCTGAAGAGATTTCAGAGCTCACAGTACAGAAACAGCTTTAGTGAAGGTTTAAAAAGGTTTAAGGTTCGTATGGCCTCTGACAGTGGATTCATCTCTGTGCTTGACCTACTGGAACTAAATGCAGTATTCAGTAGAGATGGCTACCGGTATCCGGTGCCATTATGGCAGACCGAAAAGCAGCGCACATTCCGGTGCTTCATTTCTGTGCTTTCTTTTTTTCCTGAGATGTCATACACTTTAGATTCTAGCCAATCATTTTACATTTGCAAGCGTAGTAGGCGGGTCCAGGTACGTACGTTCATTTAGAGCAGAGCTACAGATTAAAAATGCCCAAGGCGGAGCGGTCAAAAGTCTGTCTGTACTTCACAGCAAAAGATGCAAACTCAGCAGCCTGCAACAAGTGCTATTATGCTGATACTGTGATACTGTGCAAAGGAGGTAACACCTCGAATCTGATGAAACACCTGGCATAGCGTTTTTTTAAAACCTGAGAAATGCACCGTATTTGATAGCTTGCTGCGAGACCTCACACCGAGCACATCTACTGTGTGGTGCCTGTTATCGACCCGGAGTTAGCAACATGAACCCGAAGAGGAGAGTCCTGGCCCCTAGCCCTGCCAGTGTAGCAGAAATGATGACGGATGATGATGGCAGCAGCAGCCGTTCTTCTCTGCGTGAGTAGCTTAATGTTGTTCGTGTGTAATTTACATTGAGTAGGCTAACCACGTTATTACATTAATGCATGTAAGGTGAACTAGCAAACACCGTCGTAGTTACATGCAGCTGTCTTCTTGTTTGATGGCAGATACTCCCTTCACCCTGGCCAAAAAGGCTAAAATGACCAAAGAAAAAGAGGAAAACAGCTAAACATGAGAGGTTTTTGGACAAAGTTGGTGTTTTTTTTTTCCATTGATTAAGCACTGCTTCCAGCCAAGAGTGATACCATATATGCCCCATAGCTGCAGAAAAGGCTAACATTGTTATCTTTTTACAAAAAACAGCTAAACATGAGAGGTTTTTGGACAAAGTTTGTGTTCTTGATTCTTTAAGCACCGGTTCGAGCACCGTTTAAGCACCGGCACCGTTTCCAAAGTACCGGTTTGGTACTGGTATCGGATAAAAACCTAAACGATACCCATCCCTAGTGTTCAGTACTGTTGACTGTAATATTCTATTAGGGTGATTAGAGGATAATGTAGGTATTGCAGGTAGTGCGCTCCAGTGTTTTTCACAAAGGACTACATAAAGTGCAATACAGTGGTCCCTCGCTATAACGTGGTTCACCTTTCGCTTTTTCGCAGATTTTTTTGGGGTGTCATTTTGCATGCTTTTTTTTTATTTATTTTTTTTAACAGTGCAATTTGTTCTGTGTCCTGATTGGCTGTAGACCATTGTCAATCAATCTACTCCATGCCGTGTCTCCAGTACAGTACAGAATGCGTTCAGCTTGTCAATAATCTGGCAGTGTCGCCCTCAAGTGCTGTACAGTATGTTTGTAAGTTTTCTCCCCAGCAAACACAACAATGTAGACGAAACATTTTGCACCGTCAAAGGCACCTGCGCTAGCACCCAAAAGGCAGAGGAAGATGCTAACCATCGCACAAAAAGTTGGACTTCTGGACATGCTAAAGGAAGGTAGAAGTTACCGTATTTTCCGTATTGTGAGGCGCATTATGGAAAACAAAACAGTCAGATAAGTCAAACTTTACTCAACTCATTCTTCTTGCTTCCTCTACTTCCATACCATTGATTCATTAATGTTGAGTTCTCTGGCAGCTGCTCTATTCTCATGTTCTGGACCTGAAAACAGGGTTTGATCTTTGGTTTCATTCTATAATAGTGGACTTTTTTTTCTACCAAGGTTTGAACTTTGAGAGTATTTAAACAAGACAGAAAAGTGTGAAAATGTTCAAGGTTGTCTGAGAAAAGTGTATAAAGTGTGTAGTTAGGGGTTTTACAGCCTTAAAACATCTATAAAATTGTTAAAAAATAATAATAAAGCTGACTATGCAGATTTCACCTATCACAGGTTATTTTTAGAACGTAACTCCTTTGATGAACGAGCGACCACTGTATGCAAAAATCGCAAAAAAACAAAACAAAGACAGCGCAACAGGCACAACAGACTGATACAGTCACAAGACGGTGCAGACACTGCAACAATGACAGTGGGTTGTGCAAAAGACTGAGCACTGTGTGTGTATGAGGCTGGGCAGATAAGTGCTTGAAGTAGTGACCTGTATGAACGTGTGTGTGTTTGTGTGTGTGTGTCAGTCCACTCATTGAGTGTTCAGGAGTCTGACATGGGGAAGAAACTGTTTTGCAGTCTGGCAATGAGGGTCCGGTACCTCTGGTACCTCTTACCAGAAGGCAGCAGGGTAAAGAGTGTGTAGGAGGGGTGTGTAGGGTCTTCCACAACTGTGGTTGCTTTGCAGATGCAGCAGGTGTGATCAATGTCTGTGATGGAGGGAAGTGAGGCTCTGTGGTAAAGGCTGTGTAAATTCCAATAAAACTGAGGTTATTGTACTCGGCCCTAAAGATGTTAGAAATATGGTATCTAACCAGATTCTTACTCTGGATGGCATTACCTTGACCTCCAGTAACACTGTGAGGAACCCTGGAGTCATTTTTGACCAGGACATGTCCTTCGGTGCACATAATAAACAAATATGTAAGACTGCTTTCTTCCATTTGCGCAACATCTCTAAAATTAGAAATGTCCTGTCTCAGAGTGACGCTGAAAAACTAGTTCATGCATTTATTACTTCCAGGCTGGACGACTGTAATTCATTATTATCAGGATGTCCTACAAAGTACATCCTGAGTACTGCTGCTCACCTACAAGGTCGTAAATAATCAGGCCCCATCTTATCTTAATGACCTTGTAGTACCACATCACCCTATTAGAGCACTTCGCTCTCGCTCTGCAGGCCTACTTATTGTTCCTAGAGTATTTAAAAGTAGAATGGAAGCCAGCTTTTATGCCCCTCTTCTGTGGAATCAGCTCCCAGTTTGGATCACCTGAATCCTCTCTTATTTATGCTGGATGTTTTTAAACACCTTTCTCCATTTAATTATTAGTTATTATTAATCTCTGGCTGTCTTTCGCAGCATCTTACCCCCCTCACCCAGAACTGGTCATGGCATGTGGCCGCCCCTCCCTGAGTTAGGGGGGAGCTCGCACCATCCGCTCCAAGCTCCCTGACCTGCACTCAATCTACAGCAGGCGGTGCTGGACCAAGGCCAGGAAGATCGTGAAGGACCTCAGCCATCCCAACAACAGACTGTTCTCTCTGTTGAGGTCAGGAAAGCGATTCCGCTCCCTGAAGACCAACACAGAGAGACTGAGGAGGAGCTTCTTCCCGCAGGCGATACGGTCTCTCAATCACACCACCACACAGTACTGACCCACACATACAGTTCTTACACACACACTGGACTTTCTGGACATTGTTTTCACTTCATCACTTAAATCACTTTAAGCATATTTGCACTGCACAAGACATAATGTGGATTGCACAACACCGATCACTATATTCTTCATTTCCAGTTAATACTTGTACAGCTGCTGTTATTGTGTATATATTTATTTATATTTCTTCATACATTCTTATATAGTTCTATACTGTGTATTGTGTATTTTGTTGTACAGTTATTTTATTTTCAACTTTAATTTATATATTTTATCTTATTCTTTCCCAGTTAAATTTACCCTTCATTCTAATTTGTGTTGTACAGTTATTTCATTTTTAACCTTAATTTATATTTTATTCCTTCCTAGTTAAATTTACCCTTTTTAATTTTTCATATTTATTTCCTATCTTATTCATAGCCTTTTCCTTTTTTGTTTTCTTTAGGTCACGAGCAGTTGTCCAAGCATTTCACTACATATCGTACTGTGTATGACTGTGTACGTGACAAATAAAATTTGAATTTGAATTTGAATTTGATTCTGCTGGAGGTTTCTTCCTGTTAATATTTTTTTTCTTCCCACTGTCACCGAAGTGCTCGCTCATAGGGGGTCATATATCATATTTTCTCTCTTGTCTTTGTATTATTGTAGGGTCTTTACCTTGCAGTATAAAGTGCCTCAATGCAACTGTTGTTGTGACTATATACATAAAGTTGATTTGAATTGAATTACTGGTGACATCAATTTGGTCATGTTAATATTTCTGATTGTTTAAAGCAGCTAGTTTAATAAATACAGTGTAGACTTGCTGATATAATAACCACCTTCATGTGAAGCCAAATAAAGGAAAAGATCATCTGGATATGTTGAACTTGTTTTCCAGGAAGAAGATTAATTTCTTCTACAAACTCACCCATTGTCAGATTGAGAGTGTTGATTGGCTTGGTCTTCAAAATGGCCGCCTTAGAGTTGTTTGTTCCTGTCTGGGCGACACGACACTCGTACGTTCCAATCTCAGCAAATGTCGCCTCCACTATATACAAAGACAATTGACCATTCCACATGTCTGTATGCAGCAGATATATGCGACTCAGAGAAGGTGACTTCTGAGTGTCTGGATCAGACGCATTGCTTTGGTAAAAAAATACATATTTTGAATCCAAGTAAGACCTGGTCCACATCACAGCCCCAATTGATATATCATTTGGAACGTAACATGGCAGAATGACATTATCTCCAGGAAAAATCTTGAGGGTTGTGGAGTCTGAAAGAGACAAAAAATACAACACAGACCAGTAAGCTGGAGTTACAGCTGATACCAAACAAACCAGAATACAGTGCATGCTGAATATTAATACAATTACTGAGAATCACATGAGGAGAAACATTCAGAGAGAATCGGTTGCCCACGAAACAGATAGAAATCAAATATAAATTTAAACCTTTTACATGTAAGAATCCATTAGATCAAGTAACACTGGAAAATATGTCTCCCTCCCTCAAACAGAAACTTCCTGCTCAGTTGTTTTTGTACACATGTTACATTGCAGCAAAAAAAACCCCTGAAATGTCTGGTTCCAGCAGCCTCCTGTCAAAAGCTTTTAGTGTCTCAGATTGGATGAGTCACCCACTTCACCCCAAATCCACAGGTACCATTAGAGTTACCTGTACCTGAGCTGGACTGCAGTAAACATAGTTTAAATGAAAATCACATGTGAGCTTTAGACACAATCAGGTAAAGACTAGTAGTTGAAAGTATGGAGATAATTCAAAGACAAAGGCATCAATTTAATTAAAAAAAAGAAAAAGCCTCTCCTCTCCCATCATCAATTTGCCTGAAAAAAAATTACACAGAAAAAAACACTCTTACAACACTAATAGAAAATGTATAAATAAATGCCAAAATGTTAAAAATCAATTTTCAGACAATAAGAGAGTACACTATATTATATTAACAGAAACTAGAATGATTTCAGTTTCTGTGAACACCTGGGGAATATCACACTGAAGCTGGACCTTTGTACTTTTAAGCTTTAATATCTGTAAAACTATTAACAACGATTTGCACAGTTTAACTAGAAGTTTATGCCTTAAATATGGAAATTTGTGCATAAAATATCAATCCCCTACCCGCTACACAATTGTCTTTGAAATCTGCTGTCAAAGATGGGACAGCCAATAATTTCAAGAATCCATCTTTCTGTGTGAGCTTCACCTCTGAGAGTTCACATTCATACAGCCATGCGATGTCCCTTAAAGTGTTTTTTTAGATAACAGGATTTTAAAATATCCTCTACAAAGAGTATCAGCAAAATTTCTAACAACACCCTGATACCTGCTCATATGTAATTGAACATTTAATTTTCTCAAACAAAAAATTATTACAACAGGGACCTAAAAGTTTGCATAATGTACATTGAGAAGTTTAAAGTTGCCTTAATTTTTTTCCGGCAAATCTGGGATGATCGGGTGAGAGGTATTTAATGAACTGATATGGAAAGATTCCAAAAATGAAACATTTCAATCTCAAAAATCACTTGAATTAAAAGCCTTCCGAGCTGAGAGTATCTTCACAGATCCAACAGAAACATGTGTCTCATCGCTTTTGATGTTTTTTCATGATAAAAAATAAAAAAATATTTCATGATTCCCCCTTTAATACCTATTAAGGAAAATTGATCTTGAATCAATGAGTTTTGATGAAAAAGATCAACATTGTGCTCCACATTGAAAAGCATTCTGATTTTTCTTCTGCATTTGATTCAAATTGAGGCTCTGCTGATTAGATATTTTTGTCGTGGTGATTCCTGATAGATCCTTCAGATGGTTTTCATTACTCACACGTGTGATCTTAACACCTGTCTGTCCTCCACCTGTTGATATTCATCACTAAGACAAACACGCTCTGTCAAAATCCAAACACTAAGTGCAGCACACGAAGTATCTAACATAGTACAAAGTAGGAGAAATACGCATCTCTGTATATACATGTGTCGCTGCTGGCTGCAAGTCTGACATCAGACATTCAGCCAAAAGAGCTGATTTACATCATTCTAATGAAAAACCTCACCTCCAGAAGATGATGGTGACAGACAAAGGAGAATCAAACCCAGCACGGCTCTTCTGGACACGTTCATCTTCGTCGGAAGTAGCAGTAACGTTGAAGAGCTGCTTCTTCTTGGTGCGTTAGGGTGCTGTGAGCACTTGTACTCTTGTCTAACTGGCCACAGTCTCCACTGTTCAATCGCAGGTTTTCTGCTTCAGCCCATCTGCCTCATCCTTCAGACTGGACGCAGAGTTGGAGGTTTGCTGCTCTCTACTGTTCATGTGTGAACTGCCTTAAATCCACATTCAGTTATTATTAAATCAACACTGAAAGTGCACAAAATGGGGAAGGAGACTACACATAAGATATTAACATTTGTTTGAGACACTTCCATGTTTGAAATCCTCAATCAAATTGACAAGTATAATCCAAGTAAATAGAAAATGCAGCTTTGAAATGATGATTTCATTTGCTAAGGGGGAAAAAATTATCCTACCTTCCTGGGACCACGTGAAGAAGTAATCCTCCCCCAAACCTGCTATATGGTTATGTTACTACTGGCAGGGGCAATCAACCATTTGTAATAACTGTAAATGAGTCTTTGACATCACTGTGGAGGAATTTTACCCACTCTGCTTTGCAGAATATGCAGCAAACTGAGAGACCAGGAGGAGGCTAAATACTTTTTACAGCACTGTGAATTGGTTTACCACCCTTTAATGTAAGCAAGATAGACTTTATATGCTAGAAAATGAGATTCATATGTATAATAACCATTTTTAAAAATAGTTGAGTGTTGAACTGCACACACAGACAGCAGGGGGCATCTGTTTCTGCTGTGATGAACACCATACAAGTAAAAAGAGATCATGCTAAAGGATGTTGACTGACTCTTAGTCAGTGTGTTGCAACTCTGTTAAATGTGGACTCACAGACAGATTCACTCATTTCAGAGCAGAGGATATCACTGCCTACTGCGTGGGCAGGGATAGCTCAGTAGATAGAGTGGTGGCCCCATGATCTGAAGGTCGGGGGTTCGACTCCACTGAACGGCTACCCTGAGGTACCCCTGAGCAAGGTACCGTCCCTACACGCTGCTCCCCGGGCGCTGCATTGGTGGCTGCCCACTGCTTCACTGGGTGAATGGGTTAAATGCAGAGGAACTATTTCCCTATGGGGACCAACACACACACTTAACACTGCCTTGCATGAACTTCATAACAAACATTCATAAAGCTGCTCGGAAATCAGGGAAAGACTTCAGTTCCCACAGTTTTATTCTCCTCTGGTTTAGTTTTAGTCTGAATTTGTCTTCAGTCTGACTTTGATGATAATCAGACTTCTCTGGTGAAATGACCCCCATGACTCTGAGTTGTGTATTTACACAACTAACAGAAGAAGACGGCCGTAGTGATAGACGGAGCGGTTCCGAACGACAGCAACATCAGGAAGAAGGAACACAAGAAGCTGGAGAAATAAAAAGGCCTCAGTGAAGAGCTGGAGAAGATGTGGAGGGTGAAGGTAACAGGAACAGCTAAGCGACTGCGCAGGACCCTCAAGCTCCCAGGCCTCTGGTAGATATTATCATATAATTATAAATTATTATTGTAAAATAAGTGGATTTTATAAATATCCTGAACAGAAATGTTAAGTTATTTAATTGCAAAGATGGTGACTAAAGTTTAAATTTCAGGTGGAAAAAAATTGATTTCCTTAATTAAGGCATAAAAACTGTACTGGACCAAAATCAGAAATGTGCAGAGTGCAGCAAACCAGGGGCGGTCCTAGCATGTTTGGTGCCCTAGGCTCTGCAGTCGTTCACTTTCCTGTTTCTCCGTATGAATAAAAGATACATAAGCTGAGAGTGTTTCTCAAAACTGGGTTGTTCATTTTAATCTCTTTGTCTTGTTTTCAGAAAACATCAAATTTTAATGAATTTAAAATAATAATATTCTGCATGTACACCCATCAAATACATAATATTTTAGGTTGTTCATTTGATGTAAAACTGCTTCCAGGTTTGTTACACCAACTGTTTCACTTCATAGATGCTTTTCTGATCTAGTTATTTTTTTTCTGAAAATCTAAAATTTTACAATCCTACTATTTATCCTAATATGATTTATCCTAAGGTCCCAAAGAAGGATTTACTTACTTGGACAACCCGTTCTCACTCCCAAAGCGTAACATTTTACGCTAGGTGACAAATCGTCACCATATTACGTTTTCGGCTACCCACCACGTTCCTAAATGACGACCTCGGAAAAAAGAGGAAATGTGAGAACCGTCTGGACAGAATCTACACATGTTCGCTCTTTTTCTTCAAATCGCTTAGAAACACGCTATTTAACATCATTAAAGTCCTGGTTAAGTTCAGGAATAAGGTTATGGTCAGAGCTAGGGATAAGGTTAGGTTTAGGGCTGGAATACAGGGCTGGAACGTCTATTACCGCAGGAGCGTCATTGCACTGGATTCCAGCCATCACCCGCCGCGTACCATAAGAACACCGAAGGTCTCCTTTTGCGTTCCTCAGGAACGCCGCGGGACGTGACAAAACGTCGACATGTTACGCCTCGGGAGTGAGAACGCTCTGACTTGGACTAACATGAACAAAGAAAAAAGTCAATAAATGCTTGCAGCATCTAGTGCTTTCAACTAGGACATTTTGTTTATTTATTATATGTATTAATTATATATAAAGTATTGAATTATTGCAGTCAACACTGAGAGGACATTTATTCTGTCGGCATCTGTAGCTCTAGTACCTCCAGTAGCCAGAGCTGGAGATTTTTATGAATGGGAGTCACTGGTAGGATCAAGAACAAGGGTGACGGTGGTGTTGGCATTTGGAAAAAAAAGTGAAAGAAAACATATGGCATTAATTCTATTTTAATTAAATGCTTATTTGTATTATTTTATTATAATTTAACATGTACTTTACAACGGACAAAACACATGACCTGCTGCGCAAAGTATTCCCTTGAGTGGGTAGTAGGTACATTTATTGTTAGTATAACTCCAAAAATGGTGCTCCTGTGTGTTAACTCGCAAAATCAAAGAGAATTTTTTTTCAAAGCAGTTTTATTTATTTACCTTCACTTCTGGACATAATTGGCAAGCTAGTGAAACAATAATAGGCATCTATCTGTATATTATGAAAATGATGTTAAAAAAAACAAATAATCAACTCAATTAGCAAGCACAATGCAAGAAGAAAGGAAAAACTACTTCACACTCAAGTCAAGTCTCAACAAATCAATCGATAAGCTGTGACACAGATTTGGAGGATAACTTTGGTCCGCTTCTTTACTGGCCTCTCTTCCCACTGACAAAAAGGCCCATAAAAAGGAAAAAATGTCATTCAGTGAAGCATCAAATCCAAGTGATGTAATTGGTTTACCAGCACAATGGAAACACATAATTATATAAAATCACATTTAGAGAAATAATATTTTAGGTTCTTCCCATCTTAGGAACACACTGGAACATGTCAGCTTTGCTGGTTGTTTTTCATTTTTACCCCCTCACGTTACTATTTTATGTTTGGTGTAATAACTAAAAAGTAAAACTGGCTTTTTGAAATGGATTTTGATTTAATATTATGAATATTGAAAGAAACAGAAAATACGAAAGGGATAACAAAATTGTTTTGGTTTTTCCCTCAGTAAATATAAAAGCACTAATAAAAAAAGCCCCAATTGAAGTCTAAATAGAACCCAAGAGTTGACATTACAGTGGAACTGTGAAAACCGGAGCAGTCTTCATAAACTGCACTGTGAAGAGTGAAGAAGATAGATTAGATGAGGATTGAATATGTTTATAGATGGAGTACTGAAACACATCTATCCACCCTTTGGAGGACATATGTAGGACAACAGAACATTAATCATGTTCTTGATAATTGGAGGTTGTGGGTGCATGAGGTGTGGCAGGTGGTGGGCCAGAACCATCTCCCAGGCATCCACCAGATGGACATTCAATCCTCTGAATATAGCCTTGAGTGCCTTTAGCCGCTGAAAAGTGTACCAGTCGCTGTTAACAAATGCACCAAGAATTGTATAAGGTTTGGGATTTCCAGTCCGAATGACAACCACTGTGCCTGGAGCCCTGGACAGTAGCCGTACCACTGCACTGCGGATGGTCATCAGTCGACGGATGTAGAACCCAATAGGGAAATTGTCAAAGTGTGCCCAGATGCCAAAAACTACTACAGTGTTACTGCCTCCAACCACATTGTCCAGCTCATTGGCAATATAATGCAGCTCCATGGATGGGACAATGACAGTACGTAGAGGAGGACCATGGGTGCGGTACCTTACAAAGATGTTATTCGCATAGTCCAGGGCCGTTAAAGGTCCAATTGATTTGCGGCTATGAAGGTTAAACTCCTTTAGATCTAAAAGAATTCCAAAGGGAATAAATTAAACTACATAAATAAAATAGTGTGAATAAATTATTGTTCTTTGCCAGAAAGGTTTGCAGAGCAGCTACCTGGTAGTGCTGCATTAAGGTACTCAAACCACTGCCTCATTGTGGAGTCTCCATACATATGGACCAGCTTTCCTTTCAGACACTGAGTGATGGCTGAGGAAGTGTTGAACTGATGAACGGTAGTGCCACCTAGTGCTCGCCACACACCCTGGTAGTAATAGCCAGACGGTTCAGACTCCACACTGCTGCTGCTCACCTCTGACTGACCTGGTAAGCAGTAAAACAGACAATGTGTATTTTAATAAGTAAAAATACACACACACACAAACAAAGCCTTTCCTTAACCTGTATAAACTCAATTAATCTGACAAATGCAGCATATGCAGTGTGCAGATACAGTACCTGGTCCATGAGGCACTGGAAAGTGGCTGGTTAGGGCAAAAGCCAGGGTACACCCTGGACATGTCACCAGTCTGTCACAGCGCTAACACATAAAGACGAATAACCATTTACACCAGATTCAAATCTATGGACAATTTAGATTGACCAATTAACCTAACCCCACATACTCCATGTCTTTGGACTGTGAGACGAAGCTGCAGTACCTGGAAAGAACCAATGCAAACACGGGGAGAAAATGTAAACTCTAGAAAGAAAGGCCCCAACCATGTGTCGGAATTGAACCCAGGATCTTCTTACCTTCTTGCTACTAATTGCACGACTATGCTACCTGGTTCAGGTATGTCGTTGAAAATAAAATCTCAGGACTTACCACAATTCACTGATCACATTTAGTTGGTGGACCGATACATCATGTTCACCAAGGAGAAAGGTGGCAGGTTAGCCTTCTTGGAGGCCTTCTGTGAGGTTTGCATCAGTAATGACGGACATTTAAACCTTGATGTGTACCATAAAGTAACCCATACAAATAAGTATTTAAAGTTTGACCATTGGCGTGCAAACTGGATGTCATCGCACTGTGAGACAGAGTGAAAACCATCCCCACAGAGAGGCCAGGGAAGATATGGAGATGAAGATTAAGATATAGATGTTAGCAGTAAGATTTGTATTTTTACCTTTCTGTTTTGGCAAAACAGTGACACTGGCAGGTCCTGAAGCTGGAATGGATACTTTCATGTTTACGCGGCTGAGGAAAGTACATACATTACAATCTTTTCACAAAAATTGGAAAGTATTAAAATGATTTTTAAACTAGAGATGTACTAGATACAGTGAATCAAATTCAATTTTTTATCATTGTCATATTTAGGTAACAATGGCACATCACTACTGACAATGAAAATTTTAGGCTCAGTAGGCAGCAAACATAGCTTGAGTTATAAACTACCAATCATTAAGCTACAGACCAGATAGAGAAAATATGGAACATTTTTCCAGGTAGCAAGCTACATAGTTCCATCTCTATTCTAGCAAATCTAACGAGCTTGGAAAGAAAAGCGTCTGGACTTCTTTGAGTTGCTTGAAGACGTCTCACCTCTCATCTGAGAAGCTTCTTCAGTTCTAAGGTCAAATGGTGGAGAGTCCCAGATTTAAACCCAGTGGGAGTTTCCCCCCAAAGAGGGACAAAGGACCCCTGATGATCCTCTACCTAATCACATGAGCCAAGGTGTGAAAGCAGGTGTGGGTCACAATCAGCCATTTCTCTGCAACAGTTGCCCATAGTGGACCTCATCACAGCCACAGAAACTGCCATACGGATTAATAAATTATCACAGACAGAAGCAGAGCAAATCAGGATGAAAGTCTCAGCCACCCTCTCCAGTGCCAAAGTCCCTCCGTCTAACCTCACATTACAAGAAAAGATGGCTGTCGCTTCCCTGAGCAAAGACCACAACATCACTATATTACCAGCTGATAAGGAAAGGTGCACCGTGGTCCTAAACACAACAGATTACCACACAAAGATCACTACTCTCAGGTAGTGACAACAATACCTACAAAGCCTTAAAGCGAGACCCCACAAGCAGCTACAAAAAGAAAGTTATAGCTTGCCTTCAAGACCTTGAAAGGGACGAAATCATTGACCGCCTTACATATCACCACCTTTACCCAGGGGATGCCATACCCTGCATTTATGGACTTCCTAAGATCCACAAAGAAGGTGTCCCACTCAGACCCATTGTCAGTAGCATAAACTCAGCCACTTATAACATTGCTAAACACCTTGCTACCATCCTAGCACCTCTTGTGGGGGAACACCCCACATCATATCAAAAACTCCACCGACTTCACCGACAAGATCCAGAAACTTACCCAGGACCCAGATGAAACCATGGTGTCCTTTGATGTAGTCTCTCTCTTCACTTGGATAAACACCACAGAGGCAGTGGAGACTGTCAGAAAATGACTACAAGACAGCTCCTTGGAAGACAGGACCAACTTCACACCCGATCAGATTTGCACACTGTTAGACCTCTGCCTCACCACTACATATTTCAAATACAACGAGGGTTTCTACAGACAAAAACATGGCTGCGCCATAGGCTCCCCGTGTCACCTATTGTAGCCAACCTTTACATGGAGGAAGTGGAAAGAAAGGCTCTTGGTTATTTTAACCCTTTAAGACCTACCATAGAACCAAGTCCGCCAGAGCCCGGTGGGCCGCTGGCGATTTTTTGTTTTTATGGGCCGATGGATTTTTTTTTTATTTTTAGGAAGGGTATATATAATGAAAGGTGTTGGATTGGCCAATTGGTCATGATCGACTCTGGGCTGGAGCAATTACAGCCGAGGAGGCCGGATACACCCTCCCCCTTGTTTAGCAATCATGCCGGCTCTATCAAGCCTTGGTCAGCTATCACGCTGGTGGATAACGCAGCTCTCTGACAACGTGGAAGCACTTTTGCAAATATATGATATTTTGATAAATTAAGTAGATATTTGAGCATTACACAGCTACATTCTCACCTGAAAATATCTTAGAAGGTTATTTTGTGACCCAGAAAGGGTAATCTAGGGAAAAGGAGGATCGCATTTGTCGGCCGCGGTTGTCGGAGCCTGTGCATTCTTGTAAGCGCGGCAATGGCGGAGGAGCACAGCTAAAAAACTGTTAAATATTACTTTTTCTGGGTCACAAAATAAACTTTTAAGATATTTTCAGGCAAGAATGTAGCTGTGTAAAGTTCAAATATCTGCTCCAGCTCAAGACATCACATATTTGCAAAAATGGATCAAAGGATCAAATCAGCTTCTAAAAAATGTTCTGTTTTTTCTCCCTCTGCTTGCTTCTTACTGTCTTTGCAGCTCGGGACCAGCACTCCTGCTGTTGGACAGAAAGACATCAACTCAGTGGTAAGTATTTTGGTTTTCCAATATATTAGCAACTGTCAGTGACATTTATATTAATCAGGCTGAACTTTAATCATACTTTAGATCAGCCTGTTTTACTTATTGTTTTATTTGTGCTTTGGTTTGGGGAAGTTGTTTCTTTACTGATCTTTTCCTGTCTTCTGTCATTAGACTTGAGATATGACTGCACTATGCTGTTGCTGTTGATTCCAGTAAATTCTACAAGACACGCTGTGTAAGTAAACAAACAACAACAGTTTGGTCTGCATTTCTTGAAAGATCACATCCCCAAACTTAGTTTAGAGGGTCTATACTGTATATAGTGAAGTCTGCAAGTTTTCTAACAGCAAAATTTTCTTTGTGCCCAAATCATTTTGCACATCATTAGAATGAAAGTTATTGGCCATGTTTGCATCGCCCTTTTTAAAATCATGCTTTCATGATATTATCGTATGTTGGGTGGTGGTCAGGGCTATCCAGACTGACAAGTGGGACATTGAATGTCACCTCTCCGGTGGGGAGGGAGCCTGAGACTGTCTAAATTGGAGTCTGTTCTATACCAAATGCAGAAAAAAATGTTTTAAGAAAGTAATTAAGTTCATGTTCCAAAAAATATGATTGTTTGGTTGCAGGACACCAGGAGAGATGAGTACTCCGTCACAGATGGTGTGGTCAGTGAAGATGGTTGCCTGCAGGTTCAAGCTCATTGCATCTCCAACCCACATCCACTGCCACTGTACTTAAGGGAAGTTAAAGACTTTCTTCTGCACCTACATTTGGATCACCTCGATCCATGATAGTCATTCAGGCAGTAATGCCTGGACTGGAAACAAGCCATCCTTAAAATATTACAACATTCCAGCTCAGGTGTTGGAATGAAAAACAAATGTGTTGTTTAAATTAGAGACTGCACTTATGACAGAACAATAAATATTTTATTTTGATTATATAAGTAATGTAAGTACAAAACAAACTTGTGGTAGGCCTAAACTTATTTTCATAATAATTACATCTGAGACTTTGTTTCATTGTAAGATTATAACAGTGATGGCAATATAATTGTTTGTTGTTCAGCAGAACAGTGTCCAGTATGTTGGCTGTTATACTTTGTTGTGTTTGAAAATAAAAGTTGGGCTGATTTTAACATCATTACAAAAAGTGTTGTTAATTATTTTTAATCATATTCAGGTTATCACAAATTGTTTTTTCATTTAGTTGAACTTAAAATGTTTGTCAGTAGGTAAACAATTAGTGTTGTACTGTCAGAAATATCAAGTTATTCTTAATACAGCATACTTGCAAATAATAAGTTGTCCTAACAGTCATCTTAAGTAAGCTTTACTTAGTTTTTTTGAGGCAATGAGTTTGCTTTTTTTTTTTAAATCTGGAAACTACATAGGTTTTTACTCTATACTCAAAGTGAATAAGTTGCCTTAACTTAGTCATCTTAAGTAAACTTTACTCAATTTTTTTGAGTTCTGGGAACTAATGAGGCTGTACAGTGTACTCAAAATGGGTAAGTTGCCCTAGCTTAATCATCTTACGTAAAACTTTACTCATTTTTTTTTAGGCCACAAGTTTACATCATTTTTTTGAGTTCTGTGAACTAATTAGATTTTACAGTGCAGCCACTGGTACAGATATGTAGACGACACCTGGGTCAAAATCAAAACACAAGAAGTGGAATCCTTCACTGCGCACATTAACTCGGTGGATAAAAACATCAAGTTCAACAGGGAAGGATAACTGTTTGCCTTTCCTGTGCACATTGAAGAGAATGGCAACCTCAACATTGAAGTTTACCGGAAGCCCACACACACGGACCAGTACCTCCTCTTTGACTCCCATCACCCTCTATAACACAAACTTGGGGTAATCAGGACCCTACACCACCGGGCTAAACATGTTCCCTTTAAGCCTGAAGGGAAAAAGAAGGAACACACGCATGTAAAGGAAGCATTTAAAACATGCGGTTATCCTAATTGGGCGTTTATAAAGTCAGCAAAGAGTCACAGAAAAGAAGATCAGACACCAGCGAGGGAGGATAAGAAAGACAGACGCAACAACATTGTCATCCCTTATGTAGCCGGTGTATCAGAGAAACTCAGGAGGGTTTTCTCCAAGCATGACATCCCAGTGTATTTCAGACCCAGCAACACACTCAGACAAAAAAACTTGTTTACTCGAAAGACAAAACTCCAAAACACAGACTTAACAATGTGGTGTATGCTGTACAGTGCAGCGAGTAATGCCCAGACCTCTACATTGGAGAGACCAAACAGCCACTTCACAAGCACATGGCACAACATAGAAGAGCCACCTCCACAGGACAAGACTCAGCAGTCCATCTGCATTTAAAGGACAAAGGTCACTCTTTCGAGGATGCCAATGTTCACATTTTGGAAAGAGAGGGCAGATGGTTTGAAAGAGTGAAAGAAGCCATCTATGTCCACTGTGAGCGACCATCTTTGAACAGAGGCGGTGGTTTACAACAACAACTGTCTGCCATCTATAATCCAGTTTTGAGTTCCCTTCCCAGACGCCTCAACGTCCACTCACATCCTGGGCCATCTGACCTCAGGAAATCACATAATAGTGTGGGGCCAGGTTTCACAATGAGCTCACCTGAAACCCTGGCTGATTGTGACCCACACCCGCTTTCACACCTTGGCTCATGTGATTAGGTAGAGGATCATCAGGGGGTCCTTTGTCCCTCTTTGGGGGGAAACTCCCACTGGGTTTAAATCTGGGACTCTCCACCATTTGAACCTAAGAACTGAAGAAGCTTCTCAGATGAGAGGTGAGACGTCTTCAAGCAACTCAAAGAAGTCCAGACGCTTTTCTTTCCAAGCTCCTTAGACTAGGATAAACTGGATGACTGAGAACCTTCACAGACATATTCTAGCAAATATTAAAAAGTGAGGGCATTTTATTTCATGTGTTTTGACATAGTATTGTAGCAAAGTATTTTGCAAAGTAGCCCTTATTTTCCCTTGTATTAGTTTAGATATGATTTTAGTAACTCTAGAAATTGAACCCCACAGGTAATGCTCACCTCTGGAAAAGCTTCTCCATGGTTGTCAGGCTTGCTTTATATCCTCCATTGTAGTTGCTCATCCTGGTGTCACAACTCATATTTGCTGGCTTATAGCAGAACCATGGCTCACCTGTACGTAAATCAGTGTAGTTGCACACAGGCTGGGTTGGACGTAAACATACGTTGCAGGTGGTTGTTCTAGTGAGCAAGCTCGAGCGGAACTGACTCTTGAAGTAGATCCTGTCGGGTTCTTCTATGTCCACCCTACGCAACTCTGTGACTGCCTCACTGGGATGAACCAGTGTCACCTGGTAGGACAATTAATCAAAGTTTTGAAATTTTGGTCTCACAGAAGTATATATAATATGGATCTGGCACATGGTACTTTTAAATATTATTAAGCAAGCCAGAGCTTCATTGTGCTACAGCAAATGTGAAGTTGTTAATATAAATAGTCCCTGCAGGCCAGGATAGGTCTGAACCTTTGATCTGGCACCAGGAAGCATCCAGTCTCCTGAAGTGTCACCTCTTATAAATAATAATAACAACAATACTACTACTACTACTACTACTACTACTACTACTACTAATAATAATAATAATGATAACAATAATGATAATAATAATAATAATAATAATAATAATAATAATAATAATACATTTTAATTAAGAAAGCGCCTTTCAAAACACTGAGGGAAGTGATTATTATTGTCACGGTTTGCCGGGGCAAGCTGTGTGGAATACTTAACGGACCCAAGATGCAGACTGCTTAAGTGGAGGATGAGCTTTATTTACAACCGGATAAGTACAACAAAAGGGGTGGCGAGAAACAGAACGGTAAAAACTCTAAACTGGGAAAACTAAACTAAACACAAAACAAAACAGGAGCACCAGAAGGTCAAAAGACAAAAAGAAAAACAAAACACGAGTCCAAAACCAAAAGAAAAGAAGCACACCAGAGCACAGGAAAACAGAGTCCAAAACAGAAGAGGTCAGGGGGCCGGCCAGCACAGGAGTCCAAACAGTTCAGGGGGCCGACCGCACGGACGGCAACGGCGGCGATGTGGACACAGTTCGGGAGGCCGACCGTGCGGAAGGCAATGGCGACGATGACAACACTGGTCCGGGGCCGACCGTGCGGAAGGCAATGGTGGCCACTCAGGCGAAGAGGGTCCGGGGGCTGGCCGTGCGGAAGGCAACGGCGGCCACTCAGGCGAAGAGGGTCCGGGGGCCGGCCGTGCGGAAGGCCACGGCGGCCACTCAGGCGATGGCGGTCCGGGGGCCGGCCGTGCGGAAGGCCACGGCGGCCACTCAGGCGAAGAAGGTCCGGGGGCCGGCCATGCGGAAGGCAACGGCGGCAACGTGGAAACAGGTCAGGGGGACGGCCGTTCGGGCGGCGACGGCGATCCAGGGGCCGGCCGTGCGGAAGGCAACGGCGGCCACTCAGGCGAAGAGGGTCCGGGGGCCGGCCATGCGGAAGGCAACGGCGATGGCACCCGGCCAGTGGCCTAGCCAGCAGCCTAGAAAGAGGCCGTTTAGCTGCAGACCCAAACGAGGCTGGGCCAGGCGAGGCTGAAGGCACGGAGGCTGGGCCAAGCAAGGCTGAAGACTCTGAGGCTGGGCCAGATGAGGCTGAAGACTCTGAGGCTGGACCGGGCGACGCTGAAGCTCATGCGGATGCCGGGGCCGGACCAGGCGAAGATGATGAAGCCGGGACCGGACCAGGCGAAGATGATGAAGCTGCACCAGGCGAGGATGAAGCTGCAGGCGGCGGCGTGGAAGCCGGAGACGGAGGCGCTGCAGGCGGCGGAGTGGAAGCCGGAGGTGCCGCAGACTGAACGGATCCCTTGGACTCTCCAGTGACGACAGGAGACGAAGGCCGGACGGGCCCCTCGGACCCTCCAGCGGAGACTGGAGACGAAGGCCGGACGGGCCCCTCGGACCCTCCAGCGGAGACAGGAGACGAAGGCCGGACGGGCCCCTCGGACCCTCCAGCGGAGACAGGAGACGAAGGCCGGAGCGGTCCCTCGGACCCTCCAGCGGAGACAGGAGACGAAGGCCGGAGCGGTCCCTCGGACCCTCCAGCAGAAGTCAGCATTAAGCCAGCAGTCATGGAGGCCACTAGCTGACACAACGGCGACTGGCAATGCACCGAGCACTGGCTCTGACCAGGCAACGCTGACATGGTGCAGTTCTCAGGTGGCTGCTTAAACTTCAGGGGTCCAGAATCAGCTGGGGACTGAGACCTAGCCTCTGGGGAAACCCTGGAGCGGCAAACAGTGCCAATGGCGGCTGAACCATGAAAAGCACCTTGAGGTGAAATTAAACTTTCTCCCTGCATGGAGTGAGTGTGTGAGACCAGTAACACTGGAGCTACGGGGCCTGAGCTACAGGTTGCACTGGAGCTACGGGGGCCTGAGCTACAGGTTGCTCTGGAGCTACGGGGGCCTGAGCTACAGGTGGTTCTGGAGCTACCGGGGCCTGAGCTACAGGTGGCTCTGGAGCTACGGGGGCCTGAGCTGAAAGTGACACTTGAGGCTCTGGAAACTGGCAGGCCGGAAAAGAGCCGTTGCAGCCGATCTTCCGCTGCGCGGCGAAGCTCTTCCGGGGGGTGTTCCAGCCATAGGCTGAGAAGATTCTCCACAGTGAAAATGATATCGTCCTTTAGCTCCTCAGAAGGGTTGCAAGCTGCTGGGTCCATAGTGGCTGGTTCGTACTGTCACGGTTTACACACAGGTGGGGAACACAGCTGGAAGTGATTATCGTGACAAGACTAGGGAGGCAAACTGAAAACACTCACATAAGACGCAGACCTTCACAATAAAACAGGAAACACATACACGCAATGACATAACACACCAACTTAACACAGACTGGGGGACACAGAACATAGGAACATGAACCATGAAACAGAAGAATACAAACACCCAAGGTAACCAAAACCACAGAATACTAATAGACTAAACATAAACACGGAGTCGCAGACTCCGGACCATGAGAATTATTAGTTAAGTATGAGTGGAGTTGTGTGGCAACTATCTTTTCAAGAATTATTGATAGATAGCTCTTTGCTGTTTGCTTTCTCTTCTGTTTTTTTCTCCATACAGGTGACCCAGGTGCTTTGTTTTTTTTTTTTGTTTTTTTTCTTTCTTCCCCCCCTTCTCACCCTCTCTTCTCCCCTTTGGTTTTCTTTCTCTCCCTCTCTTTCTTTCATTCTTTCTCCCTGTCCTATCCCCAGTCATGTCTGTCCCGTTTGTAGCAACCGAAAATAAAATAAATTCATAATTATAATAAAGGTCAATCAAATGGACCAATATGGCAAGGCCATGATGATCCACTTGGTAAAATAAATCCGCTTGGCATCTCTCTTGGCCTTAAGACAATAATTCTGATGGTTAAAGATCCAAATGGGACACAAAAAAAAATAAAAAATAAAAAAATAAAAAGAATTATTGATAGAAATGGTAAATTGGAGAAAGGATGGAAATTATTCCTGTGACCATTAGCTTTCTTAATCTGAGGCCTCCCGCATCCTGGGGAGACTGCACGTCCATGAATCCACACACAACCTGAGCCACTTCCATACACATGGGGCCTTGTGTGCCTGACCTCACACACCTGTGGGTCCCGTGCACCTTGACCCTGAAGGTGAGTCCGAGCCTGTTTCCTATCCCAGATGAGTCCAAGCCTCCCATGTATTTTGAGAGTCTTCACCTCTGCTGCTCATCATCTGCCAAGTTTCCAATGCCACATAATTTCCTTAAGGATTAAGTAAGTATCCTCAATCTGAAGGGATTCTGCCTGCCTCCTCCATTATTGTTGGCCTCTGATTATAATCCCAGAGCGTCATCTCACTATTGGTTTATACATATACATATATATATATACATATATATATATATATATATATATATATATATATATATATATATATATATATATCTTGTGCTTAGTGCAGGCAAGACCCCGGGTGCAGGCTGTGTAAAGATGCTCCAGAGACAATCCGGCACATAACAGCAGGATGCAAGATGCTAGCAGGCAAGGCATACATGGAACGCCATAACCAAGTGGCCGGCATAGTATAAAGGGACATCTGTGCCAAGTATAACCTGGAAGTCCCAAGGTCAAAATGGGAGCTGCCCCCAAGGGTGATGAAGAATGACCGAGCTAAGATCCTGTGGGACTTCCAGATACAGACGGGCAAAATGGTGGTGGCTAACCAACCGGACATAGTGGTGGTAGACAAACAGAAGAAGACGGCCGTAGTGATCGATGTAGCGGTTCCAAATGACAGCAACATCAGGAAGAAGGAACACGAGAAGCTCGAGAAATACCAAGGGCTCAGAGAAGAGCTCGAGAGGATGTGGAGGGTGAAGGTAATGGTGGTCCCCGTGGTAATCGGAGCACTAGGTGCGGTGACTCCCAAACTAGGTGAGTGGCTCCAGCAGATCCCGGGAACAACATCGGAGATCTCTGTCCAGAAGAGCGCAGTCCTAGGAACAGCGAAGATACTGCGCAGGACCCTCAAGCTCCCCGGCCTCTGGTAGAGGCTAGAGGCTAAGATCAAGGTAGCACGGAGGGAGGTCAGCCACCTATCGGAGTTGCAGCAAGGTGGGATGAAGAAGGTGCCTAAGAAGTACAGGAGGCTGTCCATACCTGAGGCCTTGGAAACTGCCAAGCAACGACTCACAGCCTTGGCCAGCCGCTTGAGGAGGTACACCAGAGAGATAGAAGGCAGGAGAATAAACCAGTTGTTCTCCACAGAACCAGACAAGGTTAACTCTCAGTGGCAGGGGAACAATATGAGAACAGCACCACCAAGGCTGGAGACAGAATAATACTGGAAGAGCATATGGGAGAAGGACACAACCCATAACAGCAATGTTCAGTGGCTAGTGGATCAGAGGGCAGACCACAGAAACCTCCCTGAACAGGGTCCAGTAACCATCACAGTGGCAGATATCCAAGAAAGGGTCTCCAGTATGAAGAGTTGGACAGCACCAGTCCCTGAGATGGTTCATGCCTACTGGCTGAAGAAGCTGACTGCGCTCCACGAGCGCCTGGCAGCACAAATGAACCAGCTGCTAGTTGACGAGAGACACCCAGAATGGCTAACCAAAGGCCTGACAGTCCTGATCCTCAAGGACCCCCAGAAGGGACCGGTCCCCTCCAACTACCGACCAATAACCCCCCTCAAGACCATGTGAAAGCTCCTGTCAGGCATCATAGCGGCTAAGATGAACAGGCACATGGGTCGATACATGAGCGGGGCACAGAAAGGGATGAGCTAGAATACCAGAGGCACAAAACACCAGCTACTGGCAGACCGAGCAGTCAGCCGAGACTGCAGGACTAGGCTGACTAACCTGTGCACTGCCTGGATTGATTACAAGAAGGTCTATGACTCAATGCCCCACACCTGGATCCTGGAATGCCTAGAACTATATAATAATAATAATGGATACTTTATTGATCCCCATGGGGAAATTACTTGTTTTTCTCTGCATTTGACCCATTCACTCAGTGAAGCAGTGGGCAGCCACTAAGCAGGCGCCCGGGGAGCAGTGTGTAGGGACGGTACCTTGCTCAGGGGTACCTCAGGGTAGCCGTTAAGTGGATTCGAACCCCCAACCTTCCGATCATGGGGTGACCACTTTACCTACTGAGCTATCCCTGCCCTTATATAAGATCAACAGGACCCTAAGAGCCTTCATCAGGAACTCAATGGGGATGTGGCGGACAACACTGGAGGCCAACCTCAAGCCCATAGCACAAGTCACCATCAAGTGCGGGATCTACCAAGGAGATGCTCTGTTCCCACTGCTGTTCTGCATAGGCCTTAACCCCCTTAGTGAGATCATTGACAAGACTGCTACGGATACCGACTACGGAATGGAACAGTTTTCAGCCACCTCCGGTACATGGATGACATCAAGCTGTATGCCAAGAGTGAACGAGACATCGATTCATTGATCCATACCACCAGGACATACAGCAATGACATCGGAATGTCGTTCGGACTGGAGAAGTGTAGTCGGATGATAACAAAGACAGGGAAGGTAGTCAGAACTGAGGGGATTGAACTACCAGAGGGCAACATTGAAGACATAGAGGACAGCTACAAGTACCTGGGGATCCCATAGGCAAATGGAAACCAAGAAGAGGCCACTAGGAAAGCTGCAACCACCAAGTACCTGCAGAGGGTCAGGCAAGTCCTGAGGAGTAGTAGTCCAGAGGAGCTGAACGGTAAGAAAAATATCAGGGCTATCAACACGTACGCCCTACCTGTGATCAGGTACCTTGCTGGAGTAATAGGCTGGCCAAAGGAGGAGATAGAAGCCACTGACATAAAGACAAGAAAGCTCTTTACCATGCATGGAGGGTTTCACCCCAAGTCCAGCATCCCGAGGCTGTACGCTAAGCGGAAGGATGAGCACCACAGTCCAGGATGAGACAAGGAACATCCAGGAATACATCACAAAGATGGCCCCAACTGACAGCGTGCTCAGTGAATACCTCAGGCAGCAGAAACCCAAGAAAGAGGATGAAGGCGAGGAACCATCATGGAAGGACAGGCCCCTGCACGGAATGTACCACCAGCAGATAGCGGAGGTGGCCGATACCCAGAAATCCTACCAGTGGCTGGACAAAGCTGGACTGAAAGACAGCACGGAGGCACTAATCATGGCAACACAGGAACAAGCACTGAGCACAAGATCCATAGAAGCTGGGGTCTATCACACCAGGCAAGACCCCAGGTGCAGGCTGTGTAAAGATGCCCCAAAGACAATCCAGCACATAACAGCAGGGTGCAAGATGCTAGCAGGCAAGGCATACATGGAACGCCATAACCAAGTGGCCGGCATAGTGTACTCCTCCCCCTTTTGTGAGTGGGGACGCTTCCTCTCTTTGCACTTTAAATGCTTTGCTTCTTTTATTGATTTTTATTGATTTTTATGCTGATTTTTTCCCTTTTTTCCATATGAGCTTACCTGCAATAGCTTTTGGACACTTATAGATCATTTGGACTAAAGTGTTCTTAACAGAAACAACAACATTTTTATAGTTGCCTTATCTTCAGCGCTCCATGTGTCTGTGGCCTACACACAGCTGAAGCCTGATTACAGTGTCTGGCCACCGAACAGCCTCAATAGCCTGGAAAGGTGCTAACCACTAGGCTAACTAGCAACATGATGCCTTCCCTCTCCACAGACGACTACCACAGCCTCCTGCAGAAGATTGCAGCACTGGAGACCAAAATTCATCATTTAGAAGTAAACGTGGAGGTAAATGGACTGTGTGGAAATGAAACAATCTTGCCTTTGATTCAAAACAATGGCGATGAGCAAGCTAATACACAGCTAAGGAGCACAGATAACATGACCAAGAAAGTAGACTCTGTGCATTATAAGAAATCCTCAAGCGATAATCCCCCCTTGGACTGTCTTGGTGCAAAGCCAAGACATAAATCATGTCTCCTGGAAGGGGGAGGACGTATCACAGACAGGGCACAGCGAGCTGAAATCTCTGAAACTGACTGGCCTTCACTTCCTACGAGACAGAGAAGCTCTTCTACCCCTGTATACGGGAGGAAACAGGACTGGACAACCGTGAATAGGAAGGTTAACAACAAACCTCCAAAACAACTGAATGTGAAACTGCAGAACAGATTTGCTCCACTATCAAAGGACCCTGGATCTATATCGGACAACCATCCATCTAAAAGTAGCGAAGTAAGGTCTGAAAATCTGTTGAAAAGTAAAAGGCCACAGGGAAAGCTAAAGGCTAGGCCTGAAACTCTGATTGTGGGTGACTCTGCCGTAAAGGATGTACAAAGGATGTGCGGTAAGAACACTAAAGTCCTCTGCTTTCCTAAGGATATGGTCAACAACCTGAAGGAGAGAATTCTTCAAATTGCAGATGAATATCCAACTGTGACAAACATTGTTCTGCATACAGGGTCAAAGAATGTGTCCAAACAACAGTCGGAGGTTCTGAAACAGGACTTTACTGGATTATAAAATACTGTAAACTCTCTGAATGCAGCTGTATTCATCAGTGGATTATATTATTATATATATATTATATAACACAGGCTGTGTAAAGATGCTCCAGAGACAATCTGGCACATAACAGCAGGGTGCAAGATGCTAGCAGGCAAGGCATACATGGAACGCCATAACCAAGTGGCCGGCATAGTATAAAGGGACATCTGTGCCAAGTATAACCTGGAAGTCCTGAGGTCAAAATGGGAAATGCCCCCAAGGGTGGTGGAGAATGACCGAGCTAAGATCCTGTGGGACTTCCAGATATAGACGGACAAAATGGTGGTGGTAGACAAACAGAAGAAGACGGCCGTAGTGATCGATGTAGCGGTTCTGAATGACAGCAATATCAGGAAGAAGGAACACGAAAAGCTCGAGAAATACCAAGGGCTCAGAGAAGAGCTTGTGAAGATGTGGAGGGGGAAGGCAACAGTGGTCCCAGTGGTAATCGGAGCACTAGGTGCAGGGAACAGCGAAGAAACTGTCTTCAATAAGAATTGTTGGCATTGGTGCTTTAGCATAACATCAAGTATGTGGTCATTAAGTGTCCCTTAAAGCAAGTAAGCTTGAAACTCACCTTAGACTAAGTACCTCATTATCCATAGCTACAGCAATATTAGTCATCACAGAGTGATGTGCTATTTACTTAATCACTTATCTTTGCTCACACACTTATTTTATTGTCCAGCTATCAACATAAAGAATGTGAGGCCCTTGACTACTAAAATACACACATTTTATTATATTTTTAGTTTTTTATTTCTATTTTATTAGTACTAGTCTTGTTATTTTTTGTTATTATTTTCTGTTTATTTCATTATCATTTCAGTTGATGCAATAATAAACTTCACAATTATGGGATAAATTAAGCATTCCTATCTTAAATCTGCTAGCAACTACAAATACATAGATAAACTCTTAGTGACTCCAGCAACAACTCCAGTAACAATAAAAATTAAAAGTTTTATCATCACCTCAACCTGTGCGCTTCCTTCCCAGAGTAAAGAGAATACAGCAGAGTAGGAACCATTGAGATGATCCACCACTTGTCCTGCAACACCAGCACCAAGGGTGGGGTTGTGCAGCCGGGCAAGTAAGACATCTCCTCCATACTTCTTTGTACGGCCCATCAAGTCATATATTTTGATCAGGGCCTCCAGTTTATCCCCTATTTGCCACTGTCCCTCTCTCTTCCTGGGGAGAATGGTGAAGGTGCTGTGGGCTGGATCACTGCTGCTATTCATAAAAAGAGGTGATGGTAAAGATGGGGTTTCAGGCCAAGCAATGGACTCTAGCAGAAGTTGTTCTTCAAGAGTCTCCTCAGGGGACAGTGGTTTTAACTTGCAGAAGTTGTAATGTATGTCAACAGGTTGAGTTACAATGGCAGCTCTTGGATAGGGGATGATGTAGGTGGTGTTTATTTTCTTCTGAAACTGGAAAAGGGAGAGAGCATGGCAGTTATATAAACGCTTCAAACAAAAGAAGTCTGTGTTTAGTTTTAAACACAACATAATGAATGATTCCTCTTGACGTGACATTTCCTGCTTTCACTATCTTGCAATGTATAATGCATGTCAGCTGAATTTCCCAGAGGAACTCACCCAAGCGATTAATAAAGTTTTATCTAGTCTAATCTAGCTCTTTATTCAATACAGTCATCATTAAATTATTACTTTACACCCGGATGTGTAAATGGGGGCTGGATCCAGAAAACTGTAGTGAGGCTATAGGAGGCGTCTGTCCGGGTGGTCTGGGTGAAAACTCTATTTTCGATTGTATGGTAAAGAAACATGGAATAGAGTGTGTGTGATAGGTCAAAAAAGAAAAAATTAAAAAGGGGGAAGGGGAAAAAAGAGAGTGGTTTTCCTAAAAATGGTTTCCTCAGCGTGAACCGGGTAAAAATGTGGAAGAGCAACTGGGGGAGGAAGATACACAAGTGTTTGTAATCAAGGTGACATCATGAGATTTGAGAGAAACAAAATTAGAAACAAAACAACTAGCCATAATGATCATGGGGCTGTCTGTTTCATGAAATATTTTCACCATTTTCATCATTATTATTTTGTTAGTTATCATAAAAGTACCACATGTGTAGTTGCATCACTTTGACATTTCAGAAAATACAAATGTCTGGAAAAAAAATATTATTTGTTGAAATTATTCCGGAAGACTAATGGTATTGTGGAGGTAAACACAGACGACACGAGAGCTCTCGATAAACACTGCTCGTTTATTACTCATCACCACAGAACTGAACACTTTCCCTCCAAAACACAGCAACAACACTTCCTGAGAACTGGGTGTGAGTGGAGCCCTCCAGTGGTCCACCACACATGCCCCCCCCTCCGAACACCCAGTAGGGTCATCCCCTAGTCCAGAACCCTTGCTTTGATTAAACGTCCAGAATGCCTGAACCGGGGAGGTGGAGAGCTGGCGGAGGGGAAACGAGCCTGAGGGCCAGGCTGGCATGGGCGGTCAGGAAAAACTGAAGATAGCTCGGGCCCCGCCAGGTGGGGGGCGCTCCCAGAGGAAGAAGCAGGGTTGTCCAGTCCAGTGGAAGGCGGGCGGCCACGGCAGGGGGCCTGAGCCGGCACCACCTGGTCATCCAGAAGCACATGTGCTGGTTTAAGTCTGTCAATAGAAACAGCCTCCTGCCGACCCCCAAAATCCAAAAGGAAATGCTTCCGGCCCGGCTGAATAACCCGAAAGGGGCCGTCATACAGTGGACGCAGCGGAAGCCTATGAGCGTCATGCCTGACAAAAACAAACTGCGAAGAGTCCAACGACCTCGGAACAAAGGTGTCGGGCACACAATGGTGCACTGGGCCAGGAAGAGAAAACGAGTCTCTTGGGGGACAGGGAGACAGCACAGAGGGAGCAAAGCACGGGGGTGGGCTCTCAGGCAAGAATTCCCCGGGGACCCGGAGGGGCTGACCAAGGACAAGTTCAGCCGGGGAAACCCCAAGGTCTTCTTTAACCGCGCAGCGCAACCCCAGTAAAACCCATGGAAGGCAGTCAACCCAGTTGCCATCTGTGAGAGAAGCACGGAACGCGGCCTTAAGCGACCGGTGGAAACGTTCGCACATCCCGTTGGCCTGCGGGTGGTACAAAGTGGTTCGGTGGACCTTGACCCCCAGGCCGTCAGCCATGGCAGACCAAAGCTCGGAAATGAACTGGGGGCCCCTGTCTGAGGTAATGTCGGCGGGGGGACCGAAACGCGAAACCCACATTGACAAAAATGCCCTGGCCACTGCTGCTGCTGTAGTGGACGCCAGAGGCACTGCCTCAGGCCAGCGGGTTGTGCAGTCCACTACAGTCAAAAGGTGCGTGAAACCTTGTGACTGCGACAGAGGACCAACCAGATCCACATGCACATGATCAAAAAGCCTCCCTGGAACGCGGAAGGATTTGAGGGGCGCCTGTGTGTGCCTATGGATCTTAGCACGTTGGCCTGGGATGCACGCGGCTGCCCAGTCTTTCACCGATTTACGAAGGCCCGGCCAAACAAACCTAGAGCTGACCAGCTTGACCGAGGCCCGGACGCCTGGATGAGAGAGGGCGTGTACGGAGTCGAAAACGCAACGACGCCACGAAAGGGGAACTACAGGGCGTGGACGGCTGGTGGAAACATCGCAAAGCAGGCTAGGCCCGCCGTTCCACACGGGTCTGTCCTCCAGTACAAGGCCCGTTTGCGCAGACCGAAGGGCAAGGACGGCCATAGCCTCAAAGTCTATGCCAACATAAACAGGAGAAACCAGCACGCGGGATAGACAGTCAGCCACGCAGTTGGACTTACCAGCCACGTGCTGAATGTCAGTTGTGAATTCGGAAATGTCTGCCAACTGGCGCTGCTGGCGCCCACTCCACGAATCAGAGACCTTGGACATCGCGAATGTCAAAGGTTTATGATCGACGTACGTGGTGAAGCTCCGACCCTCGAGAAAAAAACGAAAATGCCGCGTGGCGAGGTGTAGGGCCAGCAACTCCCTGTCAAAAATGCTATATTTGCGCTCACTGTCTCTAAGCGTGCGACTAAAAAAGTGAGCGGTTGCCAGACACCGGAGACCCGCTGTTCTAACACTGCGCCCACTGCCACGTCCGACGCGTCGGAGGTCAACGCAATCTCCGCCGACGGAAACGGATGGGCCAGCAGAGCAGCGTTTGCCAGCGCGGTCTTGGCCCCAGAAAATGCCTGGATGCGTTCAGGGAGCCAATCAATCGGGTCCTTAGCTGTTTTACCCTTCAAGGCAGCATAGAGAGGCTGCAGCAGGTGCGCAGCTCTGGGGAGAAAGCGGTTGTAGAAATTGACCATCCCCAAGAACTCCTGCAGCGCTTTAACGGACGCAGGATGCGGAAAAGCCGAAACGGCCCGGACCTTGTCTGGCAACGGAACCACACCGTCGGCGGAAATGCGGTGGCCCAAGAAATCCAGAACCGGCAAGCCGAACTGGCACTTGGAGGGGTTGATGATCAGGCCGTGTGCCACCAAGCGCTGGAAAACCTGATGCAGATGGGACGCGTGCTGACTTTCAGAGCAGCTGGCCACCAATATATCGTCAAGGTACACGAAGACGAAAGGCAGCCCGCGCAAAACAGAGTCCATCAACCGCTGAAAAGTCTGGGCGGCGCCTTTCAGGCCGAACGGCATGCGCAAAAATTCAAACAGGCCGAAAGGGGTAATAACAGCAGTTTTGGGGACGTCTTCGGTGCGCACGGGAACCTGGTGATACCCCCGCACCAAGTCAATTTTAGAAAAAATCGAGGTGCCGGCGAGGTGGGCGGAAAAATCCTGGATGTGGGGAATGGGGTAACGGTCATTCTCCGTGACATTATTCAAACGGCGAAAATCTCCACACGGGCGCCACCGACCGTCTGACTTGGGCACCATGTGTAGCGGAGAAGCCCAGGCACTATTCGAGCGCTGCACTATGCCGAGGCGCTCCATTGCGGCAAACTCTTCCCGAACGACGGAGAGTTTCGCGGGGTCAAGGCGGCGCACACGTGCGAACACTGGGGGACCGACAGTCGGAATATAATGTTCAACCCCGTGCTTCGTTGCCGTATTCGAGAAATTAGGAACAGTCAGTGAAGGGAACTCCAAGAGCAAACGCTGAAAAACATTCCCTGAAGTCACTAAATTAGCCCGATTCAGGGGCTCGATGGCGCGAGTGAAACAGGGCATTGAAGAAAAAGACAGTGCATCGATTAAGCGTCTGTTAGCGACATTGACCAGCAGTCCGTGGGCACAAAGAAAATCAGCGCCCAAAATAGATACAGAGCTAGCGGCAACAACAAAGGTCCATTGGAAATCCCGACCATGAAAACAAACAGTCACGAACCTTTACCCGAACGTTGCGATGGGAGAGCCATTAGCCGCAATAAGCTGCGGTCCGCAGCCCGCTGCTAAACTGTCGGCTCCGGACGGGGGAAGGAGGCTCTTCTGGGAGCCGGAGTCGACCAGGAAACGTCTCCCAGAGCGCGAGTCTTCTATGAAGAGCAGTTTTTCTTTGTCGCCAGCGGTCGTGGCCGCTACAGGGCGCTGGCGGGGTCCATTTGGATAATTTTGAAAATAAAATAGCAGAGCATGTCATTTTGAACTCATTGTGTCACGGTTCGGCATGGCAAACCGTGGGGGGTGTGGGGAAGGAGGACCCAGGCGCGGTGCTCTATATACAAGCAGTGCGTTTATTTACTGTGATGGAACACAACAACAATAAATCCCCGTGCTTTCCCTGACTCCAGTGTCGTGTCTCTCCGTGACCAGTCCGTGTCTCAGCACTCCTCGTGCTGGCTGCCGTCTAGCGCTCCACACTTCTCATGGAGTCTCACGGAATGATCCCGCGTCGGTGGGAGCTCCAAGACTCTCCTAAGTAGCTCCCCCGACGAGGCCTGATCAGCAGCAGGTGTGTGGCTTCAAGTGTGGCCAGACCGTCAGCAGGGCCACACCCACCAGGCCTGAAGGCGCCCACCGAAACACATATACATACTAGAGATGGCACGATACCACTTTTTTATGTCCGATACCGATATCATAAATTTGGATATCTGCCGATACCGATATGAATCCGATATAGTGTTTTTTAATCAACAAAACTGTTTTTTAAAATATCTTGCTGCATTTTGCAAGTCTGCAAGTTCATACTCAAGTTTAAAACAACTACACTAAAGCTATTCTGTTATACCTGTATACAAAAAAAAATATTTCATAGTTCAGCAATACTGATCAATCTAATAAACTTAAACCTACACCATCCTCCCTATTCTGGTATTTTAAAGAGTACTTAGCGTAAATATTAAGCAACCTAACTAATAGGGTTCCAACTCCCAGCAACAACAAAAATAAATAAATAAAAAATAGGGAACCACCCCTCACGCGCCACCTCATGATGCTTAATCGACGTAATCAACCTTAATTTGATGCAGTGTGAAAAAAAAATGCACAGAAATCAATTATTTTTCAAGAAATATTAAATAGATTCAACATCTTTCTTCAACAAAATTGCAGACTGCACAGATGGTACCTTCCCAAAGTAAAGAGTACTATAGCTTACTAGGGTATATATATTAGACTTAATAGTCACTATATACAGTAATTGACTTCTATTCATTTTACATCAAATTAAAACTTTGGGTGTCAGATAATTATTTATTAAAAGCTCGACATTTTAAATGAGAATAAGAAAGAAAAGTATGTCTTTGTGCCCCCTTTTCCCTGTTCATGCCCTATCGGCCCCCCTGGCTAAACTTTGCTAGATCCGCCCCTGCACAGTTACCAGCCGTCAGCTACGTAGAAAAAGATCCTGGTGTAGAAAGTAATATTAAATAAATTCTAACAACAGCTTATCAAGCTTAAACGTTCTGCTGTTGTTCAGCCGCTGGTTTCCTCTTTCTGGTGCAAAGTGGGCCAAAAATAAACAAGAGAGACGGACTGGCGACAGAAAAGCCGATCAGCTGATCATTAAGCAGTTTCACGATTGAAGTAGCAGCCGGAGAGCGAGAGGCAGTCGCTTGTTAAGCTTAACGTGGGAATGCTTTACAAACATTCAGAGATGGACTTACACACTTGCTTTACTTCTCTCGGGGACAACTTTGTCGGACATGAAATCCCGGGTTGGTAGCGAAGCTCCAAATGCTCAACCCGACCACCGACAGGTCTCGCACGCCACAGTCGCTCTATCACGGGATGCATACTGCTCCGACGTGCTAAGGTTATGAGGCGAGTTACAGCGTGTCGCAAGTTTTGTGAGGTGCTTTCGTGATATTTAATGGATCGGATTACATTTTTTATTTCTCTCCGATATCCGATCCAGTAATTTAGGTCAGTATGGATCCGATATTACGTATCGGTATCGGTCCATCTCTAATACATACACACGCAAACAGGGAGAGTTTGTGTTTTTTCATTGGTTAAGCACTGCTTCCAGCCAAGAGTGATACCATATATGCCCCATAGCTGCAGAAAAGGCTAACATTGTTATCTTTTTACAAAAAAACAGCAGAACATGAGAGGTTTTTGGACCAATTTTGTGTTGTCGGCTGATTGGCTTTTCTGTCGCGACTCCGTCTCTCTTCTTTGTTTTTGGCCCACTTTGCACCATAAAGAGGGACCCGCGGATAAACAACAGCAGCACGTTAAGCTTGATAAGCTGTTGTTAGAATTTAGTTAATATTACTTTCTACACCAGGATCCTTTTCTACGTAGCTGACGGCGGGTAACTGTGCAGGGGCGGTTCTAGCAACGTTTAGCCAAGGGGGCAGGTAGGGCATGAACAGGGAAAAGGGGGCACAAAGAAATACTTTTCTTTCTTATTCTCATTTAAAATGTTTAGCCCATATGGAAAAGAAATAGTAAAAACTTGTATGACTTAACTCATGAAAGTGGGCACTTTCATGAGTAAATCATATAAGGCTTACATGATTTACTCATGAAAGTGGCCACTTTCACATTACTTTCATATATTGTTTTAGTAAGTATCCAAAACATACAAGTTTCATTATATAATTTTTCAAGGGATCTTATATCTGTTTTTACTCTTGTATGCTTTTCAAACAAGTTTCACACAAGACAGATACAAACTTTATAAGATTTATATATATCTTTTCCATATGGGAGCTTTTATTAAATAATTATCTGACACCCAAAGTTTTAATTTGATGTAAAAATGAATAGAAGTCCATTACTGTATATAGTAACTATTAAGTCTAATATACCCTAGTAAGCTATAATACTTTTTCCTTTGGGAAGGCACCATCTGTGCAGTCTGCAATTCTGTTAAAGAAAGATGTTGAATCTATTTGTCCGAGCACTTAGATCTGCTACCCAAATTCTTCTGGAGCAACCTCGTTCTCGGCTGAAGTCTCGCGGTGACCGCGCGTTTGCTGTAGCTGCCCCGGTCTTATGGAACAACCTTCCTGTTGCTATCTGGGCGTCTGATTCTATGCCACTATTTAAATCACGGCTGACTTATTTGTTTAATCTTGCCTTTCCACCTAGTTAACACTTGGTGTGCATTGGTACATTTTTATCCGTTATGCTTGTGAACTACTTTTATATCTTATGATTGTCAAGGTTTTTATAATCGATACGTGCCTGGTCCTTCCTCTTTTCCCTCCCATCTCCCTTTTCCTATTTTATTTTTGTCAAGCACCTTGGTATACCCTTGGTTTTTTAGTGTGCTTTATAAATAAAGTTTATTTATTATTGATATTTAATATTTCTTGAAAAATAAAAGATTTCTGTGCATTTTTTTTCACACTGTATCAAATTAAGGTTGATTACGTCAATTAAGCATCATGAGGTGGAGCGTGAGGGGTGGTTCCCTGTTTTCTTTTACGCTAAGTACTCTTTAAAATACCAGAATAGGGAGGATGGTGTAGGTTTAAGTTTATTAGATTGATCAGTATTGCTGAACAATGAAATATTTTTTTTGCAAATAGGTATAACAGAATAGCTTTAGTGTTGTTGTTTTTTAAACTTGAGTATGAACTTATACAAAATGCAGCAAGATATTTAAAAAAACAGTTTTATAGATTAAAAAACACTATATCGGATTCCTATCGGTATTGGCAGATATCCAAATTTATGATATCGGTATCGGACATAAAAAAAGTGGTATCGTGCCATCTCTAGTTACAGCAGAAAGTGGAAAGTTACATAGCAAAAAATAGAAAAACACTGGAACAACATATACTGTTGTTTCAGTGTTTATACAGCAGCTACCAGAGAATTCAACATTAATGAATCAATGGTACGGACCCGTTTGTCAACAGTGCGCCTTATAATCCTTTGCGCCTTATGGTCCAAAAAATACGGTAATGGTTTCTGTTTCTGTATCTCCCCTTGCGTTCCTGGTGTCATGTCTCTAGTTTAGGTTTTGTTCTGTATTCTTTTTATATCACTTTTTTCTCTGTGTGTTTTATGCTTGTCTTTGTTCTCTGTCACTATACCTTCCCTGTGTTCCAGTTATTTTTGTCTCTGTACTTCATGTTTCCTCTGTTCCCATGTCTTCCATGTTTCCACGTCTAGTCTGTGTTTTTATGAATGTCATGCTTCCTGTTTTGTCTCTGTCCTGTATGCAGTGAGTCTATTTTTGCTTTCCCCTTGTCTCACTATGTCTGATTTGTCCCAGCTGTGTTTCCACCTGTTGCCTGTCGGGATGAAATATTATTTTATATTCATAATCTATGTTACTATGCATAATCCTTATTATTACTGTTGCATCATTTATGATTTATCATTGTTATCATTTCATTGACACATTTATTGAAACTGGTGAGGTTATATTAAAGTCTGTATTTCAGGTGTTAGCATAAGCACATAATAATCTTTCATTGCAGGTGCAACTGTAATCATGTTATACACATATTGCATAATTAAAGGGTTGAAGCTTGGTCAAGTTAATTAATGGTTTGAAGCTACGGGCAGCGCGATGTCTGGCCGATCAATGGAGCAAAGTTCAAGCTGGAAGGATTGCTTAGACACAAATGAACAACTACAGGCCGATCTCAAATCTCCCATTTTTAAGTAAGATCATTGAAAAAGCAGTTTCTCAACAGCTCAGTTACTTCTTAAAACAGAATAACTGCTACGATGCCTTCCAGTCAGGTTTTAGACAGAACCACAGCACTGAAACCGCTTTGACCAAAGTGTTTAATGACATATGTCTGAATACAGACAGTGGAAAAATGTCAGTCTTAGTTTTACTGGATCTCAGTGCAGCATTTGACACAGTTGACCACAACATATTACTCAAACGACTGGAGAACTGGACAGGTCTTTCAGGAACTGTACTAAACTGGTTCAAGACATACTTAGAAAACAGGAAATACTTTGTATCAATAGGTAACTTCACATCTGAGAAGACAAGTATCACATGTGGAGTTCCCCAAGGTTCCATCTTGGGACCCCTTCTGTTTAACATTTACATGCTCCCACTGGCACAGATTATAAAGAACAACAAAATAAACTATCATAGTGTAACCCAGTGTTAATTTGGTTATCTGATATTGTGTGATATTCAGTATATATGTATATACCTATATTGGGTGTTATAAAATGTTCTTCAATGATTTTGAGTTTTTTTTATTGCTATTGGTTTGCGGCTGCTTTACGACAGTCGACTGTGGTAGTACATCCTAGCGGGAGGGGCTATGAGCTCACGTGGCTTGTAGCTGTGCCAGAGAGCAAGCTTGGGTGAGCTAGCGGGGAATATCTCCTTCTGCAGTAGCCTTGAAAAGGACTATTGTTCGTTCTCCTGCCAGGTAAAAATCTGTTTCGTATGTATATTATACTATTCCATGTGTTATCATGTGTTTGCTATGATGTGATGTGTAGTAATGGTTATTAAGGTGCTAATCGCTAATCGAGGCTAAGCTAGCAAGCTCGACAATTAGCCGCCATGCTAAGCGGACGTTGGTAGCCAAGTTCGTATGTCACTATAGGGTTATGAGCTCACGTGGCTTGTAGCTGTGCCAGAGAGCAAGCTTGGGTGAGCTAGCGGGGAATATCTCCTTCTGCAGTAGCCTTGAAAAGGACTATTGTTCGTTCTCCTGCCAGACGCCTCGCTGCTGTGCTGCCTTGCTGCTGTGCTGCCTTACTGCTGTGCTGCCTCGCTGCTGTGCTGCCTTACTACTGTGCTGCCTTACTGGTGCCATTAAAGGACAAGCGGCCGCCATCCCTTTATCCATCCGGACCTTGATTATTTGGACCGAAGTACTCACACACACGCCCGCACTCAGTGCCATACACTCTCTTTATTTTGCTGGCCAGCTAATACCATTGTTTTTTTTTGTTTTGTTTTGTTTGCATTCACAAAGACTATCCAAAGACATTTTGGTTATTGTCAAATAGACACTCTCTGATTACGGACTGAGGAGGTTGTGGTGTTACAACCCCAGGACTGAGAAAAAGGACTCTTTACATAATATATTCACTTGTCTCCTGGTTAGGAAAAGTGACTATTGATGGAAATATTTTTCTTCTTCTTGTCTTTGTTTACATTGTATCCCAGAGAAGTTTTAAGTTGTTCAGGTTGAAACATTTGCACTTAAAGTCGGTTAAGTTTCCTTTGATATATCAGTGTCAAGCTGATGTTTAAGAGGGTATGTTAAGGACAGATGTGCTCCAGTCCGTCAATCCTTTAAAGTGCTGGACACCGATGGTAAATTGCCATCAGACCCTAAATAAATTGTCCTCTGCTGTTATCCATATTGCTTCACTCATTCTTTGGTGAGTAGACGTATTGGTTACAACTAAGAGTAGTAGGAAAAAAATTGGCGCCCGAACAGGGACTGGAGCGCATCACTAACTTTATCCTGAAGCACATGCACAGACATCTGTGAATTCATCTACTGCTTTGCAGAGAGAGACAATGGAGTTTTGTGACAGGTATGGTTTTGATCCAGAGTACACTGTTTTGTTAAAAGGGGCTAAAGCCGAGATTAAACTACAAGAGGTGCAAAGAGCATTTGCTTTGCTGGATCACGTGGTCAAAATTCAACAAATAGATAGTCTCCCTGACACTATTTTGTGTCAGTTCACTGAGTCCATTACCCCAATGCTCATAGATGGAGAACATTCAGCAGATGGGGAGTGTTGGGAGGTTATTCAGATAGATGAGTACTGTCCTCAGGGACCTGACAGTTTTCACCTGGCGCATGATGTGGTCCCCCTCGCTCGAGCAATTGATGATGTGACTGCTAGTTTCAGAGAACAAGTAAACGAACTGGCATTAGCATATAATGTGAGCCCCATGACTTTAAGTCAGGCTGCAGTGAGCCACATGTGTGGGAAAAATGATACATATAAGGGGTTAGCTACCTCAACTCCTGCCTTGGGAGTTAAAACTCAGTCCACACCAGGTCCCAGGTCAACTGCCGCCTGTGATGATGGCCATGTGCCCAAGGCTAAACAGGCACTTGATGCGGACTCCCTGCTTGTTGATCCTTTGCCAGCGGAGGTTCAGAGAGTCATTGTGGAGCACATTGTAAAACATGACTCGCCCATGCACACTCCCTCTGGTTTTGAGCTCCGCTCATTTTCAGGAAACTCTCCAAAACCCCCTAATGAGGTAGAGTACAGGGTATGGCGACTTAGAGCTAAACAGGTACTAAATGACTCTACCCTTTCCGAAGGACAGCAGCGCCGGGTTTTCCTGGATAGCTTGGCTAGCCCTGCTTTGAATGTGGCCCTTTCTATTGGGTCTCAAGCACCACCAAAAGACTATCTCGATGAGCTTGACAAGGCTTATGGCAATGTCACTGGAGGTGAAGAGCTGTATATCCAGTACCTAGAGACTCATCAGAATAGTGGAGAAAAGGCATCTGATTACTTGCGCCGACTCCAGACGTTGCTGCAGGAGGTAGTTGACGGTAATGGCATACCTAGAAGTGATTTTGATGTTCAGCTACTAAAGCAGTTCCTCAGAGGTTGCTGGGATGACTCTCTAATTGCCACTCTGCATCTAAAAGAAATAGTGGGATCTGCACATCATGTTATTCCCACTTTCTCAGAGCTGCTTTTTAAAATCAGAATGCATGAGAAAGAGAGTCAGTTAAAAGAAATGCGCAGGAGACGTTACATGAGCGGCACCTCAACTAAAGTGCAGGCTCGAACACTCGTAGCCACAGATGACGGCAGGCCTTCTGGCACCTTCCCACAGCGCTGGATGCTTGTACCAGAGAGCAACTGGAGGAAAAGAAAAAAAAAGAGGAGTGGAGGAAGTATGTTCGCCCCCTTGTACATGCTTATAACTGTACAAAACATGACGCAACTGGAGAAACGCTCTTCCTTCTGATGTTTGGTAGAGAGCCACGCCTTCCGATTGATCTCTGTTTTGGACATAGTCCACGTGGCCACAGCACCAGAACACATATTCAGTATGTACGAGAACTAAAGAGTAGGCTGAAGTATGCATACGACCTAGCCTCAAGAAATGCTGAGAAGAGACAATTGTTGAACAAAAGACGCTGGGATGCTAAGGTTACTGCTCTTCCATTGGAAGTGGGTGACAGAGTCCTGGTAAGGAATCTGAGCCTAAGAAAGAAACACAAAATCTCTGATAAGTGGGAGCCTATTGTGCACATCGTTGTTAAGCAGACGGATGAGTCTATCCCAGTTTATGTGATTAGGCCAGAGGATGCAGAGGGCAGAGAGCGAGTTCTGCATCGTGACATGCTTCTTCCCTGTGGGTTCCTACCGGTTAACCTGCAATGTGACAGTCAGGATGTGCTAACCAGTTCGGTTCAACCTCTCATGAGAGTGGATGCAGGGAGCAACACAGAAGAAACTCGGCTGGAGGAGGAGTTTGGGCAAGACGAGGAAATAAACTTTACATCCAGCCAATTTCCTGACAATGACTTGTTGGCGGATCAAAGGGATGTTCTGGGAGAACAGGAGGCGTCCCAGCCACAGTATCCTCTGAATCCTGGGGCACCTGAATTCATTGTAGATCTGACAGGATCGGAGACAGCAAACGATGAGGAGGTGCTCAGCCCAGCCCCAACATGTGGTAGGCCACAAAGGAGGAGAGTGCCACCGGCTTATCTCAGTGACTATCAGGTCGGCTACAAAGTCGATTGTAAGTATCACAGTTTCAATGCGCCGATGACACTTGCATTGCTCAATAACTTTTTCCTGTCATTACAACAACAGATTGCTGGGTTAGTGCAATCTCTGTCGGGTGATAGTGACGGGGACGTCACACTTTAAGCAGGGGTGGATGTAACCCAGTGTTAATTTGGTTATCTGATATTGTGTGATATTCAGTATATATGTATATACCTATATTGGGTGTTATAAAATGTTCTTCAATGATTTTGAGGTTTTTTTTTTATTGCTATTGGTTTGCGGCTGCTTTACGACAGTCGACTGTGGTAGTACATCCTAGCGGGAGGGGCTATGAGCTCACGTGGCTTGTAGCTGTGCCAGAGAGCAAGCTTGGGTGAGCTAGCGGGGAATATCTCCTTCTGCAGTAGCCTTGAAAAGGACTATTGTTCGTTCTCCTGCCAGGTAAAAATCTGTTTCGTATGTATATTATACTATTCCATGTGTTATCATGTGTTTGCTATGATGTGATGTGTAGTAATGGTTATTAAGGTGCTAATCGCTAATCGAGGCTAAGCTAGCAAGCTCGACAATTAGCCGCCATGCTAAGCGGACGTTGGTAGCCAAGTTCGTATGTCACTATAGGGTTATGAGCTCACGTGGCTTGTAGCTGTGCCAGAGAGCAAGCTTGGGTGAGCTAGCGGGGAATATCTCCTTCTGCAGTAGCCTTGAAAAGGACTATTGTTCGTTCTCCTGCCAGACGCCTCGCTGCTGTGCTGCCTTACTGCTGTGCTGCCTCGCTGCTGTGCTGCCTTACTACTGTGCTGCCTTACTGGTGCCATTAAAGGACAAGCGGCCGCCATCCCTTCATCCATCCGGACCTTGATTATTTGGACCGAAGTACTCACACACACGCCCGCACTCAGTGCCATACACTCTCTTTATTTTGCTGGCCAGCTAATACCATTGTTTTTTTTTTGTTTTGTTTTGTTTGCATTCACAAAGACTATCCAAAGATATTTTGGTTATTGTCAAATAGACACTCTCTGATTACGGACTGAGGAGGTTGTGGTGTTACAACCCCAGGACTGAGAAAAAGGACTCTTTACATAATATATTCACTTGTCTCCTGGTTAGGAAAAGTGACTATTGATGGAAATATTTTTCTTCTTCTTGTCTTTGTTTACATTGTATCCCAGAGAAGTTTTAAGTTGTTCAGGTTGAAACATTTGCACTTAAAGTCGGTTAAGTTTCCTTTGATATATCAGTGTCAAGCTGATGTTTAAGAGGGTATGTTAAGGACAGATGTGCTCCAGTCCGTCAATCCTTTAAAGTGCTGGACACCGATGGTAAATTGCCATCAGACCCTAAATAAATTGTCCTCTGCTGTTATCCATATTGCTTCACTCATTCTTTGGTGAGTAGACGTATTGGTTACAATAGCTATGCAGATGACACACAAATATATATCACAATGTCACCAGGAGACCAAGGCCCTGTACAGGCTCTTGGTAAATGCATTGAGGAAATTAATGACTGGTTGTGCCACAATTTTCTCCAGCTAAACAAAAACAAAACTGAGGTAATAGTCTTTGGCGCCAAAGAAAAACGATTACAGGTCACCAGAGAACTTCAATCTATACATCTAAAAACCACAAACCAGGCGAGAAATTTGGGTGTAGTGATGGATGCAGACCTAAACTTAGAAAAACACATTAAGACAATAACAAAGTCAGCTTACTATCACCTCAAGAATATTTCAAGGATAAAAGATCTGATGTCTCAACAGGACCTGGAAAAACTAGTCCATGCATTCATCTTTAGTAGGCTTGATTACTGTAACAGCATCTTTACAGGTCTACCTAAAAAATCAGTCAGACAACTACAGCTCATTCAGAATTCTGCTGCTCGAGTCCTCACTAAGACCAAAAAAGTGGACCACATCAGTCCAGCTCTGAGGTCTTTACACTGGCTGCCTGTCCGTCAGAGGATAGACTTTAAAGTTCTGATGCTGGTCTATAAAGCTCTGAATAGTTTAGGACCAAAATACATCAATGACCTCCTGACCCAGTATGAACCTTCCAGATCCCTCAGGTCATCTGGATCCGGTCTTTTATCAGTTCCCAAAGTCAGAACCAGACACGGAGAAGCTGCATTCAGCTTTTATGCTCCTCATATCTGGAACAAACTCCCAGAAAGCCTCAGATCAGCTGAAACACTCAGTTTATTTAAATCCAGGTTGAAGACTCACCTATTCTCAGCTGCATTTGAATAAAGCACCAAATCCACACTTTTAAGCTTAAATTTCAAAACTTACTGATTTTATCTACTGCTCTGATTTATCTGTTTTGATTTTATATACTGTTTTGTTTGTTTGTTTGTTTGTTTGTTAAGTGGGTTTAGAGCTCTGGGTAGCTCCCCAGCTGGGTCTAGACTGGGTCTAGAGAGTATTTTAAATTCAGGGAATTTAAAATAGAAAGTAGCTCGTCCACAGAAGGACTGGTAGCTCCCCTTACGATAAGGGTTCAGATCGCGTATTTTAAATTCAGGGAATTTAAAATAGAAAGTAGCTCGTCCACAGAAGGACTGGTAGCTCCCCTTACGATAAGGGTTCAGATCGCGTGAACAGGTGTGGGTTTAGAGCTCTGGGTAGCTCCCCAGCTGGGTCTAGACTGGGTCTAGAGAGTATTTTAAATTCAGGGAATTTAAAATAGAAAGTAGCTCGTCCACAGAAGGACTGGTAGCTCCCCTTACGATAAGGGTTCAGATTGCGCGAACAGGTGTGAATGTGTGTGTTTAGTTAGTTTGTTTGTTTGCTTGTTTTAATCAATTTTAAATCATGCTTTTTATTTGTTTTTGTTTCTAATGTCTCTGTAAAGCACTTTGAATCACCTTGTTGTTGAATTGTGCTATACAAATAAATTTGCCTTGCCTTATATATATATATACAATTTAACAAATGTTTTCTATGATTGTTTAAGAAAGGAAATAAAGGCCGTGTGCCCTGTGCTGTGGAGTTTGCCTGGTAACAGATGACGTAGAGGGAGGTCATGCACTTAGATTAACGACACAGACATAGCCTGTCTGGGTAAACTGATTGCAAGTGTTGTTTATGTCTAGACAAGTAGAATAAATGGATGCATATGGAGGAACTGAAAGAGGAACTGTTCTGTTTTAGTGACGCAAGTTACTGGTCATCATAAGTATAAATATCACTGAAGAGAAAATCTCCGTCCCGGTTTCCCTCCAAGGCACGAGCACCGATAAGCAGAGTTCTGTCCTTTCTTTATTAGATTCCTAATTATTCAAAGTAACACTCAAGTATGCCGTTCAGCTGGGTTAGTTACAGCGCCGGGAGCAGCTTGGGAGAACAAGGAAACACAGACTGCTTCAGGTTGCCTTCCCAAATCAACTCAAAGGTTTATTCAGTACAAAACAGCTTATATAGAGGAAAAAAAGGTTCGTGTGTCAGCAAGTTCTCAGTTCAAACCGGTACAGACCAAATAAGGAAACGTCTTCCTGCCTTGTGAGCAAAGAAGTATCCTTTGTGTAGTTTATCAGTTCAGCTACAATTTATGATCATTCCAGCAAAATACACTCCTAGACATAGAATACAGAGTTCTTTCATTAGTGAATTCTGAAACGAACCACCTGGCCTTTAACGAGCCTTTTTCTAAGAGATAAAGAAGGGAGGATGGGAGTAAGGAAGTGGTCTCGTCTCTGTGGTATTTTCGACCTTGGGGTACCAGCCTGTGAGTCTTACACATCAATTCTTGGGTCAGAGAGAAAGAGAAAAACAACTAGTAAATGGGCCTTATTGAGTAACAGTTTTCACTACAAAGCAATATCCTGTAAATGCTACCGTGGTATCAAAATATTACAACAATCACAACCACCTATTGTAAGGCGGGAGATGGAGCCTGATGTTTGCAGAGCCTATCTTCACCACATATATGTATTTAAATAAAATAATTTGTGTTGACCCACTATGGACTTTCAGTCGTATGTCTCTTCCTCAAAATTCGAACCGCGACAGCCTCTCATTATCCAGCCTGTGTATTTTATTCCTCAGTCTGCCCCTGCTTGTTGCGTCATTAACCATCAAACCTCCTCGGTGCTGTGTAGTGATGCGCGAATCATGAACGACTCGTTCAATACTCAAGAATGACTTTACTGACTCATGAATCATGATTCACAAGCCCAACTGACTCACTGACTCATCCCTGTTGCTGTTAGTGAAATGGCTCTTAGAGCCGGATCTTTGAAGTGAACAATGCGAGCCGACTCCTTATTGGGAGCCGTGGGTTTTTTGTTTTTTTCCTTTCTCTTACCCTCTCTTTCACTTTTTTTCGCTTCACGCTGCAAGTCCCTTGTGTTTGCGTTGAGCAGAGACGCCAAACAGGGCCTTGCATTTGCACCCCTCTGCTCAGCGCTAAGCTGAGGGGGCGGGGGCGGTAGTTACACTGTCAAAAACAGCAGTAGCACACAAAGAGAGCAGGAGGGAGGGGGAAAGAAAGATAGCCGGGAGCAACAACAAGAGACAACACCGTCACATTTTAAAAGAACAGTAAAGAAAATGAGTGACACCAAGAAAAGAAGCAAAGTCTGGAGGCATTTCAATCTTATTGACACAACAAAGGCAGAGTGTAAAGTCTACAAGAAAAGGATATCATACAGAGCCGGCTCCACAAACAACATGCACAGGCACCTAAGAACTGTCCACCCATCAGTGCAATGGGAAGATAAAACGCAGTCAGTTGAGTGTGATATTAATATTTCTAAATGCCAACCTTTCCCTTAATTAAAGATCTGGGCGTTCCTTTTTTCACCCTTTATTTCCATATTTTAGTTTATATTTAATTGTGTTGTGGTTTGCAGTGTTTTGTGTTGTTTCACTTTAAATTTGTTTAAAAGGAAAAAGCTGAACATTTTAAGCTTACTTTTCCGTGTTCCGAGTCCTGCATTAGTGTCCTTCCTCCTGCCTGCCACACAGACTAACCATGACAGACGGAACAAACCATGACTTGAAAATATAAATTTAAAAAGAAATGTTACACTCTGGCACAGAGTTAAATGCCAGCATTCAGACATTAAACAGACTTTGACAGGACTGCAGAAATTCCCCACACTGACATCCATGCTCACCACAGGTGTTCCCGGGTGTTTTGTTCCATCTTTCTTTGTTCTGTATCCTGCCTTATGTTTCAACATATAAAAAAATAAAATAAAAAATAAATAAATTCTCACCTCGAGAATGTCCATGACATATATCATGGAGATGAATACAAAAACAGCCAATAGTAGGAAAATGCAGCCACGTTTCGGAAGGCGAGAATAAACCTGCATTTTACAAAGTGGAGACATCGTAAATAAACAGTGAATACTCTGGGTGTAGTACACTCTGACTTGCTCAACTGGTTTTGGAAAAAACAGCATTCAGTGGTCTGAGTGAGGAAAAGTAAATATCTCTGTGCCTTTGCCTCTGCGCTCCTTCTCGGGATGGAGCCCTTGTGGCTCCTCCCAGGACTCCCGTCTGATGTCAAACAGGTGGATATATAAGCTACCTGTCTGACAAGATTACCACTCATGACTCATATTTAATTGGATAGCAGTTCTGAACTCTAAAAACAGTTATTAACAACAGCAGTTGTTAGACATGAATATTTGCATTAATTTGCTCATCGAACCGCAGTTCTGTGACTCTACAAAAAACTACTTTACTGAACATTAGTGATGTGTCGGTCGCGAACAAAACGGCTCTGAGAGCCGGATCTTTGAAGTGAACGACGGGAGCTGTGTTTCTTTTTTTCTTTCTCTCTCTCTCTCTCTCTCACCTTTTTCGCTTCACGCCACACGCGAGCCTTGTGTTTGCACTGATCAGAGGGAGGAGGAATGGTAGTTACAATCTAGTGATGGGATTTTCAGGTCTTTTTAGAGAACCGGCTCTTTCGGCTCCGAACCGGCTCTCCACGTTGTTTTGTTGCTTTAATTAATTTATTATTAACAATAATACAAAATTATGCACAAAAGGAATTACTAATGTAAAAAAAGTGGTTTTATTTATATATGTTTATATATAAATATATGCGGTGGCCCCTAGAGACAAAGCACCTACAAACTCCAAAGAACATACAAGCTCCAAAACACACTTCTTGCATTAACTGAACTTCCAAAACAGAGCTACCTAGATCACTTAAATTACACAATTGAAAGCATATGTGTATTGTTTGTGTATTTACACACAAGCACTCATATATATTCAAATAATTAAAAATAATGTTCATTTACCTGTTACTACCACACACCAAATCCAGTCGTTGGTACTTGCTGGCTTGTGTAGCCACTAGGTAACAAAAGCTCAACACTCCGCCTAGCATCCTGAAGCACTTCTGTTGTGTTTTGTAAGTGTTTTGGAGTTTGTACGTGCTTCGGAGTTTGTACGTGCTTTGTCTCTAGGGGCCACCGTAAGTATACTTTTATTTATTCACTCCACATAAAGTGTAATAAATAAATCATATAATACAAAAGCCAAGTATTCACATTTCAACTTTTAACCATTTAAATTTTCAGCTTTTTCCTATTAAACCAATTTAAAGTGAAACAACACAAAACACTGCAAACCACAACACAATTAAATTTAAATCTGAAAAAAAAAAATAATTTATTCATGCAGGCCCTGTCATATGGGCCTGCATGAATAAACTTTATGAATCCTTTATCATCCGCAACTGAAAAATGTTGTGGATGATTACTATACTTTTCTAATGTGATGTTGTTGTCCCTGGCTCTCTTTATCCCTCCTGCTCTGTTGCAAGTCACCCTTGGGTTTGCGCTGAGCAGAGACGGCAAAATGTCTGTGAAGGTTCTCAGTCATCCAGGTCATTGTAGTCAAAGGAGCTTGCAAAGAAAAGCGTCTGGACTTCTTTAAGTTCCCTTTAAGCCTGAAGGAAAAAAGAAGGAACACACACATGTAAAGGAAGCACTAAAAACGTGCGGCTATCCTAAATGGGCGTTCTTAAAGTCAGCAAAGAGTCACAGAAAAGAAGATCAGACACCAGCGAGGGAGGCTAAGAAGGACAGACGCAACAACATTGTCATCCCCTATGTAGCCGGAGTATCAGAAAAACTCAGGAGAGTTTTGTCCAAGCATGACATCCCGGTGCATTTCAGACCCAGCAACACACTCAGACAAAAACTGGTTCACCCGAAAGACAAAACCCCAAAACACAGACTTAACAATGTGGTGTATGCTGTACAGTGCAGCGAGGAATGCCCAGACCTCTACATTGGAGAGACCAAACAGCCACTTCACAAGCGCATGGCACAACATAGAAGAGCCACCTCCACAGGACAAGACTCAGCTGTCCATCTGCATTTAAAGGACAAAGGACACTCTTTCGAGGATGCCAATGTTCACATTTTGGACAGAGAGGACAGATGGTTTGAAAGAGGAGTGAAAGAAGCAGTCTATGTCCACTGTGAGCGACCATCTTTGAACAGAGGCGGGGGTTTACGACACCAACTCTCTGCCATCTATAATCCAGTTTTGAGATCCCTTCCCAGACGCCTTAATGCCCACTCACATCCTGGGCCATCTGATCTCAGGAATTCGCATGATAGTGTGGGGCCAGGTTTCACAATGAGCTCACCCGAAACCCTGGCTGATTGAGACCCACACCCAGTTTCACACCTTGGCTCATGTAATTAGAGGATCATCAGGGGGTCCTTTTGTCCCTCTGTGGGGGGTCACTCCCACTAGGTTTAAATCTGGGACTCTCCACCATTTGACCTTAGAACTGAAGAAGCTTCTCGGATGAGAGGTGAAACGTCTTCAAGCAACTTAAAGAAGTCCAGACGCTTTTCTTTGCAAGAGACGGCAAACAGTGCCTTGCGTTTGCGCCCCTCCCCCCTCGGCTCAACGCTGAGCTGAGGGGGCAGGGCGGTAGTTAAACTCGCAACAGCAGTAGCACACAACAAGAGCAGGAGGGAGGGGAAAGAAAGAGAGCCAGGAGCAACAAGAGACAACACCGGAAACACATTGGGAAGGTACAGTAAAGAAAATGAGTGACACCAAGAAAAGAAGCAAAGTCTGGAACCATTTCAATCTTATTGACAAAGCAAAGGCAGAGTGTAAAGTCTACAAGAAAAGGATATCATATAGAGCCGGCTCCACAAACAACATGCACAGGCACCTAAGAACTGTCCACCCATCATAAATTAAAATATTTTAATTTATATTTTATTGTGTTGTGGTTTGCAGTGTTTTGTGTTGTTTCACTTTAAATTTGTTTAAAAGGAAAGAGCTGAAAATTTAAGTAGTTAAAAGTTGAAATGTATGAAATGTAAATAGTTGGTTTTTGTATTTTATAATTTATTTATTACATTTTATGTGGAGTAAATAAATAAAAGTATATTTACAGTGGCCCCTAGAGACAAAGCACGTACAAACTCCAAAACACAACAGAAGTGCTCCAGGATGCTAGGTAGTGATGTGCGATACCACTGATTTCCTTTCCGATCCGATACCAAGTAATATTCAGGGTGGTATCGACGATACTGATCCGATACCGATACTTTGTACAAAAACGTATTTTATTTATTGTATCTCAAATTATAGCGTTATAATGATTACAGGGCATCAGATTACTTGTTCTTATCACTTAATAATGCAGGGTTCATAATATAGAAACATGATATACAAGTCACTTTGATAACTTAAAAATGTTATTGTTTGGCTTTTTCAGTGTTTTATTTGTTTTCACACAGCTGAATAAACGTCAAACAGAAAATGATTAAAGAGAAGTGTGAGACGGTCGAGAGTTTACGTCAGCGCCCGGTTGTATTCACCCTCCACCGAGGGAGCTCGTGACGTACAACCCGGCTTTCTTTAGACCGCGAAGGCCAGGTGCTCAAGTGGAAGCAGCCTCTGAATTTGGACACCCCCGCTGTTTCCGGGCCGGCCAATAATAAAGGTGATTTAACGTATTTTATCCGATAAATAAACCCTGTAAAATGTATTCATCACCCCCCCCCAACAGACCTTTTGAATGTCTCCCTAGTAGGCTACGGCCACAACACCTCACTCTTGGAGCACTTTTTTACCACATGTATCGCAAACCACGTCTCAGCTGTTTGTGGAGGTAAAATACGTCCGCACAATTACGCTCAGCCATTGTTGTGAGTGCGCACGCCAAGGCGCTGCGAGACATTTATACAGCCGTATTTCGCACATGACTATGAAAGGCGGAAGAGGAAGTAGTTCCTTTGAATGTAGACAATCCGAATGTTATAGTTTCTTTCCACTGTGTTCCTGTTAATGATAAACTACAAATTTACTCTAAATTACTAAAATATCGATATTTTAATGTGAGAATCGATTCTAGAACATAAATGATTGGTATCGGAGGAATCGATATTTCAGGATCGATCCGCACATCACTAATGCTAGGGGCCGTGTTGAGCTTTTGTTACCTAGTGGCTGCACAAGCCAGGAAGTACCAACAATCGGATTGGGTGTGTGGTAGGAACAGGTAAATGAAGTTTTCTTTTAAATTATTTGAATATATATATATGGGTGTTTGTGTATTAATACAAAAACAATAGACATATGCATTCGATTGTGTAATTTAAGTGATCTAGGTAGCTCTGTTTTGGAAGTTCAGTTAACGCTAGAAATGTGTTTTGGAGTTTTTACGTGCTTTTGAGTTTGTACGTGTTTCGTCTCTAGGGGCCCCCATAACTATTTATATATAAACATACATAAAGAAAACCATGTTTTTTTTACATTACTACTTCCTTTTGTGCATAATTTTATATTGTTGTTGATATTTAATTAATTAAAGCAATAAAACAACCTGAAGAGCCAGCTGGGAGCCGAAAAAGCCAGCTCTTTTTAGTGAGCCGAGCCGAGAGAGCCGGTTCTCTAAAAATAGCTGGAAATCCAATCACTAGTTGCTGTTAGCAAACTAATTTCATTAGCAAAACTATATCTAGCTTATAATTAAAATTGTGGAGAAAAAACACAACATGTAGTATCTTAACAAAAACATGTCTAATCTGAACTGGAAGAAAAATCCCTAAGTAGAGGCTCACATCAAGACAATAGTTCCTCCGTTCACAGTAGCATCGCTCTGCTAACATGCTAACAGCACATTTGAGCTACTCACCCCCTCCCTTCCTGTGCTGAATTATAGCGCGAACGAATCACTCAAGACTCACTCACCCCCTCCCTCCTGTGCTGAATCATAGTGCGAACGAATCACTCAAGACTCACTCACCCCCTCCCTCCTGTGCTGAATCATAGCGCGAACAAATCACTCAGGACTCACTCACCCCCTCCTTTCCTGTGCTGAATCGTAGCGTAAGCGAATCACTCAGGACTCACTCACCCCGTCCCTCCTGTGCTGAATTATAGCGCGAACAAATCACTCAGGACTCACTCAGGACTCACTCACCCCCTCCCTCCTGTGCTGAATCATAGTGCGAACAAATCACTCAGGACTCACTAACCCCCTCCTTTCCTGTGCTGAATCGTAGCGTAAGCGAATCACTCAGGACTCACTCACCCCCTCCTTTCCTGTGCTGAATCGTAACGTAAGCGAATCACTCAGGACTCACTCACCCCCTCCCTCCTGTGCTGAATCATAGCGCGAACAAATCACTCAGGACTCACTCAGGACTCACTCACCCCCTCCCTCCTGGCTCACAGCTTCTTCTTCTTGGTTGGCAACCAATGTTAAGGCGCATTACCGACCCTTGGCTCACAGCTCAGTTGACATTTAGATGAGCAAATATATATTTGACACATTTAAGGAAAATACTAATAAAATAAAAATAAACAAAGAAAATGTTCCCTTTAGAATTTTTTTTGCTCTAAAAAAACAGTTGTTTTCTTTTAGAATCACTCGTCCTAGCAGTAGGATATACATGAAAAGAGAAACAAATTAAGTTTGAGCGAAAATGTAAATTTTTTGCACTTTCTGGTCAACTGACTCAGTGACTCAAATGATCAAAAAGCCGATTCACTTGGTGAGTGACTCATTAAAACTCAATTCAATTTTATTCATATAGCGCCAAATCACAACAAAAGTCGCCTCAAGGCGCTTCATAGATACAGAGAAAAACCCAACAATCATATGACTCCCTATGAGCAAGCACTTTGGCGACAGTGGAAAGGAAAAACTCCCTTTTAACAGGAAGAAACCTCCAGCAGAACCAGGCTCAGGGAGGGGCGGCCATCTGCTGCGACCGGTTGGGGTGAGAGAAGGAAGACAGGATAAAAGTCATGCTGTGAAAGAGAGACAGATTAATAACAGATATGATTCAATGCAGAGATGTCTATTAATACATAGTGAGTGAGAAAGGTGACTGGAAAGGAAAAATTCAATGCATCATGGGAATCCCCGGCAGCCTAGTTCTATTGCAGCATAACTAAGGGAGGATTCAGGGTCACCTGGTCCAGCCCTAACTATATGCTTTAGCAAAAAGGAAAGTTTTAAGCCTAATCTTAAAAGTAGAGATAGTGTCTGTCTCCCGAATCCAAACTGGAAGCTGGTTCCACAGAAGAGGGGCCTGAAAGCTGAAGGCTCTGCCTCCCATTCTACTTTTAAATACTCTAGGAACAACAAGTAGTTCTGCAGAGCGAGAGCGAAGTGCTCTAATAGGGTGATATGGTACTACAAGGTCATTAAGATAAGATGGGGCCTGATTATTTAAGACCTTGTATGTGAGGAGCAGGATTTTGAATTCAATTCTGGATTTAACAGGAAGCCAATGAAGGGAAGCCAAAACAGGAGAAATATGCTCTCTCTTTCTAGTCCCTGTCAGGACTCTTGCTGCAGCATTTTGGATTAACTGAAGGCTTTTCAGCGAGTTTTTTGGACATCCTATAATAATGAATTGCAGTAGTCCAGCCTGGAAGTAATAAATGCATAAACTACTTTTTCAGCGTCACTCTGAGACAGGATTTTTCTAACTTTAGAGATGTTGTGCAAATGGAAGAACGCAGTCTTACATATTTGTTTAATATGTGTGTTGAAGGACATATCCTGGTCAAAAATGACTCCAAGGTTCCTCACAGCGTTACTGGAGGCCAAGGTAAAGCCATCCAGAGTAAGAATCTGGTTAGATACCATATTTCTAAGATTTTCGGGGCCGAGTACAATAACCTCAGTTTTATCTGAATTAAGAAGCAGAAAGTTAGCGGCCATCCAGGTCTTTATGTCTTTAAGACATTCATGCAGTTTAACTAATTGGTGTGTGTTATCTGGCTTCATAGATAGATAGAGCTGGGTGTCATCTGCATAGCAGTGAAAATTTATGCTATGTCTTCTACGGGAAGCATGTATAGTGTAAACAGAATTGGACCTAGCTCCATAATTAACCTCAGTGTGTGAAGAGGACTCTCCATTTACATGTACAAATTGGAGTCTGTTAGATAGATATGATACAAACCACTGCAGTGCAGTACCTGTAATACCTACAGCATGTTCTAATCGCTCTAATAGGATATTATTGTCGACAGTATCGAATGCTACACTGAGGTCTAGCAGGACAAGCACAGAGATGAGTCCACTGTCAGAGGCCATAAGAAGATCATTTGTAACCTTCACTAAAGCTGTTTCTGTGCTGTGCTGAGCTCTGAAACCTGACTGAAACTCTTCAAATAAGCCATTCTTCTGCAGATGATCTGTTAGCTGTTTGACAACTACTCTTTCAAGGATTTTTGATATGAAAGGAAGGTTGGAGATTGGCCTATAATTAGCTAAGACTGCTGGGTCTAGAGATGGCTTTTTGAGTAAAGGTTTAACTACAGCCAGCTTGAAGGCCTGTGGTACATAGCTAATTATTAGAGATAGGTTGATCATATTTAAGATCGAAGAATTAATTAATGGCAGGACTTCTTTGAGCAGTTTTGTAGGAATGGGGTCTAAAAGACACGTTGATGGTTTGGAGGAAGTAATTATTGAAGTTAACTCAGAAAGATCAATTAGAGAAAAAGAGTCTAACGTAACATCAATGGTACTAAGAGTGGCTGTAGATAATATTACATCTGTAGGATGATTATTGGTAATTTTTTCTCTAATGATAAAAATTTTATTTGTGAAGAAGTTCATGAAGTCATTACTAGTTAACGTTAAAGGGATGGTTGGCTCGAAAGAGCTCTGACTTTTTGTCAGCCTGGCTACAGTGCTGGAGAGAAACCTGGGGTTGTTCTTATTTTTTTCAATCAGTGACGAATAGTAAGATGTTCTGGCTTTGCGGAGGGCTTTCTTATAAAGCAACAAACTATTTCTCCAGGCTAAATGATGATCCTCTAAATTTGTGACACGCCATTTCCTCTCCAGCTTACGAGTCATCTGCTTTAGGGTACGTGTTTGAGAATTATACCACGGAGTCAGGTACTTCTGATTAGAGACTTTAGTTTTCACAGGAGCTACAGTATCCAGAGTCGTACGTAGTGAGGAGGTGAAATTATTAACAAGATAATCGACCTCTGTTGGAGTAGCGTTCAGATAGCTGCTCTGCTCCATGTTGGTACAGGTCATTCAAGATGATAACAGTGGTTGGATAATATTCTTAAACTTAGTTACAGCGCTTTCAGAAAGACATCTACTTTGATAAAGTCTACTCTCCACTGCTGTGTAATCAATTATTGTAAATGTAAATGTTATCAGGAAATGATCAGACAGGAGAGGGTTTTTAGGAAACACTGTTAAATGTTCAGTTTCTATGCCATATGTTAAAACAAGATCTAGAGTGTGATTAAAGGGGTGGGTGGGTTCTTTTACATTTTGAGAGAAGCCAATTGTGTCTAATAACAGATTAAATGTCATGTGGAGGCTGTCATTTTTAGCATCTACATGGATGTTAAAATCACCCACAATAATTATTTTTATCTGAGCTGAGCACTAAATCAGATAACAATTCAGAGAAATCAGACAGAAACTCGGCGACACAGAGTTTGTGTGTCGCCGAGTGGGGAAAAACGGTTAGACACATGAACAGGTTTGGTGGTGTACCTGGGGCTTCTGTTTAGGACTATGCTTCCTCCTCACCGTCACCCAGCCGCCCTCTTTCCCCAGCTGCTTGGGGTCTGCCGGGGAACAGCTAGCGGGGCCTACGCTATCTTCGGCTGCACCAGCTACAGGGGCCTGGCTAGCTACGGGTGAATGAAGGGTGCGAAGCCGAGTCCCCAATTCAGTAATCCTGGCCTCCAGAGCTGCAAATATGCTACATTTGTTACAGATATCATTACTGCTAAAGGAGGCCGAGGAGTAACTAAACATCTGACACAATGAGCAAGAAAGCGCAGAAGGGACAGGTGAAGTAGCCATGGTGCTAACGAGTCGACTACGAGCTAAGCTAGGCTAGCGAAACAGTACCGAGACAGTGAGTGAATACTTTGGCTATTGTCGGGATGAAATATTATTTTACTGTTACTATTCATAATCATTATTATGACTGTTGCATCACTTATGATTTATCATTATTATCATCTCATTGACACATTTATTGAAACGGTTGATGTTATATTAAAGTCTGTATTTCAGGTGTTAGTATAATTACATTATAATCTTATATACACATATATTGCCTTTTTTTGCTTATTAAAGAGTTGAAGCTCTCTCAAGTTAATTAATGGTTTGAAGCTACAGCCGACGCGAGTTCGACTGATCTAAGGAGCAAAGTTCAGCTATTGAAAGGTTGCCTACATGCTTACAGTACTATTTACCACATATTATATATGTTGTCTAGAGATGAAATAAAGGCCGTGTGCCCTGTGGTATTGATGTTTGCCTGGTAACAGATGACGCAGAGGGAGGTCATGCACTAAGGTTAAAAACACAGACACATAGTCTGTGTACACAGTATTTAGTAACTGACTGCAAATGTTGTTTACCTGCATATGTGACAGTTTAGTTCTGATAAGCCCAGAGGAGTGTAATAACAGGAAGCATCTGGCAGGTGGTGGAGGAACATAGGAAGTAGCTGTTCTTTTTTAGAATATCTCTTACCTAGAATTACTGGAACATGCATGTTGTTTTTCATCTGCGGTGACGCATATTACTGGTCATCATATGTATAAATATTACACCCCAAGCATTGTCCGGGGAAGATCGACGCTGTTTGAGTGATCGTGCTCGACTTCCCCCCATATGTGTTTCAATAAAATCCTTGTTTTGACGCACCTTACTGGGACTTTGCAGTCATTTGTCTTTTCCTCAAAAATGCGAATTGGGACACTATAAATTAGGTAGTGAGTACACAGAAAGTGTGCTTCGGATGAAGAACGTGGAGATTATACTATGAAAAAAGAATGTATTTAAAAGTTTTTAAATAAATTGCTAAGCAGATAAGCTACTCAGAAACACCACTGTGTTTGAGCAGGAACAAGAAGTGATACTCTACCACAGAGCGAGCGAACACCAAGTGACAGCGCTACCAAGAGTGCCAGTAAAAAGTAAAAAGAATCAAATTTACCATCACTAGTGCTGTGTGCTTTTCTTCAATGTCCTTAGTATTTCTCCTAGGTCTTTGTGCCAGTTTAGTTCCCTACTTATTTCATGTTTCTAGTTTCTTGTTTATTTTTTTCCTGTATTCAGTGTGGAGTTTTTCCAGCAAATGAAGCTGCCATTTTAAGTTTACTTTTCCGTGTTCCGAGTCCTGCATTAGTGTCCTTCCTCCTGCCTGCCACACAGACTAACCATGACAGACGGAACAAACCATGACTTGAAAATATAAATTTAAAAAGAAATGTTACACTCTGGCACAGAGTTAAATGCCAGCATTCAGACATTAAACAGACTTTGACAGGACTGCAGAAATTCCCCACACTGACATCCATGCTCACCACAGGTGTTCCCGGGTGTTTTGTTCCATCTTTCTTTGTTCTGTATCCTGCCTTATGTTTCAACATATAAAAAAATAAAATAAAAAATAAATAAATTCTCACCTCGAGAATGTCCATGACATATATCATGGAGATGAATACAAAAACAGCCAATAGTAGGAAAATGCAGCCACATTTCGGAAGGCGAGAATAAACCTGCATTTTACAAAGTGGAGACATCGTAAATAAACAGTGAATACTCTGGGTGTAGTACACTCTGACTTGCTCAACTGGTTTTGGAAAAAACAGCATTCAGTGGTCTGAGTGAGGAAAAGTAAATATCTCTGTGCCTTTGCCTCTGCGCTCCTTCTCGGGATGGAGCCCTTGTGGCTCCTCCCAGGACTCCCGTCTGATGTCAAACAGGTGGATATATAAGCTACCTGTCTGACAAGATTACCACTCATGACTCATATTTAATTGGATAGCAGTTCTGAACTCTAAAAACAGTTATTAACAACAGCAGTTGTTAGACATGAATATTTGCATTAATTTGCTCATCGAACCGCAGTTCTGTGACTCTACAAAAAACTACTTTACTGAACATTAGTGATGTGTCGGTCGCGAACAAAACGGCTCTGAGAGCCGGATCTTTGAAGTGAACGACGGGAGCTGTGTTTCTTTTTTTCTTTCTCTCTCTCTCTCTCTCTCTCTCACCTTTTTCGCTTCACGCCACACGCGAGCCTTGTGTTTGCACTGATCAGAGGGAGGAGGAGTGGTAGTTACACTCTAGTGATGGGATTTTCAGGTCTTTTTAGAGAACCGGCTCTTTTGGCTCCGAACCGGCTTTCCAGGTTGTTTTGTTGCTTTAATTAATTTATTATAAACAATAATACAAAATTATGCACAAAAGGAATTACTAATGTAAAAAAAGTCATTTTTTTATATATGTTTATATATAAATATATGCGGTGGCCCCTAGAGACAAAACGCATACAAACTCCAAAACACATTTCTTGCATTAACTGAACTTCCAAAACAGAGCTACCTAGATCACTTAAATTACACAGTTGAAAGCATATGTGTATTGTTTGTGTATTTATACACAAGCACTCATATATATTCAAATAATTAAAAATAATGTTCATTTACCTGTTACTACCACACACCAAATCCGGTCGTTGGTATTTCCTGGCTTGTGTAGCCACTAGGTAAGAAAAGCTCAACACTCCGCCTAGCATCCTGAAGCACTTCTGTTGTGTTTTGTACGTGTTTTGGAGTTTGTGCGTGCTTCGGAGTTTGTACATGTTTTGGAGTTTGTATGTGCTTTGTCTCTAGGGGCCACCGTAAGTATACTTTTATTTATTCACTCCACATAAAGTGTAATAAATAAATCATATAATACAAAAACCAACTATTCACATTTCAACTTTTAACCATTTAAATTTTCAGCTTTTTCCTATTAAACCAATTTAAAGTGAAACAACACAAAACACTGCAAACCACAACACAATTAAATTTAAATTTAAATCTGAAAAAAAAGAAGATGCACATTCTCTGTCATATGGGCCTGCATGAATAAACTTTCTGAATCCTTTATCGTCCGCAACTGAAAAATGTTGTGGATGATTACTATACTTTTCTAATGTGATGTTGTTGTCCCTGGCTCTCTTTATCTCTCTTTCCCTCCTGCTCTGTTGCAAGTCACCCTTGGGTTTGCGCTGAGCAGAGACGGCAAAATGTCTGTGAAGGTTCTCAGTCATCCAGGTCATTGTAGTCAAAGGAGCTTGCAAAGAAAAGCGTCTGGACTTCTTTAAGTTGCTTGAAGACGTTTCACCTCTCATCCGAGAAGCTTCAAATGGTGGGGAGTCCCAGATTTAAACCCAGTGGGAGTATCCCCCCACAGAGGGACAAAAGGATCCCCTGATGATCCTCTAATCGTCTGAGCCAAGGTGTGAAACTGGGTGTGGGTCCCAATCAGCCAGAGTTTCGGGTGAGTTCATTGTGAAACCTGGCCCCACCTTGTCATGTGAATTCCTGAGATCAGATGGCCCAGGATGTGAGTGGGCGTTAAGGCGTCTGGGAAGGGATCTCAAAACTGGATTATAGATGGCAGACAGTTGGTGTCGTAAACCACCGCCTCTGTTCAAAGATGGTCGCTCACAGTGGACATAGACGACTTCTTTCACTCCTCTTTCAAACCATCTGTCCTCTCTGTCCAAAATGTGAACATTGGCATCCTCAAAAGAGTGACCTCTGTCCTTAAGATGCAGATGGACTGCTGAGTCTTGTCCTGTGGAGGTGGCTCTTCTATGTTGTGCCATGTGCTTGTGAAGTGGCTGTTTGGTCTCTCCAATGTAGAGGTCTGGGCATTCCTCACTGCACTGTACAGCATACACCACATTGTTAAGTCTGTGTTTTGGGGTTTTGTCTTTCGGGTGAACCAGTTTTTGTCTGAGTGTGTTGCTGGATCTGAAATGCACCGGGATGTCATGCTTGGAGAAAACTCTCCTGAGTTTTTCTGATATAGGGATGTCATCCCCTATGTTTTCTACATAGGGGATGACAATGTTGTTGCATCTGTCCTTCTTATCCTCCCTCGCTGGTGTAGGGTCCTAATTACTCCAAGTTTGTGTTCCAGAGGGTGATGGGAGTCAAAGAGGAGGTACTGGTCTGTATGTGTGGGCTTCCGGTAAACTTCGATGTTGAGGTTGCCGTTCTCTTCAATGTGCACAGCGCAGTCCAGGAAAGGCAAACAGTTGTCCTTTGTGTCTTCCCTGGTGAACTTGATGTTTTTATCCACAGCGTTAATGTGCGCAGTGAAGGATTCCACTTCTTGTGTCTTGATTTTGACCCAGGTGTCGTCTACGATTTTAAAATAGATCCAAAATTCAATTGGAAGCGAGTATAAGGAGGCCAGAACTGGAGTAATATGCTAAAAGTGTCTTTTATCAGTTAAAAATGGTGCAGCATCATTCTACACGAGTTTCAGGCGTGACATGGAATACAACACAAGGAGGGTAAACCCAATAAACTAAACAACTTAGGACAGATAAAATAACTCCAACAAAAAAAAAAAAAAACTTTACATGAAACAGGAACACAGGAAAAACTAAGAACGCTGGGACGAATGACCCAGGATCCTGACATAATGTGTTTTTTTTAGATAATAGAATTTTAAAATATCCTCTACACAGAGTCATATCAGCAAAATTTCTAACAACACCCTGATACCTGCTCATATGTAATTGAACATTTAATTTTCTCAAACAAAAAATTATTACAACAGGGACCTAAAAGTTTGCATAATGTACATTGAGAAGTTTAAAGTTGCCTTAATTTTTTTCCGGCAAATCTGGGATGATCGGGTGAGAGGTATTTAATGAACTGATATGGAAAGATTCCAAAAATGAAACATTTCAATCTCAAAAATCACTTGAATTAAAAGCCTTCCGAGCTGAGAGTATCTTCACAGATCCAACAGAAACATGTGTCTCATCGCTTTTGATATGTTTTTTTCATGATAAAAAATAAAAAAATATTTCATGATTCCCCCTTTAATGCCTATTAAGGAAAATTGATCTTGAATCAATGAGTTTTGATGAAAAAGATCAACATTGTGCTCCACATTGAAAAGCATTCTGATTTTTCTTCTGCATTTGATTCAAATTGAGGCTCTGCTGATTAGATATTTTTGTCGTGGTGATTCCTGAAAGAGCCTTCAGATGGTTTTCATTACTCACACGTGTGAACTTAACACCTGTCTGTCCTCCACCTGTTGATATTCATCACTAAGACAAACACGCTCTGTCAAAATCCAAACACTAAGTGCAGCACACGAAGTATCTAACATAGTACAAAGTAGGAGAAATACGCATCTCTGTATATACATGTGTCGCTGCTGGCTGCAAGTCTGACATCAGACATTCAGCCAAAAGAGCTGATTTACATCATTCTAATGAAAAACCTCACCTCCAGAAGATGATGGTGACAGACAAAGGAGAATCAAACCCAGCACGGCTCTTCTGGACACGTTCATCTTTGTCAGAAGTAGCAGTAACGTTGAAGAGCTGCTTCTTCTTGGTGCGTTAGGGTGCTGTGAGCACTTGTACTCTTGTCTAACTGGCCACAGTCTCCACTGTTCAATCGCAGGTTTTCTGCTTCAGCCCATCTGCCTCATCCTTCAGACTGGACGCAGAGTTGGAGGTTTGCTGCTCTCTACTGTTCATGTGTGAACTGCCTTAAATCCACATTCAGTTATTATTAAATCAACACTGAAAGTGCACAAAATGGGGAAGGAGACTACACATAAGATATCAACATTTGTTTGAGACACTTCCATGTTTGAAATCCTCAAACAAATGTTAACATTTGACAAGTATAATCCAAGTAAATAGAAAATGCAGCTTTGAAATGATGATTTCATTTGCTAAGGGGAAAAAAATTATCCTACCTTCCTGGGACCACGTGAAGAAGTAATCCTCCCCCAAACCTGCTATATGGTTATGTTACTACTGGCAGGGGCAATCAACCATTTGTAATAACTGTAAATGAGTCTTTGACATCACTGTGGAGGAATTTTACCCACTCTGCTTTGCAGAATATGCAGCAAACTGAGAAACCAGGAGGAGGCTAAATACTTTTTACAGCACTGTGAATTGGTTTACCACCCTTTAATGTAAGCAAGATAGACTTTATATGCTAGAAAATGAGATTCATATGTATAATAACGATTTTTAAAAATAGTTGAGTGTTGAACTGCACACACAGACAGCAGGGGGCATCTGTTTCTGCTGTGATGAACACCATACAAGCAAAAAGAGATCATGCTAAAGGATGTTGACTGACAGTGTGTTGCAACTCTGTTAAACGTGGACTCACAGACAGATTCACTCATTTCAGAGCAGAGGATATCACTGCCTTGCATGAACTTCATAACAAACATTTATAAAGCTGCTCGGAAATCAGGGAAAGACTTCAGTTCCCACAGTTTTATTCTCCTCTGGTTTAGTTTTAGTCTGAATTTGTCTTCAGTCTGACTTTGATGATAATCAGACTTCTCTGGTGAAATGACCCCCATGACTCTGAGTTGTGTATTTACACAACTAACAGAAGAAGACGGCCGTAGTGATAGACGGAGCGGTTCCGAACGACAGCAACATCAGGAAGAAGGAACACAAGAAGCTGGAGAAATAAAAAGGCCTCAGTGAAGAGCTGGAGAAGATGTGGAGGGTGAAGGTAACAGGAACAGCTAAGCGACTGCGCAGGACCCTCAAGCTCCCAGGCCTCTGGTAGATATTATCATATAATTATAAATTATTATTGTAAAATAAGTGGATTTTATAAATATCCTGAACAGAAATGTTAAGTTATTTAATTGCAAAGATGGTGACTAAAGTTTTAATTTCAGGTGGAAAAAATTGATTTCCTTAATTAAGGCATAAAAACTGTACTGGACCAAAATCAGAAATGTGCAGAGTGCAGCAAACAGGGGCGGTCCTAGCATGTTTGGTGCCCTAGGCTCTGCAGTCGTTCACTTTCCTGTTTCTCCGTATGAATAAAAGATACATAAGCTGAGAGTGTTTCTCAAAACTGGGTTGTTCATTTTAATCTCTTTGTCTTGTTTTCAGAAAACATCAAATTTTAATGAATTTAAAATAATAATATTCTGCATGTACACCCATCAAATACATAATATTTTAGGTTGTTCATTTGATGTAAAACTGCTTCCAGGTTTGTTACACCAACTGTTTCACTTCATAGATGCTTATTTTTCTGATCTAGTTATTTTTTTTCTGAAAATCTAAAATTTTACAATCCTACTATTTATCCTAATATGATTTATCCTAAAGTCCCAAAGAAGGATTTACTTACTTGGACTAACATGAACAAAGAAAAAAGTCAAAAAATGCTTGCAGCGTCTAGTGCTTTCAACTAGGACGTATTGAATTATTGCAGTCAACAGTGAGAGGACATTTATTCTCTTGGCATCTGTAGCTCTAGTACCTCCAGTAGCCAGAGCTGGAGATTTTTATGAATGGGAGTCACTGGTAGGATCAAGAACAAGGGTGACGGTGGTGTTGGCATTTGGAAAAAAAAGTGAAAGAAAACATATGGCATTAATTATATTTTAATTAAATGCTTATTTTGTATTATTTTATTATAATTTAACATGTACTTTATAACGGACAAAACACATGACATGCTGCGCAAAGTATTCCCTTCAGTGGGTAGTAGGTACATTTGTTGTTAGTATAACTCCAAAAATGGTGCTCCTGTGTGGTAACTCGCAAAAACAAAGAGAATTTTGTTTTTTCAAAGCAGTTTTATTTATTTAACTTCACTTCTGGACATAATTGGCAAGCTAATGTAACAATAATCGGTATCTATCTGTATATTGTGAAAATGATGTTAACAAAAAACAAATAATCAACTCTGAACAACCTTTCCAAATAATTCATACACCACATAGTTACATGACATTTTCCAAACACCTTTCAGACACAAATTAGCATGCACAATGCAAGAAGAAAGGAAAAACTACTTCACACTCAAGTCAAGTCTCAACAAATCATGTCTGAGATACTTCAGTTTATTTAGAAAAAAATAATTTTCTTTAGTAATCACCAGTCCACTCCAGCTAAGTTCAGTGAATAGGAAAAAAAAAACACTTTGGTTTCCAAACAGACTGCAATGTGGAAACAAAAGAAGAAAGTGTGTGAGGCATTCTCAGACACAGAATTACAAAATTTTGCAAAATCAAGAAACAAATTCAGGGCTGGCAGTCAACCATAATAACCAGCTGGATGGACGTAAGCTGTGACACAGATTTGGAGGATAACTTTGGTCTGCTTCCTTACCGGCCTCTCTCCACACTGACAACTAGGCCTATTATAAAAAGAACATAATGGGTTGAACCTTCAGTGAAGCACCAAATCTGAGTGATGTAATTGGTTGACCCGCATGATGGAAACACATAATTATATAAAATCACATTTAGAGAAAGCATAATATTTCAGGTTCTTCCCATCTTAGGAACACACTGGAACATGTCAGCTTTGCTGGTTGTTTTTCATTTTTAACCCCTCATGTTACTATTTTATGTTTGGTATAATAACTAAAAAGTAAAACTGGCTTTTTAAATGGGTTTTGATTTATTATTATGAATATTGAAAGAAACAGAAAATATAAAAGGGATAGTAGAATTTTTGAATTGTAAATATAAAAGCACTAATAGAAAAAAAGCCCCAATTGAAGTCTAAGAGAATGCAAGAGTTGACATCACATTGGAACAGTGAAAACTGGAGTAATGTCTTCATAAACTGCACTGTGAAGAGTGAAGTAGATAGATTAGATGAGAATCGAATATGTTTATAAATGGAGTACTGAAACACATCTATTGGAGATTATGTGTCGGAATTTCAGGGGACCACGCCTCCAAACACGCTCCTTCCGTTTGTCATCTATATAGGTTCCCCCAGTTCTGCAAGCTGTTCATTCTTGTTTATGTGCCTCACCCTCCCTCCCTCCCTCCCTCCTTGTTCTCAATTCTTTAACTTCTTAACACTTATTTAGTGCATGGGGATCTGCCAGGCCCGGGAGCCATCGCCAAACCACTTCGAGGCCTTTCGCAAACCGCAGCTCAATTCATGTTCTAGCATTCACCTTTACCCACTAAACGCTTTCAAACCTAAAATGAGGAAGTCGGCCCAACTAGTGAATCCGCCCTTTGGCGGGCATATGTATGACAAGAAAACATTAATCATGTTCTTGATAATTGGAGGTTGTGGGTGCATGCTGTGTGACAGGTGGTGGGCCAGAACCATCTCCCAGGCATCCACCAGATGGACATTCAATCCTTTGAATATAGCCTTGAGTGCCTTTAGCCGCTGAAAAGTGTACCAGTCGCTGTTAACAAATGCGCCAAGAATTGTATAAGGTTTGGGATTTCCAGTCCGAATGACAACCACTGTGCCTGGAGCCCTGGACAGTAGCCATACCACTGCACTGCGGATGGACATCAGTCGACGAATGTAGAACCCAATAGGGAAAGTGTCAAAGTGTGCCCAGATGCCAAAAACTACTACAGTGTTACTGCCTCCAAGCACATTGTCCAGCTCATTGGCAATATAATGCAGCTCCATGGATGGGACACTGACAGTACGTAGAGGAGGACCATGGGCGCGGAACATCACAAAGATGTTATTTGCATAGTCCAGGGCCATTAAAGGTCAGACTGATTTGTGGCTATGAAGGTTAAACTCCTTTAGATCTAAAAGAATTCCAAAGGGAATAAATTAAACTACATAAATAAAATAGTGTAAATAAAATATTGTTGTTTGCCAGGTTTGCAGAGCAGCTACCTGGTAGTGCTGCATTAAAGTACTCAAACCACTGCCTCATTGTGGAGTCTCCATACATATGGACCAGCTTTCCTTTCAGACACCGAGTGATGGCTGAGGAAGTGTTGAACTGATGAACGGTGGTCCCACCTAGTGCTCGCCACACACCCTGGTAGTAATAGCCAGACGGTTCAGACTCCACACTACTGCAGTTCACCTCTAACTGACCTGGTAAGCAGTAAAACAGACAATTGTGTGTGTTTTTTACTTAATATGAAAAAGAAACAAACAAAGTCTATTCTTAACCTGTTTGTAGCAATAAAACTTGCAATAAAACAGCTGGTTAACCAGCTGGGATTCTGGGCACGACGCACAGCAGCGGCGCACGTCGGCCCAAATTCCCGGCCAATAGAATCGGGCCATTATGCGCTCCAGAGTTTTCTCACAACCCAAATGCCCTGCCATGGGGTTTGAATGAGCTGCCTGAAAAATCGTTTCCCGGCGGCTTTGCGACACCAACAACTGGGTGCGGATCTCATTAGTGTGAGTGTCGCGGCTCACTCGATAAAGCCAATCGTTCTGCAATTGGAAATGAGGGTAAGTCCGCGCAGCGTCAGGGCGCACCAAGCGACCATCAATATCTATCACTTGGTCATAGGCTGAGCATAGGGTGTCGTCCCGAGACTGCTCTAGTGGAAAATCTTCAGTGGGGTGCATAACGGGAGGCAGTGGGGCTTCTGCAGAAGTCCCGTCCACCTCCTCCCCCCCAGAGTCGGTGTCAGTCGACCCCACATCACTGCTCAGCGCCGCGTAAACATCACACGAATTTACAGACCGCGATCGCATCCCCGCGTACTGCCCCAATAAGCTGTGGAACCAATCTGTGCCCAAGATAAGGGGATGCGACAGGCGCGGGCTAACTGCCACCTTAACTCTATGCGTTTTGCCCCTGAATTTCAACAACAGTGACACAACCAGGTACTTGTGAATATCCCCATGCACACATTTCACCTCCACCCACTCTGCTTCCAACAATGCCCTGGGGCGAACCAAGCTTTGGTGAACCAGGGTCTGGGTACAGCCCGTGTCCACCAAAGCATGGCGTATACCCCCTTGACACCTTACCGGTATGCGGTACGTCCCTCCCGGACCGGGAGCAGGTGCTGGAGCCCCAGCGACTCGGAACACCTGACCGACCACACCTGACCGACCTCCATTACCGGGCAGTCCCTGCGCAGATGTCCCGGCCGTCCGCACTTCTAGCAATCTGGTCCCAGCATTTGTGCGACTCCCTGTGGCTCCGGGCTGGCGTCGGGTCTGTCAGTGTTTGCAACCAGGAGCAGCGCTGCGAACGGATTCCTCGGGCTCCAAGCACCGGCCCTCTCTGACCCACTGACCACGCCTCTCTTCCTCCTAGCAGCAGGCGGCGGCGGCCGCTCCGAGGCCCCTCCCCTCGGCCGCAACGCTTGGGGAGCCGGCAGCGGTCCCGCCGCCAGGTGATCTTCCGCCAGTGTCACGGCAGTGGTCAGGTCCGGCGGACGGTGACAGCAGACCCAGCGAGCCGTAGCTTCCGGCAGGCCCTCCACAAACTGCTCCAAGACCACCAGGTTCAGCAACCGCGCCTCCTCCTCCGTCAGACCCGACCGCAACCAACTCGCCGCAGTGTCTTCCAGCTGACGAGCCCAAGCGAACGGCCGCTTCCCCTCCAACATCCGGCTCGCTCGAAATCGCTGCCGGTAGTCCTCCGGGGTGAGCCCAACCCAATCCAGCACCGCCCGGCAGACATCCGCATACACAGTCCGGGACACTGGGGGCCAGTGTTGGGGAGTAACGGAATACATGTACCGCCGTTACGTATTTAAAATACAAAATATGAGTAACTGTATTCCGTTACAGTTACCGTTTAAAAAGGTGGTATTTAGAATACAGTTACTTTGTTAAAATAAACGGATTACACAGGTATGTTCTGTTGTTCCAAGCGGCAGCGTTACGGTTGCCATGGTTACAGGGTGACTCTCTCTCTCTCTGCGACTGTGTGTTTCCTGGGTGAGAGAGCACCTTTTTGTTGTTGTTGTTGTTGTTGTGCTAAGCTAATAGGCAGAATGCTACAGACATAGCTCTAAAGAATGTAGCCTCATGGGCAGTGTAGTCCGTGTTGCAGGGAGAATGGACTGCCATACACGTTATGTGTCTGTGAGCGAGGGAGGGAGAAAAAGGAAAAGTATGAGTTGTCATCGAGCAAAAACGGGAGCTGGAAGCATGTAAATATAATAATAACCACTGCAGCCAAGAAGAGAGCCTGACGAGCCCAGCTGTAAGTAAGCTACTAAGACTCGACTGTACACCGTCTTCGTGTTTTCCTCCGAAAACAATAAGTTCCGTTGGAGCAGCCTTTCAACGCCTCTCTGTCTCTCGCAAGCAAAGTTGACCCAGACAACAAAGTAAAGCTATTTTTCAGCTACGAGCCCGACACGGAAAAAGACGTATTAGCCAGAGGTCCCTTTACTACGGTTCGGAGCCGCGCACCTTCAGCAACAGTAATAAATCACACAGCAATAGTACATTCACGTAGTTGTAAAAAGCATGATAATATATTAAGTAATCCAAAGTATTCAGAATACGTTACTCTCATTGAGTAACGTAACGGAATACGTTACAAAATACATTTTGGGGCATGTATTCTGTAATCTGTAATGGAATACATTTTAAAAGTAACATTCGAAACACTGCCGGGGGCAGACTGAAGGTCACCATCTGCGCGTCCACAGACAGCAGCGGCAGCAGCCTGGGAGCCCACTCCTCTTCAGGCCACCGGCAGGCAAGCGCCGTGGCCTGTAACGTCTCCAGAAACGTCAGGGGATCCTCCCCATCACCCATCCGGTGCAGCGGGGGAGGCGGGGGCGGCGCAGCCGGACCCCCAGCAACTGTTGCAGCGCCGCCGTCTGCTGAGCCGCTTGTTGGCGAAGCAAAGCTAGCTGCTGGTCCTGGGCCGCCGCCTAGCGCACGGATATAGCGGCCAGATCCTGCATCATCTGTCCCAGAATCTGCAACGGCTGGACAGGCGGCAGGCTGGGCGGCGGGCGGGCCGGCGGGGTGAGCGGCAGGAAGATCCGGCGGGGGGCCCGACATGACAACACACACCAGGGTTTTGGCACCACTTGTGACACAGGACCCACACACACACATGTTATGCTTAGCGTCTTTTTATTTTGACAATAATCTGCGTTTTTTTTGGCACCCGCCTTGAACGCAGCCACTCCGTCTCTCTGCCAGCATCATCTGCTCCATCTCACTGTGGGAACACAAAAAGACATCTCCCTCATTAAAGCAGTCCTGTACACCTGTTGCCTCCCCGCCTCCATGCCGCCCAGAGAGCTCACTGTGTCACCCCTCCTCTGCAGCAGGCCAACAAACCACACCCCTGCCACACTGGCCATTTTCGACTTTTATCATATCCCATATGCCTTCCCATAGGGTTATATGGGCGGGCTGCCTGGAAAATCATTTCCCGGCAGCTTTTTGGCACCAACAAGTGGGTGTGTTGGTATTCTGTGTGAGTGTCTGGACTCACTCAGTACAGTCTATCTCTAATCAGTAGAGAATGTGTAAATGTCAGTTCTGTGTCAGGGTGCACCATGTGAACATCAATTTTTATTACTTAATCAAAGGCTAAGCATAGGGTGTCAACACGAGACTGCTCACATGTAATTAATTGATTTGAGATTCAGCTTCAGATGCAGAAAAAAACAGGATTACTCCTTGAAATCTGCAAATGTGCTCTTCAGTTAAGGGCCTCCAAACAACAAAAGTCCTCCAGAAGGCACAGCACCAGCTGCTCAATTAACGGGTGAGATAAACACATTTTAGCATCAATGTACTAAAAAGAAGCAGAGCAAATACGTATGAAAGTTTCAACCTGTCTCAGCAATGCAATACCCCCCAGCATGGATGCTGGGGGTATCAACATGGAAGAGAGAAAGCAATCGCATTGCTTGGTAATGACAACAACTTATCGTCCTTCTGGCAAAAAAGGGTAAGTGCGCAGTTTTGCTAAACCAGAGGGACTATAGTGATAAAACTTTGTCACTGCTCAGTGACCAAAATACAGTGGGGCAAAAAAGTATTTAGTCAGCCACTGATTGTGCAAGTTCCCCCACTTAAAATGATGACAGAGGTCAGTAATTTGCACCAGAGGTACACTTCAACTGTGAGAGACAGAATGTGAAAAAAAAATCCATGAATCCACATGGTAGGATTTGTAAAGAATTTATTCGTAAATCAGGGTGGAAAATAAGTATTTGGTCAATAACAAAAATACAACTCAATACTTTGTAACATAACCTTTGTTGGCAATAACAGAGGTCAAACGTTTACTATAGGTCTTTACCAGGTTTGCACACACAGTAGCTGGTATTTTGGCCCATTCCTCCATGCAGATCTTCTCGAGAGCAGTGATGTTTTGGGGCTGTCGCAGAGCAACACGGACTTTCAACTCCCGCCACAGATTTTCTATGGGGTTGAGGTCTGGAGACTGGCTAGGCCACTCCAGGACTTTCAAATGCTTCTTACGGAGCCACTCCTTTGTTGCCCGGGCGGTGTGTTTTGGATCATTGTCATGTTGGAAGACCCAGCCTCGTTTCATCTTCAAAGTTCTCACTGATGGAAGGAGGTTTTGGCTCAAAATCTCACGATACATGGCCCCATTCATTCTGTCCTTAACACGGATCAGTCGTCCTGTCCCCTTGGCAGAAAAACAGCCCCATAGCATGATGTTTCCACCCCCATGCTTCACAGTAGGTATGGTGTTCTTGGGATGCAACTCAGTATTCTTCTTCCTCCAAACACGACGAGTTGAGTTTATACCAAAAAGTTCTACTTTGGTTTCATCTGACCACATGACATTCTCCCAATCCTCTGCTGTATCATCCATGTGCTCTCTGGCAAACTTCAGACGGGCCTGGACATGCACTGGCTTCAGCAGCGGAACACGTCTGGCACTGCGGGATTTGATTCCCTGCCGTTGTAGTGTGTTACTGATGGTGACCTTTGTTACTTTGGTCCCAGCTCTCTGCAGGTCATTCACCAGGTCCCCCCGTGTGGTTCTGGGATCTTTGCTCACCGTTCTCATGATCATTTTGACCCCACGGGATGAGATCTTGCGTGGAGCCCCAGATCGAGGGAGATTATCAGTGGTCTTGTATGTCTTCCATTTTCTGATGATTGCTCCCACAGTTGATTTTTTCACACCAAGCTGCTTGCCTATTGTAGATTCACTCTTCCCAGTCTGGTGCAGGTCTACAATACTTTTCCTGGTGTCCTTCGAAAGCTCTTTGGTCTTGGCCATGGCGGAGTTTGGAGTCTGACTGTTTGAGGCTGTGGACAGGTGTCTTTTATACAGATGATAAGTTCAAACAGGTGCCATTCATACAGGTAATGAGTGGGGGACAGAAAAGCGTCTTACAGAAGACGTTACAGGTCTGTGAGAGCCAGAGATTTTCCTTGTTTGAGGTGACCAAATACTTATTTTCCACCCTAATTTACGAATAAATTCTTTACAAATCCTACCATGTGAATTCATGGATTTTTTTTTCACATTCTGTCTCTCACAGTTGAAGTGTACCTCTGGTGCAAATTACTGACCTCTGTCATCATTTTAAGTGGGGGAACTTGCACAATCGGTGGCTGACTAAATACTTTTTTGCCCCACTGTACTTGTGAGCCCCTGAAGCGAGACCCAAGAAATGGTTACAGGAAGAGGGTGATAGATGACATTCAGAACAAGACAATGCTTTTGGCTGGACCTCATACCACAGGCTATAAACAGGAAATCTACACCAAGTCTGTATGGTTTACCAAAGATACATAAACAGGGTGCACCTTTAAGACCGATTGTCTGTATGATCACCTCGGTCACCTATAACATCTTCAGGTTTCTGGCTTTGATCCTCAACCCGTTCGTTGGCAGCTCTGAACACCTCATCCAGAACACTTTGGATTTTCTTAGGAAGGTGAGAGATGACATTATGGAGGCAGATAAAACCATGGTCTCGTAAAATTTTACATCTCGCTTCATTTGTGTTCCAGTCACTGAAGCAGTGGAGGTATTTCGTAAGAGATTACAGGACGACCCCACCTTAGTAATAGGACCACTCTCAGCACTGACCAAGTGTGTTTGCTTTTAGAACTGTGTCTGAATTCCACCTATTTCACATACGACGGTCAATACTACAAGAATTATGGGTGCACGATGGCTTCCCCAGTTTCACCCATTGTAGTCAATTTGTTAATGGTGAGTGAGAAAGAGAGCTCTGCTGTCCTACACTGGAACACCATAAAATCATTGGTTCAGGTATCCATCTGTTCTCTCCTGCTTATTCTTTTCAGGGTCCTGGGGGGGCTGGAGCCTATTCCAGTTAGGTCGAGAGGCAGGGTATACCCTCGACTTGTCGCCAGTCTGTCACAGGGCTAACACATGGAGACGAACAACCATTTGCACCCAGATTCACACACACATTCACTATTATGGGCAATTTAGAATGACCAATTAACTGAACCCTACATACTGCATGTCTTTGGACCGTGGGAGGAAGCCGCAGTACCCGGAAAGAACCAATGCAAACACGGGGAGAACATGCAAAGTCCAGACAGAAAGGCCACAGCCAGGTGTTGGAATCGAACTCAGGACCTTTTTACCTTCTTGCTAATCATCGCACCACCATGCTGCCTCGTTCAGGTATGTTGGTGAAAATCAACTCTCAGGACTTACCATGATTCACTGATCACATTTACTCAGTGGAACAATACATCATGTTCACCAAGGAAAAAGGTGGCAGGTTAGCCTTCTTGTGAGGCTTCCACGAGTAAGGAGGGACATTTAAAAGTTGATGTGTACCATAAACTAACCCATACAGATAAGTATTTAAAGTTTGACCACTGGAGCACAAACTGTGTGTCATCGCACTACGACACAGAGCGAAAACCATCCCCACAGAGAGGCCAGGGAAGATATAGAGATGGAGATTAAGATATAGATGTTAGCAGTAAGATTTGTATTTTTACCTTTCTGCTTTGGAAAAACAGTGACATTGGCAGGTCCTGAAGCTGGAATGGAGACTTTCATGTTTACGCCGCTGAGGAAAATACACACAATAAAATCTTTTCACAAAAATTGAAAAGTATTAAAATGATTTTTAAACTAGAGAGACGTATTAAATACAGTCAATCAAATTCAAATTTTTATCATTGTCATATTTAGGTAACAATGGTACACAACTACTGACAATGAAAATTTTAGGCTCAGTAGGCAGCAAAAATAGCTCGAGTTATAAACTACCAATCATTGAGCTTCAGACAAGATTGAGAAAATATGGATCATTTTTCCAGGTAGCAAGCTACATAATTCCCTCTCTAGCAAATATTAAAAAGTGAGGGAATTTATTTTATGTGTTTTGAAAGCATTTGCAGAGTAGCACTTATTTTCCCTTGTATTAATTTTTAATTTTAGTAACTCTAAAAATTGAACACCACAGGTAATGCTCACCTCTGAAAAAGCTTCTCCATGGTTGTCAGGCTTTCTTTATATCCTCCATTGTAGTTGCTGATCCTGGTGTCACAACTCATATTTTCTGGCTTATAGCAGAACCATGGCTCACCTGTACGTAAATCTGTGTAGTTGCACACAGGCTGGGTTGGACGTAAACATACGTTACAGGTGGTTGTTCTAGTGAACAAGCTCGAGCGGAACTGACTCTTGAAGTAGATCCTGTCGGGTTCTTCTATGTTCACCCTGCGCAGCTCTGTGACTGCCTCACTGGGATGAACCAGTGTCACCTGGTAGGACAATTAATCAAAGTGTTGAAATTTGGGTCTCACAGAAATATATATAACATGTATCTGGTACATGGAACTGTTAAATATTATTAAGCAAGACAGAACTTCATTGTGCTACAGTAAATGTGAAGTTGTTGATATAAATAGTCCCTGCAGGCCAGGATAGGTCTGAACCTTTGATCTGGCACCAGGAAGCGCTGCGTCTCCTGATGTGTCACCTCTTATTCCTGTGACCATTAGCTTTCTTTACTCTGAGGCTTCCCACATCCTGGGGAGACCACACGTCCACGAATCCACACACAACCTGAGCCACTTGCACACACCTGTGGGTCCTGTGCACCTTGACCCTGAAGGTGAGCCCGAGCCTATTTCCCATTCCAGATGAGTTCAAGCCTCCCATATCTTTTGAGCCTGAGACTGTCCACCTCCACTGCTCATCATCTGCCAAGTTTCCAATGCCACATAATTTCCTTAGGGATTAAGTAAGTATCTTGAATGTGAAGGGATTCTGTCTTGCCTCCTCCATCATTGAGTTGTTGTATTGTAATATCCCCCCCCCCCCCCCCCCCCCCCCCCCCCGCCCAGGAGAAGGCTTAACACTAACCAACAGGCCATAGCGGTGGTAGACAAACTGAAGAAGAAGGCCGTAGTGATAGATGTAGCGATTCCGAATGACAGCCACATCAGGAAGGAATATGAGAAGCTGGAGAAATACCAAGGGCTCAGAGCTCAGAGAACAGCTTGAGAAGATGTGGAGGAGGAAGGTAACAGTGGTTCCTGTGGTAAGTGGAGCACTAGGTGCAGGGAACAGCTAAGATACTGTCTACAATAAGAATGTTTGGCATTGGCTTTAGCACAGCATCAAGTATGTAGTCATTAAGTGTCCCTCAAAGCTAAGTGCCTCATTATCCAGTTAAATATTGCTACTACAGAAATATTAGTCATCACAGAGTGATGTGCTATTTTCTTAATCACTTATCTTTGCTCATACACTTATTTTATTCTCTAGCTATCAACATAAAGAATAGCCCTTGACCACTAAGATACACACATTTTATTTTATTTTATTTTTAGTTTTTTATTTCTATTTTATTATTGCTAGTCTTATTGTTTTTTGTTATTATTTTTTTCTTTTTATTTCATTATCATTTCAGTTGATGCAACAATAAACTTCACGAATACGGGATAAATTAAGCATTCCTATCTTAAATCTGCTAGCAACTACAAATACATAGATAAACTCTTAGTGACTCCAGCAACAACTCCAGTAACAATAAAAATTAAAAGTTTTACCATCACCTCAACCTGTGCGCTTCCTTCCCAGAGTAAAGAGAATACAGCAGAGTAGGAACCATTGAGATGATCCACCACTTGTCCTGCAACACCAGCACCAAGGGTGGGGTTGTGCAGCTGGGCAAGTAAGACGTCTCCCCCATACTTCTTTGGACGGCCCATGAAGTCATATATTTTGATCAGGGCCTCCAGTTTATCCCCTATTTGCCACAGTCCCTCTCTCTTCCTGGGGAGAATGGTGAAGGTGCTGTGGGCTGGATCACTGCTGCTATTCATAAAAAGAGGTGATGGTAAAGATGGGGTTTCAGGCCAAGCAATGGACTCTAGCAGAAGTTGTTCTTCAAGAGTCTCCTCAGGGGACAGTGGTTTTAACTTGCAGAAGTTGTAATGTATGTCAACAGGTTGAGTTACAATGGCAGGTCTTGGGTAGGGGATGATGTAAGTGGTGTTTATTTTCTTCTGAAACTGGAAAAGGGAGAGAGCATGGCAGTTATATAAACGCTTCAAACAAAAGAAGTCTGTGTTTAGTTTTAAACACAACAAAATGAATGATTCCTCTTGACGTGACATTTCCTGCTTTCACTATCTTACTTGCAATGTATAATGCATGTCAGCTGAATTTCCCAAAGGAACCCACCCGAGGGATTAATAAAGTTTTATCTAATCTAATCTAGCTCTTTATTCAATACAGTGATTGAATTATTAAATTACTACTTGTGATGGAAATTTCTTTTACGCTTATATATTGATCACATGTTCTGACAATAGTATATATATATATATTAGTTGTGTATTAAGGATAGCATAATTGTCATGGTTCTGGGTCAGTTTCGACCCAGCATTTTGAGTTCCTTATTTTTTGGTTTATTTTTACATTTTGGAGTGTTTTGGGGTTTCTCTGGTGTTTTGATTATTTATGATAAATTATATTACTGTGGTTCTGTTTTAGGGTTTTGTTCGCAGGTTTTGTGTTCTCATGTTTTGTGTGGGTTTAGTTCTGTGTCTAGTCTGCGTCCTTGTGTAGTGATCTCTTGTTTCCTGTTTTATTGTGAAGGTCTGCGTCTCATGTGAGTGTGTTCAATTTTACCTCCCTTGTCCCATCTCGTTAATTACTTCCAGCTATGTCCACCACCTGTGTGTAATCTCCCTGTGTTTCTCTGGGTGTATTTAAGTCGTGTCTTCTGTCATTGTAGTCACTGGTCCGTCTGTGTATCTACCATGTTCTGTTCGTGTGTTCTCCCTGCTGTCTATCGTCCTTCATGTTCGTGTTCTGGTTTGTGTTTAGTGGTTTAGTTGTTCTCAGTTTAGATAGTCTGCCGTTCCATTTGCCGTTTTTCTATTTGTGTTTTGTGTTCATTAAACCACCTTTACACCTTTTCAAGTGCCTGCGATTGGATCCTCCTTTATCATCTCCACACGGCTCACTCCACTCGCCTTGACAATAATATGTTTTTTGTACTTTATTCCACACGGATTTTTTTATGTGTGTATATGCATATGCCCATATACGCATATAGATATGCATGCATGCACATACGTGTGATGTGTATGAGCTCTCGTCAGTGTGGCCATCTTACGACGCACCAGGATGTGTAAATGGGGGCCGGATAGTTAGTGAGTCTGTAGGCGTCCTACCAGATGGTCTGGGTGAAAACTATTTTTGATTGTATGTTAAAGAAATGTGGTATGATAGGTCAAAAAAGTAAATTTAAAAAGGGGGGAGGGAAAAAAAAAAGAGTGGTTTTCCTGAGAGTGAACTGATTTAAAAAGGTGGAAGAGCAGTTGGGGGAGGAAGAAAAAGAGATATTTGTAACCAACGTGACATCATGAGATTTAAGAGAAACAAAACAATAAACAAAATGACTAGCCATAAAGATCATGGGGCTCTCTGTTTTATGAAATATTTTCACCATTTTCACCATTATTACTGTTTTACTTCATCATAAAAGTACCACGTATTTAGTTGCATCACTTTGACATTTCAGAAAATACAGATGTCTGGAAAAAATTATTATTTGTCGAAATTATCCAAGAAGACTACTGGTATCATACATTTGGATAATTTTTAAAATAAAATACCAGAGCATGTCATTCTGAATTCATTGTAAAACAGCATATTCAGTATATAAACAGCATTTCTTGTTAATAGTCATAGTTGTTTTACCTGACAATATTATTTATTTATTATTATTCATCTAAACACATTCAACCTAAAACCGTTTTCTAGAATGTGTCACGGCACTGGGTCTGGTGACCCTGTGCTTGTGTTTTTGATTGAAATTGTTTTCTTTGAATAATTGTTTTCTGTTTGTGTTGTATTTAGTTTCGGGTTTGCTGTTCTGTTTCTGTGTCTCCCCTGTGATCCTGTTGTCGTCTCGCTAGTGAAGGTTTTGTTCTGTAGTCTTTTTATATCATTATTTCTCTCTGTGTTGTATGCTTGTCTTTGTTCTCGGTCACTACACCTCTGTGTTCCAGTTATTTTTGTCTCTGTACTTCATGTTTCCTCTGTTCCCAAGTCTTCCATGTTTCCACGTCTCAGTGTCTAGTCTGCGTCTTTATGAATGTCATGCTTTCTGTTTTATTTTGATAGTCACTGTCCCATGTGCAGTGTATCTAGTTTTGCTTTCCCCTTGTCTCACTATAGCTGTGTCCCAATCCAGCGACCGCACGCTCTGTAGTACGTAGTTGGGCTTCATTTCTGTACTGAGCAGTCATTATTAAGATTAGTTAGTAAATAACAATTAGCTAATGTTGTTCATGAGACTAAAGTCATCTCACTTTGGTAATGTAAATATAATATGGCCAATATTAAAGTTATTATTAGATTATTATGATATATTACAGCAGTGAGTTTGAACTCTGTCAAATACTGAGCTTCAAAAAAAGATTCAAGTTATCACCTATCACCTTAAATCTTCACTCAATGAAAAGTATCTTTGACAGTGTATATATAGCTGTATTATATATAAGAGACAAATATTGTTCATTTAATATGTTGGCATTACTAAATTTGGCTCAATGCTTACATATATGTGTAAAAAGGAAACGTACGAGCTGTGAAAACTGTTTCTGATAAAATGAAGAGTAGACTGATATATTAAATATTCCTTTATTGGGTGAGAAAATCAGACCATGTCATAACTGCTTTAAGTCATACAGAATAGATATCAGAGCCTTAAACAGGCTGACTTCTGCTAAATGGGTCAAACTGGGCAGAAGGTATACAAACACATAACATCCTCATTATTATGTAACACCATAATAATGGATTGCATTTATATAGCGCTTTTCAAGACCCTCAAAGCACTTTACAATTCCAGTATTCATTCACTCTCAACACACTTTAAAGTCCGTTTGGCTCGACACCACCGAACAGAGGCAGCAATATAACATAGCTAACATTAACAGTGCAGTGAATCCTGCTTGTGCCGTGATATTCAGGACTGCAAACCGAGCAGCATCACTGACTTTCAGCCTGTTGTGTTTGTGGATATATGACTGACTTTAATTATCCATAAAATCATCACATTCTCTGTAAGATTAAGGTTAACTAGTAAACAGCGTATATTTTAAAGTAAAGGCTTTAAAACCAAGTTAACGTTGAAAGTACAAAGTCAACTTCTGGAGTACCAGAGGAACAACTGGAACCGAATAAAATTGCTTCCTTTTTACGTTCATTAAAATTTTAAAAATTTATAGTCATCCATGATCTAACATCACTAAGACAATCAAGCAGGAGTCCAATCGAGGAGCTATCAGAGTGACTAAAAGGTAGATAAAGCTGGCAATCAGGAGCATATAGACGAAATGAAATTTTGAAGATCGCACCTAGTGGCAGGAGATACAATGAAAACAGTAATGGCCCAAGAATAGATCCCTGTGGTACACCACATGGCAGAGGGGCTACAGAGGATGAAGCCGAACCTAATATAACACAAAAGCTCCTGTTAGAGAGATATGATTTTATTATTTTAAGCTGGAAATTTCTACACAACACTGTAGTCAGGAGATCAGTAGGTCATGATCCACTGTGTCATATCCAGCAAAACAAGCAATACATGTTTACCACAGTACGTTGCTAACAAAATGTCATTTATAACCCTTATAAGGGTTGTCTTCATGCTGTGAAATGGCTTAAAGCCAGCCTGAAGAGCTTCTGGGATTTGAAAATCGTTTAGATAGTCAATCAGATGAGTGTGAGCAATCTTTTGCAGGATCTTACTCAGAAAAGGAAGCTTAGAGATGGGTCTGAAGTTTGTCATAATTGAAGTGTCTGAGCCTAGTTTACTGAGTTTCTTAAGTAAAAGATGGACACTGCATTCTTAAACTCCTTTGGTACTTGACCAGACAAGAGGCTGGTATTGATTAAGAGCTTCCAGAGAGAAGTGCAGCCCGTCATTTTTCACATCATCTAGTCTTTATGGACAATGTTGCTGACTCTAGTCGAGTAAAACCAGTTAGCCAAGGACTGGTCTTGCGTTTACACTGTAAAAAGTCCAGATAAACGAGTAATCCATCTGAGGTGGACGACTCAGACGACGGGACAAAAGTTGGTCAAACAGTGTAGAAAAATGCTCGGCAGTATCTGAGCCGAAGGCACGACAGTGTGGGACAGGTGCAACCTGTTTAATCACAGGACTAAGAGGAACAATGTCAAATAAAATGGGCATATGGTCAGAGAATACAGTATCCTCGACATGTAAGTTACAGACACATAACTCATATGATAGCACAGTCCAATGTGTGACCTTGTTCTTGAGTGGCACCCTTAACAGATTGAACAAGATTAAAAGAGTTCACTAAGTCCATTAAGTCCTTAGCCAGGGGCTTCCCTGGGCAAAGCCGTGAATCCAGGATCTGGTCATACCGTGATGCACAGTAAGCAAGAAAGCCAGAAAACTCTGGAAAAAAAATTATTTTTCTTATTATATCTAGGAGGATAGTGAACTATCCTTCATTTGATATTTCTTGTGCTTTGGGATGTAGCTGTAATGAATGTATGGAAAACCTACTACAAATCCATTAATTCATTTATTATATTACACTTGTTGAAGTGAATCACACAGATTAACAATCTGATGAACATGTTGAAAAGTAGTTTTGGGGTTCAGTATCTTGCAAGAGGATACTTGCAGACTGGAGCAGGCAGGGCTCGAACAACCAAACTTGGTATCCAAAAATTGTACTCAAGTAAGAGTAGCATTACTTTAAAATAGTCTTGAAGGAAGATGTCTCAACTATAGAAAATGGTTGGTTGGCCTCACATCAAACGTAAGCAGAAGCTTGTCAAACTATGGCCTATCTACCACTTAACCTTTTAATTTGATGAAAGCTTTGTCTAGACTTCACCAAGAACAGGATGGAAACTGGATCAATTTAACAGTATGCAAACAGATTTTTTTTGCTTAATGCTTAGTCTGGAAATAGATTTTAGTCAAAATTCATAAAACAAATGGTTTATTCATTTGTAAATTCTCTGTTATTTATTTTATTACAGTTTTAAAGCTAAAGTAGCCTACTTATAATTAGAATTTTGTGACGCCCACAAGTGTATGGTCACAATTGTAATTTTTTTGTGAATAATTTTTGATGTAAAAGACCTGATTTTATGGTGGTATTGCACTTTTCATTTAGAGTTATGGACAATGTAATTGCGTGGCAATGCCACAAGGGGGAGATAGAGGCGAGTGCGATAGGCCGTTGCAACGCTTCTCTGCCTCAGACGAGGAAGAGCCTGCAGTGCCAACCGCCAATATAACTGTAAGAAAGAAAGAAAGAATGAAAGAAAGAAAGAAGAGCCTGCAGACCGAACGCATCTGATGTCTCCTGTCTCTGCTTTTCTGTTAAAAAACAGGTCAGTAGTTCAAGTTTGCTCACTGCAATGTACATTTAAACCAAGAAAACCTTTTTCTGTCTTAGTTTAAAGACCGCGAATTTGTGAGAGAGTGTGTTTTCACAGATTGAGAGAAAGCTAACTATACCGCCATTTGTAATGGCAGCCGCCATTTCACTCGTAGTCTAAATAGGCAGCTGGTTTTATTACCTGTTTTATTTTGTGACAAACGCAGCTCTTAAGACGCTTCTTTTATCCTGGCATTATTGGAAGTTACAGTTGATTAGGACCTACCCAGTTCTTATATGTCAAATGAAAATAGTCTGATGTATACTGTTTGTGGATGATTGTGAACTGTTTGTGAGCAATGGAAGAATATTTTTGTTTATTTGTTACAAATGTAATATATTGTTTGAATCTGTTGAAGTATAAGGAATGTATAATGGTATATAAGCAGGTTAATTGCAGTGTTAATGGAGCTGCACAGAAATGTTTTTGATGCTGAACAGCAGTAGAATTGGTTACAGATTTACTGTAAAGGACACTCATATACAATGATTATTTTCTAAGTTTATTCTTGCGAGAGTGCAAGGTAACCAAAAGGGTTTGAGCTATGGACCTAATTGAATGTGTTTGTGTTGTTAAAAGAGAAAGGTGTGCATCTAAATGAAAAGAAAAGGGCGTTGTTAAATTCTGTTAATATATCAGACGAGGAAGAGCCTGCAGACCAAACGCAACTGATGTCTCCTGTCTCTGCTTTTCTGTTAAAAAACAGTTTAAAAACAGACCCCATCGAAGGCCTGTAACAATTTCATTAATCCCAGGTAAGACTCCATATGTTTAGAGCTGCTAGGTGTAAAGTTCATTAAACTGTCTGTTTGGTATTAATGAATATAATTATAAAATTAAAGAAGATATTCAATTTAGTTATGTAATTTTAGTCACATTTCACATTGAATCGCTTTATTTATTTACATCTATTGTTAATATTGGCCTGTGACCTCTGTTATAAAGCTTAACCTCCTAGGACCTGGCGTCCACATATGTGGACATCACATTTTGGGTTATTTAGACCAAAATACTCAATTTTGCTCTACAAGGGCCTGATATCCACTTACGAGGACATTATACTGCTACTGTTCTATCGAAATTTTAAACGAATATCCTCATTTGTGGCTCTCATTTTTCTAAGAAACAAAAATTAGATAAAAAAAAAAATCTGGTGTTTGTTTTTACATTCATCAGGTCCCAATCAGCCCAAATATCAAAGAATAATTAAAAATGCATGCCGTGGAAGAGTTCGGGTCTTAGGAGGTTAAACATGTTCTGCAGCTTTTTAAAGCAACACACGCAGCTGCATTGGTGGAAGTATGTTGCTTCAGGTGGGCAGAAGGTCAAAACAACAACTCGCTAACCAGGCTACCTGATCACTCCATGATTTTAACCAAATTTGAGCACTTTTTGTGTCTAGAACTTCAGGATACTGTTGGTGAGTAAGGTAAATAAATCATACATGGGCATATGGTTCATATCACTTGGTAGGCTTGCCTGTTGGATTCCTGCCGTAAGAGTCCAGGTTTTTCAAACTCAGTCACGCTGACTGATTACATTTGCCACAGTGAAGCCTCCAATTCCCCCAAAGCCCAACCTCAAATGTTATTTTTATAAATTTGCATTCAGATCTAAGTGATTTTACAAAACAGTTTTTATAATAGCCCATTTAAAACAGAAGTAAAAGTATAGCAACTGTAAATTCTGTAAATTTGCTAAATCTCAGTTACAGTTATTAGACAACACAGTACTGAATACTGGCCTCATTAGCCATGCAGTGTAACTCTGATCAACAGATCAACAAAACTGATAAAAGAGAGGCTAACTCACCATTTCAAAGTTAATGAAGAAATTAAATAACAAGGAAACAGAAACTCTGGCAGATATCATCCTGGCAAATGTAATGATAATGATGAAACGGTAAAAATCCTCTCGTTTTGGTCCCTCAGAAATGTTTAAACAGGCAATTTGTAAGGCATAAATCTCTCGAAATAAGTTGCAGCTACAGAGAGTTATTCTCTCTGTTAGGGAGCAACGGGTCTCTTCTGCCCACTGATGTCGTCCCCAATCAATCATCCGCTTGTCTGTGTGGACACATAAGTACACAAAATGATTGATCCAGCTGATGATGAAGAGCAAGGGGGAGGGGTTGTTGAAGGGCATCTGGAGAGAACCCAGATTTTAGCAATCAAAACAAATATGTGTTTGGAGGGTGTTATAACTAAGTTACCAACTTACATGATGAGCCTAAAGTAAGAATTTCAGGAAGATGTTGCTTTTTAATCTGGACAGATTAGGCTGTAACTTAACCTCGTGATGAACCAAACAACGATGTGCAGTAATGCCAATAAGGTTAAACAAGGACAAATTGAAATAATAGCAGAGATTTATTCAGAGATTTGTGGTGTGTGTTGCTTGGCAGACCGTTTACCATGACTGTGCCAAATTATTACAACAGTAGAATTAAACGTATGTTTTTCTTGGCTTAACATAGTTTAAGATAGATTAACAACACTCTGAATTGGGGTTGCTGTGAGAGGAGCTGTTAATGAAGCTGTTTTTTAAAGGATGTGTAGCAGAAGTGTAATGAAGCAAAACGAAACTTTTTAATTTTGAGATTTAAAAAAAAATATTAACCATTCTATAATGGTAAATTGGCTGTATTTGTATAGCGCTTTTACTTAGTCCCTATGGCCCCCAGCACAGGCATCCAGTATCCGTAGTTTCAGGTGCTGCACATCTCGAATCTTCACACCATAGACAATTGCCTTCAGATGACCCCAAAGATAAAAGTCTGATGAAGAATGGACCCACTATCGTTGTACCCCATATACCACACCAAACCATCACTTTTGGTGTTCCAACAGTCTTGGAGGGATCCATCCAATGTGGGTTAGTGTCAGACCAATAGCGGTGGTTTTGTTTGTTAACTTCACCATTCACATAAAAGTTTGCCTCATCACTGAACAAAATCTTCTGCATGAACTGAGGGTCCTGTTCCAATTTTTGTTTTGCCCATTCTGCAAATTCTGTGCGCCGATCTGGGTCATCCTCATTGAGATGCTGCAGTAGCTGGAGTTTGTAAGGGTGCAATTTGTGAGTAGCTAATATCTGCCGAAGGGATGTTCGACTAATGCCACTCTCCAGTGACATGCGGCGAGTGCTACGCTGTGGGCTCTTGCTGAATGAAGCTAGGACAGCCACTGATGTTTCTTCATTAGTCACAGTTTTCTTGCATCCATATTTTGGCAAATCCAACACTGAACCAGTTTCACGAAACTTAGCAAGCAGTTTGCTGACTGTAGCATGGGAGATGGGTGGTCTCGTAGGGTGTCTTGCATTGAAATCTGCTGCAATGACCCGGTTACTGCCTTCACCAGATATCAACACAATTTCGATCCGCTCATCACGTGTTAACCTCTTCGACATGTCAATGGCTGTGAACAAAGAGAAACTTGTAAATAACTCATGAAAGAATAAAGTTACGTTGAAACCAAGCCCACCATTGTTTTTCTTGTGACATTACCAATAAGTTTGATGTGTCACATGGCCCTCTTCCTATTGAAAAAAACTAAAGTTGTATCCAAGATGGCCGACTTCTAAATGGCCACCATGGTCACCACCCATCTTGAGGAGTTTGCCCCCTCACATATACTAATGTGCCACAAACAGGACTTTAACCCTTTACAGCCGATCGGAGCAGGCACGCTCTGTTTTGCGTAGCTATTTTTAAATCCCGGTAGCTCTGCAACCACGTAAGCTAGCGCAATAATTTTTTTTGCATATGAAACTGGAGGAGTTGTACTTACATCTTATGCCATCAGCTTGTCCTAGGTCACAGTTTCCTTCCACATATAGCTTTGCAAAAACTGCATAAAAATCACTTGCAGCAACAAAAACATGATATTCCAGAAACACGCTTCGCCGATCCAATCAGCTGTTTGTAACACTTCCTACGTCCATCAGCGTGAACTATCACATGACCACATGACCTGCCCGAAACCGGAAGTGACGTCATTTTGCGGAAATGTAGTTTTTTTTACCATCGTGGCCTCATGAGCTTATACTTGTGTTTTTAAAAGTTATGTTTGACTTCATGACTTTCTGTGTCGTTTCTGGGATGCTTAGGACTCATATTGCACGGCTGGAAATAGTTTATTGTGATGCATATGCTGTTATTTTGCAAATTTGCACTATAATATTTATTTTCGTTTTTCCTGCAGTATATAAAAATTGGTGTATTTCAAAAATAAAACTATGAAGACACTTAAAATAAATTTCCTGTGGTGGGAAACTAGTTTGTGCAACTTTTTTGTATTTACAGTTTTGAGGGATAAGCCTCTTAAATTTCTCTAACTAGAAATATATGTTAAAAAAACAAAAACGATTTTCATTTTTTTTGTAGTTTATTGCACTTTTTTGCAATTTATGTAATTACTATGCACCTAATGCAGACATATTATTAAAGTTTGGGCTATAATGGTTGTATTGATGTATAGCAACTTGAAATGCTCCCAAAAATGGCTCCACAGCATGTAAAAATATAATATAAGCTCTGGCGGACTTGGTTCTATGGTAGGTCTTAAAGGGTTAATATCACCAACCATTCCCATGTTATTACGGTGTATCCATATAAATGGCCCACCCTGTAGTATAATAATAAATACATACATCCTCTGCATGTGGTCATAAACAACCAGAGGAGTCTGCTCAGAGACAGGTTGCCTCTAATTTCTATTGGGAGCTCCAGTAGATTTTCTTAGCAGCTGAGCTGCTGCTTTTTGTGGATGTACACAACTGAATTCATAAGATCTAAGCAGATGTTTTATGAGTTGTTCTGGCTGATTTCCAACATCGATAGTAGACTGTTTATGCTGTGTTTTCTAGATGGTATACAATTTATATAAAGGTGGAATTCAGTGAATAAATCTGGGCATCAACTAAAATTTATATGAATCTCTGCTACACTTGATGTAACCCAACTCTGACCATGAAACCACAGCCACTGTGCTCCAGTCACACACTGTCCAGTCACACACTGTGAAACACTGGTTTCTTTATAATCAGGTTAATTTTGTAGCAGAAGTGTTTTCTCAGTGATATTTAGAAGGTAAAAAATGAAAAAGGAATCAAAGGTAGGCAGAGATTTTTATATCCAGACTTGTCTTTATTCACCTTACTTTTGGGATACAGAGTGGAGCCAAAAGGTTCTATATCCTCCAAAGGGGGAACTTTTCTAAACAAGAACAGTGTTGTTTGATGCTTCTTTTATGGTTGGTAAAACATTACATTTTGTATTACATACATCAGGTAAATTGATTTGCTTTCTGGTCACAAGTACACTTTATCATCCTCAAATTAGAGAAATACATGGAATTAAAGTGGAATAATGTGAGGGAATTGTTGGCTTGGTAAACAAGCCTTCATCTTGCCCCTGGCCTCAACCAATAGCCACGACTGCTTTGTGCTGCTCATCCAGCTTCCAATTGGGAGGCCTGTAGGGAAAAAAGATGTTAAGAATCAGAATTTGCACCTGAATCGTCATGACTGTAAACTCACCTGTTCTCACCTTTCCTCATGGCTTCTCCTTTGGTCGATGGATCTTTGTCCATCATCTCTTGATCTTGCAGCTCCACTTGATCATGGTGGGCTGGGTGCTCAACATCCCGATTTTCAGAATTCACTTGTATGATGGCCTCATCTCTGGGTAGTGAAGACTGAACAGTGTCATTCTCTCCAGTCCCCTCTGCCCCTGAAGACAAAAGGAAAAGAAAACATAATTTTCTATTATTTTCTAAGACATAACAGAACATCTTCAACCGGTTTTTCACTCGCTAACGAGGGAAGTTTTTGGTCAAGAACCAGCTCTTGGAGCTCACCTGTCTCATGTCCAAAATCCTTCCAAGAGCAGCTTCCCTCACAGCTACTTATTGACAAACTGTTACAATACACAGCACAAGCACCTCCCTCTGTAAAACCCCGCAATGGTTCTAAGACAAGGCACTATGTGTGTGTATGTGTAAGCACGTATATGCATGTGTAAGAACGTGTGTGTGTGTGTGTGTGTGTGTGTGTGTGTGTATGCAGTGTTGCGAAGGTTACTTTTAAAATGTATTCCATTACAGAATACAGAATACATGCCCCAAAATGTATTCTGTAACATATTCCGTTACGTTACTCAATGACAGTAACGTATTCTGAATACTTTGGATTACTTAATATATTATCATGCTTTTTACAACAACGTGAATGTACTATTGCTGTGTGATTTTATTACTATTACTGAAGGTCCACGACTCTGAACTGTAGTAAAGGGACCTCTGACTAATACGGCGGGGTCCCTGTCGGCTGGTAGCCGAAAAATAGCTTTACTTTGTTGTGTGGGTCAACTTTTATTGCGAGAGACAGAGAGAGGCGTTGAAAGACTGCTCCAACGGAACTTATTGTTTTCGGAGGAAAACACGAACACGGTGTACAGTCGAGTCTTAATAGCTTACTTACAACTGGGCTCGTCAGGCACTCTTCTTGGCTGCAGTGGTTATTATTATATTTACATGCTTCCAGCTCCCGTTTTTCCTCAATGACAACTCGTACCTTTCCACTCCCCTTTTTCTCCCTCCTCGCTCACGGACACAAAACGTGTATGGCAGTTCATTCTCCCTGCAGCACGGACTACACTGCCCATGATGCTACATTCTTTAGAGCTATGCTTGTAGCATTCTGCCTGTTAGCTTAGCACAACAACAACAACGAAAAGGCGCTCTCTCACCCAGGAAACACACAGTCGCAGAGAGAGAGAGAGAGCGTCGCCCTGTAACCATGGCAACCATAACGCTGCCGCCTGGAACAACAGAACGTAGCTGTCAAACAAACCCAAACAGTCCTGACCCGCGACAAAATGAAACAGGAAAGTACCGCAGTGTAATCCATTTATTTCAACAAAGTAACTGTATTCTAAATACCACCTTTTTAAACGGTAACTGTAACGGAATACAGTTACTCATATTTTGTATTTTAAATACGTAACGGCGGTACATGTATTCCATTACTCCCCAACACTGTGTGTATGCATGTGAGATAGTGTGTGTATGTGTGTGTGTGCTTGATTGAGTGTGTGAGAATGTGTGTCTCTCTGTGTGCGTGACTTCCAACTGTTTTTAACAACATCCTTAGTCATAAAATGGTAATCTCCCCCACACCCAATATATGGTTCAATTCCTGTATTGGTTCAGCATGCACAACACAGTGAAGCCACAAAAGGGCAGGAAGCTTACCACACAAGAAACAGATCTTTCAGATAGGATGTATCTGCAATAAAACCTCCCCCAGCACAGAGTGGCTGGAGAGGTAGTCAGAGACAAAGGAATGTCTTGATCCTGTACCTGTACACCTCCAGGACACTGTGGCGTGCAGCTCAGATCACAGCTGACCTTCTCACCCTGGACACAGTCTGTTTGACCTGCTCCCCTCAGGCAGGAGGCTCCGGACCAGAACCTCTCACCAAGAGCAGTTTCTTCCCCTCTGCTGTTGGACTCATGAGCAATAACCATAAGACTGTTCCCACCACAAACATATGAACTGTATATTTTGTTCTCTGCATCTGTTCCATTTTTGCACTGATCACCTGCGTTTATGTATATATCAATCTGCTTTTCTTATTTTTGTTTTATTTGTTTTTTGTTTCTCTTATAGTATGTTTCGCACTAAGTACCGCAGCAATTTCCTAATGTTGTAAATCTGCTCAACATCTGGCAATAAACCCTTTTCTGATTCTGATTACTACTTGACTTTTAGTCACAGCACATCTTCATTTGTCACAGTCAGCGTTTGTAGTCAAAACAGAAGATTTTCTCAGGATATTGTTAATGTTATATAGTATGACCACCTTCTTACCATGATAAACACAGTGTATGTTCTACAATTTAGAAAGTAGCTAACACAGGACTGATATATCAGCTGTTTTGTTTAGGTTACATGGAATTTATCCTCACAGCTACCAAGTACCAGTAAGCAATATGACTAAAGAATTATTACTTCAGTCATGTTTAGAAGGTAAAACATTTATAAATAATCAAAGGTATACAGAGATATTCATAGAATTATCACTTTATTTACTCCAGCACACAATGGAGCACCACCCTTACATTTTTAAGATCATCCTCATTAGAAGTGAACAGCAGCGAATTATCACTCAAATACATTCTTCTGTAGAATGTGCAGGATGATTGGTTTTAATACTTAATAGATATATTACTGAAGTAGAAGCAGTGCGCTGGAGGGTGTTATGAAGGATTTTGAAAATTCTCCTTATCCTTCACATCAAGCCATACTTCTTGGACACAGCCTGAACCACAATAATGACCATAGCCTTAGCTCTGACCTTAACTGCAGTCCCAGCTTGTGGTCACAGCAATAGCCAAAATGATCTTGCTTTGTTCCAACTTCCAACTGAGAAACCTGCAAAAAGAGAGAGAAAAAATGAGAACAACAGAACACACCAGCTATTGTAGGATACAGGATGAAGGACATTAGGAATATGAAGCAAAATAAGCAGTCTTGTTTGTTTATTAATGGTTTACTGATAAGGTATATACAACTCGCTCTTTATATTTGATTTATATAGAACAACAAGAAAAGACAATAACCCGGCGGACCAGATGCAGGAATCCAAAACATGCTAGGTGTGTTTTATCATGATTCATTTAATACTGATGACGGATTTTTAGACTAACAGTTAGGCTAATCTCTCATCTTTTTTTCCCTCACAAAACCAATAGATTCTCCACTTCTTTTAAGTGTCTCCCAGTGCAGTTCTTCGCACATTTTATTTCCTGCAACTGGTCCGTCAGGTTATTGTCTCCCCAGAAACACTTCCCTTGTGCTTTTGGAAATCTGTTTTTTCCTATTTCCGTTGTCGGTTTTCCTATTCCCGTTGTGTTTTGTGTGCTTTTGCAGCGTTTTTCTTATTGCTGGTGTTTTCTTAAGTTGCAGTCTCTTTGGCCTCTCAGGGCCACAGTATTGGGCCTCTTAAGGAGGTCATGTCTCTGTGAATAGCTGCGTCCCAATCCAGCAACCACACACTTCGGAGCACGTATTTTGAGACCTATCACGTCACAGCGACGTGACGATGGCTGTCCCAATCCGAAGTGTACTCCAAATGCGCAGTCAATTTCCCCAGATTTGAATTGTGGTCCGGTGTACACTTCGTGGTCCCATATATCCCACAATTCATAGCGTGGCGGTGGGTGTGGATAATTTTGCTGAAAAAAGCGGCAGACGGCTGAAGCGGGGCGGCTGAAGAGTAAACTTTCAAAAGTAAGTACTGAATATTAGAATAGAATAGAATAGAATTCAACTTTATTGTCATTGCACATACACAGGTACAGGGCAACGAAATGCAGTTTGCATCCATCCAGAAGTGCTTTAGCCATGATATAGATATATTACAATATATATTAGCAATAATATAGATATGTAAGTATATTACAGAAATGGGTCTATTATGGTATGTTATAATGTACACGGTATGAAGTATGTTATGAATATTCTATAACTATAAGTATGTACAGGCTATGAACAGGATATAAATATGAAAAACTATACAGAATATGAAATAAATAACTTTACAGAATCTGAGATATACAGCTATACAGAAACGTGAACTATGCAAGTTGTAAACAGTTGTAGGATTAAAAATTATCGTATGTACAGAATGATTATTTACACAGAACTATACAGTAGTGCAGTTAAGATAAGTGAGGGTGTGGATAATTTCTACAGAGGCTATATAAAGTGCTAGTGGTTGTGAGTGGTGGTTCAGTCCATGTTATTATTGTGTGTTTGAGGGTACAGTTGTCCATTGTGGGTGTGTGTGTGTTCAGTCGATGTTTTAACGTGGGTCAGATGTCAGGAGGCAGAGTTCAGGAGTCTGACAGCTGTGGGGAAGAAGCTGTTCCGGTACCTGGTGGTCTTAGTCCGGAGGCTCCTGTGGCGCCTCCCAGAGGGCAGGAGAGTGAAGAGTCCATGTGATGGGTGACTGGGGTCTTTGATGATTTTCCCAGCCCTTTTCAGACACCGCTTCCTGAAGATGTCTTTTATGGCAGGAAGTGGTGCTCCGGCGATGCGCTGGGCAGTTTTCACGACCCTCTGCAACGCCTTCCGCTCCGAGGCAGAGCAGTTCCCGTACCAGACTGTTATACAGTTGGTCAGGATGCTCTCGATGGTGCAACGATAGAAGTTCACCAGGATGTCTGAGGACAGGTGGTTCTTCCTCAGAGTCCTCAAGAAGAAGAGGCGCTGGTGAGCCTTCTTGACCAGCTTGGAGCAGTTGGTCGTCCAGGTCCTCGGAGATGTGGACTCCCAGGAACTTGAAGCTGCTCACACGCTCCACAGCCGTCCCCTTAATGTGGATGGGTGGATGTGGGTCAGCATTCCTCCTGTAGTCCACGATGAGCTCCTTGGTCTTCTCGGTGTTAAGCAGCAGGTTGTTTGTGTCGCACCACTCAGCCAGACGATCCACCTCCTCCCTGTAGGCGGCCTCATCGTTGTCATTGATGAGGCCAATCACCGTGGTGTCATCTGCAAACTTAATGATGGTGTTGGAACCATCAGCAGGTCTGCAGTCGTGGGTGAAGAGGGAGTAGAGGAAAGGGCTCATCACACAGCCTTGTGGTACATCGGTGTTCATTGTGATTGTAGATGAGCAGCGGTTATCCAACCGGACATGTTGGGGGCGGTTGGTCAGGAAGTCCAGTAAACATTTGCACATGAGGGAACTGATGCCCAGGTCTGTCAGTTTCCTGATGAGTTGTGAGGGGTGGATTGTATTGAATGCTGAACTGAAGTCTATAAACAGCATTCTGGCGTAGGTGTTGTTGTTGTCCAGGTGTGAGAGGACAGAGTGCAGTGCAATGGAGACTGCATCCTCTGGGCTCCTGTTCTAGGGGTATGCGAATTGGTGGGGGTCCAGGTTGGGGGGGGAGATAGGATTTGAAGTGTGCTAGGACCAGCTGCTCTAAGCACTTAGTGATGATGGGGGTGAGTGCTACTGGGCGGTAATCATTGAGGCAAGATGGGTTGGAGTTTTTGGGTATCGGGACGATGGAGGTGGATTTGAAGCAGGCCGGTACCACAGCGTGGGCCAAGGACAGATTGAATATGTCTGTGAGCACTCCTGCAAGCTCCCCAGAACACGCTCTGAGAACACGCCCGGGGATGCCATCAGGACCTGCAGTCTTGTGGACATTGATCCTGCTCAGCACCGCTCCTACATCGGTGGGGGAGAGAGTCAGAGGTTGGTGGTCTGGCGTCATGTCTGTTTTGGTTGTGGTTGTGGGGTTCCCTCGCTCAAAATGAGCATAAAAGTTGTTGAGCTCGTTGAGGAAGGAGACATCTATGTCACTTATTTATGTGCAAATGTTTAAATAACGAAGAACATTAAAACATGACTGTTGGCCACATGTCGGCAAAGTTACAAACATTAGCGATGTCTGTACTTTAGTACAAAGTCTTTACTCTAAAATATACGCCGTTCAATAGTTGACTTTAATCTTACAGAGAATGTGGTGGTGTTGAGCCAAACGGACTTTAACGTGTGTTTGAACGAGCTGACGGTTCACTTGTTAAGCTGAAAGAAAGATGCTTTAATCACAGGAGTTACACATGTGTCCACTGCACCATCTGGGAACTCTTCTTGTTTAGCACTCGTAATAACACAAACACTAAATCCTCCTGTGCTGTTTTGTAGCAGTGTGTACACCTGAGACTGTCACCTGTCTGTCTGTCCTGCACTCTCTCTCTTTTTCTTTCTCTCTGATTGTGTAATAAAAGTATGAACATGTATTTATAAGTTACACTTGTGTTTGAAGCTTATCACACATTTGATTTCCATGTGTGACGACTGCAAGTGTCCAGAGTGAGGACAGACTGAGGGACCCACTGCTGCACATCATCTGTGAGGCTTTGCACCCCTGATGATCCACCAGGACAAACTCAGCAGTGTGTGAGGAAGAGGAGGAGGAAGAGCCAGCAGCAGCTGACAGATGGAGAGAATAGACAGACTGTTCCCTGTTTGTGAAGGACTGCTAGAAAAGTTTAAAATAACTAATTGTCTGTCCTGAATCAGTCTTATTAGGTAATGTTCAAATAATTTTATCATTCCAGTGTTTTCAGTGTGGGAGAAAGTGCTCAGGGTCTTCAAGTTATCACAGCTCTTACATTTTCTTTTTACACATATATGTAAGCATTGAGCCAAATGTAAAAATGCCAACATATTAAACGAACAATATTTGTCTCTTATATATAACACATCTATATATACACTGTCAAAGATACTTGTCTTTGAGTGAAGATTTAAGTGATTGGAAATGTAAATAACTGCAACTTGAATCTTTACTGAAGCTCATTTGACACAGTTTAAGCTCACTGCTGTAATATATCATAATAATCTGACAATAAATATAATATTGGCCATATTATATTTACATTACCACAGTGAGATGACTTTAGTCTCATGAACAACATTAACTAATTGTTATTTACTAACTAATCTTAAATGACTGTTCAGCACAGAAGTGAAGCCCAACAATCATGTTTTACAGTCCCGTGGTCTCGGCCTCAGATACCCAACTAATCAAATTGATGTCATAAAACAAATTAATGAACAAAGAAACATTTTTTCTCCTTCATTTCTGTCAAACAATGCTGTATGAAACGTTTCTCACGGTTAGATCCAAAAAATGCAACCTGAGCAGCGCGACTGTCCTATTTCACAAGCATCTCACTTTCGCACTTCTCCTACTTCCTAGTACACGCTGTACATAGCATGTGAACTGCGTGTACTCCAAAGCGTGCAGTCGCTGGATTGCGACACAGCCAATGTCACTGCAGACTTTGTACATGGCTTCTGCTGCAGTTTGTCAGTCCTCAGGGGCCCTCTGCTGACCCTACTGCCCTGGGGCACCTAGTAGTTACCTGCCTTACTTGGTGGCACCTCTGCATTCACCAAGGATTTAAAGAATTTAAAGAAATGTAAATGATTGGAATCATTCAAATCCTAATCTTTTGGAGTCATGTCAGGAAAGGTATCTGGCACATCTTCCAAACTCAAACACGCAAATTTACTTGCAGCGGCGACCCATGAATAGGGAAGCAGATGACATCACATAAAAAGCTGGCAACACATCTTTAACACTGTGACCAGTGGTGGCTAGTGGTACAAATGTTGGCGCTGGGAATAACTGGGTCCGATGGGTCAAACAATGTAAAGCATTTTACAGATTAGGGAAAAATCTCCAAATACAAAATCAGCACAAACACGGTAATATTTCTTAAACCTTTTCAATAAGAAAACAAAAACTTTAAAAACACAAATATCCACACTGTGTACATATTTGTGTGGTCAAAGTGCTCTCTGCATTCAAATTCAATATTCTTCAAGACAAGAGTGATTTTAATATTCTTAAATAAGGCAGGTAATACATGCTAACTGGTAAGGAACAAATTGCGAGGTCCAATTGAAACTCATCCGCAGACCCTAGTGACTGAAAAATATTGGTCTGTCCAAAGACTCCCATTTGGCCGGCATTTGGTCAATACATAATTATATTATTCCCAAAAACTTAATGTATAATGTAAAGAAGTTTGCACAATAGATGGATTCAGTGACATTTTTTATTTTTTTTATTTTTATTCCTATTTATTCTATTTATCCCCTTCGTATATTTTATTTATATTGTCTCTGTATTTATATATATATATGTGTGTGTGTGTGTGTGTGTGTGTGTGTGTGTGTGTGTGTGTGTGTGTGTGTGTGTATTATATATATATATATATATATATATAATATTCTGTAACTCTGTAACTTCTGTCGGTGCTGTGCTTTTTTGGAAATCGAATTTCCCAGAGGAACCCACCCGAGGGATTAATAAAGTTCTATCTAATCTAATCTAATCTAATCTAATCTAATATTGTGACATCAGTTTTTTTGAAGTACTGAGATTTACTGAAATCAAATTCCCCAGTATAGTATATTTTTGAATATTCACTTTTATTGTATGTAAATGTGGGCAAATATTTGAGAGACCTCTTGGTGCATGCTGAGTTTGTATATGAGAAGCCAAATTGGTGTATTTTTAAAATCTGATTAATGGCATATGCATGTGAAATGTGCTAATCAGTTAATTCTGAATCAATTTGTTCTGACTGACTCAAATGATCTTTCCAATCTCCTTTGACTACGATGGCCTGGATGACTGAGAACCTTCACAGACATACTCCTGAGGATATCTTTAGATGGGACTGTAACATTTAAAAGATTATGAGGTGTATCTTGAGGAGATAAAATCAGCAAATTTATCTAAACTCACTTATTTGGTACCCGAGTTGGACAATTTCACATTTCTTTGTAAGTTAGCTTTATGAACTAACCATCCCCGGATTTGTGCACCACAGATAAGAGAACACTTGAACAGGTAGCCAGCTTTAACATTTGGTTGTTCGGCTCCTCCTACTTTGCTGTTTCACAAAGGAAACCGAGGTTTATATTCATGCCATCAGATATGAGCCCACATTTTGTACATCTGAAAACCTAACGTTATTCATTAAGGCTTAGTGGAGGGAACCTGTTACACCTGAGAACACTGACTGCAAGATGCCATATAATAATTGATAACCTTAAATTGGGCCAACTTTACAGGCTATGCAACTAATTTTGTGCTAAACCGTCTCCTTCAATCCAAAGCAACATGCATAATTGTTTGCAAAGATAAATTTAGCCCTATTTACTACATTATGAGACAAACTCTGTAACTACAGAATTTCTTGAGGACGTCTTCATTTATTTTGCTATTTTCTAGTGACATCATCCCTTAAAGATAACTGCACAAGCTTGTGAATGATCTCTTTTTAGTCGCAGTGACGTGAGGGAAATCTCTCTAACTCACATCAGCCCATCTGCTCTGGACTTTGTTTGTACTCATATGTGACGTCTGTCATGCCAGCATGAAATGTGATGAGTGAGTGATTTTAAAAATCTGAGTGTGTTTGTGGCCTAAATTCACTGGATGTTTCATAACTCGTCTGAAGAATTACAGTAAGAAGGTCAGGTTTCCTGTCACTGCTTTTAAAAAAACCCACAAAGCAGCTAGACCCGAGGAAGTCGGTGGGTGTGACTGCTCACATCTCTGCTCACGGCACAATGGGTCAAATGTCTCTACGACTCCTCTGTAAGTACGAAAAGCTTTTTTTACCTACATTTACAGGTTGATGAAAAAGAGCGGCACAATTAAATAAAATTTGACTCACAGAAAGTTTCTAAATTAAACTTTTGCTTCATTAAACGGTTTAAAAATAAGGTTTTAGTAAGTGTTGAATTACTTTCTCACCTCCATCTATAACCTACATCCTGTCCCTGAAAAACACTTTCTGTTTGTCACTGCTGCACTTTTTTTCCTTGACATTTGGAGTTTGAAGCAAAACTTCACTGAAGCTCACTGAAAGTTTGCCTCTCTTTGCAGTTCTGACCTCACTGATCTGCTGCACAACAAACCAAGGTTAGTGAACCTGTTATAGGACAAACTGACGTTGAAAGGTTAAAGGTGAAATGGGAAGTTTTTGGTGCTGAATATTGTGCTATTCTAAAACAAAATCAAGTCACAACAGAATGAAGTGGATCCAATAATGAGCAGAATAACCTGCAGAATGAAATACATTTATCAACACTTCTTCATAATCAGCACCCTGAATTCAACAGAAATACCTAAAAATTATGGTAAAAGTTTAAAAAAAGAAAAGAAAATCCTCTTTAGTTTCATTAAGACAGACCTTCAGAATTATATCTGCACAGCCAGCAGCTGGTTAACTAAACCTGCAAGCATCTGTCAGGCTTAAATAAATAAAATATGTTAACTGGGTGTTGTTTTACCATCTGATAAACCTTCCAACTCATTAATCCATTGCTACACTCTTGTATTGTTTTTTTCTTCTGCACCTCAAATAGACCAAAATCAAAGTCCCTGATATTTATTTAAAACCCAGACTCGCTCATGTTTCTCAGCTCGTCTGACTGTGAGTCCCAGCAGCTCTCAGCTGTTCTACGGAGACTTTGTGTCTCTGAGCTGTGAGGAGGACGACAGCTCTGCTGGATGGACTCTGAGGAGAAACACAACCTTTGAAACCAGGACTCAGTGTGGAGCTGGGTGGGGAAAACCAGCTGGCTCGTCCTGTAACATCAGCTACATTGACCCGCTGGACAGCGGGGTTTACTGGTGTGAGTCCAGAGAGAAAGCAACAAGCAAGAGCATCCACCTGACAGTCAGTGGTAAGCTCAGCACATAAGGTGGTGTGAAAAGTGTTTGCTCCCTTCCTGATTTCATTTTTTCTGCATGTTTGTCACACTTAAATGTTTCAAATCAAACAAATTTAAATATTAGACAAAAATAACACAACTAAAACACAAAATGCAGTTTCTAAATGAAGGGAAAAAATATCCAAACCTACATGGCCCTGTAGGAAAAAGTTATTGCCCCCTAAACACTAATCTAACACTAATCACACTAGCACCACCATACTTTACTGCTGGTACGATGTTCCTTTTCTTAGATGCTGTTAATTTTATGCCAGATGTAACAGAGCACACATCTTCCAAAAAAGGTCAGCTTTTGTCTCATCAGTCCACAGAGTATTTTCCATATTTCTCATCAAGATGTTTTCTGGTAAAACTGAGATGTCCCTTTTGCTCAGCAGTGGTTTTTGTGTTGTAACTCTGCCATGAAGGGGCATTTTTGACTAGTTGCTTCCTTATGGTAGAGCTGTGAACTCTGACTTTAACTGAGGCACATGAAGCCTGCAGTTCTGTGGATGTTTTTCTGATGTCTTTCGTGACCTCTTCGATGAGTTGCAGCACTCTTAGGGTAATTTTGGCCACTCCTGAGGAGCTTCACCAAGGTTCCATGTTTTTGGCATTTGATGATGATAGCTTTCTCTCTGGTTCACTGGAGTCCCACAGCTTCAGAAATTGCTTTATAACCTTTTCCAAACTGAGAGATTTCAATTGCTTTGTTTTTCATTTGCTCCTGAATTTCCTTGGATCCTGGCATAATGTCTGGCTTTTGAGGATCTTGTGATCTACTCCATTTTGCAGGCAGGTGCTACTTAAATTATTTCTTTATCTAAAAAAGTGTGGCGGTAATCAGGGTTCCCAAAGATATGATACACCACAATTAACTTTTCACACAGACCATGTAGGTTTAGATTTTTTATCCTCTTAATAATAAACACCTTCATTTAGAAACTGTATTGTCTCTTTACTTGTGTTGTCTTTGTCTAATGTTTAAATTTGTGTGAAAAAAGTGTGACAAAATATATGAACTCAGGAAGGCATTAAACACTTTTTCAAGCCATTGTACATATAATTTTTATTTATTTACTTATTATATTATTGGGATTTCCATCATTATTATCAGAGTTACAGGTCTTTGAAGGACATTGAGCTGAGCGGGAAATTGGCACTTTTTGAGTCACCTTATCTTTACAGAATGTTTGAGTCTCCATAACATTTAAGTAAAGAAGACAATCTTAAGATCTTTTGGGGATAAAAAAAATCTTTAAATTCTGTTAAAACTGCACATACTCCAACTGAATTTCAGCCCACTCTTATACTATTCTGGGGATCTGTGACTCTGAAATATATAAACTTCATAGTATGAGGTTCTGCTACTTTCATGCTCTTATTGTGTACTTAGATATGAGGGGAAGTGTGTATCACGCTTTAGCCCTTAACGTTGGTACCTGTGGATCAGAGTGTGGAGTTAGTGTTGATGAAGCTGTGTGTAAATGGATGAAATGCTGTAGTTTGTCTCTGTGTTGAGGTGGATCAGTGATCCTGCAGAGTCCTGTCCTCCCTGTGATGGAGGGAGATGACGTCACTCTGCTCTGTAAAACAAAGACCACTCCCTCCAACCTCACAGCTGCTTTCTATAAAGATGGCTCCCTCATCAGGAAGCAGCCTACAGGTCACATGACCATCCAGCATGTTTCCAGGTCTGATGAAGGCCTCTACAAGTGTGACATCAGCGGTCATGGAGAGTCTCCATCCAGCTGGATCACTGTCACAGGTGAGGAGCTTCACTTTGATTATCACTCTTATTTTATCCACATATTTAGTGTAACAGGTGGGATTCTCTCTGCAGGTGAACTTAAAATAACTACATCTGCTCCTGACTCACCTCTTTCACCTGAGCCCACCTCCCCCCAACTTGTGTTCATACTGATATGGTACCTCATGGTGTTCTGTCCGTACTTCATCTCCACTCTCCTCTTGGTTTCTTTATATCGACACAGAACCACAGGTGAATCGTTCATTGATCAATCAATATGCTGACAATTAACTCATCTCTCTCTGAACTCTTCATGTGTGTATTCTGTTTTTATTTTATTTATAAAAACATATATATTATATTATTTATATTCTACTTTTCTGACTGCAGGTCAGATGCTAAAGTCTCATGCCCAGCCTAAGCATGGATTTGACAACAATTATGATGATGGCATCCATGCTGTCACCACAGAGCATCACTTTTGATCTTCTGCACTAAAATGTGGTTCTAAAAAGAGACTTGACCTTTAGATAGAGCTAAAGATCAAGTCTCTTTTTAGAGTCACATTTTAGTCCAGCTAAGGGTTACTAGAGCCTATCCCAGCTGCCACAGAGTGAGAGGTGGAGTACAACCTGAACAGTTTGCCAATCTTTTGCAGGGCTAACAATGAGAAACAGACAACCATTTACAAATGGAATTTAGAATAAATAGTTAACCTAACCCCACTAACTGCATGTCTTTGGACTGTCGGAGGAGCGGGAGTACCTGGAGAGAAACTCCAAAAAAAACAACAACCACAACACAGATGGCATATTTGAACCCACGACCTTCTTGCTGTGAGGGAACAGTGCTAACCACTGCAGTACCTTTAAATTGAAAGCTTTTACTTTGTGCATTGTATTTGTATTAGTTTTTATGTTTAGTTTAGTTTAGTTTTAGTTTTTTGGGTTTTTTTTATTTATCTTTTTTCAACCTTTTGTAGTCTTTTGAATCCTGTATTGGTCATTTTGTTGTTCTTTCACATCATTGTTGTAGTTTCAGCTCTAAATACATTTTTATTACATCATTAAGTGCATCTGCACAACAAATGTGAAAAAAATATATATATTTGTATGTTTCTGTAGTTATTGTAATTACTTTATTCACTATTTCTATTCTTTTTTCTCTTAATAAATTTTCTTCGGACTAGGTAGTGTGTCTTTACAATATATATTTATCCCACATTTTATTCGATTTGTTTTTAATTTTACAGTTTTATGCAGCTAAAATTGAAAATGATAAAGAAATTGCAATACATTGATTAAAGAAAACTTTGAAGATCATTTTACGTCATTTTCATATAATGATATCTCGTTTTGTTTTACGTTCTCACTGATTAAAGCTTATTACGGCTTCTGTAAAAACATCGACGCACAAAAGAGGACGGCTGAGGTGACCCGGGAACTTTTGTGACGGTCTCTGTTTCTAGTGGCAGAAAATGAAACGGGCACCAAAACCGGAAACGCTCTCAGATTGTAAACAATGCTGCGAGTGACTAAGTATTTGATATAAACATTAAAGCAGTGGTTGCGGTGATGAGCAGAAACACAGCGGACCGTTTGGCTGACATGTCTAAAGCCGAGGAACTGCGGGAGTTTGTTACAGAGAAGCTCGCCGCCGCCTCCCGGGAGATCTTAGCGGCTGTGGACAGACTGGTGGCCGGGTACGAGGAGGAGGCTTCGGGCTTCAGACAGGAGATCGACCGGCAGAAGAGACAGCTGGAGCTTCTACCGCATGAAGCCACGCTAAACAAAGCGGGTGGGTCATTTTCTTTGTAGCATATAAACGAGAATTTAGCAAGCCTGTTCTCAAACTGATCTCCCTGTTGGAGCTCAGTCTGGGGGGAGTTCTCTTTTCTCCTCGTCTTTCCTCATGTTGTACATTTTCCCATTGTTCGTTTCCGGGTCGCTGCTCGTGCGGCTGACCGGCCAGCTACCTATCCTGACCTGTCTCCCCAACGTGATGTTTGTGTATTGTATGTACGGTTGGCAAGGTCAGTCTCTTAGTTGCCCCTTGGGGATAAATAAAGTCTTCTGAAGTATGTGTTTTTTTTCCCCCAGCCGTGTTTGTCTTTATACCATTTATTTTCATTTTTTATTTCTTTATTTATTTCACACATTTTATATTCGCAGTATTAACAGCTCGGCAGCCGTGTTTGTGTTAACTGTGTACAATCATGTCCTTTACACTTTTAAAATTGATTCTGAATGGCAGAATAGTAGATTTTGTCATTGAAGTCTGGCATGTGTGGTCTATAACATTAAAAGCAGAGCATTGTAGACAATAATATTAATACAAGCTAAGATAAGATAAACCTTCATTAGTCCCACATGTGTTGTGTCACAGCAGAAAGTGGACAAAACAATGGGATAAGCCTCGCTTCTGTCAGTCTGCCGAGGGCAGCTGTGGCTACAACTGTAGCTGTCTCCACCAGTGTGTGAATGTGAGAGTGAATGAATAGTGGAATTGTAAAGTGCTTTGAGGGTCTTGAAAAGCGCTACATAAATGCAATCCATTATTATTATTATTATTATTATTATTATTATTATTATTATTAAGATAAGAATAAAACAATTCTGCTTTCAAAGAGGCTCTTCTACTTTGTTCTTGTTTTCTTCAGGATCAAAGTGCAGCAGGAGCTTCAGTCCTGTTGAGGAAGAGGAGGGTGAGAAAGAAGAGTCTCATGAGAATCTGCAGACGGCGGACATAACCGGTCCATCAAGGTTGAAAATGAACCATCCTTACCTGTATATTAGATGATTTCCATTTTAATATTGGCCATTTCAGACTGTAATTAGCCTGTGGATGATCTCTGTCTTTAAGGTCTTCACCACACCAGTGTGAGACAGAAAGAAGAAATCTTGCCAGAGCTCAGAACCACATAGACCTCAAGATCAGCATCCTGGAGCACTCTCAGACCAGCCTGCTCTTGAAAAATGGTAATAAGTATTTCAATGTAATAAAAAGTATAAAAATTATATATATATATATATATATATATATATATATATATATATATATATATATATATATATATATAATTAAAAAAATGGTAATTTAGTTTCTCACTTTATTTATACTCAGTGTACTCACAGTCTCTCTCTATTTTTAGTTTTTATGGCAGCCATGCTTGAAAAGCCCAGGGTTACTCTTAGTAGGCAGTAGTTAATGCATTCACATACTTGAGCAACTATCAAACCTCCACATGGGAGCAATGAGGCGTTACGCCCCGTTTCAAGTTCCTCACGTTAAGTTGGAAATACAGTGGTTCCTCGTTTATCTGGGGAATTACGTTCCAAAAATAACCCGCGATAGGTGAAATCTGTGTAGTAGCCAGCTTTATTTTTTACAGTTATTATAGATGTTTTATAATAACTGTAAAAAAAAAAACAGCATGCAAAACTGCACACAAAAAAATCCGCGAAACAGCGAGTCCGCGAAAAGTGAACCGCGTTATATCGACGCACCACTGTATGCGTCTTTTTAGAGATTTTTTTTTTACATTTTATGCTTGACCATGAAAGTTTTATGTAAGTTTATATGTAATATTTGCTGTTTTTATTAATGTTCATATATTAAATACTTTTCAAGATGCAATTTATTTTTATTTTTATTTTGAAAATTGGTCCAGTGACAGACTTCTGTTACGTTTTTTTTCTCGCATCATTTGAATGTGACACATTTTGAAACTTGGTCTCTCAACTCAGAGACACACCTATTTCATACCATATCTCACTGTGTTGTTCATCTTCCACCTTCATGGCTGAATTAAATAAAAAGAGAATTTTATATTAAAAAGCTAATCCTTTGGAGTTTTCCACTGGAGGAGCTAAGTGCAAAATGAAGATGCAACTCTGAAAACTTTAAGGACCTTTGGCAGGACCAGTGATCTACATGCTGACATCCCTAAAGGAGAGTTTAAATTCTCTCTGTTAGTCCTGAAGAAATGTCCAGTCCTGAAGCTGAAGTGTCCGCGGGGACAGAAAGAGGCGGACTTCCTGAACCTGCTAAGATCCACCTGCCCGCAGCTGGCCGGAGACAACAAACCTTTTGACATCTTAACGTTGGACAAGAAGCGTAAATTACAACCTCTGAAACTAGAGACGCTGACGCCAGAGGAGATCCACAGAAGCATCATGGGATGGGGGCGGTCTACGGTCTACATTCGACTGAAGGTAGTTAAGACTCTGTAACCTTTGAGGTGGAACAGCACTTTTTTTTTATTAAGCAGTATTTCTTTTACGTTGTTAGTGCTGAGTGTTTGTTTGTTTTTTTTGTTTTTTTTCAGACTCAAGAGGTGCATCAGCCCAGAGAAGAAGACCTTCATCGTCTTCAAACTGAAAACATGAACTCTGTTGTCTTAACTAATGATGAGACCAGACAACAGACGAGGTAACTCACAAAAAAGCATCGCCTAGTGATGTAAAATATCTGGACAGTCAACACATGTTTTGGATGTTATGGATCGGCTCGTGATTGTTGCTCCAGTTCATCCCATTCGTGTTGGATTAGGTTGAGTTTACGACACAGCCACACCAAACTGGAAAAATATTTTATTAAGGTTCTGGTTTTGTAAATTTGGAGATTATCATGTTTCAATCTGGAAAGTGAGACGTCCCAAACATGTGTCAGTGAGGCGTTATGTGAGTAGTGAGGCATGAAATATAACCAAAGAAATGCGAATGGAGTAACAAATTGGTGAATTTGAAGGTTTCTTGGATGCTAAAATCCAGTCATCTGGAACCCATTTTCTAGTGTGCTGACTTAGTCACTGGAGCAAGTGTCAATTTTTGGGGGTATCATTGAATAGCCGGCAGATATCCAAGCTAGGGCTTCCTGTTTTGTTCACCAGCCAGCCTTTACAAGCACAAAGTCATTGTCAGCTGATGACCATTAGGGGCTTTTGGTGACCCTTTGTGTTTAGCAGTGTTGGGTAAGTTACTTTAAAATAGTAACTTAGTTACATTACTAGTTACTTCTCTCAAAAGTAACTCAGTTACTTCAAGTTACTCGTTACTTTCAAAGTAACTAGTTACTAGGGAAAGTAACTTTGATTTTACTCAGAATTCTCTTGTTAATGTGTTGCTTCCATAACTTTGCCAGTCTTCTAGCTTGCTTACTTGCCACAAGTGCACTGTGCCACCTACCAATAGAAAGAAAAAGATAATGTGCATATTTCCACGAGAGAAATCCCACGCCTGGACCGTCATTGACTGCTGCCATGATTCTAGCCTACGTCACAGCGTCATGTGCGCCTTTTACATCCAACACAAAAACTGCAGTCGTGGTGCTTTCGATTGTACTCAGAACTCGGAAATTCTGCCTTCTGAATAGGAAGATGTAGGTAACACCAGACTGCAGATGAGCTGCATACAGGGCTGGACTGGGACAGAAAAATCGTCCTGGGCATTTTGACTAGAGACCAGCCCACTATTATAGGAAAAATCATAAAGCCTTTGAATGAAAATAAACACAGTGATGTTCACTGTTTTGATGGTATATATGCATTAATCTATCAATTGTTTGTTGTAAGATTCAGATAATTATTTTTTAAAAGCTAGACATTTTAAATGAGAATAAGATAGAAAAGTATTTCTTTGTGCCCCCCTTTCCCTGTTAATGCCCTACCTGGCCCCCTGGCAACACTTTGCTAGATCCGCACCTGCACAGTTACCAGCTGTCAGCTACCTAAAAAAGGATCCTGGGGTTATTTGTCTCTCAGAAACAGTTCATAACTTCCCTTCAACTCATTCATGTCACCTAAAAGGTAAACATGTTTCTCCATCACCTGTTCAGCTCTGATGATTCAGTAAGGACATCTCCTGGTTTCATCTTCATGTTTCCCTCTCACCAGATAACCAAACTGATATCATGACCAGCAGCTTTTTTGCAGCTGTGGCTCCAGCAAACATCAGCTGATACTAGAAATTAATATTAAATAAATTCTAACAACAGCTGATCAAGCTTAAACGTGCTGCTGTTGTTTAGCGCGACATCTGCTGGTTCCCTCTTTCGGCGCAAAGTGGGCGATAAACAAACAAGAGAGAAAAGCCGATCAGCTGATCATTGATCAGTTTCATGATTGAAGTAGAAACGGGAGAGGGAGGGGGGAGAATGAAAGAAGAAGAGGCAGCTGTGCAGCAAAGACACAGAATAACTCCAGCTTTGTATCTTTTTCATTGTAGCTGAATTACGGGACAAACTGTTCCTTTTCACCTCAATAAGAAACGCGTAATATTTTCTCTGAATACCAGACGGGACGGTTGGCAACTCTAATAACTTATGAACAAAATAAAATTCTACATCAGTAACACCATAGCACCACCCAGCTGTATAGAAACTCCGTCATGCTAGCTAGCACGCAGTACGGAAAAAGTCAGCATAACGAAAATAAACTCCACCTAAACTTGGTTCATATCTGACCCAGATGGACTGCAGGTCATAACTTCTTACCTGAAGTTCAGTTCACACTTGGACCGGCGGCCGCCTCAGGTCTCTTTTCCTTCTGCGTCCCTTTTCCTTCATCCACCTGCTGCCCTCCACCACTTGCTAATGTTACTGAATCTGTGGAAACTCCGCGATAGCCACCACACGAAGTAACGAGTAACGACCCTATCTAAATCCCAGTAACAAGTAACGCGTTCCTGGTTTTGGCATAATAACTAGTTACCGTGCTCGTTACCACAATAATAACGTAGTTACTGTAACGCGTTACTTAATAACGCGTTAGTCCCAACACTGGTGTTTAGTGATTATTTAGTCCAATCAAAATTTAGGCTCAGCTGAGAGCAGCATGTCTTTTAACTGTAGCCAAGTTACAAATTAAGCTTGCCTCAAATTAGTCCATGTAAGTGCAGAAAAGGTACTTAAAGCGAACATCTTTCATTCTGTCAGTCAAAAAGTGGACTTGGCAGCCACTTAAAGTTCTGGAGCTTTTGTGCCTTAAACTCTTTCTAACTTTGGTTAAGGGCAGTATTAGACTTGAGATAAGATTGGTGAACTCTCCACAGTGAACTTTGCCTCTCGCCCCACTCGGACTGCAAACTCAACCACAATCTTGAAGAAAATGCATGGATAATGGCATATATCCAGCTTGTTGTGACTCTCGTGCGTTTTTCAGTGCCTCGGTTAGCAGATTGTTTAGTCTGTCTTCTTCGAGAGGAGTGGGCAGAATATGCCTCAGCCTAGAGTGCCAAGGAGTGCAAGAACATTGAAGAAAGGCTTTTACTTGGCTTTAAATATTTGTTCCCAGCAAAATTAGATTTTGTACTTAAAAATTTCAAAACATCTTCAGGTTTCACGTTTGGCAGTGTAGCACTGTCTTATCATACTGTACTCTATTGTAATGTAGACTTTAAACCCAGTTAATTTTTGCTTCTGGTTTCTGCAGCAGCCTTGCCCAAGAGGTTGACGGCAGCAAATCAGAGATTGCGTCTGGCAGAGAAGAAAATGAGATAGAAATGGGAGAAGCTGATAGTGAAGAACCGGCTGCAGATCTTATAGCCGGCTCTGCAGCTGAGGGGAAAGAAACTTTCAGGAACTGCAACAAAAGGAAAGAAGAAAAAGTAGAAAGGAATGATAAGTCCAAAAATGAACTGAAGAGATGTGATTCCAAAATGCAGTCCAGGGTGTCAAAAAAGCAAAAGATCAGACATCCTGGCGTCACTCGGACTAAGACTGAGAAAAGTGTTGCTAATCTTTCCTGCTTGGTCTGTGGAGCTCTGCACATGTCAGAAGTTATGCTTGTTAAACATGCCTGGAGTCACGGAAACGATCCAGGAAGTGTTTGCGGAGCATGCGGAGAGCGCTCAGAGTCTGTGGAGGTCTTAAAGGATCATCTTCAAAGTCGACACAAAACTGATGACTGTCACATCTGTGGAGAGTCTTTCCTTAGTGCTCTCAGCCTCGACGAGCACGTAGCCTGCCACTCGGGGGAGAAACCATACAAATGTGATGTTTGCCATAATGAATTTGCACTAAAGGCTTCCCTGGAGGATCATCGAAAACTTCACGAGGAGGGGAAGCGCCACAAATGTCACACCTGTCATAAAGTGTTTGAACTCAAAGAGCAGTTAAAGGCTCATCACAGGACTCACACCAACAGGAAGACACACCTCTGCGGTGTGTGCGGTAAATCCCTCTGCGACTACAGATCGTTGTCCCGCCACAAAATGACCCATTCTGGGGAAAGACCCCACAGCTGTAAGATCTGCGGGAGGCGTTTTAAACTTCCTGGGACTCTGAGGCAACACGAGAAGATTCACACAAACAGAGAGAGGTCATACCTCTGTGACATTTGCTGCAAAATGTTCCTGACTAGTGCGCAGCTGGAGATCCACATGAGGATTCACACCAACGAAAAGCCGTATCATTGCAGCGAGTGTGGCAAGGGATTCAGCACCAAGGGCCCGTTGACCGTTCACAAGCGGGTCCACAGCGGGGAGACGCCCTACCACTGCCCAGACTGCGGCTGGTCCTTCAAACGCAAGACCAACCTAGACAACCACTTAGTGCTTCACTCGGGCATCAAGCCATTTGTGTGCGGTATTTGTGGGAAAGCTTGCGCACGAAAAGAATACTTGACTGTTCACATGAGGACCCACAATGGAGAGAGACCATACAAGTGTACCCTCTGTGACAAAGCTTTTACTCAGAGTCATTGTCTAAAAACACACATGAAGAGCCACCAGGCGCCAGGATCTGCAACGTAACACTTAAAGTTCTGGTTTGTTTTTTTGTTTTTAAACATCCACGCGTCCATTCTCTCTTCAGCTTATCAAATTCAGGGGTTGCAAGGGGGCTGGAGCCTATCCCAGCTCCCGTAGAGTGAGAGGAAGGGTACATCCTGGACAGCTCATTAGCCTATCACAGGCTGTTTAAACAGAACAGTGAAAATTAACTTATTTGCCTTAAGCTTTATTTATTGTTGTTTTACTTTTTTCAGTAATAAACCTGTACATGTATTACCCCTATGAGACATCTCTAATAAAACCTTTGCTACAATCTGTCGTGTATTGTGTAACTTTCAGTGTTGCTGCACTTACAACAGAGCATGTGCAGTGCTTTTAAGGCTGTCACCCTGTGACATAAAATAAATTTGTATAGTAATACTAGTAAGATTTATAAAATGACAGCCACTTTTTAGACTTTATTAGCCTAAGTCACAGAGCTCCTTTAGGTGTTTAACCTAGCTTCTTAGAAATTCCTTTACTTTGTGTACTGACCTCCGGATATTTTTTAGATTTGAACAGGCAGCAGCCGTGTGGCTCCATTGTGTACTGGTTTAAACACTTGCTGGTCCAATTCTATGAATCTCCTTTGGGGTTTTGTCAGGAAGTAAAACTGCCAAATCAAGCAGTGATCATGCACGTGATCCGAAGATTCGAAAAAGAAAAAGAAGGTATGTGTATGGTGCGCGTGGTCAGTCTGTCAAGCGGTAGTTATGGTCAGCGCTAGTGGTCCAAGTGGAGGAGCAGAGGAGTTTGCGGCATTTAAGCAGCCCTTTGCTGCCCAATCCATCCAGGCTAAAGCTATTACAAAAGCTATTGGGGTGTTTAGCTGCAGACTGAAGGCCGTATTCCGTTGTGCAAAACAAGGGGTTTAAACTATGATGAACGTGCTTGAGCCACGCTATGATATCCCGTTGCGCGTCCACTTCAGTGTGACAAGATCGTTCCAAGCATGTATGAGCAGGAGAAGTTTAAAGTTATGGCTGAACTGTCCCAGGCATCTTCTGTTGCTATAACTACAAATGGGTGGACCTCCAGGGCAACGGAAAGCCACGTGACCATGACCGCTCGTTATATCAGAGCGGAGTGGTACAAAGCCCTGCACTGCCCTATAGATTACATTGGATTAGATGAAACTTTATTTATCCCTCGGGTGGGTTCCTCCGGGAAATTCAGTTTCCAATAGCACAGCACCGACAGAAGTTGCCGAATGTGAGCAGAAATATACCACATATACACATATATAAATACAGAGAATACAAAAGGGATAAATAGAATAAATAGGAATAAGAATACAAGGGAACGGCACATTTCAAGTATTGTGAGTCTATTACAACGTTGGTTATTAACAAAAACTATTGCACAGTGAAAAGGCACTACAGCTACTTGTTCCCCCCTCCTTTGTCCCCGTTTCCCCTCCCTCTCCCCTCCAGCGAGGAGTTAAACAGTTTGATGGCGTGTGGGACAAAGGAGTTTTTAAGTCTGCTGGTTCTTGTCTTTGGGAGAAGCAACCTGTCACTGAACAGACTCGGCCATGTGCAGAGGATGCCCAGCATGGTCCATAATGTCCATATTGCACCTTAATTTGGTTTTATATAAGTGCGTGGAATGAGTCTTCAGTTGAATGTTTTTTAATAGGCAAAAAATACTTAAATAACTAAATGGCGAGTCGAATTTTTGTCTTTTTTTTCTATTTTTGCTGATCCGAAAATTTATCTGATCCGTGACTTAAAACTGTGATCCGATCCGAACCGCGAGATTTTTGATCCGTTGCACCACTAGGATGCAGCCACTCAAACTTGCGATCGTCACATTTCCACCATTAAATTAATCAAAATTGAAATTTCATCCACAGGCATCAAAAGTAAAGCAGGCAGTGCTAAAGTAAAAATAGATCCCCTTTTGAGAGTTGCAGTAAAACTCTTGAGTATAACTGGGATTTTGATCACTAGGTTTCTAGGTTGTGATATGAAAAACTAGTTCCTAACACAACTACAACTAGTGTTGTGTTTCCTTCACCAACCTAACACAGAGATCCAATAAGATAAGGAAGTGGGCAGTATAGTACAATATGTGTTATTTTGTACTGTACTGCCCAAACTAAAGATCTGCTTAAGTGTTCTAAATGATGAAATGATTCATATGTCTATTTTGGACAATACAGCAGAAGATCAGACATGAAAGTGGAGAGAGAGAACTCAGAAAGGGTCAGAGGTCAGACTCCACCTGGGCCACTGTATTCAACAATGAGCCAATGATCATCTTGTTAAGTAGTGAGCAAAACCAGAGCCCTAACGTTATGACATTTATCACAAAGTTATAACAAATGTCTACTGATGACTTCATCTCATGAAATGACTGATACATATAAATTCATCAGCTGAGCTGGTGATGATGATCTTCTTCATCGTGCACAGAAACACTCATCTTGTTTAAATATCAAATAACTGATTACTCTCATTTTGAACTTTTCCCACTCAAAATGCTGTTAGAACAATTATAACTTAAAAAAATATCGCGTGTTGATTTTCCACATGTAAGATACTAATCAGCAAACATACAGAAACTTCCTTCATCCACTCTCTGTGTCTAAGCCACATGAAACACAAAACAACAATATCTTATTAACATGGTTTTCAATATCTCTCCTTACAAAAAGTTCAACCAATGAACAAATATATATATATAACACATATTGTAATGCATATGTATTGCACATATGTAAAACACAAAATATGAAGTGTTTCATTGACAGACTCAAAAATGCCCTCGCAGTGAATAAAAGGGAAATCCTACAGTGTGGGCAGAGAATCTTAATGGCTCTAACATCAACACATCCACAATGTTGTATCCAGTTATACCGAACAGAATGACTAAGACACACCCCTTGCCTGCATTACAACAGTGCCACCTGTTTCACCTGCCTCCTCAGCACTCTGTACAACTGAAGAGAAAAGTAACGTCAAATCTACAAAGTATTCAAGAATTTTCATCAAAGAATAACATATTTGCCTTCCACAATGTGCTGTTAGACACCACTGTACCTCTGCCATTTAAAAAAGGGCAGCTAGTTAACATTTTGGCTCCAAACACTTTGTGTTTAAGCTAGTAAGCTTTTTTTTTTCTTTTTGAATTTTTTTGACTAATATAAACATCATTTTGTTCATTAGATGACAGCAGGTTGTGACTGAATAATCAATCAAACTAATAAAGACAAACATACAGGAACCTTTTGGAGAAGCTGTAAAGACATGAAACTGTTAATAGTGCTGATCATCAGTTATTCAAAATAAACCTATTTTACATTTGAGATGAAATGTCTTTCTGTACTGATATAAAATAAAGATGTTAGTTGTTTTTGATCCCCTGTATTTAAAGTAGATCCAATTTAAAGTCAGCTTGTGTTTGATTTCTTTACGGCAAACCACTGCTCATGATGTTGAGCTGCTAATGGAATAAAACACACAAGTACTGAAAAATGTCCCCTAATATAAAACCATCTAGTACAGACTTAAATGTAGCCTATTGTTAGATGAGGTTCACATACAGTGTTTGACAGTGTAAAGTGTGTGAAAGGGCTGCTGGTGTAGCTCACGAGGCTGAGCAGGTGACCATGTGCCACGAGGTGGAGAGCAGCTGGCCTGGGTTTGATTCTGACCTGGGCCACATCCCCTTTCTCTCTCCCTCTGCTTTGCTGTCACTTATCTTCACTGCTCTGTCCAATAAAGATGAAAAAGGCCAAAAATAAAAAATACCTGTTTGAAAAGAAATCTGCCTGCAGCCTCTGAAATGTCTTCTGCTTTCTTCCAGAGGTGGATGGCTTTTTCACCATCAAGCCATCAGGCAGTCCAGCAGCATTTATGATGATGTCATGATTTTGAAGAGACTGCTATGGCAGCCCCCCATGACCCCCAGCCTCATCTACACTGAGATGCAGACATTTCAACATAAAAACATTCACAGTTCAACACACAGCAGACAACTGAATAATAGTACAACATAACAGTCTGTGCAGAGACACACACTGAACTTACCTTTCATATAGTAAACGTAGTCAATGAAACACAACTACTTTAGTAATTTCTTGTGTGAGTCTAAAGTGAATCTAGTATTTTAAAGTACACTTACTGTATTTGTTGTTGAAGACTTTTTCAGCTTCTTCTCAAGGACATCAGCTGGTTGTTTGGCAGCAGAGGCAGTTAAGAAGCTTCCTAAAAAACACTGAACAGTGAGTTAACTGTGGCATATGACAAATTCAGCTTTATATGTGTAAATGTGTATGTGTCAATCTTTAAAATGCTGAACTGTTGAATCCAAAACATCAGTGGCTCCTTGCTGCTCACTTCATGCACTTCCTTCTTTGTGACAGTCGAATGACATCACAGCTGTTTCCACCCCCAGTGTCTCAGGACTGGACACCTTTAAACATGTAGAGGATCAAACAGCCATCCATAAATGCTAAACATACATGATATGTATGTTTAGCTCAACAACAATATAACAATAAAAATATACAACAATATAATTGTATGTACAAGTACTTAAAGTTGGCTACAATAGAATTATGGAAAAGTTAGATATTTACATGAAACCAAAAATAAGTATTCTTTAAGTACATTTCAGTCATGTGTAAATAGTTTTAAGTACAGTGTCAGTAATATTTAGTGGAAAAACAATATTTCTCCATCTTATATAGTAAGTCAACTGTACTGAATGGGGCACAGATGCAGAGTGCTCTACATTACTTTTGTAGTGATTTATAATTAAGTATAATTGATTTATAATGAAAGGATGTAAAAGTTGTTTTCCAGCCTTTGATTTAAGAACGTTATAGCTTCTCTTTACTGTGACTGTGTGCAGCATGTGCTCTTTTCCTTTTTTGATGTTTATTGCAGCTGGTCATGCTTTAAATATCGTAATGTGTGAGCCATAAGAAATCAGTCAACTGCTGTGTAATCCAGATGAACAGCTGAAGCAAGAACAGTCTAGATATTATGCTGTGTTTGATCTCAATCATTTAGTTGCGTCAAATGAAATCAGCAGTATCATGTAATGCATATTTTTATGTATACAGTGGTCCCTTGCTATAACGTGCTTCACCTTTCGCGGTCTCGTCATTTCACAGATTTCTTTTAGTGCAATTTTGCATGTTTTTTTTTTCAGTCAGTTCTTTTGGAAGAATACATCGCTCATTATACTAATATAATACACATACATATATACATGTATAATACATACTAATGATGAAGGAACTGAGCTCACACTCCAATTTTTATTCAGTGAACTACTACTCAATTTATTTTGGGCCTCAGAAATGCTCACTCTGCTTGCATATCACTTATTGTCAGCAATAGAGCTCATTCTGCTTTGTGTATTTAGTATTTAGTATTTATTTATTTATTGTCATTGTCAAGAACAATGTGGAATGTGGAAATAAACACAGAAAAAATAGACATCACTTCCTCTTTGTTTTTGATGCAGCGTTTTATCAAATTAGAGTTGCATGAAAAACAATGAAACAGCTTCTAAAAGTTTGAGATCAAAGCAAATCTCTGTCACCAAATTCCAGCAGAATCTTCACCAGGACCCTTTGTGATAGTTTTCATGTTTCATATAAACTAAAGTGATACACAACATATGCAGTGCTATACACACATATTTTCATGTTTCTAAGAGTTTGATAACCAAGCTGTTACCAACATGCTCTTGTTCAACATGGGAAAAACACAAGACTAGTTTCAAATGAGGATTTGCTGTTTATTAGATAAACCACATGCATTATGATACCTCAATACAATTATATTCTGGTTAGAAGTGCATTCAAAACTATTGAGTCAATATTTTCAGCTTATATGGCGGAAATCTTTTCAAATCATGAGCTTCCAACAATGAGTGAAACAGTAAGATCTTGTGGAGAGTTTGGGAAAATCCCATTAAGAAAGAGAAATCAAACATTTGGATTCATTTTAATGAGCTCAGACTTGTTGAAAATGCAGAGGAGCTCATAATAATAATACATTTTATTTATTTAAAAGCATCTTTCAAAACACCCAAGGACACTGTACAGCAAATAAAAACAGGCATAAAAAACATGAAACGAAATACCTTAAAAGCTGGTTGTGAGCTGAGCTTCAGAGAAACACAACATACTGATATTCACTGTGAAGCTTTGAGTGGAAAAATACAGACATGTGTATCCTGGAATAATGGGAGCTTCCATCTTTAAAGGACTGAAGAGGAAGAAGTTTACAAGGAATCATTTAGAACAGTTTCAAACATCAACTGATTGAATCCAAGAATTTGAAAACATGTTTCTGAGTGAAAGAAACAGACATGTACAGACTGTTCAACGGTCAGAGTGTTTCTCTAACAGGAGGACACTCTTTACACTCAGCACAGAGTGACTGAGGAACCAGACCAGACCCAAAACCCAGCATAAAGAGTTTCAGTGAATGTGGTGTTGAAGGTGTGGAGGTGGATCAGAGTGTCAGAGGAGACTTTATAGAAGGACAGAGTGCCAGCAGGGCAATCCACATACACTGCTACTCTGTTAGAGACAGAGGAGGAGATGGATATTTCTCTTTTATTGTGCTTGACATGACGAGGACCATCACCAGAGCAGTACAGACTCCACGACTGATCATTCCATCCAAACCAACAGTCTTTGCCCTCTCCTTTCCTTCTGATTCTTCTGTAACTCACTGATATGTAAATGTATCCTCTCCACTCAACCTCCCAGTACCAGCGACCAGACAGACCATTTCTACACAGCAGCTGAGGATAAACATCAAATCTGTCTGGATGATCAGGATATGACTGAACTTCCTTCACATGTGTCACCTTCTTGTTGTTGTCAGACAGCTGGAGGTTTGTGTGTACTGTGTTTGTGTCGATTGTGAGTTGACAGGAATCTGATGGAGAGAACAAACACAATCCAACAGCAGTTATTGATCCATCACCTGTTCATTGATTAACACTTTGATGATGACTCCTGACTTTAGAGATGTGAATGAGTGATGTGACAGATTGAAGATGGTTGAGTGTGTGCTGCTTTGTTTTCATTAATCACATTAAAAAACACTTACACTTCCTCAGACCTGGTCTCAACCATCGGACTCCAGCAGGCTCCACCCTGAAAGGAGGAGGGGGGTCAGACCAGCACAGTCTCTTTCACATGGACATTACATGGCTCTCATACACATACTGTTAGACACTAATAAAGGAACAGTCCAACATTTTCACAAATACACTTCAATCCATTTGTGAATCAAACTGCTGATGATTTGGACTGATCCTGGATCCGTCAGTACACCACTGTATTGAATGAAATATGACGGATTCAAACTGTTACCATAATTATATTTATATTCCTCTTCTGTTTAGCTGGAAATGACACCTCCCTGCTAGGGCTGGGTAATATGGCCTAAAATCCATATGAGACAAAACAGACGAGCCCCCAAATCATGTTATTACCCGGCTCGGAATGACCGCAACAAGAGTGGGGTGTCCCGCGACTTCCCTTGCCCAAACAGACACAGCCACAGCATTGGGCTTTTAACAATAATTTATTTACGGCAATGGCACTCAGTACAACGATAGTGGGAGTGTATGATTTCAGCTAAGGCCAACACAACAAACAAAACCCAACCTAGAATTTGGTTCCCCTTTGACTTCTTCAAGAAAAGAAACAAAAGAAATGAAACAGTCTGACCTCCCTGGTCTAACAACACAGGAGAAAACAAAGCTTTCCAAAATAATTGGCAGCTCACCCCTACTTGCTCTGCACTTCACACACATGCCCGAATTTAACTAAGTAGCTATAGCTGCGGCTGCTCCATCTGGATCTAAGGCTGTGTCCCAATTCAGGGTCTGCACGCTTGAAGTACGCGCACTAGGCGTACTACGTACGGTGCGCACTATAAGTACGAGAAGTGCGGAAGTGAGAGTCTTGTGAAATGGGACGGTATACGCTTCATCGCGCTGTTCAGGTTGCCTAGCAACCATGATACTAACCGCGAGACACGTTACATACAGCATTGTTTGACAGAAATGAAGGAGAAAAATGTTTTGTTGGTCATTCATTTTCGTCATGACATCACTTTGATTAGTTGAGTATCTGAGGCTGAGACCAGAGGACTGTAAAACATGATTGTTGGGCTTCATTTCTGTACTGAACAGTCATTTAGGATTAGTTAGTAAATAACAATTAGTTAATGTTGTTCATGAGACTAAAGTCAACTCACTGTGGTAATGTAAATATAATATGGCCAATATTATAGTATTGTCAGATTATTATATTATAATATACAGTGGGGCAAAAAAGTATTTAGTCAGCCACCGATTGTGCAAGTTCCCCCACCTAAAATGATGACAGAGGTCAGTAATTTGCACCAGAGGTACACTTCAACTGTGAGAGACAGAATGTGAAAAAAAATCCATGAATTCACATGGTAGGATTTGTAAAGAATTTATTCGTAAATTAGGGTGGGAAATAAGTATTTGGTCACCTCAAACAAGGAAAATCTCTGGCTCTCACAGACCTGTAACGTCTTCTGTAAGAAGCTTTTCTGTCCCCCACTCGTTACCTGTATGAATGGCACCTGTTTGAACTCATCATCTGTATAAAAGACACCTGTCCACAGCCTCAAACAGTCAGACTCCAAACTCCGCCATGGCCAAGACCAAAGAGCTTTCGAAGGACACCAGGAAAAGTATTGTAGACCTGCACCAGACTGGGAAGAGTGAATCTACAATAGGCAAGCAGCTTGGTGTGAAAAAATCAACTGTGGGAGCAATCATCAGAAAATGGAAGACATACAAGACCACTGATAATCTCCCTCGATCTGGGGCTCCACGCAAGATCTCATCCCGTGGGGTCAAAATGATCATGAGAACGGTGAGCAAAGATCCCAGAACCACACGGGGGGACCTGGTGAATGACCTGCAGAGAGCTGGGACCAAAGTAACAAAGTTCACCATCAGTAACACACTACAACGGCAGGGAATCAAATCCCGCAGTGCCAGACGTGTTCCGCTGCTGAAGCCAGTGCATGTCCAGGCCCGTCTGAAGTTTGCCAGAGAGCACATGGATGATACAGCAGAGGATTGGGAGAATGTCATGTGGTCAGATGAAACCAAAGTAGAACTTTTTGGTATAAACTCAACTCGTCGTGTTTGGAGGAAGAAGAATACTGAGTTGCATCCCAAGAACACCATACCTACTGTGAAGCATGGGGGTGTAAACATCATGCTATGGGGCTGTTTTTCTGCCAAGGGGACAGGATGACTGATCCGTGTTAAGGACAGAATGAATGGGGCCATGCATCGTGAGATTTTGAGCCAAAACCTCCTTCCATCAGTGAGAACTTTGAAGATGAAACGAGGCTGGGTCTTCCAACATGACAATGATCCAAAACACACCGCCCGGGCAACAAAGGAGTGGCTCCGTAAGAAGCATTTGAAAGTCCTGGAGTGGCCTAGCCAGTCTCCAGACCTCAACCCCATAGAAAATCTGTGGCGGGAGTTGAAAGCCCGTGTTGCTCGGCGACAGCCCCAAAACATCACTGCTCTCGAGAAGATCTGCATGGAGGAATGGGCCAAAATACCAGCTACTGTGTGTGCAAACCTGGTAAAGACCTATAGTAAACGTTTGACCTCTGTTATTCCCAACAAAGGTTATGTTACAAAGTATTGAGTTGTATTTTTGTTATTGACCAAATACTTATTTTCCACCCTAATTTACGAATAAATTCTTTACAAATCCTACCATGTGGATTCATGGATTTCTTTTTCACATTCTGTCTCTCACAGTTGAAGTGTACCTCTGGTGCAAATTACTGACCTTTGTCATCATTTTAGGTGGGGGAACTTGCACAATCGGTGGCTGACTAAATACTTTTTTGCCCCACTGTATGTATGTGTATATACATATATATATATATATATATATATATATATATATATATATATATATATATATATATGTATATGTATATATATATATATATATATATATATATATATATATATATATATATATATATATATACATATAATCACTGACTTTCAGCTTGTTGTGTTTGTGGAAATATGATTGACTTTAATTATTAAACATTCGCACATAAATAAGTGACGTCATATTCAGTACTTTTGACAGTTCACTCTTCGGCCGCTCCATCTTATTAGGGAAATTCCATATACATAAATGTAAATTTCAAAACTCAACCCCATCATTTAATTTGTTTTTGATTGAAATTGAATATTACTTAAACTCTCTTAACTCATTCACTGCCAGCCATTGGCAGTGAATGAGTTAAACCCATTGACTCATTCACTGCAATTGACGGCTATAGACGTCAATGGCAGTGAATGAGTTAAATTAACTTCCAATAAAAAATGGTCTGTCATTGATTGAAATTCATTCAGAAATGTTCAAGGAATGAGCTGTCACAACTTTCAAGTACAAAGTTGTTATGAAGTCTGTCACATTCCCCCCCCTTTTTTTTTCTTTTTTCTTTTTTATCCTTTATTTATTTATCCTTCTTATTTCATTGTACTGTATATTGTTACTCTTATTTGCCTTGTATGTCTACTCTACAAATTGAACTGGAATGACTGACTGTTCGCTTTATAATTTCAATAAAGTTTTGAAAGAAAAAAAAAACAACCTCTTCGGCCGCTCCCTTCTGCCGTATTTTGCGGCAAAATTATCCACACCCACCGCCGCGCTATGAATTGTGGGATATATGGGACCACGAATATATGGGACCACGAAGCGTGCACCGGACCACGCTTGATATTTGGGGAAATCGACGGCGCATTTGGAGTATGCATTTGAAGTACACTTTGAATTGGGACAGCCGTCGTCGCATGGCGGTGACGTAACCGCACTTAAAATGCGTACTTCAAGCGTGTAGACCCTGAATTGGGACACAGCGTAAGACAAGTGCACGGGAAGATTTCCACACCCCACACACCGCGGCTCTTCCGTCCTCCTTTTATAGATTAAGTCCACAGGGGGAGCCAGTTAGTTCAGGCTGTTCCTTCCGTCCACCAATCACAGCCGAGCCCCTGCACAGGTGAACTGGCATACACACATTCAGAAAAAAAACAAAAAAACCAACACAGACACATAACACAGATCATAACCCACTTGTGTTTCTTTTGCGGATGCAAAACTCCAATCAGCGAGGCTTGCTTCCCTCCTTTTACAAGACTTCAACTTACAAATTAGCCATAAAAAGGGCCTCGATAATGTCATTGCCGATGCCCTATCCAGAGCAGTGTAACCGGACAGGAATTAAACAAACAAGGAATTGTTTAATTCTTATGGTGGGGGCGTGTTACGTGCGTGTGTTGTTTGTTTGTTTCTGAACGTGTGCGGTGTGAGGTGTGTGGCTGATGGATGAATGTTTTGGGATTAATCTAGCTGATGATTTTTCTTTTGTTGCAAAGTTGAACCTGTCAATTAGGTTTGGTATGATTTACCCTCCGGAGATGAGGAGCATGTGTCATGACTTAACTAGGCCTTTTTATTTCTTATTTTGTTACTTAAACAGTGTCCTGCAAGTTTTGTTTGATAATCTCTGTCGTTTGAGCAGATCTGCACGATTAGAAAGGTAAGCACTATACAATATGTTGTCGGGAAATGGTTGCAATTGAGCTTTTCCATATTGAAATGGGTTCTGGAGAAAGCCACTTATTTGGGACACAATCAGAAAGCGACTCCCGGTCTTAAAGAATTCACCGTGGTAATCTGATCTAAATTCTTTTTCTTTTTGAATTTTCGTCATATTGCTGACAGTGAGAAACTCAATGCAACGACAGTTTTCACTATGAGCCATGAATAATTCATAAAAAGGGGACCTGACTGGACTGATAGGAGTTAACTGACTTGACTGACTTGACACCAACATGTAAGATTGCATATGCCTCCACCCAGAAATGACAAAGGGGTGGATGGAGGTATCTATGTGTGTTTCTCTGTTTTTACAGGAGCAGAAAGATGACAGCAACATCCTAGGTTGCATGAGCTTTGGGCCATGCCGACTTAACCTCTTAACAGCCACTTTCTGTGTCTGTGAATTTATTATGTGTTATTCATGACCTTGTATTGCTCACAATGCAGAGGTCACTGTGAGAAAGTGTGCATACACCTGCGGTGCGCTTACATTTACTTTTCAATTCAATTTCAATTAAATTCAATTTTATTTACATAGCGCCAAATCACAGCAACAGTTGCCTCGAGGCGCTTTATATTGTACAGTAGATCGTACAATAATAGATACAGAGAAAAACCCAACAGTCATATGACCCCCTATGAGCAAGCACTTTGGCGACAGTGGGAAGGAAAAACTCCCTTTTAACAGGAAGAAGCCTCCGGCCGAACCAGGCTCAGGGAGGGGCGGCCATCTGCTGCGACAGGTTGGGGTGAGAGAAGAAAAACAGGAATAACACCATATAAGACACATGTTGAGCTAAAAATGTTAGAGCTCTTGCAACTGGCGTTTGAGCTGTGCAGGGGTCTCTCTCTTCCGGAAGATGATTGAATAAAAAGAAACATAAATCTTTTAACACACTATGAGTCGGTTTTCTCTGTTCTATCACGGGGACAAAAGAATCGGGGTTAATACTAGCCATGCCATGCAGCATTCCACAGGCAGCAACATCGTAAGAGAACTGTTGCTAATATGGGATGTCTTGATAAAACGAGCAGATATTTGAAGTTTACACAGCTACATTCTCACCTGAAAATATCTTAAAAGTTTATTTTGTGACCTAGAAACACTAATAAAAGCAATATATAAAACGAAGAGGTGGCCGCCATTGTTTGACTCGTGTGCTATGAATTGTGGGATATGGAGTTTTCCACCAAGCATACACCCTTGCGGTTACAGTAACTATTCAATGGTTCGCGCAACCTTAAAAATTCCAATGGTTCCTGAAAGCAGCGACGATGATATTTTCGTCATTACGGTAATCCAAATAAGGGTAGACAGGCCGTACCACTCCCAGCATACCACTAGAGAGCGCCAACACACCACAAATGAAGTGGGCAAAAACTTTCCCATTCATTTCAATGGGCAAAAACCTGTATTAAAATATTAATATTTAAAAAAATAGAAAGTAATAAACACCAAAAGTCATAGCGCACCATTCTTGATCCAGCCGCACAAAATGATATAACATATTTGAAGCTTGTCTCAAAACTGCGGGGTGAGTTATGCCACAAAATTTCAGGCAGAAACTGTGGAATAAGAATAATATATCTGAGGAATAGCAATAAGTGTGCCTCTTGGCATAGGCACACTTAATAAATGCATTTCTTTTTTTTTCTTTTCTTTTCTTCCTCTGAAAAAATAAAATAAATTAATTAATAAATAAATGCATTTCTACAGTGCTGCTTGAGTTTATATCAGTCATGGTCGGACGGTCCTTCCCGGGCGACCTGCCTGTGTGTGTGTTTCTCTCTCTCTCCTCCTCCCCGCCCTTGTTGTCTCCACGCAGCGGCTGACACACCTGCACCTAATTTGCCACCCAGCTGTCACTAATCATCCTTCGTCGTGGGCTGAGGCACTGTGTGTCCAGACGGCAGTCGACGCTGGATTGTACTTGAAGCTCGGTAGTTAAAAGTGTTTGTTACTTGCAACTTAGCTTTAGCCGGCTAGCCTTCTCACCTGTTGTTGTCGCTCGTTTATAGAAGGAAGAGACATGGAGCAGGAGGTTGGAGAGGAGGAACCCACGGAATTAAGCTCTCGGAGGAGAACACACACTTGGATAATCACTTTGGAAATTCACCTGCGCACCACTGGGAGTTTGGAGAGGATCACTGTTGGATTTTGCACTTCGCTTTGTGTTTTGAGACTGTTTTTGGGCACTGTAAATAAACGCACTGTTTGCTTCGCATCCAGAGCTCTGCGACTGAGTCCGTATTTTCCCATTACCTGTGACAATATCTATAGAAAACATCTCCCTGTAGTTGTCATCTTCTTCCACAGCTCTAATTTAGAAATGAGGATTTTTTTCTTTTATGTCAAAATTAGGCTTAAAGTTTCTACTGGTTTTAATTTAGGATAAATATGTCAATGGCATCCCAATACACAGATTCATCTAATCTGTTCTTTTGCATATGCTGAGATGTCTACCAATTTTTATTGATCAGTTTATTTCATATCTGCATGAAAAAAAAGGAAGTGACTGATGGACACGGGAAGTTTTTCCAGCTCTTCCTCCTCTATCGGACATTCTCTCCATACCTGAGAGTGTCCAGTCTCCAGCATGGATCCTTCACTCCAGCCAACAGCAGCTTTCTTCCTGAGTCTCCTGGATGATTGTAGCTCAGGTCGAGCTCTCTCAGGTGAGAGGGGTTTGAGCTCAGATCTAAGGCCAGAGAACGACAGCCGTCTTCTGTGATCAGACAGCCTGATAGACTGCAGACACACAAAACAACAATCCATCAGGGAACAATAATTTTCTATTTACCACAAACAATAACATTTATTCATTCCCATTCATTTTATTCTGCCTATCAAATTACAGGTTCAGCATCAGTCACCGTGGTGATCTAGCCAGGTAAAAAGAGCACCACTATAATGACACTGAAAATGCCGACTTCAAGCTCAGTATACCTTACTCGCCCATGAGACTAGGCTTCCAAGGCTCTCATGCAATGATTTTCATTAATACCCAATAGACACATTTTATTGTCAAACATCTCATATCGATGTAAAATATCACAAATTACTTAATTAAACAGTGTATGAAGCGATTTTCTTAGAACATTTGAATTAAAAAAATACTATGAAAAATCTTTAGACTGCAATTCAATTTTTAATAATTCTCCCAAAGGTAAATAAAACTCAGTATAAAGTTTGATTTTTTTGCACAGTTATATGAATCAGATTTTAAGTCATCAGAGGAAAAGTCTGAATCCTTACCAGAGAACTTCCAGTTTGCAGTGTGGACTCTTCATTCCAAGAGACAGAAGCTTCACTCCTGAATCCAACAGGTCATTGTTACTCAGGTCCAGCCCTCTCAGACTAGATGGCATGGAGCTGATAACTGAGGACAGAGCTTCACAGCTTATCTCTGAGAGGCTACAGAGGCTTAGACTTAAAGTTAAAACAAGAACAAGAGAAGGACACTGTTTTAAAAATGTAATCATTGTGTAGTTTGGAGCTACTACATTTAGCAATAGCTTATTACATTTATGATTAGAAAATTCACAATTTAAATTATAAAAAAGAAAGAAAGAAAAAAAATTCAACAACAATGAAATAACAAATAAAGAAATACAGTTAACTTTTTTTAAAGCTAAAATTGTTAATTAAATAATTAATCCGTGGATCTATTTCTACTCCATATCCGGGTGTTACACCAAGCAATTAGAAAGGTAAACTGACCAGTAAATCAGCTTTTAGTGCTAAGCCTCACTTTTAAGCTCATCTCAAAGGCACAAAGGAAAACCCTAAATTGACCATATATAGTATATAAAACCCCATTCAGTATTGTTCATGCCGACCTTCCAGTAGAACAGGCTGTGTACTGCTCTGCTAAAGTTTCTGACAACTTTTAGCCCAGCTGTCCAAAGCAGGGAAAAAAAGAGTAGGAAAAAAAATCTCACTTCAGAGTTTCCAGTGTACAATGTGGAGTTTTCAGTTCTTCCGACAAAAGCTTAACTCCTCTATCCTTCAGGTCATTGTTACTCAAGTCCAGATCTCTCAGATGAGAGGACTGGTAGCTGAGAACTGAGGACAGAGTTTCACAACTTCTTTCTGAGAGTTTGCAGCAATTCAGTCTGAAAAACAATCAAATGAAATCAAATGCTATGCTCAACCAAGACAACAAAAAATATGTTGGTGTGCAATATTATTCAATTACAATAAATAATGAAATAAATCATAATTAATGTATTTTATAAAAAAAAAAGAATTCAAACATGGAATGTGTATGTGTGTGTATGTGAATGTAAAAATAATATTTGTGTGTGAGGGTAAACAGGTGAGGAGCTGGAGTCAGTGGTAATACCTCTGCACGGGCATAAAATACTGCTGATCCTTTTCCTAATTCTAGTGTCAGTGTTTTCATAAATTTCAAATTTATACTTATTTATGACATGTTGGACCTTGCTTGTAGTCCCTTTATTCTTCAACTGAAATAAGTCATTTTACCTCCTTTCACTTTCAGTTTATCCTTCCTTGGAAAGATTGCTTTATTTTGATTGGCCAGTTTGTGAGGTAGAGGTTGTGAAAATTAACTTTAAAGCTACTATAAACACAATTTCTTGCTGATCACTTTAAACATAATCTAAAAAGACATGACAGCAGGACATCACTGTGTGGTAAATATTACACTCAAAATCTAGTTTTGAATAGTCTATCAAACAGTGGCCATATAAAACAGAGTGGCTATTAAAAGGTGTTGTTTATGGCAACGTCCCAGTAAAATATTCTTTCTTACTACTCTGCTGCAGTTTCAAACAACTTTTGGCCCAGCTGTCTCAACGGGGAAATAAATTACCTCAGAGTTTCCAGTGTACAATGTGGATTTGTCAGACCTGAGAACAGAAGCTTTACTCCTTGATCTTTCAGGTCATTGTTCTTCAAGTCCAGCTCTCTCAGACTAGAGGACTGGGAGCTGAGAACTGAAGACAGAGCCTCACAGCTTCTCTTTGAGAGGTTACAGCCACTCAGTCTAAAAAACAATTTGTACTCTCATGAAAACACTTTGCATGTTGAACATATAATATAATATAATATAATATATAAATATATTAAATACAATATAATGCAAATTTTTTTTAAAAATAACAACAACAGAATGTGCATCAAAATAAACTATTTCCAACAGTGCAATATGCGTTCTAAGCATCCCAGAATTTATACAGAAAGGCACGAGCTCAAACATCAATTTTAAAAACACCAGCATATCTTTGTAAATGCCCTATAGGAAAAAAAACAAAAATTTTCTGTGAAAACTATGTCACCTCCAGTTTCGGGCAGGTAATGGCAGACATCAGATAGATCATGCTGATGTTTATTTCAACACAGGAGTGCTATAAACAGCTGATCAGATTGGCAAAGCATGTTTCTGGAATATTATGTTTTTGTTTCTGCAAATGCTTTTTATGCAATATTTGTAAAGCCATATGCAGAAAGAAACTGTGACCTAGGAGAAGCTGAATGTGAGTTGTACTCAGTCACTCATTCATATGAAAAAAAAATTGCACTAGCTTGGATGTAATTCTACCAGGCTTTAAAAATAGTTACCTGAAAGGTAGCGTGCCCGCTCCGACGGACCACAAAGGGTTAAAATAGAATTAATATGTGGAATTTGCATAGTAAAAACAATTGTACATTTATGTAATTAGAAGCCTATGAGAAGCTGTTAGTGGTTATACCTCCATACCTGTTGGCAGAGGCATAAAGTACTATGGGTCACTTTCCTAATTTTAATGGCTTCGATTAAATACATTTCAAATTAATCCCTATTTTTTACATTCTGAACCCTGTATGTAGTCCCCCAATTCTGCATCTGAAATAAATCTTCTTACTTCCTTTCGCTTTCAGTTTATCTTTCCTCAGAAAGACTACTTTATTTTTCATTGGCCAGTTTCAGGAACCATGCTGCTCCACCTCCTCTGTCTTCTGATGTAAAGGTTATGAAAACAAACTATGTTACTATAAACATAATTTCTGCCTTATGACTTGGAACATAATCTCAACAAAGATTAAAGCAGGACATCACTATCTGTTGAATATTACACTCATAATCTGCTTGATTTGAAACAGTCTTTCAAACAGTGACCATATGAAACAGAGTAGCTATAAAAAGGTGTTGTTTATGGTAACTACCCAGTAAAACATTCTTTGTACTCTTCTGATGCGTTTTGTAAAGACCTTTAGCACAGCTGTCCAATGGGGATGGGGGGATTACCTCAGAGTTTCCAGTGTACAGTGTGTAGTATTCAGTCCTGAAGATAGGTGATTAACTCCTGGACCCTCCAGGTCATTGTTACTCAGGTCCAGCTCTCTGAGACTAGAATAATTGGAGCTGAAAACTGAGGACAGAGATTCAAAGCTTCTCTTTGAGAGGTTACAGTCACTCAGTCTGAAAAAATAATTTACACTCACATGAAATCACTTTCTGTGTTGAAGGAAGACAGGCAAAAGAAAAATGTTGGTTTACAATAGTATTCATTTAAAATAAACAAATTACAATTAAATTCATTATAAACAGAATTTAAATGTGGAATTTGCTTTGGAAAAATAATTATACCTCTTAATGTAAATGGAAAACTGTGAAGAAGAAAATTAGTTGTACTACCTCTGTACCTGCTGACACAGGCGTAAAGTACTGTTGGTCACTTTCCATATTCTAATGTCTGTGATTACGTACAGTTCAAATAATCCCTTTCTGGACCTTGTTTGTAGGCCCTTCATTCTACATCAGAAATAAGTAATTTCACCTCTTTTCCCCTTATCCTTTCCCAGAAAGATAACTTTTTTTTTTGAAGCATTAAAGCTTCACTGCGTCATCTCCTCTGGCTTCTAATGTAGAACTTGTGAAAAAAAAAACTGTAAACCTGCTATAAACTATAAATTGCTAATTTCTCAGATTACTTTTTTGTGTGTTTCTTAAATATTTTTTTAGCTAAGGATACTGAATTCAGATTTCCTGCTACACAGTTTGTTTGTTTTTTTCATTCCTGCTTTTTTGTTAAGTATAATCAACATTTTAACCCTGGAGAACCAATGGGGTCAGAGCTGACCCCATTGGTTTTCTGACCCCATGGGTTCTCCAGGGTTAAGCATGACGATATCACCACAATTTACTTACAGAGCTTTGCTGGAGGCTTTGACCACTGGCAGCAGCCTCAGAAGAGCCTCCTCTGAAGCAGAGTATTTCTTCAGGTCAAACACAGCCAGATCTTTTTCTGATGACAGTAAGATGAAGACCAGAGCTGACCACTGAGCAGGAGACAGCTTATCTGTGGAGAGCCTTCCTGATCTCAGGGACAGGTGGATCTCCTCCACTAGAGAACGATCATTCAGTTCATTTAGACAGTGGAGTAGATTGATGCTTTTCTCTGCAGAAAGATTCTCATTGAGCTTCTTCTGGATGTACTGGACTGTTTCCTGATTGGTCTGAGAACTTTTTCCTGTCTGTATCAGCAGGCCTCGAAGGAGAGTCTGATTGGTCTGCAGTGAAAGACCCAGGAGAAAGCGGAGGAACAAGTCTAAGTGTCCATTTGGACTCTCTAAGGCCTTGTCCACAGCGCTCTGGTGGAGAGATGGTTTAAACCACCAGGACATTGCTTCTTGTTCTTGCAGCAGATTGAGTCCAGAGTTGATGAAGGTCAGATGGACATGAAGAGCAGCCAGAAACTCCTGAACACTCAGATGGATGAAGCAGAACACCTTGTCCTGGTACAGTCCTCTCTCCTCTTTAAAGATCTGTGTGAACACTCCTGAGTACACTGAGGCGGCTTTGATATCGATGCCACACTCTGTCAGCTCTGATTCATAGAAGATCAGGTTTCCTTTCTGCAGCTGATCAAAAGCCAGTTTTCCCAGAGACTCAATCATCCTCCTGCTCTCTGGACTCCAGTGTGGATCTGTCTTAGCTCCTCCATCATACTTGACCTTCTTCACTTCACTGGCCTGAACAACTAGGAACTGGATGTACATGTCAGTCAGGGTCTTGGGGAGCTCTCCTCCGTCTCTGGTTTTCAACACATCCTCCAGAACTGTTGCAGTGATCCAGCAGAAGACTGGGATGTGGCACATGATGTGGAAGCTTCGTGATGTCTTGATGTGGGAGATGATCTTGCTGGCCTGCTCCTCATCTCTGAATCTCTTCCTGAAATACTCCTCCTTCTGTGGGTCAGTGAACCCTCTGATCTCTGTCTCAATATCAACACACCAAGGAGGAATTTGATTGGCTGCTGCAGGTCGTGTTGTTATCCAGACGTGAGCAGAGGGAAGCAGGTACCCCCTGATGAGGTTTATCACCAGGACATACACTGAGGTGGACTTTCTAGGGTCAGTGAGGATTGTAGTTTTGTGGAAATCCAGAGGAAGTCGACACTCATCCAGACCATCAAAGATGAGCACAACCTGGAAGTCTTCAAAGCTGCAGATTCCTGCTTCTCTGGTTCCAGTAAAGAAGTGATGAACAAGTTCCACCAAGCTGAACTTTTCCTCTTTCAGTACATTCAGTTCTCTGAAAGTGAATGGAAATATGAACTGGATGTCCTGGTTGGCTTTGTCTTCAGCCCAGTCCAGGGTGTATTTCTGTGTTAAGACTGTTTTCCCAATCCCAGCCACTCCCTTTGTCAGCACTGTTCTGATTGGTTTATCTCTTCCAGGTAAAGGTTTAAAGATGTCTTCTTGTCTGATAATTTTTTCTGGTCTGTGTGGTTTCCTGGATGATGCTTCAATCTGCCTGACCTCATGTTCATCATTGACCTCTGCAGTCCCTCCCTCTGTGATGTAGAGCTCTGTGTAGATCTGATTCAGAAGGGTTGGGTTTCCTGCTTTAGCAATTCCCTCAAACACACACTGGAACTTCTTCTTCAGTGCAGATTTAAGCTTGCGTTGACAAACTACATGAAATTTTTATGCAAAAAAGAATGCAGAACATTATGTTTTGCAAACATCTCCCCAAAATATGGATATTTGGCTACATGTTGGTCCATCTCTTAAGACAATAGGATTTTTTATAGACATCCTCTTACTGTAATACAGACGGTCAGCCAGCTCCTCCTGCTTCATTCTCCTCAGGAAGTACACTGTGATCTTTACAAATGCCTCTCTGCTGCTCCTCTGCTCTTCATCTTCACTCTCCAATAGCTCCCCAACCTCTCTCTGACTGTCTTCTGGGTAATTTGAACTCATAAACTTTTGGATCTTCTTCAGCTCATTCTTCACAAAAGTGATGATGTTATCCTCCAGGAGCTGGAACAGAATACTTTAAGAATGACCCAATCAGAGCCAAACATCAGATCCATGTTGGACACACTGACAATCCACTGGTCTACAATGAGCAGCATGGAGATGACTGTGAACAGAATAGATGTAAAAGTAGTTGTTGTACATGTACAGACCATAAATATGGAGTCCAGTTGCGTTTGATGCTGCTGGACAGACTGACCACTGGGAACCTCTGAGCTCTCCTGGTCCACTCTGTGGAGGAACAATGAAGAATTAGTTCAAGCACAGAATTAAAGATCCAAAATTATTAAAAGATGGGTTATATTGAGTTAGTTGTGACACTGGCACAGAGGAGAGAGACACCCAGTTGTTGGGGCCGCAAAGATGACAGGAAATTATTTTCCAGGTGACACACTTTAACTCCATGGCAGACTGGCAAGACTCTGGAGCAAATAATTGGCCCGATTTTATTGGTCTGCCATCTACGCTGATAAGTGTGCCCTTGGAGTGCATCCTGTCTGGAATCTGTCTGGCCAACTTGTTAACTTTGGGATGCCATGTTAAGATGCCAATGCCCGGATCACCCAGTGGTATCTGGCTTTATAGTAGTTTAAAGTCAAGGTGGTCCATAGGCCAGGGGGACAGATGGCTGTGCCTGATTTCCTCTCCAGCTCAGGGGAGTGTTTAGATTATATTAGATTAAACTTTATTAATCTCTCAGGTGGGTTCCTCCGGGGAATTCAGTTTCCACACAGCATGGACAGAAGTTGCATGTTACAGAGTTGGAATACCAAAAAAAGGGGAATAAGAGTAAGGCTATGAGCATAAATATACCATATATACACATATACACATATATAAATACAGAATATATAATAGAGATAAATAGGAATACCAGTGGATTGCACATTTGAGTGAGTCTATTGCACAGTCAAATATAAAAAAAAATTGCAAATATTGCACAGTTAAAGAAAGCACTACTGTTCAGTTGTTCCCGCCCTCCTTTGTCCCCCTGTTTCGTCTCCCTCTCCCCTCCAACGAGGAGTTAACGTTTTAAGACCTACCATAGAACCAAATCTGCCAAAGCTTATCTTTATTTTTTTACATGCTGTAGTGCCATTTTTGGGAGCATTTCAAGTTCGGCCAGGTAATGGCGGACATGCGATTGTTCACGCTGATGTCTATTCCAACCTAGGAAATGTTGCGAACAGCTGATCGGATCGGCAAAGCGTATTTCTGGAATATTATATTTTTGTTGCTGCAAGTGCTTTTTATGCAATTTTTGCAAAGCTATATCTGGAAGGACACTGTGACCTAGGACAAGCTAATGGCATAAGATGTAAGTACAACTCCTTTGGTTTCAGATGCAAAAAAAGTTATTGCTCTAGCTTATGTGGTTCCGGTTCTACAGAGATTTAAAAATAGTTACGCAACGCAGAGCATGCCCACTCCGACCGGTTTTAAAGGGTCAAACAGTTTGCTGGCGTGTGGGACAAAAGAATTTTTAAGTCTGTTGGTTCTTGACTTTGGGAAAAGCAACCTGTCACTGAACAGACTCCTCAGGTTGTTTATGACCTTGTGCAGAGGATGCCCAGCATTGTCCATAATGTCCAGTAGTTTCTTTAATGTCCTCTTCTCTGCCACTGTCACCATCTGGTAAAAAAGGATCTCCTTTCTTATAGAGAAGCCAGAAACCGGAGTGAGACCTGTGTGCGCTGAGCCCAGTTGCGAACTGAGAGTCACCGTCTGTGAAAAACTCCAATAAAAGCTCATAAACTGTTACAGCTGTGACGGCAGACGTGTGGGGTTATGAGTAAGGACCCAAGATACAGGCACTGTTGATGACCAGGGCAGGCACAGAACAGAAATCTAACAAATGGCAAATCTTAAAAGAAGAAATAACCAGAACAAACACGAACATAAAATATTATAAAGAAATACAAAACACTGACTCGTCAGACTCAGGACCAGGACATAAACACGAACACTATAACAGTGTGTGGTGTCCGTCTTTACAGACACTATCTTTATTTTTTTTAGACTGCGATCAGCTAGCTCTGAGTTCCCCTCTGACCTTATCAGAGGTCAGGGGGTAACTTGGAGCATAACCACCATGAAAAACCAGTCTGCAGACACCGAGGAGGGAGCCTTTCTAATTGGTAGTCATAACTATATTTATATGTTCTGAAAGGAAGTCATGAGATAGACTTGTTGCATACCTTCTTGGGATAACCTAATGAATTAAAAAACAATTAGAATTAGAAAATCAAATAATAATAGTAATCAAGAAATTATTAAAGCAATTAGTAAGTAGTAATAACTAATTAGTAATACATCTTAAATGGTAAATGGTAAATGGCCTGTATTTATATAGCGCTTTACTAGTCCCTAAGGACCCCAAAGCGCTTTACATATCCAGTCATCCACCCATTCACACACACATTCACACACTGGTGATGGCAAGCTACATTGTAGCCACAGCCACCCTGGGGCGCACTGACAGAGGTGAGGCTGCCGGACACTGGCGCCACCGGGCCCTCTGACCACCACCAGTAGGCAACGGGTGAAGTGTCTTACATCTTAACACAATTGATTCATATACCCATGGACATGCACAAACAACCACATATATGGACATACATATTGATTGAAAAATGGGAAGTAGGTGCAAACATAAATGGAAATACATGACTAATGTCTTCTGCTGCACACTTTTTCTGTCCAGGCATGTCTAGGTATGTTTGGAATCATTGAAAAAGAAAGCTGTTGTCAGTCAGATGCTTTTCCTTGTGCTATTGCATTGTGGATCAAACTCTGTGTCCATAATTCATCATATTTGACAAGATCTCCGACACCACTGGCTGAAATGCAGCCCCAAACCAGAACACCTCAGCCATTTTTGACAGATAGGTGGACTGTTGTACCTCCCCTGGACCTCCTCCATACACACTATTTATTTTTACCTGAGCCTTTTTATGGTGTAATGATTCATAGCATAGTGTAATGCAGCTTAACAAATAAACTAGCTGAAAATTTTCTCAGAAAGTGTCCAGCAACAACTGGACTGAAATTTAAAATTATTGACTAATTAATGATTAACTAAATTACCTTGCCAGAACCAATGCAAACACTAGATGAACATGCAAACTCCACACAGAAAGGCCAGATGGTGAACTTTAGCACAGAACAGTGCTAACCGCTATGCAACAATGCTGCCTCTTGAGTATTTATTTTCTTAAGTTATTCATCTTTATTTATTTATATTTATTTGATTAGACTGAAATCAATAAAGGGATGATTGGTGGGAATAGTTTGATTTACATTACATTTTACAGAGCTAAAATGTCTGAATGGTTAAACTGACCATAAAGTTTGATTAATATCTGTGATGAATAGAATTTTTTTTTCTGAACTCTTTTTTACTTTCTGTGTTTAGTTTTTGGCCAGATGGAATGAAACGCATTGGCGATTTCAGTGTGTGTGCATGAGAGCTGTATTTGTGTTTCAGTTGAATCGCTTGTCATTTCTTGGCCCCTATTCATTAATTATCCTATAGTTTGTGTTGTATTTTTAGGTAATTCAATAAGTTAGTCATGTTTCTTTGCTTTGCAGGCAAATAATTCATGTCACATTTGATTTCTTTATGGTTAACACCACTTATCCTAAATCCAAAGTACTTCCAAGAACAGATAATGATCCAGCTCAAGGGACAATCTCTTCACCTTCTGCCTTTCTGTTGTCTGTGTGTGTTTAATGTAGTTTTACTTTAAAAGACTAAGCCAGGGAATTTCAAGCTGTATGGTGCAGCTGTAATAGGTACATGCAAACTCATGGTCAGGTGTTGATTTAGAAAATATTTGAATTCCTTTTGCTTTACATTTTAAATTTCTTGGCACACATTTGCATGGGGAAGCTTTGTTTCTTTTCTGTCAACAGTTCAATGAGCAGAAGATGAAGTGATTTCCAAAAGGCACAAAGTTAGAGAGTAAACTTTCTTTTCTACATTTTAGCAGAATAGAGTTAGATTTTTATTTGATGGATTTTCATAAAAGTGACTTTTGTTTTTAGAAGTTAAAAATAATAATCAGTGTTGAAGTCTCTTGATGCAAACAGTACATTTGCACAATTTCTGCAAATGTACTGTTTATAAGATTGAGGAAACCTGCAGTCAGCTGAGACTGAAGAAGTTAATTGGATGAGCGACGAAATGTTTCTCCCACTGAAAACGCCACGTCCAGACAGATAGAATCAAACTTTGGGGACAGTATTTGAGTCATTTTTGATGCTCTGAGTTTTATGAGTAAAAGTGAAATCTGTGCAGCAAAGTTAGTGTTACCTCCTCTAACTTCCTCCAACATACAGCACAACGTGACTGATGGAAGAAAACATGAGCACAAGCATCACTTCCTGTTTGCTGAAGTGGATTTCTAACAACATCAAGCAGTTAAATCAAAGAGTTCATGTTACTAACAGCTCACCTCTCTGCAGCAGACAGAGACTGGGTTTTAAAATTAATGAGGTCAGCTTTAGACCAGTCACTCTTTAAGGACACACAGCTGGGTTCAGGTTCATGTTTAGTTCCTTGTTTTTTCCTGTATGTCCTTTGAGCCATTTGTCTCCTATGGGGATACATATTAGAAACCATGAAACATAAAAACAATTAATGAAGCATCACCATCATTTAAGTCAGACCCCAAACTGACATCAAAGAGTTCATTTTGCTAACAGCTCACCTCTCTGCAGGAGACAGAGACTGGATTGTAAAATTAATGGGGTCAGCTTTAGACCAGTCACTCTTTAATGACAAACAGCTGGGTTCAGGTTTGAGTCTCTGGGGGATCCTAAAAATAAGTGAACATTAAACATGTATAATATACAATGTGCCTCACTGTATATAAAAAGCAGATATAATTTTAGACATTCTAATATTGACAAGAACCTACCTTCTCTCAGATGTCCTTGCCCCCCCTGAATTATGAAAGAAATCCTTCACCCGGTTGCTCTTTACGGATACAGAGCTGGGTGGAGGGCCAGGTTGGTTCCTGTGAACAATGATGTAGCAGTGATGTGAGTGCTGAGCTGTGACATGGAGAAGAGTCAGGGAGAGTTAGGGATGGTAATCTCACCTCTGAGCTTTGGCCTGGCTCTCATGTTCCCCACACAGAGTGGTTTTAGAGGGAGGGACTCCCTCCTCTCCGTCCTCACACTGATCCATGCCGCTGAATTCACATCCACATGAGCTCACACACACTTTCTAACTTCACCTGCGGAGGAAACACAAAGCATTCATGTCCAAATCAACTGAGAGCTGCAGAGGTTATGTCTGATGTGTTGGACTAACATCAATCTGAGACACAGCTTTCATCAGTTTACTACAAAAAGTGTCACAGAGCCCAGTTCAGCCTCCAAATCCCTCCATTACTGTAGTCCTACAAAGCAGCAGGTCAGTCATGGCTGTAGAAATGCCAGAAAGCAACACTGCCCAGTGTCCCAGGTTAACTGGTTTTAATGTAAACTTGCTAGATCCTTTAATGTGTTCCAGATGTTGCATCTACAGATTTCTTGGTTTCTCCGAGTAGATTATGGTCAGTGTTGGGGAGTAACGGAATATATTTACCGGTGCTATGTATTTAAAATACAAAATATGAACTGTATTCTGTTACAGTTAACATTTTAAAAGGTGGTGTTCAGAATACAGTTACTTTGTTGAAATAAATGGATTACACAGTGGTCTTTTCCTGTTTTATGTGCTAGGCTATTCCCTCTCTATTTTTGGTAATTTCATGCCGGTGGAAACCCAAACAAAACACGCATTAAGAGGCTCTAATGCCTGTATGTCTTTATCTTTGTGGCCCATGTCACCTCTACTTGCATAATACATTATGACCTGAAGACATATTTTGAAAAATTATTTAATATGAAGGTAATAGGCAGAGTGTTACAGGCATCGCCCTAAAGAATGTAGCCTCATGGGCAGTGTAGTCCATGCTGCAGGGAGAATGGATGCATATACCCGTTATGTGTCTGTGAGCGCCAGGGAGGGAAAAAAGGGAAAACTACAAGTTGTCACCGACCAGAAACGGGAGCTGGAAGCATGTAAATATAATAATAACCACTGCAGTCAAAAAGAGTACCTGATAAGCCCAGTTGTAAATAAGCTATTAAAACTTGACTGTACACTTTGTTTGTGTTTTCCTCGACTACGAGCCCGACACGGAACCCAACATATTAGTCAGAGGTCCCTTTACTACGGTTCGGAGCCGCGAACCTGTTTTATATGCGTGCAGGATAGTTTTCTACACGAGATCGCTGCAAAAAGTGCAGCCTTACCTAATGTTCACCCTACTGTTAGTCATTAAGATTTAAAAATATAGTTGGTATTGGTATGGCAGGTGACCTTCAGTAATAGTAATAAATCACACAGCAATAGTACATTCACGTAGTTGTAAAAAGCATGATAATATATTAAGTAATCCAAAGTATTCAGAATATGTTACTCTCATTGAGTAACGGAATACGTTACAAAATACATTTTGGAGCATGTATTCTGTAATCTGTAGTGGAATACATTTTAAAAGTAACCTTCCCGAAACTGATTATGTTACATGATTTAACCAGATTAAAGACCTCACAGAAAAAAAGCTCTCTCAGGTTAACATGTATATGTGCATAAATGTCAGTATTATCCTTCAATACCAAATTTTTTTTGATTAAAATTATTTTTACATTAGTTAAAATAGTAAAGCAGCCCTCTGGCTGGACTCAAACCTTTGAGTCTCTGTGACATAAATTTACAAGTTGGGTTTTTCCGTCTGACACCATCGAGCAGATCACCTGAGCTTTGAGTATACTGGCAAACATGGTGTTAACTCTGTCCGCTGTTTAACACCTACTGCAGATTCAGAACACATGCCCATGATTCCCGGTAATGGTGTGAGACTGAGGACAATTACATTATTGAATAAGGTGTTATGGGGCAGCATGGTGGCACGGTGGTTAGCACTGTTGCCGCACAGCAAGAAGGTCCTGAGTTCAATTCCATCATCAGGCCGGGGTCTTTCTCTGTGGCGTTTGCATGTGTTTCCATGTTTGCCAGGGTTCTCCCTGGGTACTCAGGATTCCTCCCACAGTCCAAAGACATGTAGTAGTGGGGATAGGTTAATTGGTTAATCTAAATTGCCCATAGGTGTGAATATGTGAGTGTGAATGGTTGTCTGTGTGTTGGCCCTGCGACGGACTGGCGACCTGTTCATCACAGTTGTCACTATACCCTGCCGCTCGCCCTATGACAGCTGGGATAGGCTCGTGTGCCCCCCGCGACCCTGGAAATGATAAGCGGAAGTGAATGGATGGATGGATGAATAAGGTGTTATGAAGAACACACACACAGTCTGTCAGTGTTGTGTGGGTTTATCTCTTTAACTCAATAAATGAGCTGACCGAGAATAAAAGTCAGTGATTCAGAAATAAACTGGTGACTCCACGACAGCAATCTCACAAATAAACATGTTCTTTGTTTCTCTGTTTGAGACCATGTTACTGAGCAGGCAGGTGTTAAACAGGTGAACAGGTTAACACCATATAGGCAGGTAAACTCAAACATCCATTTAGCTGCTCGGTGCTTTCAGAAGGAAGATGTCAGCTTGTGATTTAAATCGCAGCAAACACACATGTTCAAGTCAAGCTAGACGGCAGCTGTTGTTGTTTATCTGTAAAGTCTTTCATCTGATCAAATTATGTCAGAGTCTCACATAAATTAATGAATCCGCAACATCTGGAACTCAGAGACTGGGATATGTAAACAAATCTAGACCAATTAACATAAAATCCAGTTAACTACTAGGACCAAGCTGACTGCTTATAGAGTTCAACTTTAACTGCTAGCTGCTCTGCTAGCTAAGCTAACTAGTGTTAAATTTCAAAGTAAAGAAATGATGTGATGCTGCTTGGAGGTACGTCACAGATTAGCAGCATTTAGTTATTCAGCATTATATTCAATCCTTATTATCTGCTACTCTCACCTGACAACTGTTTATGTTGTTTTTCTATTTATGTTTATCTGTACGGCTAATATGTTATTCACTAAGTGGGCCCACATCGTCATCTTAGCATTGAAGGAGTTTTAGTAGCTAATGGTGAGTGCTTGGACATGAACTGAGCTGTGGTTTGGGGAAGGCCCTTCACAGCAATGTGGCCTCATTCATACTATGCACTATACCCCCTTTTTAACTAGGGCTGGGTATCGTCACTGATTTCTAGAATCGATTCGATGCCGATTCACAAGGTCCCGAATCGATTCAATCCACGATTCGATTAAATTCGATTCGATTTAAATCTGGGAAATTTTGCCTCAGACAGTCAGAAATATTATAATTCAGATCAGTACATTTACATATTTTTGTATCTATAAAAAGGAAGCTGACACTTTCCAGACTTTATCAAAGGTGTGAGCATCACAGCAGATGCCTTTGTGTCAAAGTAGCTGAAGATAAAGTGATAAAGTGAAAAAAACATGAAGGTGGTTTTCCTGGCCTGGGATTTTATAAAAATATTCTGCAGTACATCAAAAACTAAAGAAAACCATTAATCAACATATGAACATTACCTCTGACGTTACAACGGTTTTATTAGAGACACAGCTAAGCGTTTTGCATTTTGCACAATTTTAAAAAGTTAAAATTTGTTCAGAAGCCTATTGAACAGCAGAAATTAGGTTTTCTTTTCGGAAGTAAGTAAAAGGGAAAAAAACAGTGGCCGACAGAGCTGTAAACAACGGTAGAAGCGAATAATGCAGAAAATGGTTGTCATGGTAATGGGAGCATTGCCAGCAGAAGGATCATCTCCAAATAGGAGAAGCCCAGAAAGTTACAGAATAAACATGAGCCACCCTAAACTGTTTTGACTAATCACCTAAGTGTCTGGTTTATCCCACATAACAAGATTTTATTGTTTGGGTGTGGGGCTCTTTGTTTGTTGGTGACTCCTGAGCGAGCAGAGAGACATGGCAGCTGTTTTTTAAAAATTTTTTAACTTTTTTAACACCGTTTAGCGCCGTCACCTATACCGTGCTGGAGCAGCAGGAACACCTGTCATGGTACTGGGTCTGCGACCCAGTGTTGTGTGCATTTTAGTTTTATTTCACTGATTGTTGTACTTTTTCTCCATGTTTCCTGTTTTATTTTGAAGGAGTCTTTTGTTCTCTGTCTTTGTAATTAGTTTCACTTCCCCTGTCCTGTCATTGGTTTCATGTGTGTCAGCTGTTTCCCCTTTTGTTTCCACTTCACCTGATTACCTCTGGTGTATTTAAGACCTCTGTTTTCTGTATGTCATTGTCAGGTCTTCTGTTGTTTCCACCGTAGTCTTAGTCAAAGTCATAGTCCTTGTCATAGTTTCACAGTGTTTCTTAGTTTGCTTAGTGTTTTATGTTTAACTCCTGAAATCATGCAAATAAAGGATCGCTTTTTGTTCAAACTGCACTCCTGTGTCAGCATCTGCATCTGGGTCCTGAAATAATTGCACACTGGTGAACCCCGGTGAACGACTTGACACAAAATGGACCCAGCAGATGCTGCTCAGCACTAGAAATGGTTTCTGTTCAACCTTTCCAGTTTGAACAAGAACAATCCGGGAGAGAGAATGAAAACAGTCAACCAGTACTTAGTTTAGATGAAGATGAAAACAATCCGTCACACCAGGATGCGAGAGTGAGGGAAAACTACTGGTGTCTATGTGGCTACTGCTTGCCAATGGCAGCGGCGACTGAGAGTGTTTGTTGTAAAGAACTCAGTTTTATGGCAGTAGCTATCCATGGTATTACATAACCGCAAGATAAAAACATTAATAGAATTCAAATTTTTATTATACAGTGAAATTATGATATCGTTATTTTTACAGATTCTCCATGCAACACCAGTGCACCAAAACTTTGAAGCCGTCGTGCCAAACTAGGTATCCCCGACAGAATTTGTTTCCCCTGCGTCGGGTGCAAACACTGGCCTTTCGAAATCATGGACTAACAGTATCCCACGTTCGTGATTTGTAGTTCATAAACACTTCTTACTAACTACTTCAGAAATTTTGGAGATGTTAGCTCTTTATACAGTAAAGTTACAGTGGGATACAAATAATATCAGGGTGATTCTACCACAATTTGCTCCCCCTGTCCAAAGACGTATTGCTCCTGAAATTTTGGAGGTTTTATCTCAGTACAGTTCTGTACAGTTACAGAAGGATACAAATAATGATCAGTCAAAATGTCATTGGTTTATTTAAATGATCCCATCCGATGTTTTACCAAGGTCCCAACGCAGGGTAAACAAATTCTGTCGGGGAGACATAATCTGGCACGCCACTGGCAAGCAGTAGCCGCATGGAGACCAGTAGTTTTCCCTCACTCTCGTGTCCTCGTGTGATGGATTGCTTTCATCTTCATCTAAACTAAGTACTGGTTGACTATTTTCATTCTCTCTCTCGGATTGCTGTGGTTCAAACTGGAAAGGTTGAACAGAAGCTGCTGCTAACTGTGAACTCGATGCGGTGCGACCGTGTGACGTCACTACCCAGAGTGCATTGAGAAGTAAAGTTCTACAAGTGAGTCCTCTTGTTCTCACAAGTCTGAGCTCCTCACTGAACTTCAGCGTCATACCAACAAGTCCAGTCAAGAGCAGTCAGTGAGTCCTTATTAGGACTGGGTTTAGTGTGTGCGACTGCAGCCTGAGACTGTTGACTCCTGATAATGTGACAACACTCATCAGGAAATATTGAAGATTAACAAAAAACTGATGGAGTGATTAGAGGAACAAATGACTTTCAGTCAGGAGTAAATAAGCAATTTTTCAGTAAAAACGTGAGAAATGATGTTTTATTATGTTAAGGGTCAATTTGACCCATTCCAGTTTTTGTGTTGACCAAAGTACTGGTCCTCCTTTCTTTTTCTTCATGAAAGTTTATGACCTTTTCTCATCTGGGGTCATGAACTGGTGTGTAAAATATGGACACTTTGATGTGTCCCGGAATGTCTCTGCAATGTTTGTATACAAAGATGATGTTGTGGGTCAATTTGACACACACACTTTTATGTAAGTGAAAAGTTGTTTAGATCAAAAATAAACATTTCTCTTTGAAGTACTTTGTTTTGACTGCCACTGAATATACATTCAGACGCAGGTGTGTATGCAAGAAATTCCTGCCCTTTCTCGCCTATTCCTGTCACTGTTCTCATGTCATTTCAACAGACTAAAAATGAGCTCCAGAAGGTTGAAGGCTGAAGAAGCTTTATCATTGCTCTTCAACTGGGATAGTGATGAAGAAGAAGATGTTTCAGAGACTGAGGATCTTTCAGAGGCCGAGGACAATGTTATTGATGGTCCAGACTGCCAGTTTTCAGACGAGGAGGATGATTCTGAGAGGGACTGTACCGCTATCTCCACATCAAATGAAAACCAAGGAATGCAGCAATCATCATCCACAGAGGAGACATGGACATCTAAAGATAGTAATATAAAATGGTCATTATCACCACACCGAAGTCAAGGTAGGCTGTCATCTTCTAATATCATCAAAATGACTCCTGGTCCTACAAGATTTGCCATCACACGAGTTGATGATATTCAATCAGCATTTCAACTCTTCACATCCCCTCCAATAGAAAGAATTATACTGGACATGACTAACTTGGAGGGGAGGCGTGTATTTCAAGAGAAATGGAAGCCACTGGATCAGACTGACTTGCCTGCTTATATTGGAATATCTGATATTAGCTGGAGTATACAGGTCCAAGGGAGAAGCAACTGCAAGTTTATGGAATGAAGAGAATGGAAGGCCAATCTTTCAAGCAACAAATGTCATTTCTCAAGATATCTCATGTGATCAGATTTGACAACCGCGAAACCAGAGCTGGTTGATGTGTAAGAGACAAACTTGCTGCAATCACAGATGATAAATAAATGGGATAAATGGGTGGAAATTCTACCTTTGTTGTACAACCCTGGTTCCCACGTTACTGTTGATGAGCGCCTTGTCCCATTCAGGGGTCGCTGTCCTTTCTGACAGTATATGCCCAACAAGCCAGCCAAGTATTGCATCAAAATATGGGTAGCCTTGTGATGCAAAATCTAGCTATGCATGGAATATGAAAGTGTACACTGGAAAGCTACCTGGAGGAGCATCTGAGAAGAATCAGGGGATGTGTGTGGTGCTGCAGATGAGTGAAGGGCTGCAAGGGGATAACATCACCTGTGACAATTTCTTTACATCCTACTGGCTTGGAGAGGAACTTCTGAAGAGAAAGCTGACTATGTTGGGAAAAATCAGAAGAAAAAAGCCAGAACTTCCCAGTGAAATTTTGAAGATGCAGGGAAGATCTCTGCATTACTCAATATTTCTTTTCACTGAGAAAGCAACAGTTGTTTCATACTGCCCAAAGATAAATAACAATGTTCTTGTCATGAGCACAATGCACACAGATGCATGTCTGAGCACAAGAGAAGACAAAAAACCACAAATGATCCTAGACTACAACTCCACCAAAGGAGGAGTAGACAATCTTGACAAAGTCACAGCAACATACAGCTGCCAGTGCAAGACAGGTCTTTGGCCCTTGGAAATTTTCCACATTTTGGATGTGTCTGCTTACAATGCCTATGTCCTGTGGAGTGAAATCCACCAATATTGGAATGCGGGTAAATTGTTCTGACGTCGGCTTTTCCTGGAAGAACTGGGAAAAAGTCTTGTCACTCCCAAGATCCAGATGCGAGTCAGACCAGCTCGATCCCCAGCAGCATCAGCTGTCATTGAAAAGGTTAAGTGTGCACCATCCAACCAATCTGTAGTGGATCCAGTGGATACGGGTGTAAAGAAATGGAAAAGATGCCAGGTCTGTCCCTCACGAGAAGACATTAAAACAAGCACTTTTTGTAAGAAATGCAAGAAGTACATCTGCAAAAAGCACACAGTTACATTCTGTCCATCATGTGGACAAAATTGAAAATGTTGCATTTGCTAAAGCATATAGTTAGGACTGGATCAGGTGACCCTGAATCCTCCCTTAGTTATGTTGCAATAGGCGTAGGCTGCCGGGGGATTCCCATGATGCATTGAGTTTTTCCTTTCCAGTCCCTTTTCTCACTCACTATGTGTTAATAGACATTGCATTGGATCATACCTGTTATTAATCTCTGTCTCTCTTCCACAGCATGTCTTTATCCCGTCTTCCTTATCTCACCCCAACCTGTCGCAGCAGATGGCTGTCCCTCCCTGAGCCTGGTTCTGCCAGAGGTTTCTTCCTGTTAAAAGGGAGTTTTTCCTTCCTACTGTCACCGAAGTGTTTGCTCATAGGGGGTCATTTGATTGTTGGGTTTTTCTCTGTATGTATTGTTGTAGGGTCTACCTTACAATATAAAGCACCTTGAGGCGACTCTTGCTGTGATTTGATGCTATATAAATAAAATTGAGTTGAATTTGATTATTTTACAGCCCATACTTAAGACCAAAATAAAGATGAGAATATTACACAAAATATTTTCATTTAAAAAACAAGTAAAATATTCTTTTAAATTCAATTCAATTTTATTTATATAGCGCCAAATCACAACAGCAGTTGCCTCAAGGTGCTTTATATGGTACAGCAGATCGTACAATAATGAGAGCTGCTCCATCCAAAGTGGGATGGATGCCGTCTCTCCTAACAAGACCAGGTTTCCTCCAGAAGGTTTGCCAATTATCTTTGAAGCCCACACTGTTTTTTGGATACCACTCAGACAGCCAGCAATTTAAGGAGAACATGCGGCTAAACATGTCACTCCTGGTCTGCTTGGGGTGGGGACCAGAGAAAACTACAGAGTCCGACATTGTTTTGGCAAAGTTACACACGGATTCAATATTGATTTTAGTGACCTATGATTGGTGTAACCGGGTGTCATTACTGCGACGTGAATTATGATTTTACTGAATCTACGTTTACCCTTAGCCAGCAGTTTTAAATTTCCCTCAATGTCGCCTGCTCTGGCCCCTGGAAGACAATTGACTATGGTTGCCGGTGTCTCTAGCTTCACATGTCTGAGAACAGAATCACCAATTACCAGAGTGTCACAGAGTGGTTGGGTGTATCGCAGAGTGGGGAAAAACGGTTAGACACATGAACAGGTTGGTGGTGTACCTGGGGCTTCTGTTTAGGACTATGCTTCCTCCTCATCATCAGCCAGCTGCCCTCTTTCCTCAGCTGCTTGGGCTACACTATCTTCGGCTGCACCAGCTACAGGGGCCTGGCTAGCTACGGATAAATCAAGGGTGCGAAGCCGAGTCTTTAATTCAGTAATCCTGGCCTCCAGAGCTGCAAATATGCTACATGTGTTACAGGTATCATTACTGCTAAAGGAGGCCAAGGAGTAGCTAAACATCTGACACAATGAGCAGGAAAGTGCAGGAGGGACAGGTGAAGAGAAATCTGCAACCTTCCCTGTGGTCAACAACAGACACACATTTTGCCCTTATCATGGACTAAACCAATCAGAGATAGTCAGGGGCGGGACCTCTCTGATTGGCCGTAGTCCAGTTGAAAGTGCAGGTGGAAGTGGGAGGTGAGTAGGTTGAATAAAGCGATATCAATTCATTAAATCCTGAATCAACTTTTAAATATAACTGTGTTTTGCCAGATTAAAGCTCACAAAACCATTTCAACAACAACCAAACAGCAAATGAGAGCAGGTACATGGATTCCACACAAAGACGTAAACACAGAACGGACCCGACGCATCAGATTCAACTTTGTCTTTCTCGACTTTCTCACCTGACGGCCCGTAGACGGACACGCTGTCGGAGCTTAGCGGTTCTGATGCGTCCGGTCTGCGCTGTGATTACGTCTTTTTGCGCTGATTCTGGGCTGCAGGTTTTGTCTCTCCAACCAAAATTCACTGAGCCAGCAGCAAAACAAGCAGCAAACTGCGCTTCACATTTGATCAATGTCGTCATGAATTTTGCTGTTTTGCTTCCACGACTATTAAAATCACACTTCATGCACAGCTAGCTCTCTCTCTATCTGTCTCTGTACTTCAAGAACAGCTTCCCGTCTCCAATCTCTGTTTTCTGTATTATTCATTCGCTTATTACCCACCAGTCTACCGTTGTTTACAGCGCTGTGGCTGCTGTCTTTTTCTTTTCTTTTTTTCACTTAAATGACTTCGGACAAGAAAGCCTATTTTTTCTGTTGTTCAATACTGAAGAAATTTAAACTTTATATGCAGAACATTGTAGAATATTTTTAAGGTTATCTGCTATAAAAAGCCAGACCAGGAAAATCTCCTTCATGTTTTTCTGTGTTTTATTCTCAGTTACTTTCACACAAAGGCATCTGCTGTGATGTTCACAATTCTGATGAAGTCAGTACTGATAAATGATCAGAATTATAATATTTCTGACTGTCTGAGGCTAAGTTGAATCGAATCGGGACTTTGAAAACCGGAATCGAATGGATTATAGAAATCAGTGATGATACCCAGCCCTTGTGAGCAGCCTAGGCACGACAGAAGTGGATGTAGCTGTAATAGGAAAAGAACTATTGCTAACTTTTCTGTTAAGTTAAGGCCTGATCCTTCTGAAATTCATAGCCAGAGGGCTGACACGGTGTCATCAATCTTTGAATGCTGAAAAAGCACAGTGTATCCAGAAAAACACATTATATTATATAAATTATTATAAAATTTGTGTGCGCCTAACTTTTGTGCCGGTACGCCTAACTCTTTAAAGTTGGGCATACCGGTACGCCCATGGTAAAAGGTTAGTCTAGAGCCCTGTACTATGAAAAAAGTTTTGAACTGTTTATGAAAACAGTTTTTAATTAAATTGCTAAGCAGATAAGCTACTCAAAAACACCACTGTGTTTGAGCAGGAACAGGACGTGATAGCAAACACCAAGTGACAGTGCCACCAAGAGTCAGGAGTTGCATTTAGTCAGTAATTAGGTTTCAGTTTCCAAACTGGTTAAGATGAAGTTCCTTTTTTTCCTTTAAATGTTGCGCCGACTCAATCAGTGAATTATGAAAGAAAAAGCCTTAAACATTTCTAAACTGTCATTTCAGTTAAACTATTGTGTGAATAATATATTTGATAGTTTTCACCCAGGTGTTAGAGCTCGCCATAACACAGAAAGTGTCCTCATCAAGGTCATCATGACTAACAGCTGATATGACTGCTCAGTTCTGTGTGTTTAGATTTTTTAAAAGTATTTAAGAATGCAGCCAGAATGCTCCTACACTGTCTACAGACCTTTTATTAGGATTCATGATCTTGTTTTCATCTCTTCGATTCATCAAACAAACAAAACTTTCTCTGTGGCCATACTGAATGCTTACTTCTCTGGCAGCCAATGCGTCTTTTATTTTTGATTTACATAATTCCTTCACAGTTAGATGACACACAGTTATATGTCCCTCTGCTATAAAAAGAATCCTGTGCTGCTTAAACAGGGGAGGCATGACCAAACAATGATCACAAATTTCCAACCATCCTCCCCTGACTCTCAGTTCTGCAGCACAATATACATATGAACAGCATTAACAGAGAACAATATATAAAATGTACAAATATACAAACTGGTGTAAAAAAAAAAAAAAAGAAGAAGAAAAAGTAAATATGTAATAAACAGTGTTATGGATATCAGATGACCAGGAAGTCCCTTGATTAAGTTCCTCTTCAGATACTAACATCTTAGCAATCACTGTTTCATGAGAGTACATATAGAAAACAACACAAAACAATAGAGCATGTGATCATCTCATTAATTAATAAAATATTAATAAAATATAAAAATAAAAATGCTCTTCATTAATAACGTCAGCTGTTTCTGGTTTACTGTCATGTTCAGCACATAAATATGTGATGCAATACTTCGATTGTGTAAGGAAAAGGGGAAATATTTCAATAAAGCAGACGTGCTTCAAGAGAGCAGAGAAGAAAATCAACTTTTAGTGCTTTAAGTTACAAAAGCAGGTCAAACCTTTCAAAACAACCTGTTTCTAACATTTCATGAAAACATGAATTCAAAAACAGCTCTGCTGATTCCAGAATTATACTCACACACTAACAGATGGAAGAAGGTTTAACTCTCGTTGGTCCAGCTGTGAGTCTGTTAGCGTGAACTACAGAAGGGAAGATTTATGCTGTTTGTGCTCGAACTACGTTGCACACAGCTGATGTTAACCATGAAAATATTACAGACTGAAAAACATTACCTTCACATGCAGCTTCACACGGAGACGATCATCTGACACCGATTTCAGGAAAGAGAAGTGAAACACTCCCAGACATGTTTTTGAGAAAGTTCAGAATCAGCTAATCGGGAACTGGTCGATTAGGAGAGTATTTTCTATTTTATCTTTAGAAATATCTATAAAATGTTAGAGGCATTTGATGTAGTTTGACTTGCTTTCGCTGCACTGTTGTTCTCAAATCTTAAATGAGTTCACTTTGTTGAATATCAGGAAAACTCAAGCAGTTTTTTAAGCCAGTGAAAATACACTGATGGTCACACTGACATTTAAATTGTTCGCTATGTAACATGGAGAAAATATTCCACTTTAAAAGTTGCATATAGATAAAACACAAGGCGCAGTGAGTTTCCCTTTCCAGACAAACCAAGTGTAAATGTTGTCACGGCGGGGTGCGCAAGTGTGTTCGTTTATATGACCCAGAAGCAGACGCAGAGGGCTTGCAGGTGTTAACAAAAGGTGAACCTTTATTTGGCTGTAAGCAATAGCAAAAATGAACCTAAGAAAACGAAGAAGACTGAAAACACTCAGACTGAGTAAAAGACTACGACACTTAGTGAAAACACCACGAAGAAACTGTGAACACAGAGTAAACTGTGAAACACAATGACTGTAACAATGATGATGATAGCCTGACACTAACTGAACGGAAACACACAGACTAAATACACATAAGGAGTGATCAAGGGAAGTGCAATCACATGGGAAAACACCTGACAACAATGAACATAATGACAGGATAGGGAAAATGAAACTAAATATGATGAACCAAAAAACACCGGACTCTTTCAAAATAAAACAGGAAACATGGAGATGTAGACATGACACAAACTTGACAATGAGAACACACAGACCTAAAACATGACAGATAAGACACACGTAACAACCAGGGGAACTTTGACACAGGCGTGATCACACAAGGTGAACCTGATAAACCATGAATTAAAACTGTAAACTAGGCATGACCAAATTTATCTAGATTGAAGAAAAAACTAGAATATAGATGAAATAACAGGATAACGTGAACTCAGAAATACTGGGTCCCATGACCCAGGACCATGACAAATGTCTGTGTTGGTGGTGAAACGAGAAGTGAGGCCATAATCAGTTTTTCTGTTCCTCTTTCTATCACGACCACAACAGGAAGAAGACTGACTTCTTCAGGTTCAGATTTCATACAGTATGCAGTAAATTGTGTGTCATATACTTGTGCAGTGTGTAGTTTACATTTGTGTGAATCATTTAACTCCTCTCCCCCTGAAAGTGAAGTGATTTTTGAGTCCCTGACGATAGAAAAGTTCTTCATATTTTCTGCCCTATAGCAAACACAAAGAAACATAGAGCACAGAGACTCAGACTGCAAATAAATAAAGGGTTTTACACCATGTTTACCATCCATAGAATGTCAGTGTTAAAGGATTCTGACCAGGTGTCGTAATGATGCAGGACTTCATGTTATCCAGATGAATTCAGGATTAATCTGGCTTTTCTACGCTGTGAAGTTTTGATCACTTCTTAACTGGGATATTGCCAAAGTAACTTTTCCTGCAGTTCCTTCCTACTCACTCAAATGTGAAATCCTATTTATCCATATTATATATTCTGTATTTATATATGTGTATATGTGTATATATGGTGTATTTATGCTTATATCCTTACCCTCATTCCCCTTATTGTATCTGTAACATGCAACTTCTGTCGGTGCTGTGCTACTGGAAACTGAATTTCCCAGAGGAACCCACTCAAGGGATTAATAAACTTTCATCTAATCTAATCTAATCTAATCTAATCTAATCTAATCTAGATCAATCAGTTCTCCTAAAAAAGTCAGATATCAGCAACATCTATAATTGACTGAGACAGGACTCTCTTCCAAACACTCTAAACCCAGGCACAATGTTCATTTCAAATTCCTTTAATTTTAAATATGTTTATATTGTCTATCCTGTAAAATAGTCAGATGTTTATTCATATTAATGTACAGAATTCACCTGCTTGCTGCTACTACTGCACATTCACCCAATGTACATACTATATATATATATATAATGTTCTTCCTCTACAGCCCCCCCCCCATTTTTGCACATGTCGAGGAGTGTGTCAGGTTACATTTCACTGTGTGTTATACTTGTATAACTATGCATGTGACAAATAAAGTACCTTGAACCTTGAACCTTGAACAACAATGAGATGACTACGATCCAGATGGCTGTGCTTAATATCAGATCGCTGGCGAACAAGTCCTTCGTCCTGGTGTATCATCCACCGAAATTCAATAAGGATCTGTGAGTTCGCTGACTGTCTAGGAAACCTCTTTGTAAGTTGTGACTGTATTCTCATCACTGGTGATTTTAATATCCATGTTTGTTGTGAGTTGGACCCGCTGGTCAAGGACTTTCTTGCCTTTATAGACTCTTTTAACCTTACTCAGTGGGTCAGCAAACCAACTCATATTTAGGGCCACACACTTGACTTGGTACTGTCCTACGGCCTGGACATTTGCATCACGGACATTTACAACCCTGGGATTTCTGACCATTTCCCAGTTTCGTTCAATGTCAAAACGTGTAATATGGAGCTGAAATGTGCGGGTCCTGTGTAGGGCTGCCACAAACGATTATTTTGATAATCGACTAGTCACCGATTATTTTTGTGATTAGTCGACTAATCAGATCATGCATCCATTGAATGTAAAACGTACAGGTTATTGCACCAGCAGCATCTGCTCTTATATAACTATCATTAGCTTACAGCTTGAAGTGTTTAAGGTATGTGCTAACTAAAAATAAGGACAAGATGATAGTTTATTAAAGTTTAATGAAATCTGCAGATTGTTTCGGTGGAGTTTAATAAACTCAGTCTCATCTGCTCCTTGCTATCTAAAATATAACAGGACACCGGAGTATATTCTCGAGTATCTCACACTTCTGATAATCAGTTGTCTGCTTGACGTTTATTCAGCTGTGTAAAAACTATAAATTTATTTCTCAGCCAAACAGATTTACTCAGGAACAAATAAAATACTAAAAAAAAGCAAAATAATAACATTTTTATCTACGTGACTTATATTACATGTTTAACCTGAGTAGCGAAAAAAAGTGGTGGCTTTGAAAACGATTTGCCGGGAGACTGGTGTTCTCACCGGCTCTAATGAGCCTTGAACCCGGCTAACTATCGAGCTGGTGGGTAACAGACATCTCCGAAAACTTCGGAGCGCTTTTGAGAATATGTGGTGTCTTGATAAACTGAGCAGATATTTGAGGTTTACACAGCTACATTCTCGCCTGAAAATATGTTAAACGTTTATTTTGTGACCCAAAAAGAATAATAAGAGTATAATATTAAAACTAACTAGCTGCCGCCATTGTTGACAACTGAGCTGGGCCATGCTATGAATTCTGGGACACAGCTTCTTCTTTTTCAGGGTTTAACGGCAGCTGGCATCCTTGTACATGCAGTGCTGCCATCTTCTGTTTCAGTCCGTTATTACACTCTTAAACACTACTACTTATTCCTGTGTCTTGGGATCTTACAAAGCTTCAAACGACGTGTCGACTATTAAATTAGTCGTCGACGATTTTAATAGTCGACATAATCGTGACTAGTCGACTAATCGTGGCAGCCCTAGTCCTGTGCAAAATGTGCGTATGATCAATTCGGAGACTATTGCCCAGTTCTCTATGGCCCTGACCAACTCTGCCTTCTACGATGCTAACTGTAATACAGCTACACCGGTTAACGAACTCGTTAACTCTTTTATCGCCACTTGTACTTTTATCTTAGACACTGTGGCCCCCTTAAAGACTAAACGCCTTGAACCGTCCCGTCAACCATGGCTGAATGACTGCACCCGTACTCTCAGACGTGAATGTCGCCAAGCTGAGAGGAGATGGAAGAAAGACAAACTTCAGATCTCCTTGGACATTCTTCATAATTGCCTGAAGAAATACCAGAAGGCTGTTAAAACCGCAAAAGCCTCTTTTCTATCGGAGATCATTGCGACTAATAGTCATAAGCCACAGGTTCTATTTAGGATTTTTAACTCGTTGATAAGTCCACTCTCCATCATTCAGACTGAGACCTCTCAAGCCCTATGTGAAAAATTCCTTAACTATTTTTTAGAGGTTAGAGGCTAAGAGGTTTTTAAAGAATGATTGTGGATATATTGTACCGTTGGCACTGTACATTATTCACGCCTGGCTCAAATCTGCCGTTTTTGTTCAGAACTGTCCAACATCTTAAATTAAGTCTGTAGATATGAGCCCATCATATCTTACATCATGGACACACATTTGCATTAAACACACACAATGTATTTTATTTTCTAATTTCAATAGACAGTAGCTTGCACATGGAAAACTCAATGCTCTGTGAAATGCAACATTACTTCTGTTTTGCATCTGAATTATCTCTACATGTTTGTAGACAGGAAACTCTATTGTGTTCAAAATGTGGATTACACAACGTTTTACCTGCTTCCACCTTCCACTATGCTTTAGTCTCCAGATATGTATTATCCCTCTTACTTTATATACAGATACCAAAAAGTTGTCTACATTGTATTGATTTGTCTTTTATAGTGCAAAATCTCTGTCCCACATATTACACGCCCAAAAAATCAAATTCTGTTTAAAAAAAAGAACATAACACCGCATCTCTTATTTGTTTGTCTCATGTCACTTGTCCGCTTCTGCTGAATCTTGTACATGCAGTCTCAAAAAACAAACATTAGCAACACACATTGATTATCCTGGTGGGCAGGCGTCGGCCAACCACATTCCAGAGGTGCCATAAAAACACCATAAAATCAACCATCCATTGCTGTGGAAAATATGTTATTCATATCATCAAAGTAACCGTCACATTTTCCCAAAAACACAATGTAACAGCATCACCACTCATAACCGGTAAACACAGTTTTCCTCACACATAAACCCAGAAATCCTGTAGTAGGAAAAAACATCAACCAGTTGTCCTGGTATAAATCGCATCATCAATTCAAATGAAGAACTGGCATGCTGTAAGAAAAGAAAATGCAAATATTAGCGCTTGCGCAGGCGTATGCATACTTTGTCACAGCTCCCTCTGTGAGCAACACAAGCCTATGAATAACACACCTGATAAATGCACAGACACAGAAAATGGCATTTAAAAGGTTAAATCATCATGCAACCTCGAGTGTTGCTGTCATCTTTCTGCTCCTGTAAAAGGAAACACATGGGTTCATCTGCACCTTTGTCAGGTGGGGGTTAACTTCACACAATCATGTTCAGTCAGTCAGTTATTTTAAAATTCTTACTCATTCAGTCAGTGGTTCCTTCTTTTGCTAATTGTGGAAATTATCATCGCATTCGTTTCCACGCTCAGCAAAACGACGTTATTTCAAAAAGAAAAATAATTTAGACTGGATTTCCTCGTTGAATCCTTTTTGGGGGGGACTCTCATTTCCTAATTGTCCCAAATAAGTGGCTTTCTCCTGAACCCATTTTAAATGTGGAGAAACTCACTTGCAACAATTTTCTTGACGATGTGTAACGCTTTTAATTCCCGACTTGCAGATCTGCTCAAAGAAAAGAAATTCACAAGCAAAATCAGTGCTTGTTCAAAAATGAAAAATAAAAAATAACAGAGATTATCAAACCAAACTCTCAGTGCACTGTGAAAGTATCAAAATAAAAAGGCCTTGTTAAGTCATGACACAAACTCCTCATCATCTTCACAACAGGAGAAGAATCATTAGCTAGATTCACTCCAAACCAACCATCAGCTGCACAACACACAACATAAGCCTAATATGTCTTATTAGCTATGAGTTTAATCACCCGGTCTGTGCTCTTCACTCATTTAGGCCACACACCCATTTTATTCAGTTTTCCTTTTCCCTTCATCATAAAACATGTGACATGCTGTCATGCACTTCACAAAAGAAGTTTGTTCTGACGTATTCAGAGTTGTGTATCTAAATACAGGATTCACTCGCACATCAAAACAGGAAACTCAGTGTTTTAGAGTCTCCACTCAACACACAACAAACTCCAACACATCTCATTCACTCATACTAGAATTCAGTCACCTTTCATTAATCTAAAACTGATCAACTAATTTGCATATCAGCTATTATCCCGCTAAGTTGACAGGACGACAGAAATGCATGTTCAAAATAGTATCACAAAAGACAATTTCCCTCATACAGTAAATTACTTGTGCTGCATCAATCAAGCAGGAAGCTATATTAACAACTAAATTTATTGTCTGATCACTGGTTGGTCAAACCAGGATCTTTTTTCCCACAAAAGTTAAACTGTTGTCCTGTAACCTAGAGAGTCAATTTTTTTTATTGGATAAATTCAGTATTTGATAACAAGTGTCTGCTAAATTGACACTATTTTAACACTGATGAAAGATAACAAGCATGTCTGTGGAGCTGCATCTCCAACAGAGCATGTTCTGTGCTATGAGTTCCACTGGTCTTTGCATCACACGAGGTGACTTGGACAAGATGATAAACAGACTCACGCTTAAAATGTCTAATCTTCATGAGTTATTTTGTGTTTGTATTAGTAGGGTTAAGGCATGTTCTGTGTGATTTTGTATATGTTTGTATATGTTTCAGACTCCTTCACAATTTTCCAACTTAAGCAGTCAGTTTTCTTTTTCCCCAGGTTTGCTAACCCAAATTTTGATTTCCCACATTTAATAACAAAATTTGTGTTCTCACCACTCTCACTATTGTCCTCTGCCACTTCAATAGTCCAATAGCAGGCAGTTTCTCCTTCAGCTTTGTCCTGTCCCTCCTCTGATGCGGTTGACTTTGTGCTAGTGTCTGAAGTGCTGCCGCTGCCTTCTTGGGCGACTTCTTAGCAGCTGCTGCCGGTTTCTTGGCTTTGGCCGCGGCGGGCTTCTTGGCTTTGCTCTCAGTAGCCTTGTTCATCTTGAAGGATCCGGAGGCCCCGGTGCCCTTGGTCTGCACCAGAGTGCCCTTCGCCACCAGGCTCTTGATGGCGGTCTTGACACGGGCCTTGTTCTTGTCCACATCGTAGCCTCCGGCAGCCAGAGCCTTCTTGAGAGCGGCCACGGACAGGCCGTTGCGCTCCTTGGAAGCGGCCACGGCTTTCACAATCAGCTCGCCCACGCTGAGGCCGACCTTCTTGGGCTTGGAAGTCATCGTCTTCTTCTTCTTGGCCTGAACCTCTGCACAGGGCGCAGGGCGTGTTTATGATGGAGCCTTTCCCACCACAGCGCTGGCACGTTGAATGCATCATGAAGGGTCCATTTCTTTCATGTCGCTAGCCAGCATGCTAGCTTGCTGGCTAAAGTGGCTTGCCCGAGTCACTCAGTCCTTTCTGAGCATTTCAACATGCTGCCACCGCCATCTTGCTCGCCCCTCCGTGGAATTCATCCAATCAGACAGGAAGATGGGTTTGCTTTCTTCTGCTGCTGCTGTTTGTCCACATTGCTGCTGCTTTGCTGGGACTTTTTGTGCTCAGGACTTGCTGCTGTCTCTTTATCATGTTATTGCTTTGGAGCTGCATTCCTTATCTTCAGGGAGGAGTGAGCTCGCTTGTGAGGTTGAGAAACACATGGCACTGTAAATAAGTCAGCCAGAAACTTGGCCTGCATGTTTCCAATGATGTTAAACTATAACTTTCTTCCGACCGCTGCATGTGGAAAATTGATTCAGGTCTGCTTTTCACCTGAAAGTGACAAACTAAGACATTTCATTATTATCATCGCTGCTTAATCAACACACATCTCTCTCTCTCTCTGTGTTTGTGTGAACAATCCTTTCTTAAAAGCATAAAATGACATTGTAGTTGTTTTTCGGCTGATCAACACGAAACCTTTTTCCCATGATTATTTTTCTTCGTCTACAATGTAATTTTTGTCTCTTTTTCACTCTTTTTTTTTTTTTTTCGTTACAATAGCTGGTGACCTGCAGAATCACCGCTCTCACTCACAATCAAAGGCAATTACTTTTGCACAGTGCACAAAAACACTGTGATGTCAGACACATTCACACTCACTTTGTCATCTGCATAAATAAATCATATGGCTGGAGATATGTGCCATGGTGATCCATAGGCATGATCACACATTTATTTAATTATTTTCAACCCAACAAAACAAATAAACAAAAACATAATGCTGATGTTATGAACACTCTACACACAAGTCAAGATGCAGGAAAACTGCTCACGGAAACGCTGCACACTCCCTGTTTCCCTCTCTTTGAGTAGTTCCCAGACAGCTCTTGATCTGATAATGTGTAGCTTGCTCATCAGCTCAGAAAAAAAACTGCAACGCAACATCACACAGTAGTTGCATGCTCTGCCCACAGCGGCAAAGTCTTACACTTTCATATTCAACACAGCTCCTCCATCATGTACTTTTAGATGTTTCATACAGGGTTCAGCATATTAGTTGTTTTCACAGGTGTGCTCCATATCTCAACAATGGCTCATAACAAGACGACAGTCTTTCACACAGGTCAAGTGCCTCTATGCACTTCATTAGTTTAAATATTTACCTATATCACTTCACCTCACATGTCATTGTACTGAATTTAAGCAACCACAAGATTAATGTAGATTACTTTTAACAACTATCCACCTCAATTAAATCTATGGTCTGGCACACAGGCTGCTGTCGATCAGGGCAAGCTAAAGAATAAACATTGTGTCAGCAAGGGGTGGGGGGAAAGCCATTCACCAGAGCATATCTTAAGTGCTGTTGATGTGGGCTGGCCTTCTCCACAGCTCTCCAAGGCTGGTGTGTTTTCTGAAAACTTCTAACATTTGAATCTCTTCCATTTATAAGCCTGCAATTAACCGCACGGCTCAGGTCCGTGTGACCGCGCTCGCGTGAACCCGCGCAGCTGTGGAGCCGTCGCTCTCTCTCTTTTTTACATAAATACTTTGTGCTGCCAGGAGCAAAGTCCAGCATAAACGTCTGTCTCCCTCCGACTCACTCTTGGTTGCTTAGAAACCCATGATAACAACAACAGTCGGTGTCACAGACCACATGTTCTGCTCCGCACACACTCACACAACAACAACAACAAAAACGACGATGACAACAATGACAACAACACAAAATAGGCCTATTGTCCAGCACAATCTGGACCCCGCGGAACTTCTCAACACCCCACTGAGCGGTGGAGAACTCACTACAGTACCCCACACAGCGGTCTGTATTTCGCCCCACTAAGACGGCGAACAAAAAAAAGTTCGAACTGCGCAACTCTGCGACTTAATGCTTCTGTACAAAAAACCCCACTGAGCGGCTTTGTACATCGCCCCACTTAGACGGCGAATTTTAGCCCCACTGAGCGGCCACGGACAACGCCCCACTGAGCGGCGAAGACGTACAGTTATAGAGTTGGACTCTAAACTTACTCGGTGTTGCTTAGCGTGTAGTATAGCCTCGGATCCCGCCGATCGCCATTCATCAAGGAGAGAAAACAGACAGCTCATCCACTGGCCTGATGACAAACTCTCACGTCTCGGGACTTTACTGCAGGAACTTCCTGGCTGACGTCAGTCTTTCAGCGTGTCTCTTCTCCCCTTGGTGAATGTCGACTCCAGGGCTCCGGCTCTCAAAGGACCAATTAATGATAGGTTTGTAGCTTGAACCTATTCGCTGGAACGTTGAAGACAATATAATTACACAGCAAGCAAGACACGAAGTAGGCAAAGTTCTTCTTGTTACTCATGCATGAGGGAAAGCTGGCTGGAGCCGAGTGTCGTTCCACCACTTGACCTCCGTCAGACTCTCAGCCAGGCTCCCCATAGCACTCCTTTTATTGTGGTTACATGAATATGCATAGGTTCATTAACATATGACGTCTACATACACACAAAGAGTACCTTGCCTGTGTGTGTGTGTGTGTGTGTGTGTGTGTGTGTGTGTGTGTGTGTGTGTGTGAGATCCAGATGTGACCCTGTGAAGACTCCCCAAAGCTGGTGCCAGGAGTCTAGCGGTCCATCTGAACAAAAGGCTCTTATACTTAAACAGATATACGTGTGCTTGCTATACCATAAATCAATAAGAAAAGATACGACCTCTCCTAGGAGGTGTGATCTACGCCGGAACACTCTGTAGAGGGAGTGAACGCACTCCCCCTTCATGCTACACAGAGCTGTTACAGACCTCCTAGGATGAGACATTCTTTCAATCTACAAATGATTATACACCTCTAAGCATATATGGTTAAATATTTCTAAGCATAAATGACAATCAACAATACAAATCTAACACATATAGCACCCAAACCTTATCAACAGCACTGCCGATATAGCGATGATGGTGTAAAAAGCCCTCTGTTTTGATTGGTCAACCCGCTCCCTGTTTCTACTCAATTCCTCTGGCCCTGGGAGGGCACAGAGAACTGAAATGCTGTAGAAAGACATGACAGTTAGGGTGAAGCCTATGATACAAAAGAACATAATCATTTCAGAGCTAACCAGATAATATACAATAAAATTAAGCAAGTATAGGATGCAAACGTTTCCAGTGCTGATGTTTCTGATCCTGATCCCATTTGCCTGTCTTATAAAATATTATCCAATGTGTTAAGACTACATCCTACATAGTCCTAATGTATAAGAACCCAGTTTATAGAACTAGACAGTTTAGAAAGTTTTAACCCAGAAGAATTGTTTTTTGCAAGATTAACGGTTTCTAAATATTAAATCTAAATAGTAAATGTACTGTAGAATAAAACTTGTGCACAACTCAATTAAAAAACTTAATTAAGAACTAAATAAATCATCTACCTAATCAAGTACCTCACCAAAATGTCTTCCCAGTCATCCTGTTTCAGTGTCTGCAAACAACCAGACGCCTGTTCACTGATGTCTGATCAAATATTAATCTCTAAGATAGGTGTGTGTTGCTTTTTGGTTCCTTTTTTGGCTGGTATTTGTTGGGGTTTTTTTGGCAAATCAGACAGTCAGATGTATTCTTTCATGCCTACGGATTCAAATTGCAGGGTCAGGAGAACCACTGTTTGAATAAAACATCAATCACCTCTACTGAGCATTTACAAAAACAAAGCATCATGAAAGTGAATAACAAACACACGGTGTAAACTATAATAAGAATGGTGAATGTATGAATAAAACATGCATATCAGGACTTGTATCAATAAAATAATTTCCCAAAATTATTGAATAAGTCTTACATCATCAGTCATTAACAATTTCCATCGTTGTGAATAATGCTGAATTTGTGTGGATCATTTGGTCAGTCGATTATTCTGAAAATGTGGAAGTATTCAAATGGCTCGTAAGTGAAAAGGTGTGGATGTAGTCACAGCCCAGTGCACATGTGCACATGGCTGTATTTTTCCATGCGACTAATGATTTGTACTACATTTCCACCATCCACCAAGATTTTCCACCAGAAATGGTGTTTTTAAACAAAATATGTAGGTAAAATAAGTCATAAAAAGTAAAAGCTATACTTTTAAATATACTACAAAATTTCTTCTTGAATTAAGTCATCTGTTTCACTACTCATTACAATAACTTTGCATTACTGCCTAACATGTCCGGAGATGCAGTGTTAGTAGTTTTTATGCAAAAATATATACAAATGTTTTGCACGTCACTGTTTGAAATTTTCATTATGACTTAGAGGTACTTTAAAAAAAAACATTCAAAGTCTTCATCAACGTGTCTTGTTTTTCTGCATGGTGAACAAACAACAAAGGTAACACCCAAGCAGATCAAACCTGGGGTCCGTTCTTCGTACCTCGCTTACTACATCCAAGATCAAATCATCGCGCTAACTTTGAGCTCGCTATTCCGGTTCTCCGAACACATCTGTTGTTGACGATTAGTACAGCTGGATGAAGTAATGTGAGATCACTGAGTGGCTTAACAGGGGCTACGCATCGATAGTAGAAACATTGATCGGCAACCCTCTGATTGGTCGGAGAAAATGTCGAAGGAGCGCGCTCAGTATTTTTCGGCAGCAGAGCAAGAACTCTTGATTGAGGGATTTCAGGAGTTTCAGAGTTTAATCAGAACGCAAGGGAACACTGCAAAGGCTGCAAAAGCAAGGAGAGAGGGCTGGCAGAAAGTTGCTGACAAATTAAACTCGTAAGTAATTTAATAATAACAATAATAATGGAGTGGATTTATATAGCGCTGTTCAAGGCACCCAAAGCGCTTTACAATACCACTATTCATTCACTCTCACATTCACACACTGGTGGAGGCAGCTACGGTTGTAGCCACAGCTGCCCTGGGACAGACTGACAGAAGCCAGGCTGCCATATTGCGCCATCGGCCCCTCTGGCCAACACCAGTAGGCGGTAGGGTAGATTTATCATATCACACTATATTATCCAATATTATATTACATTATATTGTATTATGTTATATTATATCCCCTTTCACATTAGAGCCACAACAGGACCCACTAGAACATGGGAACAAGTAAAAGTGAAATATAAGAATATTCTACAGAATGGTAATATTTATCACTTATATTGCTTTTAGTCTCTTGGAAAGAGACCCTGGAATAATCTGTTTGTTTGTTTATAACAGCAACCAAGAAAAGGGCAGAGCAAAAAAAGACGGGTGGTGGTCCTGCACCTCCTCGTCAACAAGTTGGTTAAGTAAATAATACCCTCACGGGAAAATCGATATCTCTCAATGAGCACACTGTCGCGCTGAGCTAAAGGATCCTGTCTGTCCCGCAATATACGCTGAATTCTGAGAACTCTCCTTATCAATCTTGCACCTTCGCAATGGGTGGCTCGCGTACAAACGGACAGGACATGGCTGCGACAGACTTCCCAAATCCACCTTCACTTTTATAGCCGTGGTCTCTCATCTTGATTACACAAAGTAATTTGCAATTACTACTCTGAAATATGAATTACATCTGTAATAATCACATACATGTAATAGAATGATTAATAGTACATTTCCCTTTTTTTAGGAAATGACCTGTATTTATCTGTATGGAATCAATAAAAAGATCAAATACTGCATTATCTTTAGTTACATTGATAATATTTATTTATGGTAAAACGGTGGAAAAATATCGCTGTTGCTTTCGTATAAATGAAGCGGACATACCGGAGTGGCCGCGATCTAATCCTGTTTACATAAAGTAAACCTGCTCCCGAGCAGGTTTACGCTTACGGCTCTGTTGCTATGACAGCAAGTCCCGGATGAGCTTCGGAGAACCGAATGATCCAAGATCACGCGAAATCGTCAACAATCAAATCCAGCTAACTTACTTAGCGAGGTACGAAGAACGGACCCCAGGATGGAGAGAAACGATAACAAAGGCGTTCCATTGGATGAAGTTATAATTGTTAATGTGAAAAACATTCTTTCTAAAATAAAAATAAAAAATTGACTTTCGAAAAACAAAACTCTCTAATATTTTTTTGTAATTTAAGAAACTAAAATAGAAAAAATGTGAAAAAATATGCTTAGTTTAATATGTGTTAGTTTGGTAAAAACCTTATAACAGCTTGTCTCATGAGGCATTGATGGATGTTTATATTGAGAGAAAAATGTTAGTTGACTATTTTTTTTAAAGTTATGTGATTTTATTGTAATAGTAAATACTTATTTATTATATTGAAATACTTATTTCCTTAAATCTTGAATCTCTGACATACTGTCCAAACAATTACAAATGAAAATGACTACAATTAACACTGAAAATTAAAAATTGGACTAAATTTTATATTTTTAGACAAAAGCTAAACTGGTGAGTCGAATTAAAAATATCCAAATGAAATAAAAAATTATAACTAATTGGAAAATTTAGAAAATATAATAACTCTGATAATATAGTATAAAAATATAATAACTCTGATAATATAGTATAAAAATATAATAACTCTGTGTAACCAATATTTAAGTAAATACTAAAAAGTTAAAAGATCGTGTTGTCATTAAAACTACAATGGTACAGAAAACCAGAAAAATAGATTGATAAGCTGGCTGCTGAACCAGAAGTAGCTTTGAGCTGAAAGATTCATGTTAGTGAATAGGACAACAAAATGTCATATTGAGCCTATCATTGTCTGGATATTTGGCTCGGTTCAATGCAGAGCAAAACAAGGAGAAAATATATTTGAAACAAGCAGAGAGTCTAGAGTATGAGAAGATAACTCAAGAGTGGAACAGTCATTTACATTAGGCACACAGTAAATGCTTTTTACTTTCTAATCTGTATAAACAACCAATAACTGGTCCATGTAACCTGTTTAGGAAAAACAGCACTCTATTTTACATTTGTCTTGTGTAGTCATGTTTATAGATGTGAAGCACTCTAAAGACTTATTTCACAGTTAGAACCTTTTTAGTCAGCATTTTGATGACTCAGATGATCTTTTTCAATATATCTAAGAAGCAGTTGATAATGAAATGAATGAAAATTCTGTGTTTTTACATTGAAATGTGCAATATTCAAATCATTTTTTGTGCAGATGATACAGTTTTTACATCCATGTTTATGGTCTAATTACCTTACTATTTGTATTACACTATTGCAGATTTCCTACTCGGTGTAAAAACAACAGAGGTAACACCAGAGTGCTGGACAGATTAACAAGGACTCAGAAAACATTATCACACATGCTTCAGTGGCCCCAATGACTATGATATAGGTTATCAATGACCTCCAAACCTGAACAATAGTGAGCCCCTTTATTGCCATAATGGTGTAAAAAGACCTCTGCTTTGATTGGTTAGCCTGCTCTCTCTTCCCACCCTGTTCCCCTGGATGTGGGTGTTTGAGAACACAGAGAACAGAAATGCTGCAAAAAAAAAGGTGCCAATTAAAAAGAAACCCACAAAACAGAAATACAATATCATATTGAGTTTTTCGTTGCCCAGAAAAGTCTGAGTGAGATAAAGAAAACTCAGAAACCAAACACATCCAATGCTGATATATTTGATATTGACCCCTCTTGCATGTCTCAGTCTCCGGTAGGTGATGGGTTTAACAACGGCAAGGTAGCGCTCCACATAGCTAAGGAGGTGGAAGAAATCCTGTCCTCAGGAGGCAACAGTCTCAAAGCATGGCCCCACCAACATCATGTCTGGGAGATTGAAATAGCTGCCAAAAAATAAGATGTTGTACCCCACACATGTAATCAGGTCCATGGCAAATGAGTTATAGAGGAAGGCGTCAGACGTCGTTGATGTGGAAGTGGAGTGTTGTTGCCTGAATTGTTGATATCCAAAGTAGAGAACAAGGATGAAGAGGGGAAGGAAGAGGAGGAGATAGGTGATGGAGACAGCAACAAAAACAACAATACTTTCTTTGGATGTGAAACATGGAGTCACAATAGGAGGGATTGAGGAGTTAAAGGATGATGATGATGAGGAATGGAGATGCGGGGAAAAGATAAGGAGTTGGATGACATATTCAAATTCACAGAGACCTGTGAAGAGATGGGAAGGAGGGTAAACAAATATTATGGTAGGTCTTGGAAAGAATATTTTAAACCACTAAAACTAATAATAATCACAGTAACCCACTGAGCCAATTAGTTTTTATTTTAGACATCAATGGTATAGATTGTGGATAGCCAACAAAGTTTCTTACTGAACAGTGAAATAACATTGAGAAACTGCAGTCTGAATGCTTCCTGATGCTTTATAACAAATGTGACAGGAGAGGAGATAGCCAGTTCAGTCATTAGTAAAAACTTAACTTCTTCAATGTCATTTTGGACTTTAACAGGCACCATAATACACATCCTGTTGTCATGGTCAGACGGTCCCTGTCAGCCGATCTGCTTGTGTTTATTTTTTCGTTCCATCTGATATGAGTAAACAAATCTTATAAACTCGTAAGAAAAATATTTGTTTAGATTGTTGATGAAGAGAGTTGAGAATCTGATATCACATACATTTGAACTGAGAGGTCGCCCCTCTACTGTCTCATAACAAAATAAAAAAAAGATAAAAAAAGAAAGAAAGAAAGAAAGAAAAGGTTTAGATTATTTTCCGTTAGCCACACTTGTCAGACTCACAGTTTATGTATATCTATTATGTTAAATGACCATGCCATCAATCTGAGAACTCACTGTTGTTTAAAGTTATTTACAGTGAGTTTGATGTTTAGATCATTTTAGATTCCCTTGGTGGTACCACAGTGAATAAAATGGATTCTTCAGTATTTCTTTTTGTATATTTGGTTTAGTGTCAGTTTGGTTGAGTATTTTTAGAGCAGCTTCGATGGCGCCAGAGTCTCTGACTAATTGCAATAAGTTGGGTTTAAAGTGTGGGTTGGTAGATTCACTGTAGTGATGCAGCAGCATCAAGTCACACAATCATTTGTATTAGGATCTTTAGTAGATTTTCATGTATGCACTTCATACATAAAAATTTTGAATTTATATATTTATTTGGGGACAAGCTGTGATCACGTGAGCTTTTGGAGATTTAGCCAACTGTTTTCTGCGATATATAAGCATTTAAATTAACAACTAACTACTTGTGACTATAAAATGTGACATACTGCTCTGCATCCATTGAACTGTACAACAATAGTGCAAAACTGACTAGTTTCAGGTGTATCTGTGTTCAGTGTAACTTTTTCAATTACATAAAAAATGTTTTGATCAGTTTGTAAAAAAATTAAGAAAAGAAAAGGAAGTGGGAAAAACACTTCAACAGCACTAAAAACAATAAGCTTTACATTTTTGGTTAATCAACTTTTACTTGACGTACAGTCTTTAACTTTAAAAACAATTTCTCATCTTTCTTTCAGGGTCTCTTACTTTTTTGTTTTTAATGTTTTTCTTGGAGTAACTGTGCCTTACAGTATCAGATGGCTGAATGCTAAAAATAAATATGGCAGTTGCACCTTTGCACATGTGCACGCATGATAAGGTATGAGAGAAATGAAAAGTAAAGTCACTTATTTATTGGGTCTAGAAACCTGGTTTGTAAAGCTCCGGTCCAGTTTAACCTCCTGGTTGTACTGAAATTACTTTTTCTCTTATTGGCGCCAAAAATGCAGAAGTTTTGAAATCTTGATCTGACTGTTATTTTCATGTAAAGAACTGTAGAACTGTTTTTCACTGAATTTGAGGATTTTAGTGTCAAGTTAACAAAGTAATCGATAAGCAAGTGACACTCGTATAACAGTGCAGTGGTGAGATAGATCCATAACAGTTAAAAAAACAAAACCAGAAACAACAAGTTTCTGAAACAATATTTATCTTACAAGGGGGCGTTTCACATTATTACCAAATAATGCAGCAAATATATGGGAAAAATGTTGCATGTTTTTTCCTATAAATTAAAAGCATATAAATTATCAACATTTTATTAAATAAAGAAAAACATTAACAACAAAATTAGAAATACCGCAGTTGGCTTCTCTCTGATTGTCGACTCTTTGACTGCTGATCACTTGGATGTGGTCAAAATACATCTCCATGTAAATCACTGATTTAGGTATGTGTTGCTCATTATATTTGTATGTGCATGACTCTTGTCTACGCTGGTCATATTACAACAGGCAAATCTTCAAATTGTTGCAGGGGTTATTGAAGGAGGTCAGGTTACATTTCCAGGAGCACTAATATTTGAATGAAACAGCAATTACCTCCACTGGCATTGTACAAAGAAAATGTAAAAACACTTTTCACATTTTCACAATGCATCATGTGAAGCCTTCAGCAGCCTAGGCCTATTACAGCAAAACAAAGGAATGACTCAGGGTCACCTGATCCAGCTGTAAATATTGAAGATGCTTTATCAAAAAGGAAAGCTTTAAGCCTCACATTAAAAATTGAGAGGTTGACTTTCTCCTTGCATCTTTGAAGTTATAGTTTTGATCACTACCCACAGCACAGGACAACAGGTGAGGGTGGAAATATGAATCATTCCATTGTGTCCAAAAAAGGTGAATAAAACTGGCGACAAAGGGCAGCCCTGCTACAGTCCAACATCAACCAGGTACAAGGTTGTGAACCTCTGCCCCAGTTTGTTAAATATTTAGCAGTTTATGCAAATCTTAACTGCAACACTTGTTAATTACAAAGAAAAAGAAAAGAAAACATTTTACTTTGATATTTTTTTACATCACTTCCTTAGTTTATTCCTGCATGGTGCTAGAGGAAAAGTCAGGAGATTAGCAAAGTCATCAGATGTTTGTTATATGCTTTGTGGCCATGGACAGGTTTACCAAATTGCAGTCTTTTCTAAAAGATGGCAAGATTTTACAGACTGAGTTAAAGTTTTGATCCAAACTACAGGCTGACATTAAATAGTACAGAAAGTGGATGCTGGGATCCTGCCAGCTGATGTCCTCCTGTGAGGAGTTTTCAGGTTCTCCCTTAATAATAAACCAAGGCGAAGATTAACTTTCAGGAGAAAACTACCAAACAAACAACACAAGCTGGTGCTGTAGTAGAGCAACACGTTAGTTTTATCAGCTTTTTTTGCTTTTTTTTTCGTATTTTACTTAACTTTAGTTTGATTTTTAGATTGTTTGGTGGTGGTGTTTGATGGGTCATATATCATATTCCAGTTGTACACAGCTTTCAGCTACAGAGACCATCTAATCTTACATCATCAGATGCGGGTGCCAGAGACTCTCAGTCGGAAGCTGGAATACCCAGAGAAAATCCATGCTGGCAAGTGGAGAACCTGAAAACTCCACACAAGAAGGCATCACCATAAGAACCACTCCATGATTCCCTCAGTAGAGTTTGAACAGTGTAAGGTGCACCAAAAAATGGAGAATGTTTCAACAAATCACCAATTAGCTCTGTTGGGATTCAAAGAAATGGAAAGAAAGGAAAAACACATAAAATGAATGATCACACATTTTTTTACTTTATTGAAATCCAATCATTTTACCAGAAATTTGTTTTGTTGAATTACAGTATCTTACAATATACACTATGATAGATCTTCACGTAGCACATAATTTCAAATGCCTTTTCTTCAAACTGAATCTATTTAAATAAGTCTGATGAAACCAGTCATTAAGAATTTACAATATTGTTACCTGTTTAGCAATTACAAATACACCACAGCAGACTGCTTGCCACTCAGTGAATATTTCAGTTCATCCATAATCTAAGAAGTTTGTATTAAAATGTATTCCTGATACGTCAACCAGCACAGTTGAGATTAAAGTTTTAGACTAAATTTCTGCAAAGATTTTCCTTCCAGATGAACATATTTTACAGCCCAAGTATGTCTAAACTACTCCATAAATAAATTTAAATGCACATACTTCCAAGTTAAAATTAATTAATCCAATGAATTATTAAGTGCTGCCATGTGTCTGGCCAGGGAGACAGTACCAATTTGTTTATTTGTTAGTTCACTGAAAGGCTTCGGTAAGTAAAGAGTGAGGAAAAAAAGATTTGCACTGCCATTTGCAGTTTTGTCTTATTACAAAATACTTGAAATATTAAAAAAAAAAAAAAAAACACTACATTTGCAGAAATATTTGTGCCCGCAGTGGCCCACAGCTGTTTAGGTTTGAGACCCCTGCTCTATGGTTTTTTGTCAGACTCAGAAACCATGGTCTTGGTTTTTGTGTACCCATTGCCCTCATTGCCAGTTTCCAAAAGTGGTTTGTTTTTTTGGAAAGAAGTAATTCGCATGACTCTTCAAGTGACACCATTGATTGGCCACTCAGTGGCATCATTGATTGGCCACTCAGTGGCATGCAGGCTGTTGTGGTGTATTTGTATGCAGATCATTCCGTTTTATATGTGTCCATCTTAACTCTTCAGTTTACTGCCAAAGATTCCTCTACTTGTTTTTACATGTTTGAATTTCGTTTTCTTCTTACTTTGATTTAGTTGGTTTTTTATAGCATTGCAGCTTTCCTGTTCGGCGCAAAAACAGCAAAGGTAGCACCAGATTGCTGGGCACTGAAAACCAGATATCACACATATACATCATACAATTTTCACTTGGCCCCAACAGCCTTAAATTGTAGATGATAGTGCTTATCAGATTGCCTCCGATCCTGAACAATAGTGTCCCCATTATAGCCATGATGGTGTACCAAGCCTTCAGCTTTGACTGGTCAACTCGCTCTCTGCTCCCGCCTACTTCCCCTGGGCCTGGGCGCTTGAGGGCATAGAGAACAGAAATGCTACAAAAAGAAAAGCTAATTATAAAGAAAGTCATAACACAGAAGTGCAAAATTAATTGGACACTAAAGACAGTTAGATAAAACACAGACAGCCATCCAAAGCTCAGTAACCAGACACAGCCAATGATCATATTTCTCATCCTGACACAATCTGCCTGCTTCAGTCTTCGATAGGTGATGGGTTTAACAACAGCAAGGTATCTGTCCACACATGTGAGGAATTGGAACAGAGCCTGTCCTAGCCAAGTGACATACCAAACATTGAGCCCCAGAAACCTCATCTCTTCAAAGTTTAAATAGCCACCACAAAATGAAAGAGTGACTGCCAGGAATGAAGCCAACTCCATGGCTAAGGAGTGGTGGAGGAAGGCATCAGAGTGACTGACTGCAGCCCTGGAAGTAGAGTGCTGTTTTTTCCATTGTTGATATCCCAGAAAGAGAACAAGGATGCATACAGGAAGGAGGAGGAAGAAGGCGATGTAAGATGCGATGAAGACTAAAATGCTCACTTTGGATCGGTAACACTGAATCACGGTGGAATTGGAGTTTGTGAGCTTTGTAGGAATGAAGGGGACTGCAGCGAACGATGAAGAATTGATGGTCATATCTAAATACATGTCGGGCTGAAGGGGAAAAGGAAGTACAGAAAACAATTAGGATGTTAAAAAGAGAAAATAGTTTAATTACCTTTGGACTCATATAATTTAGCTAATTTGTAAACTGGTTGCCCAAGTCTTGGAATCGGATAACCAAGAAAATAATGATTCTATTTGAAATACATAAAAGTACCTCAACAGCAATTTTCAGTTTTTCACCAGGGGTGCAGCTAAAATGGCAACATACAATAGAAAATAGCTGTGATATATATTCTCTCTCATGCTGCTGCTGAGGTAGCTGAATCACTGGAAGTGGTGGAATTAAAGATTATTTTTGTAACCATGGATCTCAAAGTGGAATCCCTAATGAAATGTAGAGAGTCTTGTACAAATTAATGTCACAAGAGAGGTAATGCAAATATGTTGCTAACATTCAATTCAATTCAAATTTATTTATACATCACCAAAACACAACAGTCGCCTGTTCTATAAACTTAAACACTTTGTTGAAGTTTATAGAACAAAGTGTTCCATCCACATCTTCTTCCATTAAGAAAAACACATAGGATGCAATGACTCTACTTCAGAAACAAAGGCTGAAAAAAACCTTTATCCCCAAAATCAAATTTGGGCACTTTTTATGTACTGCTTTTAATCCATCTATGTTGCTTTAGTATAATTTAGTATGCTTTGTGTGCATGATTTTCCTTTAAATATGATAACATTTGAAAAACCTATGTAGCAACATTTTTTTTTAATACTAACACTATTATGTCTTTGCGAAGCATGAAATTCCAACAGTATTAAACATAGTTAATTAGCACAAGGATTAACATGATCTTTAATCTACAGCATTCCCCAAAGAAAACATTAAAATGTTTGTTTTTTTTAAAAAGGTACCTCAGCAGAAATTGTTCTTGTTCCGCGTCTCTGAAGTGTCTGAATGTTGTTTATGGATATCTGATCTAGATATACCTCAATGTGAATCTGTGGTTTAGCTGTGTGTGTGTGTGTGTGTGTGTGTGTGTGTGTGTGTGTGTGTGTGTGTGTGTGTGTGTGTGTGTGTGTGTGTGTTTAAAGTACAGCTGAGAAATGTGCTTTGATTGTGGAGTGCGATTGTGTTTTGAATAAAACCGCAATCATCCCTGTTGACACTTTAATACACAATTTTGCAACTTTTTAAAATAATTTTAAACAGCTTAAACTTTCATGAAAAAATGCAGTATTTCAGTAACTCTGATCTAACTGATTTATAACCAGCTTTTAGATTTTACACTGTAAATAATAATGTAGAAATTGCATGGTTCATTAAGTCGCTCCAATGACTGAGAGGATATATAAAAGGATTCAAATGAACAAGGCTAAAGATGAATGTATTAAAATTAACTCCTACCACATTGGCCAGCACACAGGTGTGGCTGCTTTCCTACTACAAATTTACATTCAAAGCACAGATGACTTTTTTTTTACAATTAGTTTAACAGTTACATTTATCATTATTGATAATGTGAATAGTTTTTGATATGTGTCAATTGGAATGACTGTGTTTAACTCCTGAGAGTAAGAATTTGAGTTGATAGAACAATTTTTAAACAGAATAAATGAGATATTACTCAATATCTTTGCCACATGTTTTTGTGTCACTGTAGGCTGATCAGCAACTATTTTCATTTCTGCCTTATTTAGGTAAGTCTGTTTATTTGAGTTAGAGTTGATTTGTTGCCAGTCTTTGAATAGAGTTCTCTTACTTCAACCTCTTTTATGGGCCCAAGATTTAGATTTTTATAGACCGTATTTTTCGGGTTATAAGGCGCGTTAAGGAAAACAAAAGTCAGATAAGTCAAACTTTACTTAACTCACTCTTCTTGCTTCCTCCACTTCCTTACCATTGATTCATTAATGTGTCGCAGCTGCTCTATTCCCAGTATATTAATGATTAACCTCGTATTGTGGATGGATTATCTCAGTTGACCTGACTCAAGTTTGGTCCGTTTACAGCATCCTGCCATGCCATTGCATTTGTCCCTAACCATCGGGAACCCTCACGTTAACTTTTATCAAGTGGAAAAAAGTTAGTATTCATCCTCCAGCTTCGGTTTTCATGGATGCCTGAATGTTAAACTTAATTGTTACACCTGGTAAAGCAGCAACACTGATCATTTTATTAAAGATGAAGGAATTTAGACAGTTTTTAACTCTCAGTAATGCCGTAGTGTTCGTTTGACTTTGGGACCTGAAGTGGAGTTTTGGACCTGGATTACTCCTCAAGGCTTCTGAATACGGTAGCCGTACTGCTCCGACAATCCATTGTCTCAGGAGCATCTTTACACAGCCTGCACCTGCACCTATTATGCTATTACATAATACACACATATTTTAATTTCACACAAAATAAATTTCCTATTTGCATGACTTATTCACTCAACAATTTGCATTGCTGACACTATCATAGCACTGTTAAGGATCATTTAGTTAACCCATTAAGATGAACGTTTAAAAGCATTCAAAAAACTCATAGGCACAGAGGCAAGCATTCAAATTAAACCCTACATGTAGGTCACCTCTCGGCTTGTGCACAAGTCATGTGTTTTCATTTGTAACTCTACTTGTGGATAAAATATTTTCATAAGCAAATCACAGCAAATCATAAATATAACAGAAAAATAAAATTTGATCCAAACATTTCCTTTCTTTTCAAAAGATACCATATATATATATATTACCGCTTAAGAAATATTTAAAGAACACACCGAGAACACAACAGATCGATGTCAGGGTGTCACGGTGTGGAGAGAAGGAAGAGAGGACCCAAATGCAGGACTCACAGGTTGGTGAAGGATGTGGACAGTTTTATTGTAAAGGCAGGATTAACAGAACATAACAGATGGACTTAAACTGACTGAAAGACTGAATGGCTGACTAACTGCACTGGAAAATGCACACGCAGGACTGATGATGACAAGACAAGGAACTGAGGGAAACTGAGGACTTAAATACATGGGCTAATGATGATGATGATAGACTGGTAAGTACACAGATAAACTTAATCTAACTAATAACACAGGAAGTAGAACTAGATACAATGCATATAGACACATGGCTAACACACTATGACAGGAAACATATGGAAAATAAACAGTGAACATGAACAAACTGAAAACACTGGGTCAGTGACCCAGGAACCCTGACAATCTAAATAGGGAAAAAAATAGAAGAATAAATGAATCCATGGCAAATGCCTGCTAGGCATTGGTGGAATACCAGAATTGGCAGTATATTTGTCATAATGCTTTAATCAGATTAAAAGGTCTTTCTTTCTTTTTTACTTGCATATTCAATAATGGTTATGATAATTATTCCATTATGGCTAATTGGCCTTTATAAATGTCAGTAATATTTAAATGGGTTGTGATGAAATTCTGTAAAACAAAAACAAAAAAATGAAATAAAAATGAAAAAGTCAACAACAAGTTAGTTTTCCTGCCCTGTACAAAAACAGCAGGGGTAACACAAAACTACTTGGCAGAGTCAGCCACAATCCAATGGGCAGTAGCAGGCACTTATAGTAGCCTTGTGGTGCAGAAGATTTCACGGCAGCACAAATAATGTCCCCAACAAAAATAAACCACAGCACTGCTGTTATGGCCATCACAGTATGGAAAGACTTTCTTTTTGACTGGTCAACCCGTTTCCTATCCCCACCCACCTCTCCCGGACCTGGACGAATCAAAACACAGAGAACAGAGATGCTGCAGAAAGAGACAACAATAAAACAGAACATCATAAAACAGAAGAAATGGATTGTGGGAGTATCTGGGGCATATAAAAACATTAAACCAACCCACCCAAAGCTAAATAGCCAAACACACCCAATGCAAATATTTCTGATCCTTGTCCAACCTGTAGTTTTTATTGCCAAGTAGGTTATGGGATGGACAACAGCTATGTAGCACTCCACACAAGTTAGTAGGTAAAATACAACCTCTCCACACACGAAGGATGATACAACATAGATACCCAATGTAAACAAATAAGGGACAGCAAATCCACAAAGATACAAGGGACACCAAAAGGTCCCAATGAGTTCCATTACAGTCAGGTGGTAGGTGAAGATGTCAGCATTGCTCACGTTTTTGATGGAGCGCTGCTGCCATCGCTGATATCCCTGATAAAGGACAAATACAGCAAAAGGAAAAATAAGGACTGATTTGGTGATAATGAAAGCAGAGATAAGAATGATAAATTTGTCGGCAGGACATTGGTAGGACTCAGAATTCACGGATAAGTTGGAGAAAGAAGAGTAGTTGGTCAGCATCGTTTGTCTGACTTTGGAAGCCTGAACAGGATGGAAGAAGAGGGCCATTAGAATCAGATGTGCTTCATCATTGTGGTATTTTTTCAACAAGTACTTATCTTTTAAATCATATTAGCAGATAAACTTCCCAAATCCACACACTGCAAATATGCTATATTACATAAAATAGCATGCATACATTTAATGCCAGAATATTATATTTGTATTTCAAGTATGGGCGGTCTGCATCCCTTTAAGCTTGCCGTCTAGTAGTCCAAATGTGAATTTAGTCTTTAGAGGTGCTAGAAGTGCAAACATGAAAAAACTCATTGCATGTGTATTGTCTTGGAAGTCATTGCAAAACAACATATTTTGTTCTTTGGTATCTGAGGATGTGTGCCATCAATAGAAAAAAACTCTCAGCTTGTAAGGTGTGAAAAGTGAAGCCTGTGTGAGTGCCTCAAGCCTACATTCTTTCTAATTGCTTTAAAGATTTTAATCTCTCTAGATAAAGGCCTGTGAAATAATACAGAATTCACTTATTTGTGTAGATAATAATAAAAACAAATAAGCTACAAATGTATATGCTTTTAATGTTATGCTTGGCATGAAAAGAATCATAACCTAATTGTCATTTAGTTAGAAAAACATTCAAGGTTTGACCCAAAAAATAAATGAATTCATCATTGTTTTATTAACACCCACCTGAGAACTTGTTTTTTCTTGTTCTTCTGGAGCACCTGAACCCTCACTGCTCACAGATAAAGTGATCAAATACAATACGTGCCATTTATAATGTTTGCATAATGAACTTGTGAGAGCAGGACTGTGTTGAGAGTTGGATGCTTCCTGTAAAAAAAAAGATGTTGTGTTGCTTTTCGTGGTAAATTGAAGCAGACGAATTGCTGTTTTTGTCTCTGGTAGAAGGTCTCTGGGAGAGAAAAGCATTACTACAGTATTCAATGGTTCAAGGTTCAAGGTTCTTTATTTGTCACATGCATAGTTATACAAGTATAACACACAGTGAAATGTAGCCTGACACGCTCCTCGACATGTGCAAAAAAAATTGGGGGGGGTGTAGAGGAAAAACATTATATATATATATATAGTATATACACTGGGTGAATGTGCAGTAGTAGCAGCAAGCAGGTGAATTCTGTACATTAATATGAATAGACATCTGACTATTTTACAGGATAGACAATATAAACATATTTAAAATTAAAGGAATTGAAATGTACATTGTGCCTTGGTTTAGAGTGTCTGGAAGAGAGTCCTGTCTCAGTCAATTATAGATGATGTGAGAGGGCGGGTGTGTGTGTTTAGGGCACGGATGGCTTGGGGATAGAAGCTCCTCCTTGGGGATTGAGTCTCTCTGTCCTTGCCCGGAAGATGCAGAACCTTCTACCAGATTGCAGAAGTTGGAACAGTTTGTTGCCAGGATGGGACGGGTCCTTCAGTATCTGCGCTGCTCTAGTCCGGCATCTCCTGGTGTAGGTGTCCTGAAGCGGGGGGAGAGCAATCCTGCAGCAGCGTTCTGCTGTACGGATCACTCTCTGGAGAGCTTTTTGGTCCTTCACACAGCTGTTCCCAAACCACGATGTCATGTTCTGTGTGAGGATGCTCTCCACAGCGGCTGTATAGAAAATCCTGAGGATCTTTGGAGAGACCCTGAACTTCCTCAGTTGTCGTAGGTGATACAGGCGCTGCCTAGCCTTTTTGGTCTGGACCTGAATGTGGGCAGCCCATGTCAGGTCTGAGGAGATGTGGACACCAAGATACTTGAAGGACTGCACCCTCTCCACTGGAGCTCCATTGATGATAATGGGCTTGTAGTCTCTGTCCTGACCCCTTCTGAAGTCCACCACCAGCTCCTTGGTCTTGCTGACGTTCAGCTGGAGGTGGTTGTCCTGGCACCACGATGCCAGATTCTTCACTTCATCCATGTAGGCCGCCTCATCATTGTTGGAGATGGCACCCAACACCACTGTGTCGTCAGCAAACTTCACAATGTTGTTGGAGCCATGGGTGGCCACACAGTCTGAAGTGTAGAGGGAGTAGAGCAGTGGCGAGAGGACACATCCCTGAGGTGCTCCTGTGTTGATGGTGATGCTGTTGGAGAAGCACCTGCCCACCCTCACCACCTGAGTTCTGCCAGTGAGGAAGTCCAACACCCATGCACACAGACAGCTGTTAAGTCCCAGATCCCTGAGCTTTGTGAACAGTCTGCAGGGCACTATTGTGTTAAACGCTGAACTGTAATCAACAAACAGCATTCGCACATAGTTACCCTGTTTCTTGTCCACGTGGCTGAGAGTGGTGTGTAGGACGTGGGCGATGGCATCCTCTGTGGATCTGTTGGATCTGTAGGCGAACTGCAGCGGATCTGTGGTGTCTGGGATGGAGGAGGAGATGATGTTCTTCAGCAGCCTCTCAAACACCTTCATTACTACCGAGGTCAGTGCAACTGGCCGGTAATCGTTCAGGGATGAGGGTTTGCTGTTCTTGGGCACAGGGATGATGGTGGATCTTTTGAAGCATGTGGGGACCACAGACTTCGCCAGGGACTCGTTGAAGATGTAAGTGAACACACCTGCTAGCTGGTCAGCACAGCAGCGCAGCAGACGGCCGGTGATGCCGTCTGGCCCCGCCGCTTTCCTTGTGTTCACTCTCCTCAGTGCCACTCGGACGTCATGCTCCGCGATGCTGGTCACCGGTCTCTCGCTGATGACGTCACTATCCTCGGTAGTCAGGCGGTAGATAGCATTAGCCGCCTGGCTAACCTCGAAACGGGCGTAGAACCGATTCAGCTCGTTGGTGAATGCAGAGTCGGCGTTGATCGGCGCAGTGTCCCTGGCTTTGTAGTCCGTAATGGTGCGTAGTCCGTGCCACATACTCCGTGTGTCGCCCTGGTGGAAGCGGGACTCCACACGTTCCCGGTACCGGCGTTTGGCATCTCTCACCGCGCGCCGCACGCCGTATGAGGCCGCTTTGTAGGCGCTCATATCGCCAGTGGCGAGACCCGCGTTGTAGGAGGCGGTCCTGGCGTTTACTGCAGTGCGGATCGATCTGTCCATCCACGGTTTCTGGTTTGGGAATGTGGTGACTCTCGCAGTGGGGATAATCTCCTCCGCTAGCATATTGACGAAGCATACTGCTACTTCCGTAAACTCGTTGATGTCGACTGCGCATGCTCTGAACATGTCCCAGTCTACGTCGTTGAGTGCGTCCTGTAGCGTAGCTTCTGATTGGGCAGTCCACCGTTTTACCTCCCTCTTGGTCACGTCTTCCCTCCGTATGCTTTGTTTATACTGGGGAATGAGGAAGATGGCGTTGTGGTCAGACTTCCCAAAAGCCGGGTGTGAGACAGCTTTGTAGCCCTGTTTGTATGGCGTGTAGCAGTGATCCAAAATCCGATCCTCTCTCGTTGGACACGAGACATGCTGGTAAAAGTTTGGCATGACTTGTCTGAGGTTCGCTTTGTTAAAGTCTCCTGCTACAATGAGGGCTGCGCCCGGGTCCTTGTTTTGAAGCGAGCTCAGCACATCATGTAATTCGGACAAAGCCATACCTGTGTCCGCTTGGGGTGGGATGTAGACCGCCGTGGCGATGACTGAGGTGAACTCACGGGGCAGATAGAAAGGGCGGCACTTAATGCTCAGGAACTCCAGATGTGGCGAGCAGCCGCTGGAGAGAGTAGAAATGCTCCTGGCATCACACCACTTTCTGTTTATCATGAAACACACTCCTCCACCTTTGGTTTTGTTCGACTCTGCCGTTCTGTCCGCGCGGAGCACAAAGAATGAATCCGACGGAGTTACGGCCTGGTCCGGCACGGTGGGGGTCAGCCATGTCTCCGTGAAGCACAGAATGTTGCAGTCCCTCATGTCACGTTGGAAGGTGACCCTTGCTCTTAGGTCATCGAGCTTGTTCTCCATGGATTGTACATTGGCCAGTAGGATACTGGGCAGTGGTGCGCGATGCGCCTGCTGTCTCAGTCTGTTCCTAATACCAGCGCGTTTTCCCCGGCGCTTCTTTGTTCTGCGCCTCGGATGAGCGGCCCGTCCTTTGTTCTCCGCGCCGCGTAGAATCTCTGGCGGCCAGGAAGGGTCAGGTTTAAAAGTGTCCAAGATTAGATGTGCAACCTTGGCACCGATGTTTACAAGTGATCCGCTGTCGTATACTATAAGACTAGAGGATTTTGGGATGTAAACCAGAGCAAAAAATAAGTAAAAAACAAGAAAAGTGGATAGTCGGAGCGGAGCGGTCAGGAAGGCGTCTGGACGTGGCCATCTTTGTTTTGTTTTTTTCAATGTTTGATCCACGTGCATACATTGATCTAATACTGCAGCCAGTCAAGCTGAAACTAGTCCTATCTACTCCATAAAGTATTCAGTTGGGTGCTTATTCTGTTCCGGTTGGTCTGGATACTACAGAATAATCTGAATCATATGGTGAAGTTGAAAGACGGGATCAAAGGTGCATCTTCCCAATGTTACAAAAAATGTTCACAACTCATACAAATGTGAAATAAAGTGACCTGTGCACAATATTGTTGAAAAAAACAGAACTCCCGAAGGGTCTGGGACATTGATACAGTGACTAAAAGTGTGAAAACATATTTTGAAACACAACATATAAGAAAAACTTTAAACTAAGGATTTGACACACTCATCCTCTCAGTTGTCTGGTTCTGGACATTATGCTGTTTGTTTTTGAATATTAATCGTGATTCTTAGGTTCATGGTTATTTCATCATGTTCGAGGTGTGTTTTGTTTTGACTTCAGCTCTTAGTTCAGTTTATCCTGTTGTGTTAACATCTTTTAACATCTATTAATGCTCAGGATTGTTGTGGCCAGTGCTATCCTCTGTGCTGTTGCATGCTGCAGCAGCAGGTTGAGGGTCACAGAAGCCAACAGACTCAGTAAACTGATCCGCCAGGCCATTGATGTTGAGGGGATGGAAATATTATGTTATATAATTGAGTTTAGTCTGTTACTATTCTTATTATCTTGGAGCAACTGTAACCACAAAATTTCCTTAGGGATTAACAACTGATGCTCATTGTAGATATTAACTGTTAGCATCAAATCTAAACTCAAAGACCGTCTGGGCTCTTAGCGGTAGTCAACAGCTCATTTGGTTTTCTCAAGGCCACAGACTCTAAATGGCAATTTTTCACGAGTCAGTCTTCTTGGACTAAGCTAAGAGCCTTGCCATTGTTTAGGTTCACTGGTCGAAGAGTCTGTATGCAGTCAGTGAATCCACACCTTCTCAACCTTCAGTGTATTTATACCACTGTGATAGAAATCTTGTATTATCTTGCACTTTATTTACCCATCACATCAAGCAGTTTGACAGCTCATGAGATCAGTCATCCAGTTGGGTTAGTTCAAGCAATGAGGTCCCCATTGTGATTTAAATAAAGCAAGAACGTCTGTAAATCATTGACATATTTATTATTTGGTTTCAAATAAATTGTACAGTAAATATACAGAGAACATTTGGTGTAATTCCAGAATGTTGATGCTAGAAGACAAATCATGCATTCCATGTTTATAAACGGATTCAATGTAGCATATACATCTTTCAGTTTTATTCATTCATAATTACCTTTTAATCTAACGTCCATCTGATCTTCCTGATGTTTTTCTGGCCATACCACTCTTGAAATATAGTTATTATTAATTATTTTAGATTTCAGGACAGTAAAGGATGACTAGGTCAAATACAGCATCTGGATTCTGTGTACTTTGTCATTTGTTGTGTGTTTGTCTTCAAAGATGGTCTTTTGCCCTTGACCTTAATTTTGACTTGCATTTAGCTCAGTCCACCCTGAGGTCTGAGATGGCTCTGAAGATTTTTCTCTATCAATTTTTTCTCTTTTCATTAGTTTTGATTTACTTTCATTAAATCTACAGAAAGTTATTTCTGAAGGTTATATATTAATAGATTTACTTGATTAAATTAACTGCAGTGTTGTTTCATTATGCTACATTCATGTCTAAGGTCTTTTTCAAAGTATTTCAAAATATTTATTTTTCTGTAATGCTACAGTCACACCAGGGAAAATAGTATTTGGAGATCATGGCATGACCAAACTTTTTGTGACTGCATGTATAAGTACCAGAGGCTTAACTGACTTCTCTTGCAAAGTGACGTGTTGCAGACGATTGATGCTCATAAGTATAGACTGATTATAATTGTTTGGGGAATTAAACAGTAGTTTAACATACTTTTGCTAATCTGGGAGTTGAACCTCAATTTCTTTGTGGAAATATTTCCTCCTAGGAAACCATTACCATTACAAGTGGTCAGCTAGAGTTAACTGTGCTGCACATTCATCTATGTTATTTTTTTTCTAGTAACAAGGACGTTGCCATCCTACATTGGCTTTAGTGTAACTGAGCCACAACAACAACAACTGATAATTGTTGTTTTTTCCAGCCTTTAGCTCAGTTTAGTGAAGTTCTTGGTGTGATATGGAAATGTCCTCAGGGTGTCATCAGTGCACCCTAGCATCATTGATAGGTGTGGTCAGAGGGTCACCTTTTTAACAATAAGAGGTGAGCTTGTTTTTTTGTTTTTTTTTAATTTAACAAAGTTGTAGCTTTCCTGCTCTCTGTAGAAAAAGCAAGAGTAACATCAAACTACTGGGAAGACTGAGCCACATTCCAAATGGCATCAGAAAACACACACTTTCGTAGTCCAGTAGATTTAAAGCATACAGGGTAACAATAATCAGTTCTCCAACAAACATTAACAACAAGACTAGTGTTATGGCCATGATGGTGTGGAAAGCCCTCTTTTTTGACTGGTCAACCCTGTCAACATTCCCTTCCCCTGGCCCTGGACGAAGCAGATTATATGAAACAGAGATGCTACAGGATGAGACAACAACAAAGGAGAATGCCAAAAAACAGAAAAAATGGATAAAGGGAAAATCAGGACTGTACCAAACCATCAAACCAATCCATCCAGAAGTAATTAGCCAAACACATCCAATGCAGATTTTTCTGATCCTAACCCCACTCTCCTTTTTTAATCCCAGGTAGATTAAGGGATGAACAACCGCTAGGTAGCGCTCCACACATGTTAGCAGGTGAAACATAATCTCTCCACAGAGGAAGGACGGTATAACACAGGCACCCAATGTAAACAAATAAGGGACAGCAAATCCACAAAGATACAGAGGACATGAAAAGGTCCCAATGAGCTCCATTACAGCCAGGTGATAGGTGAAGATATCAGAGTGGCTCGTGTGTTTGAATGAGCGATGCTGCCGCCATTGTTGGTGTCCCAGATGAAGGACCAATGCAGTAAGAAGAAAAACTGTGACAGATTTAGTAATGATGAAGGCAGAGAAAGTAATGTTAGCTTTGAAAGTGATGCAATGGTGGAATACAGGATTGGTGGATAAGATGGAGGAAGATGATGAGTTGATGGACATGTCTTCTGTATGCTAGTGGAAGCCTGTAGAGGATAACAGCTGAGGAGGAGGAGGATAAAAAAGAGGGAAAATAAGGGACATGTGAATCAGATGTATATCACCATTTTGAAATTTTGTTAAGAACTCTTTGTTTCAGGTTAAGATCTGTTCCAGTGACCAGTTTGTTTCATTCTTGTCTTTGTTGTATGTTTTTTTAAATAAGATGTTTTCTGGTTTTGAATTGGCTGTATAAAATAAGATATTTTATATAGCGGCTTATAATAATAAAATAGTAAATATGTGGTGTCATTAACAAATAATTCTCACACATGAAAGATTGAACACTGGGAGGAACAAAACAGAGTTATTGTGCTCATCCCGAGCCTAGATGTGAAGAAGAGTTGTGTAAAGTCTGTGGCAAATCACATTGATCCATCTTGGGAAATGAGAAGGAGCCTAAACTACCTTTACCAAATAAGAGAAATATTCTCAAAATATAAGTATTATGGAAACAAAGCAATTGGTAAGACATAAAAATAACACTAAGATTGATCATGCAAATTAGGACTAGATGCAAGTGTCAAATAACTCCCCAGGTGAAGGAAGGGACTTTGGTTAACAAACACCCCCAAAAACAAAGAAAAAGAGTCACATGTAATATTATGTAACTTCTATAACTATATGTTTCCTCAATATGCTTATAGCAAATAATATATAAGATGCATGCAGCCTCAGTGTTAATTTATTCTACAGTTTGTGCAGTTTTCATGGTGGGCTTCAAACATCTCGAACCTTGAATCCATCTCATTGAACCAGCTGATCTCAAAAGAAACATATGTACTGCATATATAGCCTGCGCTCCTTTTCCTAACTTTATTCCTGTCTATAGACATCAACCACATGAAAATAACATTGGTAATAAAAATAATTACCATTCACTTACAAGGTCACCTAAAAAAGCTCTTACTATAAATTGTTCAGTATTAAATTTGGAATCTAATCATTAAACTCCTACCTGTGGAACTGGGGTTCAATCCTTATTCTACAGCATCTGTTTGTTAACTGCAGTTCAAAGGTAAAGTGGCCAAATACATGACACATAATTGTTAACATTTGCGTGTTAAAGTTGTAAAGGCAGGGCTGTAATGTTTTGCATGTTTCTTGTAAAAACAATGAAGACCTCATACACACAAGACCTCGTACATTATGAGATCGATTTCATCAGGTAAATCACCTAAATAGACATTTGCGTATGAGGAAGGTCCTTGAGATAAAACAAAACAAACACCTTATTAAGTATTGTATACTGGACAAAAATGCACCTCACTCCATGGAAAGGAAATATTGTTGTCTCATTTAGAAATATGAATGATAGTACTACATTTAAAATTCCCCATAGCAAGTCTCCAATTCAAATCCTACTTTTAAAACTCCAAAAGTATCCTTGGACTGATGTATTTAAAGTGGCACACATAGTTGTTATAAAATTTAATGCATTAACATGAATACTAAGTACATGATTCAGTTCAAACCAGCTGAGGGAGCAATGTTATGATCATTTTGCATTCTTTGATTCTTTTGAGTTAAAGTTTGACAAATGCCCAAAACACAGACACATATTTAATATGACAGCAACTGTTTATTCTTGGAAAAAAATCAGTTGATAAAATTATGATTTTGCTGTTTTATTTTTTTAAGCTGGAGATGCTAAACATTGGTGGACACCAAGCAAACCCTCCAGTGGTAACAACACTTGTCAACATCTGTTGCCTCCTTCAATACCACAAAAAAAATCTATTCAGAAATGAGTTAAGAAACTGGACTGGGGTGAAGGTTTATCTTCCAACAGGACAGCCAAAGTAACAAAGCAGTGGCTTCAGGACCACTCTGTGAATGTCCTTCAGTGGCCCAGCTGGAGCCGAGACTTGAATTGACGATCTCTAGAAAGACCTAAATTGTCTGTGCACCAACACTTCCCATCTAACCTTATGAGCTTGAGAGGTTCTGCAAAGAAAGGAGAAACTGCCCAAAAATAGGTGTTGTGGAAGCTGCAACTGTCATTTTGGAATAATGCTGTAACATTTGGAACAAGTGAAGTGCTGTGAATATCTTCAGGCCCCTCTTCTATGGAACCAGCTTGCAGTTTGGATTCGGGAGACAGACACTATCTCTGCTTTTAAGATTAGGCTTAAAACTTTCCTTTTGGAAAACCTTTCTGCATTGAATTATACTTGTTATTAATCTCTGTCTTCTATCCTGTTTTCCTTCTCTCACCTCAACCGGTCGCAGCAGATGGCCCCGCCCCTCCCTGAGCCTGGTTCTGCCGGAGGTTTCTTCCTGTTAAAAGGGAGTTTTTCCTTCCCACTGTCGCCGATGTGCTTCCCCATAGGGGGTCATATGATTGTTGGGTTTTTTCTCTGAATGTATTATTGTAGGGTCTACCTTTTAATATAAAGCACTGAGGCAAATGTTATTTATGAATTTGAAATAAGTAGTCTCTGCAAGAGCTTGAAACTGAAAGAAATTTTCATGGAATCGTGAGCAAACTTTTTAGCAATCCCAGAGGCTCATAAATAGTCATCCACAAAAGCTTATCATAAAGTAATTACAAATAATTACACCCACACCATAAGCTACTATTGCTATAAAAGCAAACACCACAAGATACCTTTATCTGTTTTAAATATTTTACAATGTTTAATGTGTTTATATATATGCTATATTAAACGAACCTCATATTACTTCCTATGTAACACCAGCTGAAAATCAAATTTTGCCTGACTTTAAGTGGTATTCATTCAGGGTGTAGCAGCTTTTAATAATAAAAATAATCAGAGTATAGCAAAATTTTTGGAGCTACTGCATTTTATTCTTCCTCCTCTGTGCAGGAAGAGCAGGGGTAACACAAAACTGCTGGGCAAAGTGACCCATATTCCACATACAAACAGGAAACATCCACTACTGTAGCTCAGCAGGTTTGAAGAGCCCAGGGCAAGACAAATAACTTCGCCAACAAACATTAACCATAGCACTCCCGTTATAGCCATGATGGTGTGGAAAGCCCTCTTTTTTGACTGGTCAACCTGCCCCCTGTGCCCACTAACCTCCCCTGGCCCTGGACGAAGTAAAGCATGGAGAACAGAGATGCTGCAGAAAGAGGCAACAAAAAAGGAGATAGATATAAAGCAGAAATATTCGATAATGGGAATATTAGGGCTATAGTAAAACATTACACCAATCCACCCCAAGTAAAAAAGCCAAACACACCCAATGCATTTATTTCTTATTCTCACACCACCTGTTTCTTTTAGCTTCAAGTAAATAATGGGATGAAGAATAGCCAAGTAGCGCTCCACACAGGTTAGCAGGTGAAACATGACCTCCCCAAATAAAGAGGCTCCTGAAATAGACGCTCCCACTGTAACCATATAACGGAGAGCAAATCCAAACATGTAGAAGGAAGCACCAGAAATCCCAACCAGCTGCATGACAGTCAGGTGGTAAGTGAAGATGTCAGAGTGGCTCATGGCTTTGAACGAGTGCTGTTGACGCCATTGCTGATATCCCAAGTAAATGATCAGGACAGCAAGAGGGATTAATAGGATACCTTTTGTGACAATAAAAGCAAATAAAATGTTGTCAGCATTGGAGTTGGAGCAATGGTAAAGCGCTGGCTCAAAGGACAAATTGGAGGAGGAAGATGAGTTAAGAGACATGTTGTATGTTGGTGGACAACCTGAAGAAGATGAAGCCTGGGGAGGAGAAAGAAGAGGACCTGAGAAGGAGCTTAGTGTCATTATCATCATTTTTGTATTTGCTTATACTTCTAAACAGTAAATTGTTCTATGGTTAGGCAGTAGCAACAAATATTATACATGACAATTTTCAGGACAATGGATATACAGAATACATATCTCATGATTTTCTACCAAAGCAACACGTGCAATTTCAAAGTGTGCTCCAGGTCTGTTACACCTGATTGCCTCAAGATCATTCTGCTTATTTGTGAAACTACATGTTGATAATGAATGCCCCTTGCCATTTGGCTACTGGGCTCTAAGATGTGGAGTTTATGTATTAATGCTGTTCAGTTTAACTTAAAGCCTTCTGCAGACCTTTCCTGTTCAATCATGTTTGAGCAAACTTGTCTCTATGATTGAAATTCAGTCATTTCATGTTTTTTAAAGTTTCATTTTGTTTTGTAATCTGATTACTTTTCCATTCAACAAGTAAAGTCTCTCTTTGTGAGAGTGTCTCATGACAATGATGTACGAGCCTGTGACATTTGATTTGAGTTTGACTCCGAAAAAGTGACAAAAACATTAGCGTCTGCTGTTCCCCGCATCGGAAGAAAGCCTCTTTCTGCAGCAAAAAAATTGAACTTCAGATCTGAGCAAGCACCGAGTACGCTGACACGGGAATGTGAAATTCACAGAGCGATCCCCCCACTGACATGACCGCTGCATCACCGGGCAAATCTCCCACTGCTCCACTCCTGCTAAACAGGGGAAAATAGATTTAAAAGCAACAGGACTTAGTGCCGCTGAGTCTTTGATTTTATTTGTTTTCTGCTGTGTTTTACTTAAATCTATTGTTTGGGATTTGTCTTTGTCTGCTGCTTGTACATTTGCACAAGGCTCTGCATCCCAGGGTTGCTTTGCTTTGCTGTTACTGTACTGTTATCTTTTGTTGGTTATATGAATCTATTCTTGTTCTAGATGCTGTTAGTTAGAAAACTAGTGATGTGTTCAATAGTTATTTTGCCCACTGAATATTTAACAGTGGTTCCATTGTGTAGTGGTTAACGCATTCACTTTACAAAAAATCACAGTTTGATTGGTGGAGAAGACAAAAACTAGATTATGTACTCCTAGTGCCCTTCCCAAGCTTACTTAAATGGGAGGGTTGTGTCAGGCACGTCCATCCAGTTTAAAATCTGTGCTAAAGTAAAGCAAGTTTATTTATTAAGTGTTTTTCACAGACAAACAGTACTATTGGTCAGTACAGCACATATTAATTTTATTCTGTACAAGAGAAAATAATAAAATAAATAAGAAAATAAGACTGATGGTTTAAAAAAAATCTAAATTTTGAATAGAAAGCATGTTTAATAAAATGTTGTTAACTGATTTTTAAAACATCCATAGTTAACTAAATAATTCAATAAAAGGATGTTACAATCCCTGATATTGCATTACTTCAGTGGCTACAAGCAACTGTGTAATTTGTAGGAAGCTGTGATAAATAATCTGGAATCTGGCTGTGTTGTGCTCTGCATGTGAAGACAAGAGTTTTGAAAGATATGCTAAAATCTACTAGAAAACAGTGTAAAAGGTAGTAAATGACTGTGATGTGAGCTTGCTAGAATGTGTTAACAGTCTGGTTTGCAGCATTTTTCATAGTTTGGAGTTGTGAAAGAAATTATTTATCCAAGCATTTACACAGGGCGGTACACGAATCAACGTGCAATGACACAAAAGTATGAAAGACTTTCATCAATCACAATTTTTTAGAAATTAAAGGAAATTTATGCCAAGATTTTGAACACTGGACAAAGCAGTTGATCAAAAGGAAGCAAAAGTCTGCGCTGTGATCATGACCTGAATTTTGTTGGTATTTAAAACAAGTAATTACTAGGATGCCAATTAGTATACTGGGTTCAACAGTGGACTAGGGTGGACAACCTACCCAGCTGGTGAGACTTAAAAGACATAAAGCTGAAAATCGTTGGCATAGATAAGAAATGGCATCAAAGAATATGTTAATTATTACAAATTATTTAATTGCTAAAATATATGCTATTATTGAAAATAACAAGATAATCAATAAAGTTCCTGCACAATGAATTCAGTGACTGAGAGTCAGGCAACTAAGTCATGGTAAGTGAATATAAATTAAGCATATGCATAGCTTTAATAAGGAAGATCTATGGTCTCACATCTAATTCTCCTGGTAACAACTGAAAATGGAAGTCTACTAAAATGTTAAATTAGTACTTGCAAGATTGCGGCCTTGTTGATAATTTGAGGTTGCAATTTTTTTTTCATGCACCTCATTCATCATCCAGAACTGAGGGGAAACAAATCTCCTTGGGGGTTATATCAGGAAGGCCATCTGGCATAAAAACCCATCAGTGGCAGCTGTGGCAACCCTTTTTGACCACAGAGGCAGACAAAATTATGTTTACCAAATAAGGAAAACATCCCCAACACTCTGGAGATAATCGGTGATTCTAAACTGCCATGAATGTGAGTGTGAATGGTTGTCTGTCTCGATGTATTAGTCTTGGTACAGATAGGACCTTTAAATATCAAATTAATAACTATATATAAAAATGTTGAAACCTGATATTAATTTCTCACTATAAAATATAAATAACACAATTAACCTGTTAAAATGAAGCGCACATTAAAAAAATAAAATAACATAAAAAATGGAAAACTTTCAGCCTCACTGAAGAAAATGATTTACACTACATAATAAAAGGTAAGCTGTATCTATTTTCATTAAATGGTGAGCCACAACATTTAATAGCCCCGTCTTATTATGGAAATTGTTTAAATGTAGACTTCTCCAGTCTATCTTAATACATTCAGTGTGCGTTCCTTTTCCCAAATTTTCCTCTTTCTGGTATAAACATAAACCACATAAAAAAGAAGTAAATAAATAAGTAAATCATTCAGTTTTCAAGGTGACACAAAAGAGTCTTTACTGAAATCCTGCATCTTATTAAATACTTACCTGAGAAGGTTGTTTTTGATCCTTATTCTGAAGCGTCTGAACCCTGACTGACTGCAGTTCACAGATATGGTGGCCAAATAAACTACATGTAACTTATCATGTTTGCTTTTGGCAGCTTTCAGGGCAGGGCCGTGATGTTTTGCATGTTTCTAATAAAAACAATGCAGACTTTATTGTACATTATGAGATAAATTTCATCAGGCAAATTACCTTAGCTCTCCTTTTATAATTGGACATTTGCCTATCAGGCAGGTCCCTGAGATAAAAAATAATAATAATAATAATAATAATAACGATAAAACAATAGGTACTGTCTTCTTAACTGAGAGGTATCCAGACAAATGGAACACAAGAGCCAGAGGGGAGAAGGTATTCAGATCTTTTCAAGAAATACTCTATAATACCACACTTTTTAATCCCCCACTATGAGTATTCAAAATGCTACTTGGAAAAAGTCCACAAGTATCTTTAATAATGTATTCAAAGGGGAAAAATAGCAGTACTTGTACTATAAAATGTAATAGGTAATGCACTACTAATGCATTAGCATGAATATTAAGGAATCTGTCTTTAAGAAGTCATTTTATGTTACATTTAGTCAAGTTGGAACTAGTTTCACTTACTTAATAATGTGCACAGTTTTCTGGTGTCAGAGTGTTTGTGTGATAAATCAGTTTGTTAGAATTTTGAGGAAGGATGTCTCTTCAAATGCCAAATGCACATGAATTATGAGAGCAGAATACAATAGAATAGAGTAGCCCTTTATTGCCATTGTACATGTACATTGAAATTGTGGTTCTTCACATCGACTGTACAGGAATAAATAACCAGTGTTGGTCAAGTTACTTGAAAAAAGTAATCAGTAACTAATTACTGATTACTTCCCCAAAAAGTAATCCCATTACTTTACTGATTACTTAGTTACTTAGTTTCTTTTTACAAACACGATTTACAACCTGAATAGCTAATAAAGCAATAGATCTTTCAGCCCAAATCTACTTTTTCTACATAATCCATCATACAAAATGTAATCAAATGGAAAAGTCTCTTTTTAAAACTTGTTTTATTAGTTTTAATCTTTTAACTTTATGCATCAAGCAAAAATTAAATTATATGCAACATTCTCTGACTGGAAGAAATTTAACATTTAAACCTGTTTTCTGCACATTCCAGCACATAAAATAAAATATTTTTTGTGTTTACACTCAGTCTTTCAAATAAATGCAAGTGAAACACAGCAGAAAATAAATAAAATCAAAGACTCAGCGGTCCTGTTGCTCTATTTTCACCTGTATTACCGGCGGATGTTTGCCCTGGTGCAGGTGTGCCACAGTGGTCAGTGGAAGAATCCGCGAGTTTGTCTGTGAATTTCCCATTCCCTGGTAGCATACTGTCGAAGCTAAGGGTTTTTTTCGCTGAAAAAATAAGTTTTCTTCCGACGCAGTGAGCAGCTGACGCTAATATTTTTGTCACTTTTTACGGAATCAAACTCAAAGTAAGGTCAGTACTTCCACACTTTAAACGCTGCACGCTCATACTTTCTCCCGCACTCCATATATGATCCATTGTTGATCTGCACACAGCTGTTGCCACGAACGTCACACTCGCTTACGTCATTGTCATGAGAGACTCTAGCAAAAAAATCACGGTTTTAGTAACGCAGTAACGCAGTAACGCAGCGTGCTTACGGGAAAGTAACAGTAATCTAATTACCATTTTTGCAATAGTAATCCCTTACTTTACTCGTTACTTGAAAAAAGTAATCAGATTACGCGTTACTGCCCATCTCTGTAAATAACATACATAATATGTTTACAAACAAGGAGGAATATATAGAAAAACAAGGAAGACACACAATAGAAAGGCACAAATTAGAGGACAGGTTGAGTCCTGTGTGCAGTAAAGGATAAAACATAATTACAATGCTGTGATTGCAGCCATTCCAAAACTCTCTGATCAAGGGCCCTGAGTACCATTCACAGTGGGCTATGAACAGAGGTTGTTGACCAATGGTCATGACAATTTTCATATTAATGATCACGGAACTGACCTCGCAGCTCATTGTTCATTCGGTGGGCTGGTTTCAGTTATTGAGCAAATGTACTGTTTATAAGGTTGGGGAAACCTGCAGTCAGCTGAGACTGAAGGAGTCACTTGGATAAGTAACAAAATGTTTCTCCCACTGAAAACGTTACAGTGGCTTGCAAAAGTATTCGGCCCCCTTGAACTTTTCCACATTTTGTCACATTACAGCCACAAACATGAATCTATTTTATTGGAATTCCATATGAAAGACCAACACAAAGTGGTGTACACGTGAGAAGTGGAACGAAAATCATACATGATTCCAAACATTTTTTACAAATAAATAACTGCAAAGTGGGGTGTGCGTAATTATTCAGCCCCCTGAGTCAATACTTTGTAGAACCACCTTCTGCTGCAATTACAGCTGCCAGTCTTTTAGGGTATGTCTCTTTTATGTCCACTGTGAGCGACCATCTTTGAACAGAGGCGGTGGTTTACGACACCAACTGTCTGCCATTTGTAATCCAGTTTTGAGATCCCTTCCCAGACGCCTTAACGCCCACTCACGTCCTGGGCCATCTGACCTCAGGAAATGACATGACAGGGTGGGGCTAAGTTTCACAATGAGCTCACCCGAAACCTTGGCTGATTGTGACCTACACCTATTTTCACACCTTGGCCCATGTGATTAGGTAGAGGATCATCGGGGGGTTCTTTTGTCCCTCCTTGGTGGGAAACTCCCACAGGGTTTAAATCTGGGACTCTCCACCATTGGACCCTAGAACTGAAGAAGCTTCTCAGATGAGAGGTGAAACATCTTCAAGTAACTTAAAGAAGTCCAGACGCTTTTCTTTCCAAGCTCCTTAGACTACGATGACCTGGATGACTGAGAACCTTCACAGACATCTAGGAACAACAAGTAATGTTCCTCTAGTCTCCATCGCCGGAGACTAGAGTTTTAAGTTCATTTTTTCCTCCCTTGGGTGAGCTGAGGGAGGTCACCGCTCCTCATCCTGAACCCTCTTAAGGGGATATGTTGAGTACCCTGCATTGAACCGAGTAAAGACAAAACACTTTTCTCTGCCATGGGTTGAGCCATTTTCTCATCATTTTTCCTATTTGAATGATGTTGATGCACATTTAAAGATGCACCTAGCCAAGTTTGAAATTAAGGAAAAGAGAGAGCTGTTAAGGATGAGCTTGACTGCTTATAGGTTCCACCAGCTGGAGTTAAAATCCACTGAGCCCTTTTCTGTGCCATCTCAATAAAGCCAGGTTCCTTTATTTTGGCTTACTAAAATGGAGATATGATGCTTTTAATGCTTTTGCAAAGCATGTACAATGCAGTTGCCTTGCACTGGCCCATGGATGTGACCTCCCATTTTCTGGGGGGCAAGCTGGTTGGCAAGGCACAAGAGGCCTATGTAGCTAGGAGCCAAACATAGAATCATATATGAGGCTGTGTTAAAAGTGTGAGTGTCAGAGGTTGTGAGTTAGTATCTAAAGGATTCAGACAGCACTTTTGTAAAATGAGAAAAAAACTCTTCACAAACATTTTATGATTTTCTATGATCCCACAAGTTGATGTGTATATGGGTTCACTGTTCTTTTTAAAAATATATTTCTCCTGTTTCATGGCCAGCCAGAGAGTTTCAGTATTGTTTCCTTTCTTTTTTGTTTTTTGGATTGTTTTTTTAACACATAGCTTAGTATTTAATCTCTTTTGCAAAAGACAAAGTTTTCATTTGTTGTTTTGACCTTGGAGTGCTTATATAGGCTAGCTTTAATTGTCATAAAATTAATTGTTCCTTAAATTTCATAAACTGACTATTAGATTATTTTGTTCAATAATTTTATTTGGAGGTTAGGTTAGTTATGGCACACCGCTCACTGTGCTAAACTTCTGTAATGAGGTGTTGTAAGACATCCTTAATGTACTTGATAGAAATGCAGGTATGGATTGGTACCAGGGGTGATTTTAGCCCATTTTTTAGTAGTGTGTCAAAAATGTGTGACACACTACTAAAAATATAAAAAGCATACAGTACTGTATTTGTTTGAGACGTAACATTTTAACAACAAAAGTATAGATAACCCCCCCTCCCAAAATGGTTTGTTCCAGCTCTCCCCTACTCTGGCTAAAGCTCTTGCTGCCAGAGCGATGGTGGCTGAGACGCAGCGGAGTGGAGGTGTAAGTGCGTGGCTTAAAACAGGACATATTAGCTGCATTTAACCTTCAGTTACTCTTTACATAGTTAGGTAGGAGTCAGACCATGTTTCTTTTTAGGTGAAAAACATTACACCCAGGTAACCTGCAGTGTTCAAAACGTGTTTTCCGACGATGTTTGCTACCCTACAATCCATCCTGCTCTGTAGTAAAATCAGCGACATTTGACCGTCCTGTTGCTCCCATTGAAATGTATACAGCCTATTTAAAATCTAAAACTTAGAATTGTCCGCAGCCTGCTGTTGTTACCACCAGAGGAAAGAGGGGAACGTGAGGAGAAAGTACAAGGTCAGGAAGAACCAGGTAAGAAAACAGACAGGGAACAGTGACAGGCACAACAGAAACTGTTAAACTGACAAAGAGGGAAAAAAACCTGATTTTACTCACACAATCTGGAAGTTGTGTTCTTCCTATATTAAAGCTGCTAAACAGAATCTGCAAAACAAACTGGGTTAACATTGTTGACCCTCTTTAACAACATTCCAACATAACATTATCATTGATTGGGGAGATTAAAATTAATAATATATTTTTATGTGGTTCAGCCACAACTCTACTAAAACCTCAGCCAGTAATAGGTAGGCCAACTTTTGGACCGCCCAGTTGTCTGTATGACTGCCGCAGTACGTACATCACATTTTCACACTATCAGAAAGTGCCAAACAGCCCTGGTGGAGTGAGGAGCTGTAAAGAGAAGCAGAAGCTCTGTTTATATTCTAAAAATGTTTTAAGCTTGTTTCAAAGATTCTGTACAGCAGCTTTTAATGTTTTCCAAAAGCACACATATGCTTATCAGTGTTTCTCAAACTTTTTACAGTGTGTACCACCTGAGAAAAATGTCAAGGTCTCCTAAGGACCACTATGAAAGCATGAAACTCATAAATCTTACAACACAAAATTATTATTATTAAATTAGTAAAATTAGTATCTGCAGTAAAGATGTTTTCATGCATTGTATACATTCTACCACAGGCAAAGTTGCCTCCATTTCTATAGTTTTTATTAATATTTTGTAATAATTTATTTGTAATAATTCTGTTTTGGGAGTGTTTTTTAATGTATCTGTATTATATTATACATACACATTAAAAGTGAATCTCTGTCCAAAAAATGCACTCAGTTTACTTTTTACTCACTATGAGCATCATTCATTATTCTCCCCCAGTAATTAAGGTTAGGATATGTATTTTTTTTATTCCAATCCATTCTTCTTTTGCAGCATTTAAATAACCTTTATCAGATTTGATGGTTTTGTTACAGACTTTTCAAAAAAATGTTTTTCTTTTGTTTCACAAATGTGGGGGTTAAATTGTGTTAAAATGCACAAAACAGTGATGTCGTGTTTTGTGACGAGGACCCAGGCAGAGAGAGACTTGATGAATTTAAGAATCTTATGATTTAATAAAGAAATTTGCAGACTTGCACAGAGATGGTAAAATTATGATGACTGATAACGGAGACGAGGACAACAGACAATGAGGACAGGAAGGAGGAACAGGGGTTTAAATGCACCAAAGTGACAGTCAGAGAGAACTCGGGACAACATTTAAGGATGCAGGGACTGAGAGGGACAGGTTTATCTTGCCTGGCTGGGCAGCTCTCCGGTGCTCAGCACCCCTAAAGCTCTGATTCTAAAATCGCCCCTGATTGGTACAAACATGACACTTCAAAATCAATAGCAAAACTACTAATCAGTAACAATCCATTTATAGGTGGTTCTGTGGTGTAGTTATTAACATTTTCAGCTTAAATTAAAAGAGTTCTACTCCCAGAGGAAATACAAACTCACCCCCAAGGTACCACAAGTTTGTGTACTGCTAATGCCAGTCCTAAGCTTGGTAAATCAGAATCAAAATACTTCATCAATCCCTAAGGAAATTATGTGGTTTACAGTTGCTCCAAGACAGTTACAGCAACAGACTAAACTATTTAATCAATACATGATGTTACAGATTTTACAGATTTAAGAAATAACACTAATATACACAGATCACTCGAGTATAAATATCAAGAATCAACAGTGGTGATTATAAATAAATATCAAGAAAATTACGAAAACATGGAGATGGCCACGGGCAGGAATGATTTCCTGTGTCGTTCAGTGGTGCTTTTCGGTAATCTCAGTCTCTCACTGAACGTGCTCCTGTGACTGACCAGCATGTCATGGGGTGGGTGGGAGGTGTTATCCAACATTGTCTTTATCTTGGACAGCATCCGCCTCTCCGACACCAGCTGAGTCCAGCTCCATCCCCACAACATTACTGGCCTTACCGATCAGTTTATTAAGTCTGTTGGCATCTGTGACCCTCAACCTGCTGCCGAGCATGCATCAGCATAGAGGATTGCACTGACCACAACAGGCTCAATCTGAGCATTGTCCGACAGATGTTGAAAGACTTCAGCTGCCTCAGAAATTGACATGGCTCTGGCCCTTCCTGTAAAGTGCAGTAGTGTTTTTAACCCAGTCCAGTTGTCTATGTGTACTCCAAGGTATTTATAGTCCTCCACAATGTCCACGTTTACCCCCTGGATTGGAACAGGGGTCAAGTGTTTCCTGGTCTTCCTGAAGTTCACGATCAGTTCCTTGGTCTTTGCCATGTTGAGCTGCAGATGATTCTGTTCGCATCACAAAGGAGTCGACCATAGCCCGATACTCTGTCTCATCATCCCTGCTGATGCATCCAACCACCACATGAATTGTGGAAACCCCTTTGGAAATAATGTTAAATTTTTAGATAATTACCTTTAGGTATAATTAATTTTAATTTAGTAAGGTTAATGAAGGACTGAAAGATTTAACACTATAAAAATCTCCAACTTAAAAGCCCCTGAAGTAGATTGTAGATTCTTTTTTCTCATAGCCTTCCCCTAAGCCTTCATAACTTAATAAGCAAGAGATAAGTACGTGACATTTTCTGGGCGGAAAATACATTTAAGCACTCTTAAAAGCTGCAACCAAATCAATTTTACACTCATTCCAGGTATCACAATTTCTGGTATGATCAACTTTGGATATGTATCAACAAAAGGCCTCTGTAAAAAGCACATTAGGAAAAAACATGCTTTCCTTTAAACAAATGACAGTCAGGTACTGACACTAGGATGTATATTTTTCCCCTGCAAACATTTTCAAAGAAATCTGTGAAAAGTCCCACATTTAAAAGATGAGCTGTGATGTAATTACCCTTTTCCTGGTTTTCTGTTGTAAGCTTTTCCATTTCTGTATACAGCAGAGACAGAAAAATATTTAGAGAATTCTTTTTTAATTCAATGCAATGATTAATAAGTTATACATGTGGGAACATAATCTCCACCAAAACAAATATATGATATAGAGGACTGACCGTGATACATACTAGAGATGGACCGATCCGATATTACGTATCGGTATCGGTCCGATACTGACCTAAATTACTGGATCGGATATAGGAGAAAAATAAAAAAAAAGTAATCCGATCCATTAAATATCACGAAAGCACCTCACAAAACTTGCAACACGCCGTAACTCACCTCAGAACGTTAGCACATCGGAGCAGTATGCATCACGTGATAGAGCGGCTGTGGCATGCGGGACCTGTCGGTGGTCTGGATAGCATGTGGAGCTTCGCTAGCAACCCGGCATTTCATCTCCGACAAAGTTATCCCGAGAGAAGTAAAGCAAGTGTGTAAGTCCATCTCTGAATGTAAAGCATTCCTGCATTAAGCTTAACGAGCGACTGCCTCTCGCTCTCCGGCTGCTACTTCAATCATGAAACTGCTTAATGATCAGCTGATCGGCTTTTCTGTCGCGAGTCCTTGTCTCTTGTTTGCTTTTGGCCCACTTTGCACCAGAAAGAGGAAACCAGCGGCTGAACAACAGCAGCACGTTTAAGCTTGATCAGCCGTTGTTAGAATGTATTTAATATTACTTTCTACACCAGGATCTTTTTCTACGTAGCTGACGCTGGTAACTGTGCAGGGGCGGATCTAGCAAAGTTTAGCCAGGGGGGCCGATAGGGCATTAACAGGGAAAAGGGGGCACAAAGACATACTTTTCTTTCTTATTCTCATTTAAAATGTCTAGCTTTTAATAAATAATTATCTGACACCCAAAGTTTTAATTTGATGTAAAATGAATAGAAGTCAATTACTGTATATAGTGACTATTAAGTCTAATATATATACCCTAGTAAGCTATAGTACTTTTTCCTTTGGGAAGGTACCATCTGTGCAGTCTGCAATTTTGTTGAAGAAAGATGTTGAATCTATTTAATATTTCTTGAAAAATAATTGATTTCTGTGTATTTTTTTTCACACTGCATCAAATTAAGGTTGATTACGTCGATTAAGCATCATGAGGTGGAGCGTGAGGGGTGGTTCCCTATTTTTTATTTATTTATTTTTGTTGTTGCTGGGAGTTGGAACCCTATTAGTTAGGTTGCTTAATATTTATGCTAAGTACTCTTTAAAATACCAGAATAGGGAGGATGGTGTAGGTTTAAGTTTATTAGATTGATCAGTATTGCTGAACTATGAAATATTTTTTTTTGCATACAGGTATAACAGAATAGCTTTAGTGTAGTTGTTGTTTTAAACTTGAGTATGAACTTATACAAAATGCAGCAAGATATTTAAAAAGCAGTTTTGTTGATTAAAAAACACTATATCGGATTCATATCGGTATCGGCAGATATCCAAATTTATGATATTGGTATCGGTATCGGACATAAAAAAGTGGTATCGTGCCATCTCTAATATGATATGAGCAATATGGCAGGCAGCCAGATCATGAAGTCATTTTGAAGTTTTGTAATTATGGATTTTAATACAAGAAAATCACCACAATGTTAATGGAAATATTAAATTTATTAAATTTATTGGAACAAACTTAATTTAAGCTCAAAATCAAATTTTTTATGAAAATTCTTTCAGAATCTTGATTTTTCTAAAATGTTTTATAGAACTATTACTAGAACATTAAACGCAACATGATTTCATATTAAAATGCTGACCCAAGTATTAACCCTTTAAGACCTACCATAGAACCAAGTCCGCCAGAGCTTACTTTATATTTTTACATGCTGTGGTGCCATTTCTGGGAGAATTTCAAATTGCTATACATCAATACAACTGTTATAGCCCAAATTTTAATAATATTTATGCATTAAATCCATAGTAACCACATAAATTGCAAAAAAGTGCAATAAACTACAGAAAAATTGAAAATCTTTTGGGGTTTTTTTACACACACACACACACACACACACACACACACACACACACACACACATATATATATATATATATATATATATTTTTTTTTTACAATATTTTTATTGCTTTTTGCAATACATATATTTCTAGTTAGAGAAATGAGGTTTATCCCTCAAAACTTTAAATACAAAAAAGTTGCTAAACAAACAAACAAAAAACAATCCTATAATGCAAAGTTGCAGAGAAAACAGCATGTGCATCAAAGTAAACCATTTAAAGCAGTGCAATTTGAGTTCTAAGCATCACAGAAACTATTTAGAAAAGCATAAAGTCAAACATGACTTATAAAAACACCAGTCTAGGCTTTCAAGGCCTACAAGTAACTACATTTTTCCGCGAAAATGACGTCGCTTCCGGTTTTGGACAGGTAATGGTGGACATGCGATCGTTCGTGCTGATGTCTGTTTCAATGTGGGAAGTGTTATGAACAGCTGATCGGATCAGCAAAGCGTGTTTCTGGAATATTTTGTTTTTGTTCCTGCAAGCGCTTTTTAAGCAATTTTTGCAAAGCTATATGTGGAAGGAAGCTGTGACCTAGGACAAGCTGATGGCATAAGATGTAAGTACAACTCCTCCAGTTTCGTATGCAAAAAGAAATCTTATAAAAATGATAGGTTACGTGGTTCTGGTTCTACAGGGATTTAAACATAGTTAAGCAAAACAGAGCGTGACCACTCCGACCGGCTTTAAAGGGTTAAGAGATACCCACCTGAATATTTATGTTAGATTCTTTCTTCTGTCTCTTGTGAGATGTTGCTGATCGGTGTTCACTGAGCTAAATATATAGGTTATGTTGCTCATGTATCAGTGACGGAGGAGTGTGGAGGTTTTCTTTTTCCAATTTGCAAAATAAACAAATAATTGTATGACTATACTGTAAGCTGCAGCATGCAAATTCTCTTCTCAGCTTCTTCTGCTTCTTCTTTCACTGAGTGCAGAGTCACATGCTCAAAAGCACCACTAATAACAAGAATATCAACGACATTATTAATAATAATAATAATAATAATAATAATAACAGAGAACCTAAAAACAATAGTAAAATAATTATTAAGATATGATTATAATTATTTATAAAATATTTAAAAATGTCTTAATAAGATATGAAACTATTAAATTACCCAATATGGTTTGTAATGGAAATTCAGCAGATTTCTGTTATTTCAGCAAATGAAATAACAGAAATCTCAAGTGGAATTGAAAAAAAATTTAAAGCAGTTACAAAGTTTAGTTTATTACAATGAATATTCTGTTCAAAATTATATCTGTGGTTTCCCACCCTCATTATCAAGTATATTTCATGACAGAGGCACATACACAGACTCTCTCTCTCTTTCTCACACACAAACACACACACACACACACACACATCACAAGCAGATTGATTTGTGATTTGTGTATCTGGTCATACTTTTGTGCTCCAGGTGCTGCAAGTATGTGGGTATGTTTGTTTTTTCCTTTGTTTTTATAGGTGCAACAGATGGTGATATATCATGCTTTTCAATTTATGCTCTATCCTTTCATTATAGCTTCTTGTATTTACTTTATTTCCCCTTTCTTTCCCTACCTGTCAGCATAGTCACTGTCATACCACACATAGAAATTAATAAATAAACAGAAAAAAGAAACACATGAACAAGAGGAGCCTGTAGAGAATTAATAAAGTTCATCTTTGAAAAGCAAAATGTGCTTGCCACAACAGTGCGTTCAGATCATAATTCTGAAATGCAAATGCTGCCAACAGGACAGGATTAAGAAAAAAAAACAAAGTGTATGCATCCAGTAGAGGTCCAAACCAGGAGCCAAGCTTTGTCCATTACATTTGACAGGATTCAAAAGACTGCTGACCGCAGGCTGCTGTTCATTCAAATGAAAGGCTGCTGCAGCCTGCGTTTGCATAGCTTTGTTTTTTCCATCATATCTCACAAAGCAGTGTGACACATACTTTGTCATGAGGCTGAATTCATGCTTATTTATTTGCCTACCTAGTGCTGTACAAAAACAGTATCTAACACAGGATTTTACAGCCCATTGAAAAGACAATTACACACTCAGGTCTTTTGAGCACAAAAGTAAATAATACAATTATACACCAGCCATTTGGCCAAAAGCGATGGATGGCTTATTGAGTCTACAGTGATTTCACACTTATAAACATACTCTACTTGCGTTCTAGTTTTTATTTAGAATAGTTTAGAATTTGTATTCTTATTCTTATTTATGCACAAGAGATTTGTGTTGAATTTTGTCCCCTCTCCCCCTTTCTCTTCTTTACAGTGTCAGGGGGTGCGGTCTGTGTGTTATTATTATTATTCGGAGTTTAGTTGAGTTTTAGTCTAGTTTGTGTTTTATCTGTCTTCTTGTTTCCTGACGTCTGTGTTTAACTTTTAGTTTTACTCGTGCTTGCGTCTCCCATATCTGTTCTCATGTGTCTCTGTCATGTGTTTCATGTCTGTGTGATCCATGTCGTCAAGCTTGTGTTGTCTTGTCTACGTCCCATTATGCTCCTGTTTTATTTTGAACAGTCTGGTGTGCCCATGTTTAGTTTTACTTTCCCTGTGGCGTTCAGGTTCGTTTGTGTCAGCTGTGTTTCCCCAGGCGTTTCCACTTCCCTCATTACCCTCCTGTGTATTTAAGTCCTCTGTCGCCCTCTGTTGGGTGTCGGTTCATCTGTCCAACTCACTTCATTCCAGGTCTCAGGATTTTCAAAGCTTCTGTTCAGGTTCATGTTTAGATTCCTTCACGCTAAAGTTTTGCAGGTATCTGCTCAGTTTCATGTTTTCGTTTTCAGTTTCTAGTTTTCATGTTTAGTTTAGCTGTCCCCAGTATAGTTTAGTTTTGGTTATGCCCCCGTTTGCCTTGCCTTGATTCTTGTTCTTGTATTCAGCCTAATAAACAGCTCCCTTAGTGTTACACTTAGCTTTCCTTATTCTGCTTTTGGCTCTGCTTTGCAAAAACACACCGACCGCCTGGCCGTAACATTCAGGTGCTTATTTCTGGACTTAATAGAATTTTGCCCACCCTTGGTCACTACTGATATTTTAACTTTAAAACCAGAAGGCAGCTCAATCAAGTACTATTCATATGGTGACTAGTACTACAGCTTATGTGTCAAAAATGTGTAGAAAATTGCCAGAGTGCTAAAACAGGGCTTTCCCCTGTCTGCTAGTTAAGTATATCATGTTAATTCTTAAGTAAAGATAAAAGTCTAATCAATATGTTAATATACATCTAAGTAGTGAAAATGTCTATTCTGTCTAAATTTTGTGTGTGTAGACATGATCAACCTTTTTATTCATGTTTGAGTTAGATTGACCAGATATAAAATATATTTAATAATTTTTTATTATATAGTTTTATTGCTTAGATCTACCTTTAACCCTTTAACAAAAAGTGAAATGAAATTTAAAAATCTTCAATCCATAATACTGGACTCTTTCTGCCTGGTCTCAAATTCTTGGGAAAACACTCTACAGAGTTTTGAGATCACACAGGTGTTTTTTGTTTGTTTGTTTGTTTGTTTGTTTGTTTGTTTGTTTGTTTGTTTGTTTGTTTGTTTGTTTGTTTGTTTGTTTGTTTGTTTGTTTGTTTGTTTGTTTGTTTGTTTGTTTGTTTGTTTGTTTGGAGATCGCACCATTCTTCAGGCTAGTTTACATGATAGGCTCTATACCTGATATCTTAACGAGCATGACATGTGATAGTCTACTAACATCATGTGTACATGATAAATAGATATTACATGGGCATAATAATACACACCTTTTATCAAGACACTCAAACTGAGCTTACGTGTCTTTATATTATATTAACTCATTTTTTTATTTATTCTCTTTTTTTCAAATTGAGTGTTTTTCTTTTATTGTGTGTGTGAGCAGCTGACTGCCATCAACTGATGAATATCCTTTCCATGCTCCATCCAAGCATTACTTTCAGGAATGCTTCATCCACAAAAGAAGATTCACCGTAACAGGCCTTTTTGTCGCCTACACCTTTCTGCTTTTCTTCATCCTTGTCCTTTGTGTGGGTTATCAGTGTGTGATGATGGCTGATGATGAGCCACACAGACATGTTCACCTATTGATTAGAATCATGGGTACTTGCTTTTGTTGTTTTGGCAGTCATACTACTCAACAACATTTAAAGAATGTGGGGGTGTACATCTTGTGTACATCTTGTGCTACCTGGGTGTGGTCCACTGTATTAAGTACCTGGGTCTGTAAACAAGCCACCCGTTTCCACTGTGTTTGGTTGATTTTCTTTTCAGTGCCGGAACCCTTTAAATTTAGTATCGTCAGTGTTTCATTCTCAGCATTCTCCATTTTTATTATTGCTTTCTTCAGTTTCTCTGCAGCCTGGTGTTAGCTATGCTGTATCTGCAAAGGGTTGGAAAGCTACGAGTCTGCTGGAGAAGAATAAATTGGGTGTAGTTGGAGAAACTTTTAGGTAATAATTAAAAGCTACTTTTATGAGCTCTGTCACAAAGATTTTCCACAGTGAATAACATAATATCATTGTTTGGGCAGAGTTTCACATCAGATACGCATTCTGATGCAACCCTACCAAAGATCTGTGTCTCTGGCTAGAATTAAACCAGTGGCCTTTCACATATCGAGTTAATATGTTCACCACTACGCTATTGGAGCCACACTATTTAAAAAATGATAACCAGCTTGGAAAATGTTTCAGAGCTTCTAGAGGCTTTTATTGTACAGCATGCACTTGTTTTTGAGTTTTTTCTTCTTTTTCTTTGAATGTTTTAGGACAATGAGAGAAAAGCCTTGGTCGACAAAAAAGGTGTTTTTAACTTACTTAAAAAATGAGTATCGAATGATTCCAGCTGTGTGAAGTAACTGCAAAGAAAAAGTTTACTACAGTTTGCTTAAGTTATTTTGTTGTTTTTGATTAAATATTACAAATTACTCAAGGACATTTAAGAAAAACAAAAGCTGTTCAGTAAATCCAACAAAAAAAATGTACCAACTTTATTGGCAGTTCATATTTTTGAGTGTATAGCATGGGAAATGTTCCCATCTGCTCCCTATTCTCAAAAAAAAACTTACTTAAAAAATGGATGTTGGAAAAAGGGATTGTCTTTGTAATCTTCTAGTAATGTTAGTCATACATTTGGGCTAAAAGACAAGATGACAAAACAGAAGCTAAAACAACATGAGCATGCTCAAAACATCAGACCAAAGGAAGTCGCAGGTGTTCTGGGTCACATGAAACCATCTGATTTGAGTAGTTGGCAGGTCCTTTAAATCCCGTGGACTGATGAACTGGATTGGCTGCTACACAGGCTCGTGCACTATTTTGTATTGCCACAAACAGTTTTTAATATTTCTATTTGTGAAAAGATTGTGTTGTTTTTAAGCAATGAACGAATCACGCAATTTGATTTTTCAAAATGCACGGTGTTTTTTCCTGATCAGACAATTGAATCTGTCTCGTGATTTTTAAACATTTGATCACCGTGGTTAAGAACAATCATGTGTTTATATAACATTTAAAGCAACTCCTGCTTCCATCTCTTGTCACAACAAATGCTAATTATATCAAATAACTACTGTTGCAAAAATGAATAATTCATATATAGTTCTATTAAGTGAGTTCAGTGATGCAGAGGGCGGACAATCACAAACACAGGGGACGAGGTGGGTTCTCAGACAGCTTTATAATTTCACAGTTTTCAGTCTTTTTTTAATTTCTTTGTAAAATGATGGAATTAATGTTGCACAAATGTCATAGAGAACGGAGTTGGGAGCAACTTTAGTAAGTAAATCTAAAAACACTTTTCTGAGTTCAGTGTTTTGCTGAAAAAACAAAGATTCCTCTAACTTAAAAAAAAATCTGTAAATCCAATTAAAGAAAAATATTTGCACCCACTGGGTTTAGTAATACCAAAGAAACTGACAGTTGTTTACTCTAAAGTTTTGAAATTACACAACAAAAGCAACTTTATTAACCTGGCAAAATGCAGTAATTTATTAAACTAACACAGTTGACATGTTTGTTAGAAGCTACTTACAGTTACACAGTTACGTGGAACCACGTGGATGTTGCAGGGTTTGAACCTTTTATTAGTCTTACTTTGGTACACAGTAATATTTTAGATGTATTTCAACAGCACACCTTTTATCTTCTCCTCCTCAGGCTTGTCTCAGTGCTCCACACAGCAGGTATGTCAGTAAATTCATCTTCACCCTCCAACTCCGCGCTCAATGCAGTAAACTCTGACTGCTCCCCAGTTTCTTCTGCAACCATCAGTATCACCAGAGTCTGTATTCACGTCCCTCTCTCCATCTTCATCCTCTACCTGGGCTACCAACAATGGCGAATTCAGCGCTCCTTCCGAATGATGAGTCACTCCGACATCTTCACCTACCACATCACAATGGTGGAGCTGTTTTGGTGTTTGGCAACAGTCGTGTACTGTGGCTACTTCTTAAAGGTACCACATGTAATGACAGTGGGGTATTGGTTTACAGGTATCAATTTCAGTGGACAGATGTTTTTTCACCTTCTAGCCTGTGTGGATCGCTACTTGGCTGTTGTTCACCCCCTCATATACCGGGCTCTAAGACACACAAGAGGCATCAAAATTAGGAACATCTGCATTGGTTGTGTTTGGCTGTTATGCTTCATGTGGACCTCAGTAACAAATCTGTATAATTTTAGCATACTCAATATCCCATTTTTTTGTCTTTTGACCTTTTCCTTAGCTATTGTCTCCTACTGCAGCCTCTGTGTGCTCTGCTCTCTCACTTATCCAGGACTGAGGGAAGAAGGCAGAGACAGGGAACTGACTGATAAATCAAAGCAAACCGCATTCTTTACTATTATGGCTATTTTGGCAACATTGTGTTTATGGTTTCTCGGGAATCTTCTGGCATCTGTTATATTCCAATTAAAACAGCTCAGCAGAAGTGTTGAGTGTACATTGTGGGCTTTGATGTTCTGCTTTGGCTTTCCAAACACTTTGGTGTTACCTCTGTTGTATCTACGCAAGATAGGAAAACTCTCATGCTGGCATAGTGATAATGGGCAAAGATAATAACTGAATATTTACAAAGTAAATTATTTTATGAAGCCCGAATTTATTAGACACACTTTCTTATCATTTCTGGACGGTCTCCAGGAGTAATGTTCTGATTAATAATTCCTTGATAAAGTTGCCATTCAGGCATTCAATAAAGCACCAAATCACATCAACAGTCACCTCAAGGCGCATTAAACTGTAAGATAAAGTCCTACAATAATACAACACATCATGTCATTACATATATCATTCCATAAGATACCTGCCATGACTTTTTGTCCTCCACATTAGGTGCCTTTTATTTTATTTATTTTTTAAGTTGATCTAATCCAGTTCAGGGTTATGGGGGAAGCAAAACCCATAGTTATCTTGTAATATGACCAAGATAATTAGGTTATTATATATGAACCATATATTTTTTTGTTCAATTTCATGTTTTTCTTTTGCTTTTTTACTTTTGTTTGCTGGTCACTAGTGGGGGTTTTCTGATCTCAGGCTGTTGTGTGCTTGTTTTGGGGCAGTTCATATGTTATATTTTGTAGTTTGAGTTGATTGGTAGACTGCACTTGAACATCTCTCATTACTTTTTCAACTTTATATTTTCAATTCTCATCTATAGAAGACACTGCTCTCAGAAATATATCTCTAATCTTTCACAGGCGGAAATAATAAATTAATGTGTGGTTCACTGAATACCTGTACTTTTCTGTGTTTCATATAAACCTTATAAAACTCTGAAGTTGCTGCCTTGACTGGATATTCTTTTTTTCATCAGCAGACTGAGGGAAGTCATGTCACGCGATACCATCTGATTTGAATAGCTGACAGGTCATTTAGAGCCTATAAACCATCAATTTTGGTGGACTGCTTCAAACTACACTAGTCACACTCTAGACTTTGGCTGTGGCTAATGTATGAATCCTTAATTTAGATATGTAATGTGGATTTTTTTAAACAAGTTTATTTATGTGTTGACTGAATAAAGGAGTTAAATTAAACCGTTACATGTTAAATTAAACTGGTACATCCTGTCGGGATGAAATATTATTTTACTGTTACTATTCACAATCATTATTATTACTGTTGCATCACTTATGATTTATCGTTATTATCATTTCGTTGACACATTTATTGAAACTGTTGATGTTATATTAAAGTCTGTATTTCAGGTGTTAGTATAACTACATTATAATCTTATATACACATATATTGCCTTTTTGTGCTTAGTAAAGAGTTGAAGTTAATTAATGGTTTGAAGCTACAGCCGACGCGAGTTCGACTGATCTATGGAGCAAAGTTCAAATTGAAAGAATTGCCTGCATCCTTACAGTACAATTTAACACATGTTATACATGTTGTTCAGAGATGAAATAAAGGCCGTGTGGCCTGTGGTATTGATGTTTGCCTGGTAACAGATGACATAGAGGGGGGTCATGCACTAAGGTTAACAACACAGACACATAGTCTGCCTGAGTAAACTGACTGCAAATGTTGTTTACCTGCATACATGACAGTTTAGTTCTGATAAGAAGAGTGTAATAACAGGAAGCATCTGGCAGGCGGTGGAGGAACATAGGAAGGAACTGTTCTTTTTTAGAATATCTCTTACCTAAAAAGAACATGCATGTTGTTTTTCATCTGCGGTGACACATATTACTGGTCATCATATGTATAAATGATAAACCCCAACTATTGTTTGGGGAAGATCGACGTTGTTTGAGTGATCGTGCTCGACTTCCCCCAATATGGTTTCAATAAAATCCTTGTTTTGACGCACCTTACTGGGACTTTGCAGTCGTTTGTCTTTTCCTCAAAAATACGAATCGGGACAATCCCTATGATGATTAATGAACAAGAGAGAAAGGGAGACGGATGGAGGAAACTTAGACCCTCAAATGTAGCCTCCACCTTAAACCTATCAGTCCTGACTGAGTCCCACAAACAATATTGTGATCGCTAGTGAGATAAGGGAGCAGGTGAGAGAGACTCTGGCGAGATGAAGGTATGCATTGGAGAGAAGACGAATGTGAGTCAGTAGGCGCAAAACAGGAAATATTAATGTGAATAAGAGAGTAACAGGCGGAAAGGTGAACATCCAAGGAGGACAGGTAGTGAAGGCAGATGAGTTGAAATACTTGAGATCAACCATCCAAAACAACAGACAGTGTTTCAGTAAACAGAGGATAAATATCAAACTCACTGTATATTTATATAGTGCAAAATGTATTTACATATATGGATGAAAAGGGGACCACTTCCTCATCCAAGAAAATAAGTATACTATTATAATCATCAGCCAGAAACCATGCAAGAATTTGCTGAATTGAATATAAACCCCTATGATAGGACTTCATAGGTTAACTTTCATTACAGTTAAACGTTTATATTCTTTATGGTTTACCCTTGCATTTCAACAACATTATTAAAAATCACACTGCCTTAAATCATGTATCCCTAAATGAACATGTCTTTAATGTGTCAAATGATGTAACCTGGAGATATCAAAAATAAATATTTAATATTTTCTTATTTAGATGCTACTGTGATACTAAAATGACACAAAGCTTTATTACAATGTTTTAAAAATAAATGCGGCCCGCTCCTGTGTGCCATGTGAGGGTGCTCAACTGCTCATAATAAAGGAGTAGTTCACAGACAGCCAGACAAACAGAGACATAGATATTTCATGTATTATATGATAACTATTTCCAGTGTTCCTTTAACACCATGAGTGAACCTTTGCAAACATTTAATTTAAGGCCTAGATGTGGGTGGATGATGTTAAAAGTACATTAGGTTTGCTTGCAGTGATTAATAGCACAGAATTCTCCTAAATGTGTTTCGTAACATGCAAAACGTCTTTCATCGCTCATCCTGACACACGGATGGTTTTACTACCCATTACAGATTCACGTGAACGTGGATCCGACACTGATGAAGATCAGTCAGAGAGATCGGCAACGCAGGAAAAAGTAGATTGCATACTAAGAGTTTAACAAGGTGGGTGGACTTTGTGATATTCAGGTTTTAGTCCTCAGAGGATCAACCCTGCTGACATCTGTGTCAGTATATTAATGAAAAAGTATATTTTAGACTTTTTTGCATTTTCTTGGATAACACTCGTCTGAGAAGACTTCCCTGTCTCCAGAATTGTTTAGGGGAATGTTTCCTGGATAAATAATTTAATAATTATGATTTCAGGTACTTTCTTGACAACAAGCAATGTCTCCTCATTTTCTTCTGATTCCAGTTTAGTTTTCATTTGTGAAGATTTTGATTTTGCAGGTGGATCTCCCTATTGTGGCAACTGCCTTCAGTTTAGTTGAATAACATTTAAAAAGGTCCCAAAGTGAAAACTAACCTTCACAAATTTAAATACCTTTTTGCACTTGTTTGGCATCTTACTTCTTTTTCATTTTCAGACATGACATCGAGCTGCACTACATACAACAAGCATATTAGTCATGACTTCTTCCCACTCCAACTATTCCCATCATTCAGAAGACTATATATGCAAGGACCCCTCAGTTATTTCATTAAATATCGCCTTCTTCACTGTCACCAGGCTCTTCTTACTCCTTCCCCTTTCCATCTTCATCCTCTACCAGGGCTACCAACAATGGCAACAACATCACTCCTTCCAAGCAGTAAGCCACAGTGACATCTTCGCATACCACCTGGCTGCCATGGAGCTTATCTGGTTTTTGGGGACAGCTTTAGTCTATTGTGGCTCCTACTTAAAGTTCCCAAATATTGTGGCAGTGGGGTATTTTCTTTCTACTATGATTTTCTGTGGTGAGAGCAATTTTCATATCCTGACCTGTGTGGAGTGCTACTTGGCTGTTGTTCACCCCATCACATACAGAGTGCTAAAAAACACCAGAGGTATCAAAATCAGAAACATCTGCATTGCTTTCGTTTGGATGTTCTGCTTTCTGTGGAGCTCTTTAGCACTTGCCCAATATCCTGCTCCACCCATAATCCCATTGTTCTGCATTTTGGTCTCGTCTTTAGCTGTCACCTCTTACTGCTGCCTTTGTGTTCTCTATGCTCTCTGGGAAGGCCATCCAGTGTAGATGTTAGTGAAACTGTTTGAAAGACAACGTTGGAGAAACGTAAACATTTTATTTGTACTGTATAATCTGCAGATTCTGACAGAAATCTGCAACTATCCTTTGAAGCACTGCTCCTCTCTAAAACAGCAATAAGGATAATTATTAGGCCATATGTAAATGACAAAATAACTTTATAACTTAAAGCAAAATTAGGAAACGTAAGTCCGAAAAAAGTCTTTACATTAAGGGCCATCAGTCCAACAATACTGTTTGGTCTGGGTCTAAACTGGGTCTTTTGTGCATGCGGGCCGCTTTGAGGGTTCACACAGGAGCACGTTTGCTGTCACATTTTATTTGTAGTGTGAACAAGCTGAACAAAAAAATTGGAATTGAGCATTAAGACATGCAGTGTGAACGTAGCCTTAATTACCTGTGTGTGTCTCACCTTATGAAATTTGCAGCCAGTTTATTTATTCAAGCGTCTTCATTGTTATTTTTAGATTTATTGCATTAAGTTAAATGTGTGATTCTTGCTTTAATTTCTTTAGTTATACACGTATACTTCTAATCTTAATAAGATTAAATGTTTGGCTCCTGTGTTTTTTTTTATTCTAAAGTGAAATAATAACAAAAATAATAGTAATAATTATTATTAGGGTGGCTGTAGCTCAGGTGGTAGAGCAGGTCATCTACTGATCGGAAGGTTGGTGGTTCGATTCCCGGCTTCCCCTAGTCTGCATGCCAAATATCCTTGGGCAAGATACTAACCCGAAATTGCTCTCCGATGCATTCATCGGAGTATGAATGTGTGTGAATGTCAGTTGTGCTTGTGTGAATGGGTGAATGCACAAGTTGTGTAAAGCGCTTTGAGTGCTCAGAAGAGTGGAAAAGCGCTATATAAGAACCAGTCCATTTACCATTATTATTAAAATAATTATTATTATTACTGGGCCAACATAGTTGGCCATTTTCAGTTTGACTTTCGTCAGATCACCTTGAACATGTTGAACATAGTTTCTGCCATTACTAATGGACTAACTTGACTAACTGAATGACTAATTAGACATTTGCGTTGTTGAACGACTGTACTATAGAGACTGATTCAGAACTCACACAACTTTATTGCTGGAGATCGGGAAATTAAACACAAAACAACAGAAAACGCAGTCTAAACTGAACTCCAGAAAAGCATGTTTACTTGTAATGCCATTCAAAACAATCACAACATTTTACCTATATGTTCACTCACCATGAGTCCCACTTGGCAAATCTTTTCCTTGTTAACAAAAAGCATAATCTACTTACACTTAAACAACAGATAAATTTTGAAGGAAAGATATTTCTATGTTGTTAAAAAAAATTAACACTAAAGTTGTCTCAGACCAAAAGTGGCCCATAATAATTATTAATTCTGCAAGAAGAGAAAACAAGTTAACAATGTGTGGTAAAAAGGGGGTCGGTGGAACATTTTCCATAGTATTTGAGAATTAAAACGAAATTTAATGTTAAAAATATTTTTTGTGCAATTCAGGGAACAATTAAGCAGTAAATGTTCTAAAAAATTGACTGATCTGAGACATTACGACCCTCATACAAATGAGCTCTGAGAACTCCTGACAATCTGACTCTTATGGCCTGTATTTGTATAGCGCTTTACACAATCAGTCATCCACCCATTCACACACTGGTGATGGCAAGCTACATTGTAGCCACAGCCACCCTGGGGCGCACTGACAGAGGCGAGGCTGCCGGACACTGGCGCCACCGGGCCCTCTGACCACCACCAGTAGGCAACGGGTGAAGTGTCTTGCCCAAGGACACAACCACCGAGACTGTCCAAGCCGGGGCTCGAACCGGCAACCTTCCGATTACAAGGCGAACTCCCAACTCTTGAGCCACGATCACCCTATGTCATACAATCATGAAAATGCTGTTGTGTGAATGGATTAAAAAAGACTGAAGAAAAGTACGTGTGACATACAGTGTTTTTAATTGTTGTCATTTTATTAAAGTTTTTTTTAGCAGTTTATAGCACATTTATACAGGATCATATGACTTTGTCCCTATATTAATATATCAAATAATTTACTTGAGCTGAGGTTAATGAAAAAAATAAAATTAGGATAGTACCATAGCAAGTCATAAACTACTATAGCAAACAAAAAAAACCATTTGAATTAGATTAAGAGTATATCTTAATCAGAATTCCCTCTTTGTTTACTATTTATAGATGTCTTTGGTTAATTTTTACTGCTCATTAGTATAATACAAATCCATTTAAAACTGAGGCATATCGATATACATAAGAATAAGAATGTACATGTAAATAGGTAAACAAATGTCCTGAGCAGACACTGATGCACTGTACATATCAAAATATTTTATATAAAACACAACCTATTATTGCTTAGTATACATTGCATATAAGTTACAAAGCATTTCATACATTAAAATGCAGTGTGTGAATGGGTGGATGACTGAATATGTAAAGCGCGTTGGGGTCCTTAGGGACTAGTAAAGCACTATACAAATACAGGCCATTTTTACCATTATAACTTTGTTTTGTACACATCAGTCAAACTTTCTTAATGGACTCTTTATCCTGATTCTGTTTTCTTCCTACAGCCTGGTAGTTTTCCTGTTCTGTGCAGAAACAGCAGAGGAAGAACCAGACTGCTGGGAAAGGACAGCCAGATGACTAAATCCAGCAACAAGCACAGCACTTCGAGATCAACTAACTTCCTTGTTTCCATTACAAAACAAAGCACGAGGCCAGAAGTCCTCAACAGCATCACTCCTGTTATGGCTGTAATCATATAGAAAGCCCTCTGCTTTGATTGGTCAACTCGATCCTTGTTCTTACCCATGTGTCCTGGCCCTGAACGAGTCAGAGCATGGAGAACAAACGCACAGCACGCAATAATAACTAACAGACAGATGCCCAATGAAAGAAACGGGACCATGGGAAAACTGGGGTAGTACAGCTTTACTATTCCCACCCAACCGCCACATATCAGCCAAACACACAAGGTGCAGATGTTTTTAATCCTGACCCTTGATACTTCTCGCACATGCATGTAGGCAATGGGGTGAACAACGGCCAGATAGCGCTCCACACAGGTCAGGACATGGAAAAATGTCTGTCCAGGAAAAACTATGCAAAATAAATATATGCCCAACATCATTAGTAAGTCATTACTTGTAGGTTTGCTCAAACAATAGAGGACTGATCCAAACACATCAAACATCTCCAAGATCATCATGTTGTAGGTGAAAAAGTCAGAGAGGCTCATCGACCTTCCTGCAGATGCGGAGTGCTGACGCCTGCAATGTTGGAAACCTATGTAGAGGATCCAGATGTAGAGTGGACAGAGGACAAGGATGTTTGTAAAGGTGTACATGGTGTAGATGACAATGCTTGGTACTGATTCCCTGCATAATGCGTAGAAAGACACGGTGGAGTTGGAGGAATTGAAAGAGTCGTGGGATGTTGGGGTGGGGAAAACTGTGGCGAAGGAGGAAGAGTTGAAGAGCATGACCTGTGGAAGAAAGTAAGAAAAACAGAGGATAGGAGAATAATAATAATAATAATAATAATAATAATAATAATAATAATAATAATAATTATGATGTCATTGGTTGGATTTAATTTGATTAAAATTGTAGTAATAATTAAACTACATACTATTTACATCTGTTGGTTTCGCACAAAAAGTAAGGAAATTTGTGTTTGCTAGATTTGCAACTGTCAATGGAAAATTGTTCTTAGTAGTCAGTATAATCTTTTAATGATATAAGTTTGCATATGGTAGAATACTGCATGTAATCATTTGTGTTTAGAAGTATATAGTTGGTGGCATATTGAAAGAATGTCTCATCCTAGGAGGTCTGTAACAACGTTGTGTACATTCCAGGGTGTTCTGGCATTCACCCCCACATCCTAGGAGCATGGGAAAGGTTGTACCTTCTTTTATTGTTTTACGGTAGGATAAACAATGTCAGTTTTAGTCTAAATGCCTTTTTTACATATAGATGAACTGTTGGATTTTCCAGACCAGCAGGTTAAGGGAAGTCGTTTATGGGGTCACACTCTGACACACACGCACGCAAACACACACGCACACACACATATACACATCCACATTCCAATGTAAGGAACAAACACCCACTGATGTATAAATAAAGACCGGGGCAGTCACAGAGCTGCGAGTCTCAGAGCCCTCACTCTCAGTGCGAGTGCTCTGTGCTGCCCTTGTATACAAGTAAAACTGTGTGTTTCTCCTCTCTGATTCTCAACTGAAGAAGTGTTTTAGAATACATCTCTTGACAGCAACGGTATAGTAAATCATATACCGTTGACAAGCATGTAAAGCATTTATGTTTAAATGGCGACACATTTGTAAGGAAAGTAATTTGTGGGTTGGGCTATTGACTCTTGTTAGCAGAGGTTGTGTGATGCTGTGAGGCAGCATTTCCCTCACAGGTGACAATGCTCACCCCCTACATCAGCGGTCCCCAACCCCCGGGCCTCGGACCGGTACCGGTCCGCGAGTCGTTTGGTACCGGGCCGCAAAAGTAAAGGCCCACGTGTGAAATGTATGGTTTTCAGGGTTTTTATCGGTTTTCAGCGTTATTTTGTGATCGTTTTTATCGATAACTCGGTTTTCCTGGGTATTTTCACGTGTGTTATGAATAAATCTTCTTTTTTTCAGTACCAGTACTAGTTTTATTTTGTTGTATTTATCCGCGACACCTTAAAGGCCGGTCCGTGAAAATATTGTCGGGCATAAACCGGTCCGTTGCGCAAAGAAGGTTGGGGACCGCTGCCCTCCACCACATATGTCAAACTCAAGGCCCGCAGGATAAACTGCACCTGTGCAGATTCAGATGGAGCTGCATTCTAATGGGACACTCAAGGGAAAGAATGACCCGCAGAGTTTATTAGTTCCATTCCTGAAGCAATGGCCCAGCTCCGTCTACATGCGGATCGAACCTTGTATATGTTTTAATTTATTTTTTCTGGGGGGTTTTGCAGCATGTTCATATTTCTATTTCATATTTTGACAGGATATATTTTTATGGAGAGCAAAATATTTAAAGTTAAAGTTTATTTTTCTTTAAATTTATTTAATCTGGAATAATATTCCTGTCTGTTTTTATTCATATTTATGTTTAAAAAACATTGTTTTAGTGTGTCCAATAAATGTTTGTCTTGTTTGGCCCGCGACCTAAGGTGTGCCTTGAGGTTTGGCCCCCTGTGCAATTGAGTTTGACACCCCTGCCCTACACAGTGGCGTTTATAAATGATTACCTGCAGAATTGAGTAGTGGACAGGATGGGATGCCTGCCTGCAGCCCTGACCTCAAACTTACTGAACACTTGTAGGATTAAGCTTAATGTTATATTTGGGATCATTTCTGTTACACAAATATAATGTTTATAATTTCTGATATGTTTTTAAAAGATTTATTTAAAATTAGAGCCCAGATGTGAGTGTTACCAAGAGTAAATTCCTTACATTGAGTGTTTTGTTGCATTAGTGTTTTATTTCCTGACGTTCCTATAAATGTCTAGTCAACTGTGGAAGATTGCACCTAAAAGATTTTTGGGAGGGTTCTTTGTTTTTTTGTTTGTTTGCTTTTTGCTAACGCTAACTGCAGTGCTGAAAAAAAAAAGCCAAAATGAAATCATTGCTCCAGTCAAACCAATAATAATTTCAGGCCACCATTCTGAAGAGCTCTGGACTTCCTTTGGGTTTAAATTACTTAACTCCTCGTTGGAGGGGAGAGGTAGGGGAAACAGGGGGACAAAGGAGGGTGGGAACAACTGAGCTGTAGTGCTTTTTTTCACTGTGCAATGTTTTTTCTTATATTATATGCAATAATCACTGCGCAATAGACTCACTCAAATGTGTAATCTATGTGTTCATATTCATCCATATTATATATTCTGTATTTTTATATGTGCATATATGGTATATTTATGCTTAGCCTTACTCTCATCCCCTTTTAATTGTATCTGTAACATGCAACTTGTGTCGCTGCTGTGCTGCTGGAAACTGAATTTCCCGCAGGAACCCACCCGAGGGGTTAATAAAGTTTCATCTAATCTAAATTCAAAGTCACTGGGTTTTTCAGCACTCTGCAAAGGTTGTGAAATTTTATCACCTACTGTATACCAGGCCATGTCTAAAACGAATAACTGACGGACAGAGGGATAACATCAAATAATATAACCAATATAACCATACCATAACCAAAATACATTTCTCACACAGGTGACGATAACGAAGTCGTATAGATTGAGTAGGCCTACCTTGAGGAAGTTGAAACTTGTCTGCAGTGTTTTTGTTTGTTTCTCCTACACAAATGATGGCTTTTATCTCGTTTCCTTAGCCTGCAACACTTCATTTATCCTGTCAAAAACAGGTGTGCCATATGGAGAATGAACAGAACTGAAGTCGTTTGCATGTTACAAAACATCTAATGATGCAAATTTTTATCTAACGTGTGCCTTGATGGCTAAAAGTTAGTAGTGGCTCCAGGTGTGCGATGAGTTGTTGGTTTGGATAACAATTCTTATTGTGTCACCATCATTTGTCGCTCCTACGGAGGATGAAATGTTGGTCATGAACCATAAAGAAAATCCAGAAACTATAATAACAATGTGGTAGTAGACTTAAATATGTCATACCTGATGATGAGCACAGATTTCTGAGCGAGGGATCAACTCAAAACTACCTGTGACTTCACTTTGGAAAATTATAAGATCATCACATGCAAACAAATGACCTGTTCATAAGCTTATAAATGAGGTGGCTAATGAGAGTGCGGAAGAACCTTAGAGTTTTATAATGTTCACTGTAAAGGCAGATTGTGACACAGCTGTCACACATCCTATCTATGCAGTAATCCTGGACATGCTCCATAGAAACATGGATGACATCCACTGCAGACAGATGCCACACACCAACTAACAGCCAATCACAGGGAGAGAGAAAGGAGATTCAATTAAACCAATGAAATTATAATACTCTGCTCATCGGCTCTGAAATGTTCAAACCTGTGTCAGAGCATCTGCAGTCAGTTGTCATGTGATGGCATTCTCACTGACAGATAAATCTGCGTAAAATTTCAACTTTATGAGATAAAGCTCAAAGATTCAGAGCCACGCCTCATAACATGATTTCTAACATGTAGCTGCCAGTGTGACAAACAAGCTGTTCTGTCCCAAGTAAAAGATTAAAAATGGTTCATAATAATTTAGTGATAAAAATGTCATATTTCATCTCTGGTAATTTATGTTAAAAAAAAGTAATTTAGTTACAAAGTATTTTTTATACAGTCAGCATTAGTTTTTCTGTATTTTATTTAAATGCTAAAGCCTCGTATAGTTAGAGACAATTAGAAATTAAAAAGCAGCAAGCAAATCTGGAAATGGATTTACAGATGTTGGAGATAGAGAAAAAAGCTGCAGCTGCTACGGCAAAAGCAGAGGTTCTAGAAGCTGTGGGCTTGTCCCACTGAAGGACAAACCACTGAATGGGCTTGTCCTTCAGTGGGCTGGTACAAATGTACTGTTTATAAGACTGGGGAAACCTGCAGTCAGCTATGAGTGACGAAACATTTCTCCCACAAAACGCTACGTCCAGATGAACTGAAACAACTTTTGGAGGTTGATACAACTGCTTCTGCTAGTATCAGAGAGGATGATCTAACACGTTATTGTCCAGTCCACAAGAAAACACATCCTCTAGCCAAATGTCTTTCCAGATCAAACTACTACATGAAAGATGAAACATTCTCAAAGAACACAAACGTCTCCCATGCACACAATAAAGGACTGCAACTTCAAGGTCAAGTGTGAGGAGTGCCAAAGTGAAAAACATTCCTCTGCCACGCACCCTGACACGGGTCAAAAACCCCAGCCAGAAAACACACCTGAACCAGAGCCTCAGCCTCGAGACAACACTCCACCCAAGGTTGTTTTTTTCCACTCTACCCAAGGTAACATCATGATGCACTGAAATCTGCAGTGAAGGCTGTCTTCCACGTTCTTGCTCCAAGGTATGTCTAGTCTAGTTTTCCCTAAAGGTCAACCAGAATGGTCTGTTAAGATGTACGCCACTGGCACGCCCTGAATTCTTTGAGTTATTTGGATTCAAGGATAGACCTCTGATGTACCATATAAGAACGTGTGCTGTTCTAACTCAAATGCTTGGCAGGAGACCAGTGTGGTTCCAAATTGAGCCTGTAGGTGAAGGCCCACGTCTAGACCTCCCTCCTCTCATTGAATGTGATGACAAACTGCCAACTTCTTGAGCCACGATCTCAACAGTTACTTTATTTCAACAAAGTAACTGTATTCCTAATACCACCTTTTTAAACAATAGCTTAAATGGAATACAGTTACTCATATTTTGTATTTTAAATATGTAACGCTGGTATATGTATTCCAACACTGCTTGTAGCACAGAGTGACTCAGTTCTATGTATGTGCTTTTGCTAAAAGTAATTCCTCCTGTAATCAAATCAGAAATCAATCAAAATATAATCAAGAATCAGTTGAACAAGAATATATTCATTAAAATGAAATCATTGTAGTGTTTAAACCTGTCAGTCCAGATTTTCTTTATGTCTGTGTGCACTCTTTCTGTGGAGACAGAGAAATAGAAAGGTTTTAGATTTTATTATGATACCAGAAGAAGTCATTTTTAAGTGTATTGTGATAGATAAATACTAACATTCACAAAAAAATCACTCCCCCTTCCTTTTTTTTTATAAAGCATCAATCAAACCTGAAATAAGTTTCCACCTGAACCTCTGAGAATCATGTGATTGATACACCACAACGTCTTCCTTATAACATCACAGTAATGTAATGGGTCATTTGAAAGTGAAAACAAACAGTAAAACAGTAAAACAGTAATCATAAGATAACCTGTGGTAGTTGCTCTAATACAGGTATTCAGTCTCGATTTTCAAAACACCAGCAGTGACATAGTGAATGGTTTTGAATAGTATATTATAGATGTTAGATAAGCATGTGTGGATTGTTCTCTCTGCTTCAGCTGCGCTGAAAACAACACTTGTTGGCATTAAAGGAAGCTGCTCACTGAGCTACAGGAGGACTCGGGTGAGTGGCAGTATTTTGAATATTAAATCTTCATGAGTTTGAATGAGTTTCTCTCACTGAGATTATCCTGAGTTGGTCTCTAATTAATATTTTAATTTACACATTAAAGTACCATGTGGTGCAAAGGTCCTGCGCCACGCCTCATTTCTTTATACTTTTTGATTCAATTTTTGCTACAAGGAGTCAGTTAACTGTACTTTTTTTGAGTGGTGACAAAAATATGTGTCCAGGCTTTCTGAAGACCCCTTGAAAATTATGCTCTGCACCTTGGCTGATTTTTTTTACTTTTGTTCAGTCAAGTCCTTGTACCTGACCTTTTTCAATGGAATGCTTTATTTTTTGGTTAATACTGACCTATACATTCAATTCAAGTTAATATTACACAATTAAAATAAAGATTGGAAAATAATAAAACTGATACCAAATACCAAATATTTATTTTCAAGCTTATCAGGATGATGAAAATTACTTTTTCCCCTAGATTAACGCAGAGGTTCCCAAAGTGGGGGGACACAGAGCTATTGCGACAAAAACAAAAAACGCTTGGACACTGCTAGCACAATGGACAGGTTTTTGATTGGTAGTGATGTGCGATACCACTGATTTCCTTTCCGATCCGATACCAAGTAAAATTCAGGGTGGTATCAACAATACTGATCCGATACCAATACTTTGTACAAAAATGTATTTTATTTATTGTATCTTTTATTGACTCTCAAATTATAGCATCATAATGATTACAGGACGTGAGCTTACTTGTTCTTATCACTTAATAATGCAGAATTTATCATAAAGAAATAAAAAAAAACTGAAGTTGCGAGCTATTTGAACGCCTTCCCTGCTTGCAGCACTAAAGGACTCCATGAGAGACGTCCGTCTCTGTCACGACCTGCAGGATCGGCAAGGCGCTGATCAGAATCTCCCCACTCCTACCTCTCCTTTTCTTCTCTCTCTCCCTCTATCTCCCTCTCCCCCCTGTTTTGCCGGGGCAGAACTCATGGTGGGTTCACGCCCTCGGCCCATGCCTTCCTGGATTTGGAACACCTGGGCCTCATCAGACCAGCTGGTATTTTAGAGGGAGGAGGTCAGCTGTTCAACGCTGGATTTTTGTGAAGACTCTAATTCCCCATTTTTCCCCGTGTGGAGTGTGGAAGGAGTGACTGGTTGCTAGCGGCAAGAGAGAGGTTGGACTGAGCGCGTGTGTGATTGCGCCTTTACATCTTAGTGCTATCCCCACACTGTCTGTAAATACACTTGGTGAAGATCTGTAAATAAAATCGTCTTTGTTAAAACGCTACTCCAGAGTCCTGCGAGTGGATCCTCAGAACAACCCGTGACAGTCTCGCCCTAGCAGCACCTGACCACTCCTCTCTTGAGTTCACCTCAACATACGCTCGTCATATTCTGTGTCAAACACACTAACCCTAGTGTGTTTGACTAGGGTTAGTGGTGTTGCCACAATACCTCACTTTCTTGCCACATGTGTCGCAAACCACGTCTCGACTGTTTGTGGAGGTAAAGAACGTCCGCACATGACTCCATTTACGCTCAGCCATTGTTGTGAGTGCGCACGCCAGGTGCTGCAGCACATTTATACGGCCGTATTTTGCACATGACTATTAGTGATGGGATTTCCAGTTCTCCAAAAAGAGTCGGCTCTTTCGGCTCTCAACCGCCTCCTCTGGTTGTTTTGTTGCTTTAATTAATTTATTATTAACAATAATATAGAATTATGCACAAAAAGAGTTACTAATGAAAAAAAAGTGTTTATATTTATATATGTTTATATATAAATATATACAGTGGCCCCTAGAGTCAAAACACGTACAAACTCCAAAACACATTTCTTGTCATGGTCCGGGTGAGTACAGGGTTTTTCCACTCCGCTGGGCTCCACCTTCAGGCAGAGACTCCAATCAGCTTCCACACCTGGTTCCAATCAAGTCACCAACATATAAGACCAGCATTCACAACAGACCTCTGCCAGATCTTCTGCTAACTCATGTTAGTGCTAGACCGCCAAGCCCTTGTGAGAACCCTCAACTACTGCTTTTCTCCTCACCGTGTTTACTTTGTCATAGGACCCACCTGGCAGTCGCGTTTCCCAAACTACTCACATCTCCGCCTGGACGCTGGTTCTGTCATCTGGTTTCTTCCTTTCCATCATCGGACTACACCTGCCTGCCTCCCTGCCAAGTCCCTCACTCCAAGTATATTCTGGATCCTCTCTGGACACTCCTCACCCGGAACCCCCTGGACACCTCCTCCTCGCATGACACTTTAAACCTGAAACACGTAAGCCCTAACCTCCATAGCCTAATCCTGCAGCTGTGATTCACTAGACTGCCACTGACTACTTGTCTCCTCTCATTATAGTGACTGCGTACCTCCATCCAAGCCGCTGCCCCTTTTTTCCATTCCCCGGATCCATCCGTGAAATCTAGCACCTAGTCATAGCACTCAGAGTTTCATGTTCACAGTTTGGCCTCACAGTTCTCAGTTCATAGCATTCATAGTTCATGGCATTCATAGTTTCCTGTTTTGTAAGTTCACTAGGCACTTGTAAATAAAGCACTGTGTTCACGCCCGTTTTGCCTCCCTCTGTGTCTGCATTTGAGTCCACACCCACAGCCTGGCCCTCTCGGCCGTAACATTTCTAGCGTTAACTGAACTTCCAAACCAGAGCTACCTAGATCACTTAAATTACACAATTAAAAGCATGTGTGTATTGTTTGTGTATTTATACACAAGCACTCATATATATTCAAATAATTTAAAAAAATGTTCATTTACCTGTTACTACCACACAACAAATCCGGTCTTTAGTACTTCCTGACTTGTGAAGCCACTAGGTAACAAAAGCTCAACACTGCGCCCAGCATCCTGGAGCACTTCTGTTGTCTCTTGTACGTGTTTTGTAGTTTGTACATGCTTTGTTTCTAGGGGCCACTGTAAATATACTTTTATTTATTCACGCCACATAAAATGTAATAAATAAATCATAATACAAAAACCAACTATTTACATTTCAACTTTTAACTATTTAAATTTTCAGCTTTTTCCTTTTAAACAAATTTAAAGTGAAGCAACACAAAACACTGCAAACCACAACACAATTACATATAAATTAAAATATGAAAACAACAAGAAGATGCATATTCTCTGTCATATGGGCCTGCATGAATAAACTCTCTGAATCCTTTATCATCCGCAACTTAAAATAGCTGTTGATGATTGCTATTGTTGAAGTTTAAATGTATCATCTTAAATGTTTATATGCTGATTATATTGCTCCATATGAGAAAGGCCTAACTCTGAGTACACTCTGTGCCAAAAAGGGCTGACAGGAAACTGCATGCTTTTGCAGCTAGAATGAAGTGAAAGTGAAACCAACTAGGCTGTTTGATGCACACTAGAGAGCAAGTATATAAATACCTGGGCTTCCGTTTGTGCTTCAGACCTTGGGTTGTGTGTTGTGTGCTAAGGTCTCCATATCCAGGATATGTTAATTAAAGATCTTTTTTTTTTTTTTTTTTTTTTTTAATAAATAGGACAGGGGGAATGAATGAGAGAAAGAGGGGGAGAGAAAGAAAGAAAACCAAAGGGGAGAAGAGACGGTGAGAAGGGGGGGGAAGAGAGAGAGAAAAAAAAAAAGAACTCCTGGGTCACCTGTATGGAGAAAAAAAAAAAAAAAACACAAACAAAAAAAACAAACAGAGGAGACAGCAAACAACAAAGAGCAACATAATAATAGAGAAAACAAAGCACCATCACAATAAACTAGCTAGTCATAGATATCAATATTTACTAAATAATAAACGATATTGTGCAGCACGCAAGATAGACAGCGCACAGTGTGCTTTGAGGCAGCAGCCAAGAAAGCTTTAGTCCGCGTCTGTGAATACCCATGTGTACACCTGTGTGCATACCTGTGTGGATCAGCATGCTTGCATTCCAAAGGTTTCTCCATGTAATGATCTGCTAGGGAGTGTGGGGGGGCCACAGCCCCGTCCTCCAGGGTGTGAAGCGGGTATGGAGGAGATCAAAACTCCAGACATCCAGAGGCCCCCAGAACACAAGAGACCAAGGAAGACCAACAGAGGGGCAGCCGCGCCACTGTTCCAGTAAGAGCTGAGGAGAGTCCCAGATGAGGGCTCGCCCAGCAGCCGCGGAGCAGAAGTCAGGGGGAGTTGCAGTGACGCGCCCGTGAGCTCCGCCGGCCCCCAGCTGCGCCTGAGTGACCGAGCCCCAGGCCGAGAGGCCGGGGGCACCCCACCTCCAAAGGGGGCCCGAGCGAGCCCCAGGCCCCAGGCCCCGACAAGCGGCCGCCAAGGAGTGAGCCGGTGTGTACCCGGACGCCCACCCCCAGACACAAAGAACCACCAACACACCGACACCTGAGGGAGTCCGCCACCGGCAGGGGAAGTGGTGGTGGGTGGAGATAGGCCTCCAAACCTTGGAGGGTGTCATGATTCGAGTTTTGAGGAGAAGACAAACGACTGCATGGTCTCAGTAGATGCCAGAATAGTGATCTTTATTACACACTTCTAAGACAGAAGCATGGGAAGACAAGCGTACAGCCACAGATCTCCAAAGAGTGGACAGCTCCCCATCCTTATATAACCCATGATGACGTCACACAGTCAGACCTTACTGGAAATGATAACAGTTTGGGCCTGTTCAGAGAGTTTACCTAATATGGACAAAACAAGTGTGTATTACATTCGTGCCTTTTGTGAAAGTATATCTATCAGAAAACTGTCCTCAGACGACCCTCCTATTCTTACTAAGTGTGTGTGTACACATGCATGTGTTATATAAGAGCGTGCATGTACTTTAAAGGCCTGTGTACGTGCCGAACTGAACATAGAACTAAGGCAGGGTCCAGCAGGACCCACAGGCTTCTGAGTGGTTACAGAACTGTGAAACAGCTTTAAGCAAATAACATGAATAGTACAGAACAACAATAGACTGATTAAAGTACTGATAATCTGTGTAGATTAATGTTAACATAGATGTGGTTCAAAGATTATTCTGTCAACTGGTTCAACAATGGTAAATGATTAATGATTGATACTTCTGATTATAACTGTGATCATAAGAATACAAAATAAAATATCTCCTGGTCACATTCCTCCTCTTTGGGCTGGCTTGCCAGCCCAACTCACACCAGGATTTGTTTCCAAACCAAACAAACACGTTATGACACTTATCAACCCCAACACCTCCGTTGTTTTCCAATTTTCCCACAACCCAGCTGTTCTTTTAGCTTCAGACTCGAGTTTCAGCCGGTCACGCTTCAGGCCCCTTTACCACCTCCTCTTGGAGTGAAGAAACGCCCTCGGATTCTTCTTTCTTCGACTTCCGGGGTAGACCACCCTTCAGTCGTTACACAGATCTGGGGATTATTCTGCCCCACTTTCAAACAAAGATCTGTGTGTTTGATGTCCGTTGTCACCGCCGTGTCCCCCTTTTTGCCAAAAGCCTCTCGAACCTCGTTGGTCTCTGGTGTTCCTAGTTTTCGCCAACCCCTTCTTGGTTATTGTTGTGGTTATGGGATCCATCTTCTCAAGGAGCCCCAAGGCCATGACACTTGACCCCAGTTGCTGTGACGGGTCCTCATATCTCCGTGTCCCCATCTGGTGTCTGTTCCCTTCTCTGCAAGAGACAGAAAGCCAACACCTCTCCTGCGCTGGCTCTCCTAACCTAATGTTGTTGACTTTGTTTATTCCAATCCTATGCCATGCTTATGTGTGTAAGCGTGCATGCACTTAACCCTCTGCACGTGAAGTCAATAGCTCCAATATATCAATCCGATCCGTTGTCGGATGAAGCTTTTGACCTTCACAGACTAAGTGCCAGCTCCTTATAAGCACATTTGCAATGTGTGTATAAAAGTGAACAACAGACCTCAAACAAATTGGGCATTCTTAATTCCAACTTGAGTGTAGTACTCAGTTTCTGATCATCTAATTATGCTTCTCACTGGCCCCCTAAATTGTCTAGAAACCTTTAATTTTGCCATACCTAAATTATTAAAACACAAACCAAATCATAGCCCCCCTATATAGCTTTTGCCTTTATGAGCACACTTCAATAATGAGCAACAACCTGCAATCTGTACCAAAAAATCTTCATGGTCACACCTGCAATTAAAGATCAGATGCATTTTATACCTGTTTTAATTCTTCCTTATATAAAACCTCCTCAGTTTCAGGTTAGTTGCGATTAGTCTCAATTAATCGTTCTAGTTGTATTTTGCAATTCAGCTAAAAAGCAAACCTGTTAAAGCAAACAGCTTATTTACAACCACCTGCAAATCATAAGAGTAATAAAAGATTCAGCACAACAGACAAGTATCATGTTCAGGATTTCTCTGATCATTAAATCACTATTATTGCCGCAATTTGTCTTATTCACCCTTTGGGCAATGTTACTCCAAGAGCCCCCTAATTGGCCAGTTAGTGAGCTCTGTCAAACTGTCCCCAAATTAGTTATTTGTTATTATTACTTGTTTTCATGTCACTTGTCTGTTTTCTACTGCACCCTTCTCACGCATTCTTAGCAAAGCAAAGCAAACATTAGCAGCACATTGACCGCAGTCAGGCATCCACATTCCAGAGGTGCTATAAAAAGATTTCCTGTCAGAGGAGGAGTGTAAATGTTAACGCTGCGCAGTTACCTCTGTAAGCAACACAAGACACAAAAATGGCATTTACAGGTTCACTCATCCTCGAATATTTTGTCATCCTTCTACTCCTGTAAAAAGAAACACACATAAATTCATCCACCCTTTATCCTATGGTGGAGGTGGTTAACCTTGAGTCATGGTCAAGTCTTGTCATCTTTTACCAGTCAGTCCGTTTGTTTTTATTTCCAGTCTTTCATCCATTCATCCTTCCATTCCTCCATTTCTTTCTTTCTTTGCTGATAGTGAAAACCATCGCCGCATTTAGATTTCCGCCCTCAGCAAAATGACGTCATCTCAAAAAGAAAACAAGAACTTGAGATCGGATTACCTCGCTGAATCCTTTTTTAGACAGGGACTCTCGTTTCTAATTGTCCCCACAAGTGTTTCCTCCAGAACCCATTTCAATGCGGAGAAACTCACTTACAACAATTTTCTCGCCGACGTGTAATGCTTGTAATTTCCGATGTGCAGATCTGCTTAAAGAAAAGATTCAGAAACAAAAATCAGTGCACTGTTCAAAATATAAATCAAAATAAAATGAAAAATAACAAAAACAAAATGCAGACGCCCGGGTCTTAGGACTTGTCACTGAATATTCCTCCCTTCAATAAAAATACCAACCTAAACCTACACAGAGTCAAATCAACACCACCTCAACCTTTTCATATTCATAAACCTATATGTTTTGCGTTCGTGAAACAAAATAGAACCGTTTCCATATTAAGTAATTTGAGCTCTTGAAATGTTTTAATTCTCTTAATTCTGCCAGTTTATTTCAACACTTATTCAATGACTTTTATTCAACTGCTACTTGGTCACTCGAATTTTAGCTGTTCAAATTGCCTAGAGTTCAACAAAGTCTAGATCCCCGTTATCATGAAACTTGAACGGGTGTACGATGATTTACTTACAGTAATTTAGAATCATCACTCAACCTAGCTCTACTACTGGCACTGCGTGACTTTTCTCACACTGGAAACCAGAATTTAGTACAGCCCTTTAATACCTCAGGCAATCGTGTTCAAGGGCTGCCCCCCCTTTCTCTTCTTCTTTGTCCGTGTGTTCCTCCTTTTATTAAATCTCCATCACAATGATGTGGCGCTCTGAAATAAGACTCACACTGTTAATTCATCGTTTTCACTCTGCACCACTGCTCAGGCTGTTTTCTTTTCTTTTTAGTGTACAGTAAACAATTGAGTCGAGGCCTTAAGCCCCAGATATCTCGCACAGGCATCGTTTTCATAACCAAACCGCTCCGGACTCTGCTCCCCAGAGCACACAAATGCCCTCTGGACTTATTATTATAGCAAATTCTGTATTTGACTTTGTTGTGTGCAGCATTGAGCCTTTGTCAGTAAAGCATTCTTCATTGCAGCAGCCAGAGCATTATGTGTCACTTCTTAGTGAATTAAATCAACATTTTGATTTTGGTGCATGGGTGTGTATCAGTTTTCACTCCCTCAACGAGTGCATAAGTGTTCATGTGTGTGTTTGTGTGTTGGTGTATGTTTGTGTTCATCACCTTCCTGTTCTGTAGTTCAGGTAAACCAGCAGCCTGAAGCATGCCCTGGGGTCCTGCCCTCCTCTTTGGGTCTGTTTGCATCCGTTGTTGCAGCTGCCTGCATCTTCTCCTTGTAACTTGACCCTTTTGCTTCTGTAGCTCTTTCAGGGTTTACTCCTGCTGTTGGAGCTTTGTGTCAGGTCTGACGACCTCCTGCTCCAGCAAGCTTCCGCCTGATTTCAAGTCCTGTATGTAAAACTCCAAGTCTGACTGATGAGTTCAATTAGCAGCCAGCTCCTCCGGAGCCATGCTCAATTTCTGCTCTGATGCCTTGAGCTCTTACTGAGGGCAAAAACCTCAGAGTCTTTTCCTTCCACGTCAGATCAGAGTCTATTTATGTTGTCTTTACTTTGCTCCACGGCCTTCTGCAGCTCTGCTGTTCGGCTCTTCTCAGAGGTCAGCATTCTTTTGCTCACCCTCCCTTTTCCTCCGGGCTTAATGCGCGTCTCGTCACAGCTCTGTCAGCTGACGCAGTCTGCGAATTTCCCCCGTGTAGTGAAATGGGCTTTAGGTTTAGTGCTCTCCGTCTCTGCTGCATGAGATCGCTTTTTTGCAGCACTGTTGACATCCTCAAGTTGTTGTTGTGAGTCCAGCTGCTGTGGCCTTCAGGGGTCAAAGGGTCAAAGATGGTCGCGGAGAGGGCAACGATGGTAGAGGGGAGGGTAGGAGTCCAGGTCAGCTTCGGCTTTCAGAAAAAACAAAAACAAAACAAAACAAAACAGGCGAACAGGAAAATGATGTTGTGTTGGCTGTGTTGTGTTGGCTGTGTTATCCAGAGAGGGGAGAAACAACGAGGTCTCCTCTCCCCCCTTTTTTTGTTTTTTCTCACCATATAATCAACTCATAACCCCTCAAGTTGACAGGACAACACAGGTACGTGTTAAAATTCTTAAGATCCTGTTTAGAAACCTAAAAAGGGATTTTCTACCATTCAGTAGTCATTTGTCTTAAACAATCAACAAAAACATGTCCCAATTCGACCCTTTTAACCACTAAATTTGTCGTATCCTCACTTAATCATCAGACCAGTGTCTTTGTCTTTTGACGTTAAGTTGTTGTCTTGCAACCCAGAGAGTTTATTTGTCAGTAGTGTATAAACCATATCATTTAAAAACAGGTGTATGTTAAGTGTCGCTACTTTAACCTTGCATGTACGTGCACATGTATGTAAGCTGTTTCTTCATTGCATGTATGGGTGCGTCTGTATATAGAATAAAATAGAATAGAATTCAACTTTATTGTCATTGCACATGCAGGGACACAGCACCCAGAGCAGTTCAGCGAGAAAAACCTGCCTAAAACTACATCCTCTCTTTTTTTTTTTTTTTTTTTTTTTTCCGGGAGGGGTAGGGACAACTCTGGTGTCCAGCCGTGAATTTTTAGCCAAAGCTTGGCCTGTCCTCTGCTGCCGTACTCAGGTTTCCAGGTTAAGAAAAAACACCTGTATGAAGACACTAAACATACATTTAGTATTTGTATAAACATAACTGCCTAAATTATTGAACTCTTGAGGAGAGTTGATTTCAGAATCAGAATCAGAATCAGAAACTTTATTGTCATTGTCATGAGAACAACGAAATTAAGAATGGTCCCCGATCATTGCATCATCCCTAGCAATATCAAAATATAAATAAAACAATAAAATTCAATAAATAAAATAGATAGAATACTTAAAATACTAAGTATTCCCACAGTCATGCTTCAGACCGTGCATAAATTAACACAAGAGTGGCGTGATGGACATTCTTTGTAGTATTCAGATGTGTTATTGCAGTTGGATAACAGCTGTGTTTGAGTCTATTAGTCCTTGCTCTGATTGCCCTGTACCGTCTGCCTGAGGGCAACAGTTCGAACAGGGAGTGGCCAGGATGTGAGGTGTCTTTTATGATGTTTTGGGCCTTTTTAAAACAATGGGCGTTGTTTAACTCTTTACTAACTTTAAACCCCACCATAACAATTTCTCACTCACAAACTTCTATGGATCCATTTAAACATGCGAAGCCAGCACAAATTCACACTCATACCCCTACAGCAAAGCTTTAACATAACCACAATCCAACTCCTCCCTTAACCGGGAGAAATCACCCTGAATCAACCAACTCTATATAAAACGTCAAACAAAGATAAACCACCAACATTTCTACACTTCTGTGTCTTCCACGCAGCACACTAGGCAGAAAAACACCGATTACTCACAGTCTATTGAATTTATACTTAACATCACAACAAAAGAAAAACCTGCTCTTTTCACAACTCTCACAGCTAAAGTCACCAACTCCAAAACCACAGAATTAAATCAATATAGTCAAAACTCTTACCCAGAGCCTCTGAAATAATAAAAAATCACCAAACACTCGATTACTCTTTTCACTCGCTCCTTCTCACTCCCTTCTTCCTCATACAGCATACACGCTCGCTCCCGCGGACCCGCTCGGCCCCGCGGGCTCACTCGGCCCCCACCTTTTTTCTCTCACAGAGACAGAGAGAGAGAGACCCTTTTCCTTTTTTCTCCAGCACTCATACACACACAGAATCCCATCTGAGAGAAAGAGGGAGAGAAGAGAAAAGAGTTTGTAGAGAGGAAGGTATTAGCAGGAGTTTCAGATTTAACAGATTTATAAAACTTATTTACACACACAGGTAATTTATAATCTATATACACACGGGCCCGCATAGACGTCATATGCCAGAAGAGGTTACACCTAACTTTTTGACTAATTTAAAAGCACCTATAGCCCAGGCCTAGCCTTGCTGGTCAATACACGCCTCGGGAACGCCCTTCCGAGAGCGCTCGAATTCCTAAGAAAACACCATATGCCAGAACAACTTCTCTTCTCTATTTCTCTGCTGGTGTTCCTAAATTTTCCACTAATTTAAAAGCATCTTTCAGCCCAGAGCCTAGCTCTTGCTGATCAATTACACGTCTCAAGTACGCCGCCTTGAAAACGGTCAGATTACTAAAATCTAATTACTTTAAAACTACTTCCCCGCCAGGAAAACACGGAGCTCCACCAGCCACGTGACACATCCCAGATCACGCTTTTGGCTTTACTTAAAGCTCACAGTGTGCCCAACGTTAGATAGGATGCAGCCAGGTCTGACCTTCTCAATCAATCAATGCAGTAGAAGGCAATCACTCGTAGATTGCCTGGCCAATTAACCGTGAGTCCCAAGTCCCCAGCGGGAGGCCAAACCGGGCTAAAACCTAACCACGCGTCCGCGATTAGGGGTCAGTGCCACCTGCTGAACAACTGCATTCTTAGAGAGCCTAGCTCTCAGTCCTAAACGAATTTACTTGTTTTAAAAGCCTCACTGTTGGACCCCTGCCATCCAGTTTCATTTATCTGAAGCCCGAGACCGTCTCTGCTAATCGATTGGATCAAATCCCCTACACTACCGATTGACTGGCTGGCATTCCCAGTCAACCCACATTTAAACCTTTTAAACCGTATAGACTTAAACACATAACCTCTTAACTCAACAGTTCACTCTCAAAATAAACAGCAATACATTTACTCAGTTCACTATTCCCTACCTTTAACACTAATTACCCCAAGATCACCACGGACAGAACAGAAGCTCCACTGAGTGAACATTTAATTTAGTTTAATTCCCAATTCAGCACCTTTGGAGATCCATCAACAGGCGGTGCTTACCTCTCATATCTCAGGGCCCATCACTCAGTCGACCTCCCGGCCGTCCGTCTGACACCACTAGACCGTCAGCCAGGCTCCATTAGTCTCCCCCCAAACCGGTGTTTCGGCACCAGAAATGTCATGATTCGAGTTTTGAGGAGAAGACAAACGACTGCATGGTCTCAGTAGATGCCAGAATAGTGATCTTTATTACACACTTCTAAGACAGAAGCATGGGAAGACAAGCGTACAGCCACAGATCTCCAAAGAGTGGACAGCTCCCCATCCTTATATAACCCATGATGACGTCACACAGTCAGACCTTACTGGAAATGATAACAGTTTGGGCCTGTTCAGAGAGTTTACCTAATATGGACAAAACAAGTGTGTATTACATTCGTGCCTTTTGTGAAAGTATATCTATCAGAAAACTGTCCTCAGACGACCCTCCTATTCTTACTAAGTGTGTGTGTACACATGCATGTGTTATATAAGAGCGTGCATGTACTTTAAAGGCCTGTGTACGTGCCGAACTGAACATAGAACTAAGGCAGGGTCCAGCAGGACCCACAGGCTTCTGAGTGGTTACAGAACTGTGAAACAGCTTTAAGCAAATAACATGAATAGTACAGAACAACAATAGACTGATTAAAGTACTGATAATCTGTGTAGATTAATGTTAACATAGATGTGGTTCAAAGATTATTCTGTCAACTGGTTCAACAATGGTAAATGATTAATGATTGATACTTCTGATTATAACTGTGATCATAAGAATACAAAATAAAATATCTCCTGGTCACAAGGGCCTGAGGTGTCCCCAGAGAGGTGGCGTCTGATACCCAACCTGACATATAGACACAGACATACAGGCACACACAGACACAAACATCCATTCCCACCCTCATGCTCTCATATGCACTCACTCCACACTCAACCAACGTGGAGACAGACATAAAGAGACGCTGTACACACAATCACACTCCCCAAGCGTACTCTACAAACCGGGTCTAGGTACCCTTGCCCCTGGAGGGGGGAATTGCACCCAGACCCAGGTGGTGTTACCCTTTTCCCTGCGGTGGGGAGAGGCAGACCACCCCGACTCCGCAGCAGCAGGGAGGCCCCACACCCCAGACCGCAGTCGGACGGCCAACTCCTCCTACTAGCCCTCCCGCTCCAGCAGGCCGCAGAGAATGGGGGTGGGAGAAGACTCCAAACCTCCCTCCACCCGCTCATTGTAGTGTTGATGCATATGTGTTCTAAGGTGCAATTAAAACCCAGGAGGGCATGGAGCTACCTGCCAAGGAGCAGCAGGTAAGCGCATAGTCCCTCCTGCTAGCCCTCAATGACTAAGTGTATTTAAAATTGAGAGGTGGGCAACGACGTCAGGGGTGAGGTATACACCCTGATGGTAATTTGGACTCCGTGATTGTGCCCACCCCCAAGATCCTATATGTATGTGTAATGAGAGTGTGAATAATGTGAATGTCTAAGTTGTGGGATAAAATTGAGGCAGAGGCAGCCAGAAGGGGACGGGGGGGGGGGGGGGGGGGGGGGGGGGGGGTAGCCTCCTCTGCACCCTGGTGACATACCCCCACTCCAAGGCCCTGCATGTGTGGGTGGTTGTGGAGGAGCGGGAAGAGGGAGGCAGCTGGAGATGGGGAGGGAAGGAAGGGAGGGGCAGGTAACCCCTCCCTGGGGCCAGCTCCCCCGCTGACCCCAGTAGGCACTCCCACCCTCCGCGACCCGCCAGGGAAGGGGGCCCCAGGCCCATCAGACCGGGGCCCAGTGCAGTAGCGCCCCCCGGCTCCACAGAGCCCTGGACAGTCCACCCAACCCCACCACAGAGAAAACTGCACCCACCCCACCATCCACACATCTTCCAGACTACATAAGACGGTAAACGCCCAGGCTGAGATCTTCCTAAAGATCATTTTTAAAGTAAAAGACCACTTTGAGCCGTGTCTTTCTTGGCCCTGAAGAATCCGTTGTTGTCCCTGGCTCTCTTTCTCTGTCTCTCCCTCCCGCTCTGTTCCTGTGTAGGGCTGGGTGTCGTCACTGATTTCTAAAATCGATTCAATTCCGATTCGATTCAATTCAATTTGAATCTGGGAAATTTTGACAGTCAGAAATATTAGAATTCAGATCAGTACATTTACATATTTTTGTATCTATAAAAAGGAAGCTGACACACACAAGACTTTATCAAAGGTGTGAGCATCACAGCAGATGCCTTTGTGTCAAAGTAGCTGAGGATAAAACAGAAAAACATGAAGGTGATTTTCCTGGCCTGGGATTTTATAAAAAATATTCTGCAGTAGATCACAAACGAAAGAAAACAATTGATCAACTTATGAACGTTACCTCTGAAGTTACAGCGGTTTTATTAGAGACACGGCTAAGCGTTTTGCATTTTGCATAATTTTAAAAAGTTTAAATTTGTTCAGTATTGAACGGCAGAAATTAGGTTTTCTTTTCGGAAGTATGTAAAATGAAACAAAAAAAAAACAGCGGCCGACTGCGCTGTAAACAACGGTAGACTTGTGCGTAACAAGCAAGCGAATAATGCAGAAAACAGAATTTTAGACGGGAAACTGTTCTTGAAGTACAGAGAGAGAGAGAGAGAGAGAGCTGTGCATGAAGTGAGATTTTATCGTGGTGGAAGCAAAACAGGAAAAGTCAGTGGGAATTTATGACGATGTTTATGTGAAGCGTAGTTTGGATCTTCTTTGCTTCTGGTTCGGTCAGTATTGTTTAGAGAGAAATAAAACTAACAGCTTTAGAATCAGCGCAAAAAGGGCGTAAACACAAAGCGCGGACCCGCCGACAGATCAGAATCAGCGAGATGTCGGCTTTCAGGCCCGACCGTGTCCGTGCTGTCGGGTGAGAAAGGCAACATCTCACTGATTCTGATCCGTCGGCGGGTCCGCGCTGTGTGTTTAGGTCTTTGTGCAGAATCCGTGGACCTGCTCTCATTTACTGTTTTAGCTGTTTGGTGGTTGTTGAAATTTTGTGAGGTTTCACCTGAGATTCTGGCATTTCGGGCAAAATAAATTTATATTAAAAAATCGATTCAGGATTTTAATAAATCGGTTTCACGTTATCCAAGCCCGAATCAATTTTAATGGATAAATTGATTATAAAAACCCACCCCTATTCCTGTGCTACTGCGAGTGTAACTACCGCCCCTCGCGGGAGTTTGCTTCATTCTTCCTGGCCGCTGTTTACATCCCGCCAGACGCGGATGCGCAAGCAGCTCAGTGCGCACTCGCGGAGCAGATTCTCCACATGGAGCGGACATACCCGGACTCTCTCATCATTGCTCTTGGGGACTTTAACAAAGCCAATCTGAGCCATGAGCTTCCAAAATATAAGCAGTATATTAAATGCCCGACCAGAGAGGAGAGGACAATTAGACCACTGCTACAGCACGATCAGCGGGGCCTATCGCGCGGTGCCCCGCGCTTCACTCGGACTTTCTGACCACGCCATGATCCACCTTATCCCCACGTACAGACAGAGACTGAAGCTCTCCAAACCTGTCGTGAGGACTAAAAAACTGTGGAGCAACGAGGCTGTGGAGGAGCTTCGCACGTGTTTGGAGACCACAGACTGGGACACAATGAAGGCTGCTTCTAACAGCTTGGACGAGTTTACGGACACTGTCACCTCCTATATCCACTTCTGTGAGGACAGCATTGTGCCATCACGCACCAGGGTGAGTTATAACAATGACAAACCCTGGTTCACCCCTAAACTCAAAAAGCTGTGGCTGGAAAAGAGAAAGGCGTTCAGAAGCGGAGACAGGGACTGCTACAGAGAGGCCAAGTACAGGTTCACTAAAGAAGTGGACATTGCTAAACATCAGCACTCTGAGAAGATGCAGCAGCAGATCTCAGAGAATGACTCGGCCTCTGTGTGGAAAGGTTTTAGGAATATCACCAACTACAAGCCTAAAACCCCCCACTCCACTGATGACTTGCTCTTGGCCAACACCCTCAACGACTTCTACTGCCGTTTTGACGAGCCATCAGGCAGCCTTCACACATCCAACGGCCCCAACAATAGAGACACTTTGGACACTCATTCCCCCACCTCTCCCCCCTCCATAGAGCCATCACCACCTTCAAACTGTTCACCTACAACACCCCCCTCCTCACCCCACACAAAAGAGGATTTCACACCACCTCCTCCCACCACAACTCTTCATATTCATGAAGCAGATGTGAGGAAGCAGTTTAAGAATCTGAATGCTCGGAAAGCTCCCGGCCCAGACGGCGTGTCTCCTGCCACCCTCAGACACTGTGCAAACAAGCTGGCCCCAGTGTTTTCTGGCATTTTCAACTCCTCACTGCAGGCATGTCATGTGCCTGCCTGCTTCAAGTCCTCTACCATAATCCCTGTCCCCAAGAAACCTAGGATCACTGGACTAAATGACTACAGACCCGTGGCTCTGACATCTGTGGTCATGAAGTCATTTGAGCGCCTAGTTCTCTCCCATCTCAAGACCCTCACGGCCCCCCTCCTGGACCCCCTGCAGTTTGCATACAGAGCCAACAGGTCTGTAGACGACGCCATCAACATGGCCCTACACTTCATCCTGCAGCATCTGGACTCCCCAGGAACCTACGCCAGGATCCTGTTTGTGGACTTCAGCTCTGCCTTCAACACCATCCTTCCAGACCATCTCCGAGGCAAGCTTTCCCAGATGAATGTGCCTGATCCCATCTGCCGGTGGATCACTGACTTCCTGACGGACAGGAAGCAGCACGTGAGGCTGGGAAAGAATGTCTCGGACTCCCGGACCATCAGCACCGGCTCCCCTCAGGGCTGTGTTCTTTCTCCTCTGCTCTTCTCCCTGTACACCAACTGCTGCACCTCCACCCACCAGTCTGTCAAGCTAATCAAGTTTGCAGATGACACCACCGTTATTGGGCTCATCTCGGACGGGGATGAGTCTGCCTACAGGAGGGAGGTTGAACGTCTGGTGTCCTGGTGCAGCCACAACAACCTGGTGCTAAATGCCCAGAAGACAGTGGAGATTATTGTGGACTTCAGGAAGCACACAGCCCCACTCCCCCCCATCATCCTGACTGACACCCCCATCACCTCTGTGGACTCATTCCGCTTCCTGGGTACCACCATCACCCAGGACCTGAAGTGGGAGCCCACCATCACCTCCGTCATCAAGAAAGCCCAGCAGAGGATGTACTTCCTGAGGCAGCTGAAGAAATTCAACCTGCCAACACGGACGATGATGCAGTTCTACACTGCAATCATCGAGTCCATCCTCACCTCCTCCATCACCGTGTGGTACGCTGGAGCCACTATCAGGGACAAACAGAGACTGCAGCGTGTTGTGCGCTCTGCTGAGAAGGTGATTGGCTGCAGACTCCCATCTCTGCAGGACCTGTACACCTCCAGGACATTGCGGCGTGCAGCTCGGATCTCAGCTGACCCTTCTCACCCTGGACACAGTCTGTTTGACCTGCTCCCCTCAGGCAGGAGGCTCCGGTCCATTCGCACCAGAACCTCTCGCCATAAGAACAGTTTCTTCCCCTCTGCTGTTGGACACATGAACAATAACCATATGACTGTTCCCGCTACTAACACATGACCCTACGCTGTGTTCACTGCATCATTCCATGTTTGGCACTGATCACCACCTGCACTCATGTATATATCTTTCTACGCAGCACTTTTTATTCTTATTCTCATGTATATATCTCATGTATATCTCATGCACATATCTTTCTACATAGCACTTTTAATTCTTACTCTTATTTTTATTTTTCTATGACAGTATGTTTGCACTGAAGCACCGCAGCAATTTCCTAATGTTGTAAACCTGCTCAACATTTGGCAATAAACCCCTTTCTGATTCTGATTCTGATTCTGATTCCCCCTCTTCCCAGCGCAAAGCACAAGGCTTGCGTGCGGAGTGAAGCGGAAAAAGAGTGCGAGAGAGAGGGTGAGAGAAAGGGGGGAAAAACCCCATGACTCCAAATAAGGAGCCGGCTCACGTCGTTCACTTCAAATATCCGGCTCTAAGAGCCGTTTCGTTAGCTAACGACACATCACTAATGACTATGAAAGGCGGAAGAGGAAGTAGTTCCTTCCAATGTAGACAATCCAAATGATATAGTTTCTTTCCATTGTGTGCCTTTTTTATGATAAAATACAAATTTACCCTAAATTATTAAAATATAAATTTTTTAATGTGAAAATCAATTCTAGAAAGTAAATGACTGGTATCGGAGGAATCGATATTTCAATATCAATCCGCACATCACTATTGATTGGGCTTCCACACAAATGCAAAGGCAAGGCAAGGCAAATTTATTTGTATAGCACAATTCAACAACAAGGTGATTCAAAGTGCTTTACAGAGACATTAGAAACAAAAACAAATAAAAAGCATGATTTAAAATTGATTAAAACAAGCAAACAAACAAAACAGTATATAAAATCAAAACAGATAAAATCAGAACAGTAGATAAAATCAGTAGTTAAATGTAAGTTTTGAAATTTAAGCTTAAAAGTGTGGATTTGGTGTTTTATTCAAATGCAGCTGAGAACAGGTGAGTCTTCAACCTGGATTTAAATAAACTGAGTGTTTCAGCTGATCTGAGGCTTTCTGGGAGTTTGTTCCAGATATAAGGAGCATAAAAGCTGAATGCAGCTTCTCCGTGTCTGGTTCTGACTCTGGGAACTGATAAAAGATCGGATCCAGATGACCTGAGGGATCTGGAAGGTTCATACTGGGTCAGGAGGTCACTGATGTATTTTGGTCCTAAACCATTCAGAGCTTTATAGACCAGCATCAGAACTTTAAAGTCTATCCTCTGACGGACAGGCAGCCAGTGTAAAGACCTCAGAGCTGGACTGATGTGGTCCACTTTTTTGGTCTTAGTGAGGACTCGAGCAGCAGAGTTCTGAATGAGCTGTAGTTGTCTGACTGATTTTTTAGGTAGACCTGTAAAGATGCTGTTACAGTAATCAAGCCTACTAAAGATGAATGCATGGACTAGTTTTTCCAGGTCCTGTTGAGACATCAGATCTTTTATCCTTGAAATATTCTTGAGGTGATAGTAAGCTGATTTTGTTATTGTCTTAATGTGTTTTTCTAAGTTTAGGTCTGCATCCATCACTACACCCAAATTTCTCGCCTGGTTTGTGGTTTTTAGGTGTATAGATTGAAGTTCTCTGGTGACCTGTAATCGTTTTTCTTTGGCGCCAAAGACTATTACTTCAGTTTTGTTTTTGTTTAGCTGGAGAAAATTGTGGCATAACCAGTCATTGATTTCCTCAATGCATTTACCAAGAGCCTGCACAGGGCCTTGGTCTCCTGGTGACATTGTGATATATATTTGTGTGTCATCTGCATAGCTGTGATAGTTTATTTTGTTGTTGTTTATAATCTGTGCCAGTGGGAGCATGTAAATGTTAAACAGAAGGGGTCCCAAGATGGAATCTTGGGGAACTCCACATGTGATACTTGTCTGTTCAGATGTGAAGTTACCTATTGATACAAAGTATTTCCTGTTTTCTAAGTATGTTTTGAACCAGTTTAGTACAGTTCCTGAAAGACCTGCCCAGTTCTCCAGTCATTTGAGTAATATGTTGTGGTCAACTGTATCAAATGCTGCACTGAGATCCAGTAAAACTAAGACTGACATTTTTCCACTGTCTGTATTCAGACATATGTCATTAAACACTTTGGTCAGAGTGGTTTCAGTGCTGTGGTTCTGTCTAAAACCTGACTGGAAGGCATCGTAGCAGTTATTCTGTTTTAAGAAGTAACTGAGCTGTTGAGAAACTGCTTTTTCAATGATCTTACTTAAAAATGGGAGATTTGAGATCGGCCTGTAGTTGTTCATTTGTGTCTTGTCAAGATTGTCCTTTTTCAGTATAGGTTTGATTACAGCAGTTTTTAGTGGTTCTGGAAACACACCTGATAATAAAGAAAAGTTGACGATCTGTAACAGGTCTGACTCTAAAGTCTTTGAGACCTTTTTGAAAAAACTTGTTGGCAGGACATCTAAACAGCAGGAGGAGGAGTTCAGTTGACCTAAGATGTCCTCCAGGTCTTTGCTGTTAATCGGGTGAAACTGTTTCATGGTGTTTAAACAGTTTTTTGGTGGACACAGTACATTTCCTGGATCTGCTGTTGATGTACCAATTGCTTGTATAATTTTTTGGATTTTTTCCGTGAAGAATTTGGCAAAGTCATTGCAGGCCATGGTCGAATGAAGTTCAGCTGCCACTGACACAGGAGGGTTTGTTAGCCTGTCAACTGTAGAAAATAAGACCCGAGCATTATGGCTGTTTTTAGTGATGATGTCAGAGAAGTAGGACCTCCTTGCACTCCTCAGTTGTAAATTATAATTGTGAAGTTTCTCTTTATAGATGTCATAATGAACCTGGAGGTTTGTTTTTCAGCTTTCCTACACTCTCTTTTTTCATTTTTCACCAGTGTGGAGTTTCTCCATGGAGACTTTTTCCTTCCAGAGATAACCTTCACCTTAATGGGAGCAATAGTGTCCATTACATTTAACATTTTAGCATTGAAGCTATTGACGAGCTCATTGACTGACCCTCTGGACAGGTCAGGTGTTAATGGGAAGACCTGGTTAAAAATTGCACTACTGTGTTCAGTTATACACCGTTTTGTGATCACTGTTGTTGATATATTTATGTGGGCTGAGATTTTACTTTCAAAGAAAACACAGTAATGATCAGACACGCCCACATCAGACACAGTAACCTTTGAAATGCTCAGGCCCTTGGAGATCAGTAGGTCAAGAGTATGTCCTCTAGAAGCATCGGCAAAACTTCCTTCCAAGCCAAATACTAGAAAATATGATGAAGCATATCTTGCTTTGGCTTCACCTGCACTACTGCCAAGGTAGGTATCCCTGACAGAATTAGTTTCCCCTGCATCAGGAGCACGAGCTAATGAAAATGTTATTATTAGTATTATTATTATTATTATTACCTCTAATGACACATGTTGTCATAGGAAGGTGGGGTACACCCTGCATTCAGGTCTTCTATTCCTCTGAACACAGATCATGATAGACACATTCAAACAAAGAAGCTATAACTGACTAGTATGGACAAGTTAGGAGGAAATTCCTACAAGTCACATGCCCTAAAACTGAAAGCATGTTTATATAAAAAAAAAAAAAAGAGTCATACTCAGTCTACTTCAGTGGAGGCAACACCAGAGAACCACTACCTTTACGACACAATTGGATATTCAGGTATGCTAACTTTGTCTAATCATTTCAATACGGTAGGAAAAACAATGATTAAACGCAATTGGTATATAGTCCAATATCCTGGTATATATTCCCAACTACCTGTTTTATTCACAGATAGTCGGTGCAAAAAACATGAGCTTCTTTAGGAAAATTATCAAATCTATGTTTGGTAAGCAGTTTTTTTTAAATGTAACATGTTTATGGCTTACATATTTGTGGTGATTTACTTGTTTGTTTGCAGCTCTGCTTTAATAAGTTCATAAATTTTGTTTTCTTTCTTTTTTTTCCTTTCTTTTTTTTAAATTTTGCTCTCAGTGTGTTTTCTTGCATGTCAAGCTCTTTGGGCTTTTTCATATAATATTACTCTTTACAAATAAAACTTGCCTGACTGAAATACTGAATAGTTTTTTGAGGTGTGTACACCAAAGCTGCTAAAAAAAAAATCCTGGATTCTCATCTTAACTTGATCTTGATCAGTCATTGAATTTTGCAAAGTGATTTTATAATGGAAAAAACCGATGATGTACTTTTAATCTGAACATCGCAAATGATAACATTTCATTTAACATAAGGGAGTAAATTATATGAGTAACATTGAATATGGAAAAGTGTTGTCAACATGTTGCTAGAATGTCATAATTTAATTGCAGGTACTCCCCCTTCACCTCCCCCTTCACCTCCTCCTTCACCTCCCCGTAAGAAATTTAAAATTTAATATAAAATTCTTTAAACTTTAAGATTAAACCAACACATAACGATGTATAATGAATTTAAAACAATTTCCTTCTCGTGTGATCCACACAATTAACATGTTCATTTTACAGTTTTACGGGAAGAAGAAAGGAAAATACCATGGAAGTGAGTATTATGGGCGTGGTTTATTCTTTGTATTCTAGAACTTAAATGTGAGTTATGTTTTTAACACGTTTGCCATTTGATGTCAGTCTCAGACTATATAATGTGTAAATGTATCAGTAGAGAGATTCAAACCTCCAATGTGCAGCTGTATTGCTGGCAATGAATCATGGTGCTGAGAGTGCACTGAGTGCTGAAATAAAGGTATTACATTAGGAATTCACAGGATTAGTTATTTTCTGCTGTTGCTTCTACCTTGCCTCTTGGTGTTATACTTCTTATAATCTTTATAGATCATCATCGCATTTTCCTCTTATGTCTCTGACAATCAGGCCAATGAGTTACATGATACGTCAAAGCAAACTTTTATTTAACAAAATCACATGCCTTGTCTTTCTAGTTTATTTTGTATTCCTTGGGTTAGTTAGTTTCCCTCATGTCCAGCAATAAAGCTGGTTTTAGTTCACTTTTCATCTCCAACAGTCTCCATTCGCGTTCTACATTCCTGCCTGCCACACACAGATCCTGCCAGACACATACAAACAAAGAATCTATAACAGACTAGTTTGGACAAGTGAGGAGGAAATTCCTGGAAGCCAGAAGAAAATGAAAGCATGCTTAAAGGGCTGTGCGATATGACCAAAATCTCATATCCTGATATAAGAATTCTGTCGTCCCGGTAACGATATAAATCACAAAAATGTAACATTTTCTGTAAATTCTGTGAATTACAGCTTGTCTTGCGGGAAGTGTTTCCAGCTGCGCATCATGTAGCTGGAGTCGAGTGTTTTAACTGATGCATGAAACGATACATTTTTAGACATAAGTTGTAACGGCCGCCGTTTTCTTTGTGAGTATTTATTACACGGCGTGCTGCGGGGAAAGCCTGTTCTAACATTTGAGCCTGGTGGCTCTTTTTTACTTTTCATCCGTAAATAATGTGCTCTTTCACGTGATTCGGTTTATTTTGAAAAGTCTCAGCAGGATCTTGAGCTTTATTGTGAAAGGTTTATGTGGAACATAAACAAGCAGACGCAATGCTGTTTATGTTGGCGCTTGTCCATCCATATATATATATATATCTCCATATATATATATATATATATATATATATATATAAAAGAAGTCATACTCAATCTCCATCAGTGGAGGCAACATCAGAGAACCACTTCCTTTACGGCTCAACTCTGGTATGCTAGCAACAAGGTGACTTGAATTTGGCTAGCTTTGCTGATGCTTTAGCAGTTGTGAGAAATGTAAAGACATTCACAGATGGGGATTATACCAAAAAATTTGTGCTTGATGTTGCCAATGAACTTCTTGATGACTTTTCGGATAAAGACAAGATAATCAAACAAATAAAAGACATTCCTCTGTTTGCAAGAACTGTTCACAATTAATGGCAAATCAAATGGCAAAACACAAGTGAAGGACATAAATGCATCCATTCTTTTCTCTTGATTTGCATGAGTCAACAGACGTAAGCCATTTATCTCAGTTCAGCGTGATTGCAAGGTATGTTGTTGGTGTCACACTAGGTGAGGAAAGCCTTGCTGTTTTGCCTATGAAAGGGACAACAAGAGGGGAGGATTTATTCAAGTCTTTCACTGAGCTCACCAAAGAAAAGAATTACTGATGAGTAAACGTATTTTGGTCTGTACTGATGGTGCTCTGTGCATGGTGGGGAAAAACAGAGGATTCGTAGCGCTTCTTCGTGAACATGAAAAGAGAGCCATCCTAAGGAGGCACTTTTTCTCAGACGTGTGGCAAGCAGCTTGGTGAGGTGATGTCGCTGGTCATTCAGGTGGTCATCTTTATTGGTGCCCGAGGTTTAAATGAACGCCAGTTTAAAACACTGCTGAATAAAGTTGGGAATAATTATCTTGGTGTTCTTCTGCACAGCAATATGCATTGGTTGTCAAGTGCTCAGCTGTTTCACCTCTTGTCTGAGCAAAATCCGGACTTTTCTTGAAATGAAAAATGTTGAGCATCATGAGTTAGCTAACACTGAGAGGCGCCTTAAGTTCTACTATCTTGTGGACATGACTGAACATGTGAAAATGCAAGGCGTTGGAAATACAGTCTTATCCCTTCAACAAGCAGTGTTTGCGTTTGAATCAAGCTAGAACTCTTTGTCAACGACATTGAAACAGGTCGTTTACTACACTTTGAAAAACTGGGAGAGTTTAAAGATGCATTGGAGATGGTCTGTTAAAATGCCATCTGCCTGTCTAAGGATGGTCTGTTCTAGTAGTTCTTGAGTGTTTATAGGAGCTGCCATGCCCATAATCCTCCCTGCTTTCTTATCAAAGTTGAAATCTGATCTTTTGCTTTTACAGTTAAATTACCTTACCTCAGGATAACAATCAGGCAGAAAGTGATAACCACCATCATGAAGCTACATTTGTGTGACTCTGGTTTTTAGCATTATTAAGCCAGCCAATGCACCCCTCAAGTGTTTTGTTTGCTTATTGTGTTATTTTGTGTGCGTTCATGCCACTGTTGTGTAAATTTTATGTGCATACTCAATCATATTTAATTTTCTTATTGACCAGTGAAAGAGAGCGAGACCTGCAGCTTGTCAGAGATTACAAGCCTCACAAAGATGTTGAGCATCTCAGAATTCTGCTTTATGGACCACCAGCTGCTGGAAAGTCCAGCTTCATCAACTCTGTCGACAGTACTTTAAGAGGCAAAATCACAGCTCGAGCTTTGGCAGCAAATGCCTCCGAAAGTTTCACCATTGCAGTATGTATAAGGATGTATCTATTCTTATCATAGTCACTGTTAGAGGGTTACAAAAAACACATTTCCTACAAGGCTTTCTAGGACTACAGGAGGACACTGCAGCGGTAACTGCTTTGTAGAAATTGAACTAGAAAAGTAGGATAGAATAGTGTAAACTATTCTGGAAATACCAAATTGTTTAGGTTCTTTAATATCTGGCACTGATATAACAACACTATATATTTTTTTTATTTATAGTACAGGACATATAAAATTCAGAAAGGAAATCCAGACACCTTTTACCCTTTTGTCTTCAATGACACCATGGGGCTTCAGTCCAGTGACGAAGGAATTCGCGTGGAAGACATCAAACTTGCCATCAGTGGACATGTCAAAGAAGATTACAGGGTATGATGTTTTCTTTCAGATGCTTGTACACAGTCTGTGATACAGAAATTGTATCATGCAAAAAAGTTTCAGTGATTTTGCTTTTTTTTCCCCCAGTTCAAACCCACATCTCTCTTGCATGAATCGGATCCTAACTGCAACAGTTCTTCTGTTTTCAGTCATTTTGCTCTTGCATTTTTTTTCCAGTTCAATCCCAAATGCCCCTTGCCTGAAACAGATCCTAACTACAGAGGCTCCTCCACTTTTGATGACAAAGTCCACATTCTGGTTTTTGTCATTTGTGCTAACACAGTGGACTTAATTGGTGATGCCACTTGGAGAAAGATGAACGATATCAGAGCAGCAGCTCGTGACAAACGTGAGAGCAGATGTTGTTCTACAAGCATACAGTGGGGCAAAAAGGTATTTAGTCAGCCACCGATTGTGCAAGTTCCCCCACCTAAAATGATGACAGAGGTCAGTAATTTGCACCAGAGGTACACTTCAACTGTGAGAGACAGAATGTGAAAAAACAAATCCATGAATCCACATGGTAGGATTTGTAAAGAATTTATTCGTAAATCAGGGTGGAAAATAAGTATTTGGTCAATAACAAAAATACAACTCAATACTTTGTAACATAACCTTTGTTGGCAATAACAGAGGTCAAATGTTTACTATAGGTCTTTACCAGGTTTGCACACACAGTAGCTGGTATTTTGGCCCATTCCTCCATGCAGATCTTCTCGAGAGCAGTGATGTTTTGGGGCTGTCGTCGAGCAACACGGACTTTCAACTCCCGCCACAGATTTTCTATGGGGTTGAGGTCTGGAGACTGGCTAGGCCACTCCAGGACTTTCAAATGCTTCTTACGGAGCCACTCCTTTGTTGCCCGGGCGGTGTGTTTTGGATCATTGTCATGTTGGAAGACCCAGCCTCGTTTCATCTTCAAAGTTCTCACTGATGGAAGGAGGTTTTGGCTCGAAATCTCACGATACATGGCCCCATTCATTCTGTCCTTAACACGGATCAGTCGTCCTGTCCCCTTGGCAGAAAAACAGCCCCATAGCATGATGTTTCCACCCCCATGCTTCACAGTAGGTATGGTGTTCTTGGGATGCAACTCAGTATTCTTCGTCCTCCAAACACGACGAGTTGAGTTTATACCAAAAAGTTCTACTTTGGTTTCATCTGACCACATGACATTCTCCCAATCCTCTGCTGTATCATCCATGTGCTCTCTGGCAAACTTCAGACGGGCCTGGACATGCACTGGCTTCAGCAGCGGAACACGTCTGGCACTGCGGGATTTGATTCCCTGCCGTTGTAGTGTGTTACTAATGGTGACCTTTGTTACTTTGGTCCCAGCTCTCTGCAGGTCATTCACCAGGTCCCCCCGTGTGGTTCTGGGATCTTTGCTCACCGTTCTCATGATCATTTTGACCCCACGGGATGAGATCTTGCGTGGAGCCCCAGATCGTGGGAGATTATCAGTGGTCTTGTATGTCTTCCATGTTCTGATGATTGCTCCCACAGTTGATTTTTTCACACCAAGCTGCTTGCCTATTGTAGATTCACTCTTCCCAGTCTGGTGCAGGTCTACAATACTTTTCCTGGTGTCCTTCGAAAGCTCTTTGGTCTTGGCCATGGCGGAGTTTGGAGTCTGACTGTTTGAGGCTGTGGACAGGTGTCTTTTATACAGATGATGAGTTCAAACAGGTGCCATTCATACAGGTAACGAGTGGGGGACAGAAAAGCGTCTTACAGAAGACGTTACAGGTCTGTGAGAGCCAGAGATTTTCCATGTTTGAGGTGACCAAATACTTATTTTCCACCCTGATTTACGAATAAATTCTTTACAAATCCTACCATGTGAATTCATGGATTTTTTTTTCACATTCTGTCTCTCACAGTTGAAGTGTACCTCTGGTGCAAATTACTGACCTCTGTCATCATTTTAAGTGGGGGAACTTGCACAATCGGTGGCTGACTAAATACTTTTTTGCCCCACTGTATATGATGTCACAATTTCATATACTAGAAAAACATGAGATAAAATGATTGCATTGGTTTCTGTATTGGCAGAGATCCCACAAATAGCCATTCTGACACAAATTGATGAAGCTTGTCCTGAAGTCAAAAAAGACATAAAGAACGCCTACAGGAGCAAGCACTTGAAAAAGCTGGTATGTTCACAGAAGTAACGTTCATGAGTTTGTAGACAGTTTACACATGAATGTAACATCTATAATTCAGCTGTACATTTCAGTATATTTGTACAGAAACCTCAGCTGGAATCAGTACAAATAATTCAATAAGTAATTTAGAATTATATCACTAGTGCAACAATATAGTTTCAGTTTTTAAAAATTTAATATTGTTTAACTTAGATGGAAACAGTGAACGTGAACCTGGGACTTCCACTGAACTGCATCTTCCTTGTGAAGAACTACCACAAAGAAATCGAGACAGATGACGCTGTGGATTCACTGATACTGAGTATACTGAAAAAGATCATTGACTATGGAGAGGACTACCTGAATGACCAGAATAATCGTAACCTGTCACCAATGTGTGAGGGGGGCAGAAAATGAAAATGTTCAGTTACTCTTCAGGTGATTTTGCTTTGCTATTGCTGCAATCATAGTCATAGTAGTCATAGCAATCATAATCACACAAAAAGTTACTTTCATCAGAAACTTTAACCTACTGAATTTTATCTTGTTCTTACTTTCTGTAACTTTTTTCTTTCTCAAATTAAATCCAAATAAACTTCAAGTTGTTTATCTTAAGAAAATCAATAAATGTACTTTTTGTTATTTATTGTACAGTCAAAATGGTAACTGCAGCAATGATGACAGATATATGCCTGTAACCTGTTGATCAAAAGCTAAAAATGTTACGGTTCTGGGGGTCAGTTTGACCCAGCATTTTGAGTTTCTTTGTTTTACGTTTATTTTGCCATTATGGATTGGTTTTTAATACTCTTGTGCTTTGTTGATTATTATTATGTGGATGCAGTAGGCATCCACACTATTGAGTTCCTGTTTCTTTATTGTGTGAATGCCTCACAGGCATCAGATATTGAACCCAGGCCACCTTGAGACCAGGGCCTGGGCTCGAATCTGGCTCATGGAAACACAGTTCAACTTTGTTTCAACTCTTTTCAGTACAAATATCAGCATCTTTACCCCTTTTCAGCAGAAGTTTTGGCTTTTCACCTCTTTTCAGCAAAAAATTCTGCTTCTTCAACTGTTTTCACCATAATTTTCAGTTTCTTCACCTCCTTTCATCATATAATTGCTACAACTATGTGCCTCACAGGCATTCACACTGTTGAGATCCTGTTTCTCTTTATTCTTTATTTTTCTTTTTCTAGTTTCTTCTGTACGTTTTTTGCCGCTTAACCCTTTAAGACCTACCATAGAACCAAGTTCGCCAGAGCTTATATTATATTTTTACATGCTGTAGTGCCAATTCTGGGAGCATTTCAAGTTGATATACATCAATACAACCATTAGTCCAAATTTTAATAATATGTCTGCATTAAGTGCATAGTAATTACATAAATTGCAAAAAAGTGCAATAAACTACAAAAAATTGAAAATCGTTTTTGTTTTTTTTAACATATATTTCTAATTAGAGAAATTTAAGAGGCTTATCCCTCAAAACTGTAAATACAAAAGAAGTTGCACAAAATAGTTTCCCACCACAGGAATTTTTTTAAAGTGTTTTCTTAGTTTTATTTTTGAAATACACCAATTTTTATATACTGCAGGAAAAACGAAAATAAATATTATACTGCAAATTTGCAAAAAAAAACTGCATATGCATCAAAATAAACTATTTCCAGCAGTGCAATATGAGTCCTAAGCATCCCAGAAACGACACAGAAAGTCATAAAGTCAAAGATAACTTTTAAAAACACCAGTATAGGCTCATAAGGCCCTCATGGTAAAAAAAAAACTACATTTCCGTAGGAAGTGTTACGAACAGCTGATCGGATCGGCAAAGCGTGTTTCTGGAATATTATGTTTTTCTTGCTGCAAGTGCTTTTTATGCAGTTTTTGCAAAGCCATATGTTGAAGGAAACTGTGACTTAGGACAAGCTGATGGCATAAGATGTAAGTACAACTCCTCCGGTTTCATATGCAAAAAAAATGATTGCGCTGGCTTACGTGGTTGCAGAGCTACCGGGATTTAAAAATAGTTACGCAAAACAGAGCATACCCCTTTAAAGGGTTTACTAGTCCCTCAGTCCCTCACATGAGAATGTGGGCCCTACAGATCTAACCTTTAACTACAATTTTTGTGTGAAGGAAACCATGTTTACAGGCTATGTGTTGGTGATGCAATTAAACCGGGCTGTTGGGAAAATGTTGAATATTACTGTGAGCCTGTGTATTCAATATGAAACACATCCTGTGTTAAAATCAGTATCACTCCTTTCACAGAAAAGAAGGATTGACCACATGATTTACAGCAGCACCTCTGGAATCTGTTGATCCAGGCCTGACCTCCATGACGCTCCAAGGCTAATGTGTTGTTTTTCTCTAAGAGTGCTTGTGAAGGATTCAGCACGGACAGACAAGTGACATTAGAGCACACGTGCAGTGATTAAAGGACATTTTTAATGTTGGGCTCATTATCTGACTACTATTAAGCTCATAGTGATGACATGAGTAAGTGACATAAATTAAGGAAAGTCACTGATTCCAGTATTTTGGAATAAACGCATGGGATGATACATGATTTGCGGCAAATTATAGCAATAGTAGTGGGTTGAATGACTTGGAAAAAAAAAAAGAAACTGCATATAATGCTTGTCTCTGTAGTGCTGAATACTTTATGATCTACAGTTGTTTGCAATTGTGAAGTTTGATTTACCTTAAACATTTGTCTTCTAGGATACAGGCTCCAATACAGGAGCTGGGAGTTGAACAACTTAAAGGTGAAAATCACTGGCTAAAGTTTTTCTTATGACAGGATTGCAGGCTTGGAGTAAAGCTGTTCTGAGGGACAAGCCCTGCGAATCTTTAAGAGAGAATGTGCAACTTTCTTGTGTATGTCTAACTGTGTGAAACTGACACATGGCAAGGGCCATGTGGCAAAAGAGGGTTTTCTGGGGAGGTGTCATTGTTTAAATTACTGGTGGAATGAGGTGAAATGATGGAAGAAGAGACTGAGATGCAGATGCAGACTAACGGTGTGTTCACACCGAACGCGATAGATGCCAACAGAGCGTCAGGTTTATATGTAAAGTCAATGGAAAAGCGAGATGACACGCGATTGCGGCTCCCGCAAAAATTCAGAAGCAGATTTGCGTCACAAAAATGCGTCTGCCGCGTTTGACTCGCGAAAAAAACCACGCACGTGAGTTTTTGTGTTGCATTTTGTGCATACGCGCGTTTCGCGTCTACCGCTCAAGTTGGAAAAATCTGAACTCCATCGTCAAATCGCACCGCAACAACCAATCAGGAGCCTGGTGACGTGGCTCTGACCTACAGTGGGGCAAAAAAGTATTTAGTCAGCCACCGATTGTGCAAGTTCCCCCCCCTAAAATGATGACAGAGGTCAGTAATTTGCACCAGAGGTACACTTCAACTGTGAGAGACAGAATGTGAAAAAAAAAATCCATAGTAGTTCCGTAGTTTGTGTTTATCTATAAATTTGTCAAGTCTATTAATGAAACCTTTTTCCAGTGTTTTTTAAAATTGTGAAAGTAGAGAAACAGGCCCGTAATTTGTGAGTTGGTGTCTAGCTCACTTTTTAAACAGTGGTATTACTTTAGCTGTTTTCATTTGTGTTGGGAATGCACCAGTTTGTAGAGACAAATTGAAAATGTATGTTAAGGGTTTAGAGATGCCATCGATCACTTTCTTAACAATTTCCATATAAATGTCATCAAAGTCTGTAGAATTTTTGGTTTGTGATTTCCCAACATATCAATGATTTCCTTTTCTTCTACCACCGTTTTGAGTGGTTGGATTTAAACTATTAAAATTTTATGAATTATCACAAGTCTAGAAGACTTTTGTATACTAATGCTTATGATTTCAACTGTCAAAACTGGAATGAATTTCATGTTGGTTATGTGTCTCCTCAGACAATCCCACCTTATGTTAATAAATGTAATTCTTGCACGGCACAGACTTTTAAACCTTTGAAGGGTAAGTAGTAAAAACTGAAGTGGGCAATATTTAATGTCAAAGCACAGTAACACAAAGAAAAAGCTCTGTGGAGTATCTAAATGAATCAGTTAGAAATAAAGACCTGAAATAAGTTTCTATGTGAGCCTCTTAAAATCAGCTGACTCTCTTTCTTTAAGTCATGAAAATATAACATCACAACAATGTGACTTGTAGGTAAACTGTGTGACTGACTGTAATGTAGATGTCCAAGCCTAATATGCAAAACGTCAGCTGTACTTAGTGGATAGTTTTAAATAATATGTGCTTGATGTTAAATGAGTGCATGTGGATTATTATCTGTGGCTTAGCTACACTGATAACACTTGTTGGCTTTAAAGGAAGGGGACAAAGGTGAGTGATAGCATTTTTAAATAAAGTCTTTGAGTTTGATTATATTATTTTTATTTTAAAAAGATAATCTTAGTCAGTCTAATTAGTAATTATTATTCAACACAGTACTGCAGAATATGAGTTGAACCATCCCTCATTCTTTAAATTTCAGCTTTCTTCTTTTCCGTCGTCAGACAGAATGTTTTACATTTATAGTTCTCCAAATACTTCGAGGGTTTTGGAAAGACTTTCAAAGTTTTTTTTTATTTAGACACTGGTGGCTTTTTCATATATTTCTGACTATTTCCTGTACCTGACAAATAAAATAAAGTCAGGTGAGTAATATCACCTTTATCAAACCCCTTTTGCAAAGGGACACACTTTTGTTATTACAGAACTTCTGTAATAAAGGGTTTACACTCACTCCTCCTGTGTATCTAGCTATACGTCCCTGAGTTTGAGCACCTGAAAGGAAGGAGAACGGAGCAGTCGAGCAAGATTATTTTCTGGACATTTAGCTTCTATAGATGAAGGAAAAATAAATTGACTTGTTAGTGTGTAATAAACTAGTTATCTGATTGAATTAATCATGGATAAATATGCTGGGATAAAACTAATGTTAGTAAAACTCAGTCTAGGAAACCTTTTTCTTAAAGTAAGAGACCACCAGCATAAAAAAAAAAAAACAGGCACATAATAAACCTGCACCTTAAAACATATTGTACAACATGCATGCATTGCATACTCTAAATGTTGGATCTGCAGTTTGCACCATTATGAGATTTTGTGTTAAACACAGCTCCACACCTGGAGGTGCTAAATCATAAAACAGTATGTGACAGATTAAAATTAGGGGTCATTAGTGGTTTTGAAACATGCAAAGAACTCGCTCTTTCATTTATTTTACATATATTCCTCACACAACTATTCATCAACATGTGTTCTAATGAGACACTAGCTTGAGAGAGTCTGGACAAAAAGCACAGTGACACGTCCTCCTTTATTAAGAAGAAATAAGGAAAATACACATAAGGTTTAACTAAAAAAAACAAGAATGTTTTACTGTTTTAAAACAAAGCATCGCGAAGGCCCACGGTGGGTGTTGACGCGATGTGATTTCTGCCCAGTGCTCTGAATGTCAAAGTGAAGAAATTCAATGAAGCGCGGGTAAACGGCGGGAGTAACTATGACTCTCTTAAAAGGGAAACATTTTCAGAAAGTAACCGTTTCTACAAGAAAGTGTGGACTTCAGCTAAAACCAAAGCCTAAGATTAGCCCTAACTTGAGTTGCCATGGATGTTAAATGCTTAATTATACCGACTAATTTCTTCATTGTTATTAATATGATTGTAATTCTTATATTTAAAGAAATGTCTCTTAACTTATGCCAATGATGAGCAATTTTGCTTCTGTAATTATACCATTTTTAACTATTGACCATTCATGATTTCTTCAAATTAGCTTAGTATTTGCTTTGTTATATTATATTCAAAAAATGTCAAGTTCCCAAACCATTGGAGAGTTCTGGTAATGCTCTCATAGCTACAGAGACATTTGATGGTATGGTAACTTAAAGCCTGTGAAATTCTATAAGACTTAAAGCCGATGATTTGTATTTTTTTTTTTTTTTTTTTCTTAAATGACATCAGAAACAGCAGTATGCGACATTACGTGATGGCAGAGCTTCAGTTCATCCTTTGTCATTTTTTTTTTTTTTTTTTTTTTTTTTTTTTTTTTTTAATAAATACGACAGGGGGAATGAATGAGAGAAAGAGGGGGAGAGAAAGAAAGAAAACCAAAGGGGAGAAGAGACTGTGAGAAGGGGGGGGAAGAGAGAGAAAAAAAAAAAGAACTCCTGGGTCACCTGTATGGAGAAAAAAAAAAAAAAAACAAACAAAAAAAACAAACAGAGGAGACAGCAAACAACAAAGAGCAACATAATAATAGAGAAAACAAAGCACCATCACAATAAACTAGCTAGTCATAGATATCAATATTTACTAAATAATAAACGATATTGTGCAGCACGCAAGATAGACAGCGCACAGTGTGCTTTGAGGCAGCAGCCAAGAAAGCTTTAGTCCGCGTCTGTGAATACCCATGTGTGCATACCTGTGTGGATCAGCATGCTTGCATTCCAAAGGTTTCTCCATGTAATGATCTGCTAGGGAGTGTGGGGGGGGCCACAGCCCCGTCCTCCAGGGTGTGAAGCGGGTATGGAGGAGATCAAAACTCCAGACATCCAGAGGCCCCCAGAACACAAGAGACCATGGAAGACCAACAGAGGGGCAGCCGCGCCACTGTTCCAGTAAGAGCTGAGGAGAGTCCCAGATGAGGGCTCGCCCAGCAGCCGCGGAGCAGAAGTCAGGGGGAGTTGCAGTGACGCGCCCGTGAGCTCCGCCGGCCCCCAGCTGCGCCTGAGTGACCGAGCCCCAGGCCGAGAGGCCGGGGGCACCCCACCTCCAAAGGGGCCCGAGCGAGCCCCAGGCCCCGACAAGCGGCCGCCAAGGAGTGAGCCGGTGTGTACCCGGACGCCCACCCCCAGACACAAAGAACCACCAACACACCGACACCTGAGGGAGTCCGCCACCGGCAGGGGAAGTGGTGGTGGGTGGAGATAGGCCTCCAAACCTTGGAGGGCCTGAGGTGTCCCCAGAGAGGTGGCGTCTGATACCCAACCTGACATATAGACACAGACATACAGGCACACACAGACACAAACATCCATTCCCACCCTCATGCTCTCATATGCACTCACTCCACACTCAACCAACGTGGAGACAGACATAAAGAGACGCTGTACACACAATCACACTCCCCAAGCGTACTCTACAAACCGGGTCTAGGTACCCTTGCCCCTGGAGGGGGGAATTGCACCCAGACCCAGGTGGTGTTACCCTTTTCCCTGCGGTGGGGAGAGGCAGACCACCCCGACTCCGCAGTAGCAGGGAGGCCCCACACCCCAGACCGCAGTCGGACGGCCAACTCCTCCTACTAGCCCTCCCGCTCCAGCAGGCCGCAGAGAATGGGGGTGGGAGAAGACTCCAAACCTCCCTCCACCCGCTCATTGTAGTGTTGATGCATATGTGTTCTAAGGTGCAATTAAAACCCAGGAGGGCATGGAGCTACCTGCCAAGGAGCAGCAGGTAAGCGCATAGTCCCTCCTGCTAGCCCTCAATGACTAAGTGTATTTAAAATTGAGAGGTGGGCAACGACGTCAGGGGTGAGGTATACACCCTGATGGTAATTTGGACTCCGTGATTGTGCCCACCCCCAAGATCCTATATGTATGTGTAATGAGAGTGTGAATAATGTGAATGTCTAAGTTGTGGGATAAAATTGAGGCAGAGGCAGCCAGAAGGGGACGGGGGGGGGGGGGGGGGTAGCCTCCTCTGCACCCTGGTGACATACCCCCACTCCAAGGCCCTGCATGTGTGGGTGGTTGTGGAGGAGCGGGAAGAGGGAGGCAGCTGGAGATGGGGAGGGAAGGAAGGGAGGGGCAGGTAACCCCTCCCTGGGGCCAGCTCCCCCGCTGACCCCAGTAGGCACTCCCACCCTTCGCGACCCGCCAGGGAAGGGGGGCCCAGGCCCATCAGACCGGGGCCCAGTGCAGTAGCGCCCTCCGGTTCCACAGAGCCCTGGACAGTCCACCCAACCCCACCACAGAGAAAACTGCACCCACCCCACCATCCACACATCTTCCAGACTACATAAGACGGTAAACGCCCAGGCTGAGATCTTCCTCCACCTCTCCTGTATCTCCCCCTCCTGCAGAGAGTTCCTGAAGAGAAGAAAGCTCCTGCAAGATGTGACCATCCCCCCCACCAGTTGAAGAGCCCCCCAGGCGGCTCGACGCACCGGCGGCACCCTGCTCCAGGGCCGGGCCCCCATGCACCCACCCGCCCACAACCCCGGCAACACACCAACCAGGACCCAAGCCCCCGAGGCCCGGCCCGGGCCCCAGCCCAGAGACGGAGCGCCCCCAGAACCTCACGCCCATCCCGGACCCACCCAGGGGCAGCCAGGTTGCCAGGTCAGTAACCCACGTCCGTCAGCACAGACCCTCCCCTAGCCCCGCTGCACGCAGCCGCGAGGAAACAGTCACCTGAGAGCCAACAGAGCCCCCAACTGGACGTGACCGCTACCCCGGGTTGAGCCCCCCAAGGAAGATGCCTCCGGGGAACCCCCCGACGCCCTAAGCCTGTCCCTACCCCCTCACCAATCACAACAGTGAAGGCGGGACCAAACTATGACCCCCCACCCCCTCTAGGTGATGGAGCTGATAAAAGGGGCCCAGAGCAATTGATCTAATGTGGTGGCAGAGGCTGTGTCAAGACTAATGTAATCTAATAGATAATTTCTATATTGGTTAGAATTAAGATTATTTTTATTTGTATTTTTAAAAAAGTCCAAAGTATGTGTCAGTAAATATAGCATTTGGACATCCACATAACTTTATTAAAGAATTCACCAATATATTCTTTGACCTTCATATTTCATAATAGCTGAAAATTTACTAGAATTGCTTCAAGGCAGACCGAAAGTCTTCTTCCACGACTTCATTCAATTGTTGGCTTCAGTTATGGCCAGAGCCACTCTCCAGTTGGCCTGCCAGTACCTGTCAGCTATCTCCAGAGTCCTACAAGCTGACCAAGCCCAGGAGCACTCCTTTTGGCTTTTGTCACCACCATCTGGTTCAGAGATTAAACACATGACAAAAGAAACCAATCACAATGGCACCACAGCTCTGTGCAGCCTACGGTGTCCTAGTGCCACATTAACACCCTTATGATGTTTGTTATGGAATCGGCACAGAAGTTCAATAACAGAACAACACTCAGTTTCAGTTCTGGCAGACCATTCCTCCTGATCAGCTTCTCCAGGTCTCATTGCCCTTTGACTGTGGCACTCAGGGGTGGAAGCCTTGGGAATCCAATCCCCATGAATTTCATTTTGCTTTTCTGGTAAATTGGGCTGTGAAGTTTTAAAATGAACTGCAAACGCTTGGTGAGTGTCTTTTGAAGTGGGTTTAATAATACATTGCAATATGGAGAAACACTCTGGTCAAACACCAAAGTAGTCTCTGAAGATGGGTGTGGTTCGTTGTCTTATATGCTCTGACCAAACTCATAGAAAATTCCTCAGCACATCACTCGTGTTGAGGCCATTTAGAGATTTAAAAACAAACAAAAGAAATTTTTTTAAAAGGATTCTAAAATGTACAGACAGCCAGTGAAGGGAAATTGTCAAGAACGTAGTATTGATGAGGCTTTTTTGCAGAATGAATAATTTGAAAAGATCAGCTACAAACAAGAACATCATCAGTGTAAGTGATATAGTGCATGTTGAAACTCCTGAAAAGTATTAAATTATTAAATATTTATTTTTACTGTCTTCAACAGACCATGTTCATCAACTCTTCCTCAGCTCTCAGTGATCCTGTCTCAGTCTCCAGCTATTTAAACTTTAACTCCTCCAGATCGTTCGAATGTCCCATAGTCAGTTATGTCATTTTCACCAGTTTCACCATCACAAACACCTTCTTCCTCTTTCCACTCTACATCTTCATATTCTACACGGGCTTTCAGCGTTGGAGGCATCGGCACAATGCACCTGCAGGGACGACAATGAGCCACTCTGACTTTTTCACATACAACATGATTATTGTGGAGATAATTGGTATTTTGGGATCAGTTCTCTCCACTATGGGCACTTTTACCATTAACATGAGAGTTCTTTCTCCTGGGAGGTACTTATTTGAAAACATTTTTCCTGGACAGACTGTGTTTCACATGCTGACCTGTGTGGAGCGCTATCTGGCTGTTGTTCACCCCATCACCTACATGCGTCTACGGGAAACACGCGGGGTCAAGATAAGAAACATCATCACTGTGTGTGTTTGGGTGCAGAATGTTGGATGGTACGGGATGCTATGGTCTGCTAAGGATTCAGTGAAAGTACTGCTACTGCTATCATATTCAGGTGTCTGCTTATTTGTCATTATTTTCTGCTGTTTGTCTGTTCTCCATGTTTTGTTTCGCTCAGGGCCGGGGGAGGTGCGTCGAAACAGTGAACGGATTGATCAGGCAAAGCAACGAGCTTTCCACATGATCGTGGTCATTATGGGAGCACTGCTGCTGAAATTTGCTAGCATCCTAATTTGTTCCATCGCACACCAGTTATCATTGGTGGAAAAGACAGATTTATGTGTTGTGTGGAATGTAGTAAACTTGCTTTCTGTCCCCAGCAGTCTGGTTCTTCCTCTGCTGTTTCTGCACAGAGCAAAAAAACTATGTTGTGTGAAGTAAACTGGATCAGGATAGAGTCAGAGGAATCAAGAGTTTATGGATGTTGAAAAATAATGGAGTGGTGGGATTTTAAAATATTGAAACCTTATGAGTTATGACAAGTTATGAGATTATGAGTTGGTATACTCATTGAGTAACTAATTAAGGGTTTAGGTTTCAACTTTCAAAACAGAAAGTTGTGATTTCACATTGGTAATGTGTCTGCTCAGAGGATCCTGGTTTATGTTCGTAAATAGGATTTTTGCACTTTATAGAGTTGTTAAACATAGAAGGGGGTGTTTTATTTGTTGATCAGTCACTGTCAGTAAGATTAGGGTAGTTTAACTGAAGATTTGAAATATCAGCTAAATACTTCCTTGGTCTTGTTTGTGCTGCTATATCACACTATCACATTAACTGTGGATATATGAAACAAAAAGCCATGCATTATTGCCTTGTAATTCATGTCAGCTAAAATTTAACAACTAAAATGATGTTAAGTGATGTCAGGGTCAATTTGTCTTGTCAAAGCAAAGCAACACAATTTTTACTTCCAATTCAAGGTAAGAGACAAACAGCATTGTCAGAAGAAAGTGAGAGCTGAAAGCTAAAAGCTATCTTAACTCTGAAATTAGATGTTTACCTACTTGTGTGATTTCAATTGTATTTATATCGGTCAAATCACAACAACCATTGTCATAAAGCTCTTTAAATTATAAGGAAAGTACAATAATACAAACCCCAGCAGTGCTATTACATTTATTACTTTTGCTACATTTACTACTAATTTTTATATACTTGGTCAGAGATGATTTCTATATCTTAACTAACTGTATGTAGAGAGACTTTGAATCACCTTGTTGTTGAATTGTGCTATACAAATAAATTTGCCTTGCCTTCTCAGTAGTAGTTGTGCAGGTTATCATTTTTACTTGTAAACAGTCACTGTCTGTGCTGAACTCTGCAGATGTTAGCTGTACCCATACACTGTAATAAAGAGGGATGGCATGACTCATTTGTTTCTGGACTCTTTTTTGCTGCCATCTTGTATTTTGAAACCAAATATGAAAATATTTGGAGCACAGGCCTGGAGTCTGGACTATCTGCTGATCCAGAAAAATGGACGATCCACTCACATGTAGACTAAATATTGTTAAAAGCCATCAAATAAAATTTTTGCCCACCGGAACTATAGCATGAATGTCTTGAAGGATCTGTACCACACTGTAAGACATATCATTTGTTACATAATTCAATTAATGTTTTTTTCAAAATGTGCAAAAACACAGTCCTGAGTTCAAGCTCAGTGACTCCAGTTACTTAAAGTTCACCAGCAGAGAGCTAGTTGTGCTGTGACACTTGTCAGTGTCAAATAGACCACATGTCACGGTTGGCTGTGTGGCAGGCAAGCAGAAGTGGTGGACCCAAAATTGCAGGACTCTTGGAGACGGGAATAAACTGAAAACGCAGCTTTATTGCTGGAGGAATGATTCACAAAATAAAACTTACAAAAGCAAAACAAAACTCTAAACCGAGGTGCTGGAGGACAGGACATTACAAACACACAGCAAGTTGCGGGTGCGACGCGACACCAACACAGAGAAACACAGGGCTTAAATACACAGACGGCAGTAATCAAGGGATGAGAGACAGGAGGGGAACACACCTGGGAGAAATCACAGCTGACGAGACAAGGGAAACGTAAATTGAGCACACACACATACGACACAGACCTTCACAATAAAACAGGAAACTCAGACACATGGAACCAGACAAGACGCTGAACTGAACAGACAGATTCACAAACAGACGGGGTGACACCACAGACAGACAGAGATACAGACGCAGACTCAGAGGCAGACCGAATATAACACATAGAACTCAAACAATAATAATCATCATGATAATAAACTGGAAAATGATAATAATAAACTTAAAGCGCTGCGTCACCGACCCAGGACCATGACACCCTCTCTGAGTATCCAGATGAATTATTTACAAAAGAAAATCTGAACTAAGCCTCTGAAAATATGTTTAGTCCAAAGATACCAATCTTTTCTTAAGTCACAAAGCTAATCACACAAATGTGACTGGTCAGCAGTTAGAATAATACTGTATTACTGTGTATTGCATTAAGAAATAGAAGATAAATTGTTTGGGTGACTGTAAGCCAGGAGTCCAGTCCTAATATGCAAAACAACAGCCATGTCATAATGGTTAGTTTTGAATAATATGTACTTGATGTTAGATGAATGCATGTGGATTATGATTTCTGGCTCAGTTGCACTAATAACAACACTTGTTGGTATTAAACGGAGCTCCCCGCTGACGAACAACAGGACTCAGGTGAGTGACAGCATTTCTAAAATTAGAAAATATTATTTGATAAGGGACTGTATAAGTCTTTAACCATCACTCATTTCTTTATATTTTAGCTTTAATCATTTTTTATAAGGAGCCGGACTTAATGTTCTACATTCATAATTCTCCAGGCTTTTGTAAGATCTAAAGGGTTCACACTCACTCCTCCTGTATATCTAGCTAAATGCCAATAATGACAACATCCCTGAGTCTGAGCGCCTCAAAGGAAGGAGAACGGAGCTGTCGAGTAAGATTTAAGGAAATTCAGCTCCTGTAAATACTCACATGAAAAATAAAGTCACCGGGCATTTTTTAATAAACTGCTAATCTCATTTATTTATATATGGATTAAATATGCTGGGACAAAGTTAATGTTTGGTCCTGATTATAACTCAAACTCAAGGAAAGGCAAATCCAAAAGAGACGTGCAGCTCAAAAAGTAAAGTAACAAAACAAAATTAAACCCTACAACGTTCAGTGGTACTATAAAGTATGCAGTGCATACACTAAATGTTGGATCTGGAGTTTAGAGAGATTAAGAGATTTTGTGCTACACTCAGACTGCTCAATACCTGGAGGTGCTAAGTCATAAAACAGTATGTGGCAGATTGAAATTACGGGCCATTAGTGGTTTTGAAACGTGCAAAGAACTAGCTCTTTTATTTGTTTTACGTCTTCCTCACATAACTATCCATCAACATGTGTTCTGATAGGTTAATTGAGACACTCTGAACAAGCAGCAAAGTGACACGTCTTCATTTATTAAGAAGAAACAAGAAGAATACAAATAAGGTTTGACTCTTTTAAAGCATGTAATGTTTCTAATACACTACGATGTAGGAACCCACATACAGCTGCAAACAGGTTTTGTTTCAAGGAAAAATGCTAAAGGCAAATTTTTAAAAACTGAAAACTTTGTAACTGTTCAAGATAAAAACATTTTAAAGACAATGTGGATATTAGCTAAAACCGAAGGCTTACACCAGTGATGGAATTTTGCTTGGGTAATTACAACATGTTTAAATTTTGACTGTTTGTGATTTCTTCAAAAAGTTTCAGGTTCTTCTTTTTTTTCCATTTGGTAAAGTAAATCCGTTGGGCATCTTTCTTTGCCTTTAGACAATAATTCTGATGGCAAAAGAGCCAAACGGGACATGCAAGAAAAAAAAAGTTTCAGGTTCTTAATCTATTGGAGACTTCTGGCAATACTCTTACACTTTCAGAGACATTTTATGGTTCGATAATTTAAAACCAGTCAATCTTGATAGTTATTAAGACTTACAATTTGATTTTTATTTTTTTCCATATCATGTTGCAATAAATACAGTGATCCCTAGTTTAAGGTGGGAGTTATGTTCTAAAAATAACCAGCGATAGTTGAAATCTGCAAAGTAGCCAACTTTAATGTATTTTTTACAATTATTATAGATGTTTTAAGGCTGTAAAACCCCTCACGACACACTTTATACACTTTTCTCAGACAACCTTGAACATTTTCACACTTTTGTCTCGTGTTTAAACACTCTCAAAGTTTAAACCTTTGTAGAAAAATAAATGCAGTATTATAGGATGAAACCAAAGATCAAACCCTGTTTTCAGGTCCAGAACATGAGAATAGAGCAGGTGTGAGAGAATTCAACATTAATGAATCAATGGTATAAAAGTAGAGGAAGCAAGAAGAATGAGTTGAGTAAAGTCTGACTTATCTGACTGTTTTTTTTCACGTAATGGGCTTCATAAACCCGTGTGCCTTACAGTCCGAAAACTACCTTCCTTTAGCATGTCCAGAAGTACAACTTTTTGTGCGATGGTTAGCATCTTCCTCTGCATTTGAGTGCTAACGCAGGTTCTTTTGGTGCAAAACGTTGCGTGTTTGTTTCAGTTTTGCCAGAACTACACTGTGCTTGGCTTGCCAGTACCTGTCCGCTATGTCCAGAGCCCTGCAGGCTTACAGAGCACAGTGCAGCCCCTGCTTTGTGCAGTCTACAGTATCCTAGTGCCACATGAACACCCTTATGGTGTTTACTATGGACAGGCTAGGATCAGCACAAAAGTCCAATAACAGATCAGGTAGGCCACTCTAGGTGATATATGTGAAAATTTGAAGTTGTAGGAAATGGCACTAATTAAACGCAGCACTGACAAGAACATATTACTGTTGAGTGTTTCTTTCAGGAGAATTGATGATTTTGTAAGGATCAGTTACAAACATGAACATCATCAGAATAAGTGATATAGTGTTGCATGTTGAAACTGCTGGAAAGTATTAAATGATCAAACATATTTATTCTTGGCGTCTTCAACAGACCATGTTCATCAACTCTTCCTCAGTTCTCAGTGATGTCTCCGGCCTTTTAAGCTCCGCCACTTCATCCGAATGTCCCACAGGCGTGGCCCTTTTCACCAGTTTCACCATCGCAAACACCTTCCTCTTTCCACTCTACATCTTCATATTCTACACGGGCTTTCAGCGTCGGAGGCATCGGCACAATGCACCTGCAGGGACGACAATGAGCCACTCTGACTTTTTCACATACAACATGATTATTGTGGAGCTGTTTGTTGTTTTTGGAACACTTCTCCGTACTGTGGGCACTTTTACCAACAGGATGATAATCAAGTCTACTGGGGAGCACTTGTTTGATAATAGTTTTCCTGGACAGACTATGTTTCACATGCTGACCTGTTTGGAGCGCTATCTGGCTGTTGTTCACCCCATCACCTACATGCGTCTACGGGAAACACACGGGGTCAAGATAAGAAACATCATCACTGTGTGTGTTTGGGTGCAGAACATTGGATGGTACGGGATAATTCAGTCTGTTGAGGAATCGGTCAAACTACAACTAGCATTTTCAGGTATCAGCTTAGTGGTCATTATTTTCTGCTGTTTGTCTGTTCTCCATGTTCTGATTCGCCGAGGACCGGGGGAGGTGCGTCAAAACAGTGAACGTATTGATCAGTCAAAGCAACGAGCTTTCCACATGATCGTGGTCATTATGGGAGCACTGCTGCTGAAATTTTCTGGCATTCTGATTTGTTCTGGCATAGAACAATTATCACTGATGGACATGAAAGTTTTATGTGTGATGTGGGAAGTAGCAAACTTGCTATCTGTCCCCAGCAGTCTGGTTCTTCCTCTGCTGTTTCTGCACAGAGCAAAAAAACTATGTTGTGCAAAGAAAACCGGATCAGGATAGAGAGTCAGAGGAATCAAGAGTTTTATGGAGTGATTAGATTTTAAAGTATTAGAACTTTATGAATTATAACAAGCCTGAAAGACTGTATACTCATTAGGTAAGTAATTAATGGTTAAGGTTTCAGCTTTCAAAACTGGAGTGAATTTCATGGTGGTAACGTTTTTGCTCAGAGGATGCCTGCTTATGTTAATAAATGTAATTCTTGTACTGTGCAGTGATTTTAAGCATTGAAAGGTGGTTTTGTTTGTAGATCGGTAAGTGTTTGTAGGATTAGGGTGGTTTGATAAAAGAAAAGAGGCCTTATATTGTAACGTAAATACCCTACAATAAAGTTAAAGTACTTACAAAAACCCAACAGTGCTATTACATTTATTACTTGTACTATACTTTCCACTAATATGTTCGTTTACTTGGTCAGAGGTCTTTAGTAACTAACTGTTCATAGAGAGTTTTATTCCTTCTCAATAATAATTGTGCATTCAGATATAATGCGATTGTTGTGCAAGTTAGCATTATTACCTGTGAACTGTCTGCGCTGAATTCTGCACATGTTAGCTGTACCCATGAACCAAGGGTGGGTAACTCCAGGCCACAAGGGCCAGTGTCCTGCAGATTTTAGATATCACCCTGGGTCAACACACCTGAATCAAATGATTAGTTTATTACCAGGCCTCTGGAGAAATACAAGACATGTCGAGGAGGTAATTTAGTCATTTAAATCAGCTGTGTTGGATCAAGGATATATCTAAAAGCTGCATGATACCGGCTCTCGGTGACTACCAGGCACAAATATGGAAAACACAATCATGAATTCCAGTTCAGTGGCTCTGGTTAGTGGAGTAACTAGCAGATAGGAATTGGTGACAACAGCTTCTGCAAGGACACCGGTCAATGTCAAATTCGCCACAGCCTCTCTGCAGTATCCAGATGACTCAGAAAGAAAAAAATCTGAGTCAAGCCTTTGAGAATCTGACTAGTCCAATACAACCAATCTTTTCCTAAGTCACAAAGGTAATCACAACAATGCGACCAGTCAATGTTTTAAATGATATTGTATTGCTGTATATTATATTAAGATATACGCGATGAACTGTGACTGTAAGGCAGGTGTCCAGTCCTGATATGCAAAACACCAGCAGTGACCTAATCAACAGTTTTGAATATCATGTAATGCGTGTTAGATGAGCGTGTGTGGATTCTTTCTGGTTCAGCTGTGCTGAAGACGACACTTGTTGGCATTAAAGGAAGCAACTGGCTGAGCTACATGGAGATTCAGGTGAGTAGCTTTTGAGATTTTTAGGAGGTTGATTAATTTGAAATTAGTATTCAACAAAGTACACTATTGTTCAAAATTATATATTCTTCATATATGTTGGTTTCAATTTAGGTTTTATTTTGTAAGAGCCAATTAATACTCAACTATGAATCATTCAAGCATAAAAAGGCACCTGACTCACAGGATATATTTGTCTAGACTTAACATAGAACTTACAAAAGAACCAATCTAGGTACTTTTTTTTTACCTCTGAATCTATGAAAACCACCAAAGATGACACCGTTTAAAATAGCACTGTTACACCAACGAGGTTATTCCCAAAGGATCCAAAAAGTAGTGTTATATTTTAACGTGATGTGTAGTGTGTTTTTAGAAATGTGAAAAAAATTGTGGACAAGTGGACAGACAAAAGAGGACGTGGCAGACCTAAAAGGTACAACAGTTTCTTAAAGTCAAGTTCTTAAGAAATAGGAAAGCATCCAACAACAACTTGACACATATCCTGGAAGATGCATCTGGTGCATCAGTGGATTAATCTATAGCTTGTTAGTAAAATATATGGTGGAGTTCAGGAGAGAGGTACAACATGTAAAACATGCTGCCGTCATGGTTTGAAGCTGCATGTTAGCCAGTGGTGTTGTTGGGAATCTTGTCAAAATCAGAATCAGATTTATTGACCAAGTGTGTGACACATACCTTCATTTTTTATTTGCTCTCAATGCTCTCAATGTACTAAAGAGAATACACAAACCTATAATACAGCCAACATGAATGGCAACATACTATAATATGCTATTAGAGCAAACTGACACAAAAATGAAGTAATATTATGTTATAAAATACTAATATAATTTCTTTACTAACTGATTAAATTTGCTGAAACAAAGTTGATTTTTAGCTGACTAGACTCAAATCAATTTGAATTCAATTCATATCACATCAACAGTTTCCTCAAGGAACCTTAAATTGTATGTAGTACAGAGAAAACTCAAAGCTGCACAAAACAGATGTATAGCTCAAAAAGTATTCTAACAGAAAAAAATAATTCCAACACTTCTACAATAATATTATTGAATGTGAGTATGCATCATTAATGCATTTAGTTTTATACACAAAACCCTCTGCACCTGAGGCACTAAAAGCATATTATAGTTTTCTAACATGCAAAGAACCCTCGTTCTTTTAAGGTATTTAAAGCATTTAATATTACATTTGATATACTGTTTAACAACTACCACAGCCTTGTTGAACCATCTATTGGGCTAGGAATGGGTTTTTTCATGCTAAATTGCATGAAATCTAAAAGATGTGACATTTGACATAAGGTCTTAGACTTTTCGTCCATGCAGGTTTTTTTTGTTAAAAACTCTTCCAAAAATGAAACATTTCCAAAAACTTTAAACTAGAAAAATATATGATTAGAAAGTATGAATGTTTCAAAAGGGAAACATTTTCAAAAGGTAACATCTACAAGAAAGATGTAGATGTTAGTTAAAATCAAACCTGAAGCTTAGTCATAACTTCAGTTGCGAATAACCTGAAGCATCTTAAGAGGTTAAGAAGTGACTTCTTTCTTCGTTATTATTAATATGTTTTATGGTAAATGGCCTGCATTTGTATAGCGCTTTTCCCCAAAGCACTTCACACTACATTCAGCCATCCACACACTGGTGATGGCAGCTACATTGTAGCCACAGCTGCCCTGGGGCGCACTGACAGAGGAGAGGCTGCCAGACACTGGTGCCACCGGGCCCTCTGACCGCCACCAGTAGGCAAACATGGGGTTAGTATTTTGCCCAAGGATATTTGACATGCAGCCAGGAGGCAGCCTGGGATCGAACCACCGACCTTCTGATTAGTGGCTGACCTGCTCTGCCACCTGAGCTACAGCCACCCACCATGTTTTTGTATTATTATTCAGCCTCCTCTTTCATCCTCATATATGAAGACTTTTCTCTCAGGTAGCCGCTACCGGGCTACTGTCAAAACACGATAGTGTGAAAGACAAATCCCCAAAGGAAACAGTACAAACTAAAAAATGTTAGAAATTCATTTCTATGAATTGTTCCTGCAGGAGCACAGATGCTGGCTTGGTTAAAAACACGACCATTGTCAGCATATGCAAAACTTTACTGTGTTTTCTAAACAACAATAAATTATTCCATATGTTACTGTTTTTTTCCTTTGCTCTCTTCCATAGGTCATGTTCATCAACACTTCCTCCTCTCTCTCATCCTTAAATTCCTCCGTTAACTCGTTTGAGTCAAAATGCCTGGATTCAAAAGTCAGCAAAGTTTTCTACACCATCTACACCTCCATGACCATCCTCCTCTTCCTTCCACTCTACATCTTCATCCTCTACATGGGCTTCCAACAGTGGTGTCAGAAATCTGCACATGCAGGGGCAACAACGACCAACTCCAACTTCTTCACCTACAACATGATGTGGGTGGAGAGTTTTGGATCAGTCTTCTACACCCTGGGTGGTTATACCAATAAGATAACAATGATTTATGTTGGAATGTATATGTTTACCATCCTTCTTCCTGTAGAGACTTTGTTTCATGTCCTGACCTGTCTGGAGCGCTACCTGGCTGTTGTTCACCCCATCACCTATATGCATCTGCGCCAATCACATGGTGTCAGGATTAGAAACATCTGTGCTGTTTGTGCGTGGCTGCAGTGGGTTGCATGGTTGGGGATACATTTATTGCTTGGGTATCAATTTTCAAATATGCTACTTCTGTCCTACTTGGGTGTCTGCATGGTGATTGTTGTTTTTTGCTGCCTATCTGTTCTTCATGTTCTCAATCTTCCAAGACCAGGGGATGTGGGCCACAACAAGGAGCATGTTGACCAATCAAAGCTCAAGGCTTTCCACATGATCATGGTGATAACAGCAGTGCTCCTGCTGAGATTTTTTGGGTTGATGATTTGTTATGTGATAAGAAATATGTCATTGATTGCTAACAAAGACTCATGCACTTTGATGGAATCATCTGTTTGGTTGAGTGTACCCAGCCGTCTGGTTCTTCCTCTGTTGTATTTGCACAAAGCAGGAAAACTGTCATGTTGTAGGGGGAAAAAAATTCAGGATAGGGGCCTCCGCCCTGTGCTGTGGGCAGAGGCAGAGAAGTTGTCCTGCTGGTGCTCAGAAAATAGCCTGAAGCTTAATGTCCTTCAAACAAAACAACTCATAATGGACTTTAGGTCCACTTCTACCTGATTATAAATGAGGAACGGGTAAAATTTGCCTCCACCTTCAGGTTTCTGGGCAGCCACATCTCCACTGATCTCATCTTGACACCTTGATAAAGACATCCCAGCAGTTGCTGCACTTCTATCTTGTGCTGAGGAAAAAGCTTCTATTTCATGTTTGGTACACAGGGGCCACCACTGAGAACAGGAAGGCTACACAGCAGGTAATTAACGCTGTCCCCCAAAATAACTGGCTGTTCACTGCTACTCCTGGAGACCATCAACAGATCCTCCTGTCTCAGAAAAATCACTGCTATCACAGGTCATCTCTACCCCGCCCACCACCTGTTTGACCGGCTGCTCCCGGTTGGCGCCTCACTAACAGCGTCTTCCCCAAGACCATTCAGACTGTCAACAGTATCACCCCACACACTCAGGCCACTCACATACAGCCTCTAAATTCAAACCAAGTCCAATGTGTGCTTTGCTATTGTTTTTTTTTATAAATTCTTCTTGATTGTATATATTTCGCGTGTTTTTTTTTTTAAATCTATTCTGCTGTCTTACTATTTATATTTGATTCCTGCACAGTTGGCATTGAGCATCCAACATTTTGTTGTGTATTTACAGCAACATTAAAGGGTTAGTCTATGCTATTCTATTTATTAGTAGTAGCATTTATTTCCAATATTGTTGTATTACTAATATTAGTTAAAAAATTTACTACAACTACGCATAGGTGGGAGTTGGTTTTGATGGTTTTAGATGATGTATGATAGTTGCGTAAATTGAGAAAATTTGACAGCTTAGCTGTAAAGACTCGTTAATACCTATAAACAGTACACATTTGTACTGAAGTCTATGGATCTTTGCTGTATCCATATACTACAATAAAGATGGATGTAATCACCAGTGTTGGAAAGGCTACTTTTAAAATGTATTCCATTACAGATTACAGAAAACACCGTTTCTGCTCGGTGACAGCTCGTACTTTTCCACTCTCCTTTTTCTCCCTCCTCTTGCTCACAGAAACATAACGTGTATGGCAGTCCATTCTCCCTGCAACACGGACTACACTGCCCATGAGGCTACATTCTTTAGGGCTATGCCTGTAGCAGTCTGCCTATTAGCTTAGCACAACAACAACAAAAAGGCGCTCTCTCACCCAGAAAACACGCAGAGAGAGAGCGTCACCCTGTAACCATGGCAACCGTAACTCTGCCGCCTGGAACAACAGGACAAACAAAATCCAAACTGTCCTGATCCGTGACAATATGAAGCAGGAAAGTACTGCAGTGTAATCCATTTATTTCAACAAAGTAACTGTATTCTGAATACCACCTTTTTAAACGGTAACTGTAACGGAATACAGTTACTCATATTTTGTATTTTAAATACATAACGGCGGTACATGTATTCCATTACTCCCCAACACTGGTAATCACCATGACACAACTAACTGGTTTGTGGATCATTGAAGTTGTGGCTGTTGCTGATGTTCTCAAATGTGACCATATTTGGATTAAAAGATGGGGTGTAAGCTATCTAATAGTAGCTCACTTGGTTAACAAGCTTGATCCAGAAAATTTCCTGAGCTACAAAGATGCAGTTTAAGTAGTTCCAGAAGCCAAAAAGTACAGTTTTGCCCACCAAAACTGAAGAATGAACTTCCTGAAAGATCTGTGACAGAAAACTCATTATATTATTTGTCAGTTAATCCCATCAAAATGTTCCAAAAGGTACCTATATGAAAAACACAACCAAGAAGTCCAGTTTGGTCACTCCAGTTGGCTTGGGGACAGCAAATGGCTACAGCTGCCTGTGTCCCCCCTCCATTATCCACGTGGATCCATTATTAAAACATTTCCATATAGTTCTTATGAAGAGTAAACCTATTGATTGTGGCCTAAACAATTTCATGTTCATTTCAATAATCAAATTGGAAAGGAGCTTTGACCTAACCCTCTGAGAATCAGCTGATTCATGCAAAAGAACATTATCTCAACATTCACTTCTCCTTGGGTCATAGTGATCATATGGATGAAGGTGGATGTTTCTGAATTTAGCTCTGAAAAGTTTTGGCATTCAAGGAAGCTAAAGGAGGATTCAGATAAGTGATTAATATTACATTTCTATCATCTTGATTGATTTGATTAGCTTCTGTTACTTTAAAAGTTTTTGTGCGCCTCTAATACGATTGAAAAATTATTCAACTAAGTATAAAGGGTGAGTTTGGTTATTTTGATTATTATTTCTTTATTGGCCTATTAATAAAGATTATTAATAAAGATCATCATGGTTCAGTTCAACTATCTTGTGTCACTGAAGCCAGGGTCACTACTGAAAACAAATAATTAATTAAAATAGACCGTGTCTATTTGAGTTGCCTTTAAGGTAATGTAAAAACAAAAAAAATAGATGTCTACTTTGCACCTTTTTCTCCTACTTTTGCATTTTGTTAAAAAAAATTGACTTAATAAGTCAAAGTGAAATTGAAAGGTCTTTAATTAACAACAAAAAAGCTTATGATTTTGGTCTTATAAATTTTAAATACTTATTTTGTAAACTATGAATCTTCAATGGCAAGCCAACGCTACTCTATTTAGTATGATGCCATGACATTATTGAATTAATGTGTTAAATGGACAAAGCAAACAAGAGGAATGCAGTTTTAAAATAACCTGTTTTATAACCTTTTAAACCATCCAGCCTTTAAATAACTCACGTACCTTATTACCATTTTCTTTATAATCAAAGTAATCTTACAATATGAACAAACTCAATTCAATTAAATTTTTTTTTTAACTCTGGTTTAATGGGGGAAAATTCAAAATAATGTCCAGTCAAATTTTTAGGGTTGCACCCCACAGTGCATGAAAACCAGTAGTTTGTGTTTAGATGTGATTTGGAGTATTGGCTGTCCAGCACATAACAGCAGGGTGAAAGATGCTAGAAGCCTGGGAATACAGTCATGGTCAAAAGTGTTGAGAATTACATAAATATTGGAAATTTGAAAAGTTGCTGCTTAAGTTTTTATAATAGGGATTTGCGGTTTGTGTGGTTTGTGGCTTAGCTGCAGGGGGAGGAGTGGAGAAGTGCATTCGGGCGAGGCTGACACACACCTGAGGTCCATCACATGATCATGTCTCCCCTGTGAAAGATGAGGTGTGTGGTTGTGCTTTTAGCAAAAAAACCCCCAGAGCCAATAAAAACCGTGTGAAACTGCAAACGCTGTTGGCTTCACATCTGTCATTTTCACACTATCAAAAATAATTATTCATCAAATCTTGATTGCAGAATTTTTGTTTGTTTCTTGGCATGTCTCTTTCTGTTTTCCCCCCATACACTGCCATAGACCACTGTCCTGTAACAATAATAGCTTGTTCAAATAGGTGTGTCTGGAAAAATTCTAAATAAACAGAAGCAGCAGTTCTTTGCATGCTGAAAGAACTCTGACTGCAAATTTAAATTTTATATGTGCCAGTGGCCAAGTAAAGAACATTTAGTGGCTCGGGGTGAGGATGGATTTGAATATAGAATACCGTCTCTTCAGTCTATCTCAGTGACAAAACAATCCACAATCCAGTAAATAATAAATCCACTGTTTCTACATCACGCAATAGTAAGGATCGTTCACACAAATAAGATGTGAACCAGTTCAAAGAAGACCCAGCTGTACCCACCCAGTGTCTCAGCCTATTTAGCAAACTATGAAGGTCAACAGTGTCATAGGCAGATGTCAGATCCAACATCAGCAAAACAGAGCATTCTCCTGCATCACATCTCATCACGATGTCACCGGAGACTCCAACAAGTGCAGTTTCAGTAGAGTGAGCTCTATGAAAGCCAGATTGGAAAAACCTAAAATAAGCTTTAACCACTTGCTCTAAGTAAAATGTTGAAGAAATTAAATCTCAAAATAGGCATAAAACACTTATTCTAACAAACAAATCAAGGCAAATAATCTAAAAACTAGTACATTAAATCATTTTAAAGATATTTCTTCTTTTTAAATTTAGCTAAACACTACTTTAAGATTATATTGCTGATTAAGGACAAAACAAAACTGAAACAGAGCAAAAGTGTCCATCTTTATTTGTCCACTTTAACAATAACCTGCAGATAATAAAGATACAATTGAACAGTACAGGTCCAACATTATGAGTTTGTTTAAGTGGTTTCAACATTTCAACAGCCTTAGAGGTTTCGCCATTGCCCCATTAAAATTGACGAGTGACATAGGAAGACGACAAAGATTCAAATTTCTTCCGAATGACACCAAATACCACAAAACTTGTGTGGGTGAGTAAATGAACATTTTCCATTTTAGAAATAAGACCCAGATTGAAAAAACAAAAAACAAAACAGAAGTGCCCTCTCCTAATCTTATCTGAAATTTACACACTACTTTCCAATAAATGCATGTCATTCTGCCAGGGCTTTAAGATGATGTAGTGTCATGCTCATGAATGGCATCATGGAGAACTTCTGTCTGAATGACAGACAGCAGGGTTGCCACGCATTTGGGGTAAGTCAGATGGAGTGCATAAAAGTATGCCATCACATATATCATAGCCTCACCAAGTTTTTCTTTGTCAAATGTTGTAACTGGTAAATTACCAACAGCAATGACACACTTGCAGCCATCGAACATCACTACTGGACATGACAAGCTTCGTTTCTGGAGGACAGCATTTGGATCTTCTGTAGGCTGCAAGACACAAAAGACATGACAGTCAACATCTTATGTTAATTGTATGTTTTTTTGCTGGGATTTGGTCATAACGTCGGAGACGTTCTTTGTTGGTTTCACACATTTTATAGTAGTTTTGACTTATGGTTTATCAGTGTCAAGCGACTCCTTATGTGACCACACTCGTGTACATTAAATACGTTATAAATTAATGAAAACAATAAATTATAGATTTAAGTCTTTCGGCTGAAACCGAAAAAGCATTTTTGAGTCATGTTTGACCGAAATATTACGTTTGCCAAATTTTCTGTAGATCTTTATAAGCAAATTTTATAAAACTTACCTTCAGGACATGTAGAAATGCTTCAGAAGCATTCCCCATCTTTTTTGGTGGATGGGCAGGTGTGGGAAAGAGCGTTGGAAGAGCCTTCATCAGTGCAAGGTGGGCTTCAGCTGGACAAAGCAGAAACAAACCTTCATAAACATAAATTTTAAAGGATGAGAACTTTGTATTCAAATGGTAAAACTTACTTTTGTCCATGGTCATTGGTGGATTCATTGCCTTCTTTGACACACCTAGAACTCTACCCTGGAGCAGAATTCTTCCCACCTTAGTTTTACTTGACTGATGAACTTGTTGTTGTGGGGATCCAAAATTCTGCGAAGCTCACCCAACGCCTACAATAGGTTTAAAAAAATAAGTAAACAAATAAAATCAATATATATATATATATATATATATATATATATATATATATATATATATATATATATATATATATATATATATCAGGGCTCTAGAGTGCGACCAATTTGGTCGTAAATGCGACCAAATTTTTCAGTGGTGCGACTAAAAAAAAATATTTGGTTGCACCTGGGCGACCAAATGTTCGGGTAGCAAAAAAAAAAATCTGCAACCTTTCCTGTGGTCAACAACAGACACACATTATGCCCCTATCGTGGACTAAACCAATCAGAGATAGTAAGGGGCGGGACCGCTCTGACTGGCCGTGGTCCAGTTGAAAGTGCAGGTGGAAGTGGGAGGTGAGTATAAAGCGATATCAATTCATTAAATCCTGAATCGACTTTTAAATATAACTGTGTTTTGCCAGAAACGCCAGATTCTCAGATTAAAGCTCACAAAACCATTTCAACAACAACCAAACAGCAAATGAGAGCAGGCACACGGACTCCACACAAAGACATAAACAAAGAACGGACCGACGCATCAGAATCAGCTTTGTCTTTCTCGGCTTTCTCACCCGACGGCCCGCAGACGGACACGCTGTCGGAGCTTAGCGATCCTGATGCGTCCAGTCCGCGCTGTGATTACGTCTTTTTGCGCTGATTCTGAGCTGCAGGTTTTGTCTCTCCAACCAAAATTCACCGAGCCCGCACCAAAAGAAGCAGCAAACTGCGTTTCACATTTGATCAGTGTCGTCATGAATATATATATATATATATATATATATATATATATATATATATATATATATATATATACACACACACACATTTGATTATATATATATATATATATATATATATATATATATATATATATATATATATATATACACAATTAGTGTTATGTTAAAGACATTTGAAAAGTTGAATCTTAATTGAGTCCCATGAGAATCAAATTGATTCACGTCAAAGAATCATTTTGATTGTTCAACATTTTTACCCTTTTTAAAGCTATTATAGAAAAGAAATGTCCAGACAGCCCGGCTGAGGTCTGAAAGGGTTATACAATATTGCCCGGTGAACTTTTACTCACCCAGATTTGTGTCATTGAATTTCATCAATAAGATTATGCTGACTAGGGCTGCCAGATCATGCATCCATTGGACGTAAAATGTACAGCTTATTGCACCAGCAGCATCTGCTCTTACATAACGATCATTAGCTTATAGCTTTAAGTGTTTAAGGTATGTGCTAACTAAAAATAAAGGCAAGATGATAGTTTATTACATTTTAAAGAAATTTGCAGATTGCTCATTGCTATCTAAAATATAAAAGGACACCGGAGTATATTCTCGAGCATCTCACACTTCTAATAATCAGTTGTCTGCTTGACGTTTATTCAGCTGTGTAAAAACTATAACTTTAATCTCAGCCAAACCGATTTACTCAGGAACAAATAAAATACTGAAAAAAGCCAAACAATAACATTTTTAAGTTATTTAAGTGACTTATATATCATGTTTCACCTGAGTAGTGAAAGACGGCGGTGGTTTTGAAAATGGTTCGCCCGGAGTCCGGTGTTCTCACGGCTCTAGTGAGCGTTAAACCCCGGCTAGCTATCGAGCTAGTGGGTAACAGACGTCTCCGAAAACATCGGAGCGCTTTTGAAAATATGTGGTGTCTTGATAAACTGTCCAGATATTTGAAGTTTACACGGCTACATTCTCGCCTGAAAATATGTTAAACGTTTATTTTGTGACCTAGAAAGAATAATAAGAGAAATTTTTAAAACTAAGTAGCTGCCGCCATTTTTGGAAACTGAGCTAGGCCGCGCTATGAATTCTGGGACACAGCTTCTTCTTCTTCGGGGTTAAACGGCAGCTGGCATCCTTGTACATGCAGTGCTGCCATCTTCTGTTTCAATTTTGAATCGATACACAGCGCTACTTGTTTTACCAACCGGCCTGATTCCTGAATAACACTGTTTTGAGCCCACTTTAATAAATCCAATTAATATCAAAATATTAATTTAAACCCACACCTTGTGAGGGAATTCAAGCAGCTAGTAAATCAGTCAAAGACAATTGGAAAACCCTGAATGTGGTTAATTAGCTCTCTTGCTAATTGAAAGAAATTCTCAGTGTGCCTATTAACTTAAGTTACACACGGCTAATACTGCCCCTTATAAATAGTATAGCTAGGAATTCTCACAACATTACAGTAGATACTTCACTAAATGTACTCTGAACCACATGCGAGGGCTGCTAAGCTAACGCTAGCATCCGTTAGCATGCTACATTACTCCTTCCCGCGCTCAAATTAAATTTATTATTCTGTCCGCTTGACTTTAAAACAGTGATTAGACTACACACTACTTACATTCGAAAAATTAAAATTGCTTACCTCTCTTTCTTGACGAAGTTTTCTCTTACAGTTTTTCTTTCAATGCTCAGGTGCAGAAGATTCCTGTGACTCCAAATTCAAACGGAGTTGGGTAACAACTAACATGGAACATGAAGGGGGTGGACATCTCAATTTTTGCTACTATATACAATTTAGTGGTTTGTACGTTCATAAAACACAGTCAGTATGATAGGTAAATTTCTTCTTCATTGATTTAAAATAAACTCTTATAGGTTTTATTTCATTTTACCTTATTTGTGACCATTTTTTGTTTTTACAGCTACAGTTTGTAATACCCCCCTCCCCCCATGAACTTGGTATTTCCCAAACTAGCGCGGCAACAGCTCCACACTGCAACATATTTTCTGCTTGACTTTAGTCTAATACAATGGCCTGTTGGAGGTGTGTGATTTGCTTCGTCTTTGTGGCGTTAACATTGAAGTCTCTCTTAAGTCACATTAATACTGCACACAGTTGCAGTCCAGATTTCCGTGTCATTTGTGGAGTCGATGGATGCGCCGAGGATTACCGTGTTTTCAACTCGTTTTACCACCATCTCAGACGCACACATCCACAATACATCGCCACTGGGAACCCGCCTACAGGATGGCTGACAGCTTCATCCGATGCAAATGTATTAGGAGGCGAAAATTTTGGTACAGCCATTTTTGCCGACTATACTGCCGAACCCAGACAAACTGTTAGCAATGGCAATGGCACTGAAGTAGAGCCACCACCACTAGACCCCCCAGTCACATCGGAGGTGTTGGAGGAGGAGCGACAGGAAAATCAGAAGGAGATGGAGCAAGACGCAGCTGAGCTTCAAACACCTCGTCAGAATCAGGTAATGTACTTTATGTGTTTCTGTGTGTACGCGCGCAAATTTTTAAATGTATGTGTGTTGTTTAACCTTAACCAAGCACAGTTACCCCAATTCAGCTTTAGTAAAACCGTAGTAAAGCCTAACTAGAGAAAATGTACTCAGTTCAAGTGAAGATTATAGTTTTAAAGTTATGTGTTTTCTAAGATAAACTACTTGATTAGAATATTTTAATAGGTATGAAGGCCAGTGCTGAATTTCAAATGCATGAATCCGCTGAAATTCAGGCTTGCGCAACAATGTAGGCTTAGTTACCATACTTAAACATAATAAATAAACTTATTTACCAGTGTTGTGTACCTGCCTTGGTTGTTGTTAGATGCTCCATGAACCAAGCAGCTTTCAAATTTTTCTTTCAGTTAACTTCAGAGTAGATTCCATAAAGATTGGTTAAGTTTCATTAAATAACTCTTAAATTGTTCATAACATTTGCAGCTTCATTAGCTATCCATTGTAGAAGGAATCTTTTAATAGCAAAAATGTACAACAGTTTGGAATATTTCTTTGTTTTGTTTTGCATCTGGTGGAATTTGAAACACATTCTGAGTGAGTCATTTTTCTTACACAATTGTTTTTCTTTTTGTCCTGTAGGGTAAAAGAGAAACTGTTGATCTTGCCAGATGTGCAGCTGCATTTGCTATTGGTGTGCGGGAGCAATGCCACCTATCACAGGTACTGCTTCATCTGATATTATGGGGGTGTCATTGTTAACTTGTTAATAAGTCTGGTTCAATGTAAGGCTGCAACTAACGATTTTTTTTCATAATCTGTCCACTATATTTGCAATTAATTGATTGTTTTTTATCACTGGTTTTATTCAGCTATTACTTTCACCTATATAAGTTATTAAGAACAAATGTACATTACGAAGAAGTTAAGCACAAGAGTTGTGCAGTTCACTGCAATGTATGTAACTCTGGGCACACTCAACAGTTTAAAATAGGCTTAACAGTGTAAAATGTGTTCACTTTTAGGCATAAAACACAAAGGAAGTAGAATTACATTAAAAAAAATGAGGTAATCATTTGTTCACTTTTTCTGTTGTAACCTTTCATGCTCCTCCATCTTGCTCGGTGCAATGTGTTTGTGCCACGTGAGTCATGCATGTGGCATGTCATGCAAAACAATGCCAATTACTGGCTGATTTCTTCTTCTACTGCTCCACTGGTAAATTACAACATTCAGTGGCTCATTAATTTGAGCTAAAGAAACAGAGTTGCATTTTGCTTCTGTTATATCTTCTATTTACGCTTTCATGTCTCTGATGTGTTTTTTTTCCCCCCATCAGAGGAATGTCAACAACATTGTCCTTGGTGTCCAACAGTATCAAACAGCTCTTCTGACGTCCTTGAGGGGAAAAATAAAGACCATCCTTGAAAGGCAACCTGACAGCAAGTTCTTTCAACACTGGACAACTTTCAGGATCCCTTTCCCATATGTGCAGCTTCAAACCTACAGGACCGTGTAAAACAGATGCATTTCAACCCTGTCACACCTGAGGAGATCATCATTTCCAATTATGCCTGTAGAGTTAAAAAGGGAGAATCGAGAGTTCTTGCAATCAAAAACAAGTCTTTCTACTACATTCCTTTGATTGAAAGTTTGAAACAGCTATTATCCAATTCAAGACTATTTGACATGCTCAGTACTGGACCTCAGAGTTGCCCCAACGCCAGTTTTTTGTATGACATTAATGATGGAATTATTTTCAAAACCCACCCACTGTTTTCAAAGAAGAACTCTGCTTTACAACTGATACTCTATTCTGATGAGATAGAAATGTGTAACCCCCTAGGGTCACGTGCGAGTGTAAATAAACTACTAATGTTTTATTACACCTTAGGCAACATAGACCCTAAGTTTAGATCAAAGTTGGCTTCCATCAGACTTCTCGCAATCGCAAAGTCTAGGGACATAGATTAGTGTGGGGTAGATATAATACTACGGAGAATCAATGAGGACTTGAAGTTACTGTACGATGGTGTTGTGATTAACACTGTCAATGGGGAATTTTATTTAAACGGAGCAGTTGTTGCTGTGTGTGGAGACACTCTGGCCCAGCATGAGCTTGCAGGATTTAAGGAAGAAGTTGGTTTTGCGTATAGCAAATGTCGTCATTGTGAGTGTACTTTTGATGAAATGCAAGAAAATTGGACGGACACATTAGGCAGTGCATTGAAATAGAAAGGGCAACTACTGAATTTTTGAAATCCTCGCTCAAAACGACTTTTGGCATAAATAGACAAAGCAAATTAGTTGATTTCCCAGGTTTTAATCTCATAGAGCAGATGCCACAGGATATTATGCATGTAATTCTTGAAGGAGTGGCACCAATGGAAATTAAGTGTGTGTTGAAATACTTTGTTTTATCTGGAAATTTGGAATTGGACTTGTTTAATTCTGCCATGCAGAACTTTCCTTTTTCATCAGTGGACATACGTGACAAGCCTTCACCAATTAGTATTGCTACTTTAGCTTCAAGTGACAACAGACTCAAACAATCCTCTGGACAAATGCTTATATTGATCAAGATTTTGCCATTCTTATTGTACAGTGTTGTAGAGAAAAATCCCTTTATCCAGTTTATTTTGGATTTAATTGAAATTGTTAAAATACTTTTTGCCCCAGTTGTGTCTTTACAAACTGTGTCCAAACTAAAAAAAAAATGATAGAAGATCATCTTAAACAATTCAGGCAACTATTCCCAGAAAAAAATGTAATACCAAAGCAACATTACATGCTGCATCTTCCCTCTCAAATTATTGCCCTGGGACCTGTAATACGTCATATGTGCATGAGATTCGAGTCTAAACACAGTTTTTTTAAACAATGGTCATCCAAATTAAACTTTAAGAATGTATGCAAGTCTCTTGTAAACCACAATCAGCTGCTGGAGTGTTGCCAAAGTGAAGCAGGAACTGAGCATCCGATATTTGTAAATGAGAAAGAACTAGGTCCTGTATCAGAGGTTGCTAATATGGACCATTTGCAATCAAAGGTTGTAGATTTTTTGGGGATTGAAGATGCTATACATCATGCCGTTAGAGTAAAGTGGCTTATTTTACATGGAAACAAATACATCTGTGACAGGTCTCTTATACTCATTTCAGCAAATGGTTTAAACCCTATCTTTGGACTTGAAAAAAACATTTTTATTGTTAATAGTGCACTTTATTGTTTTGAATACCAGGTGTATGAAACCTTGGGTTTCAACAAAGACTTTCTTGCCTATGAAATTGCAATTCCCAACCTTGCCCAAGCAACTGAACTGACTGATGTTGAAGACCTACTTGATTTTACGTCATATTACCCAGTCAATTTCAGAAACAGTGTCTATGTTATGACAAAATATAACCTTGAAGATGTCCTTTCTTTAAAAACCTGAAATAAATACCTTCCAATGAGTGACTTTCTTATTTCAAGGAAAAAGGTGAATGTTTCTTATTTTGAGATAATTTTTGTTTTACACTCTATCTAAAAGCTATTTTTGCTTGAAATAAATGTAAAATGGATCATTTTTAGATATACAGACTAAATAAGAAAAAAAAGTAATATATACTTAAACAAGTTTAATCATCTAACACATGAGACTGGAAACTAGCTTGTAATGTTCAAAACAAGATGGACAAAATAATCTGGCTAAAATTAAGACAATAAATCTTGTCAAGCTACAAGGAATTTGCAGTGCACTATAGAGAGAGACAAGAGGACGAGGCTCCAGTTATAGCAGTGCAAGTAAACAAACAATAAATATAAGAAGAGTAAGAAAATAAATATACACTTTAGGACCAGGGGTAAAGGGATCAATAACAATTTAAAATCTATATTTTATATTTTGATGATTTAAAGTCTCACACACTACCCGTGGAAAGGGGAGGGAGACCTGCTGCCTCCAAATAGAGCACATTTCATTCATAATGTTTTCATTCATAATGTTGTAAATCCAAGCCCATTATGTATTCATGATTTGAATCCTGGGTTGTGTGAAATCCCAGAAATACACCTTAGACAAAGTGAATCTGTGAACTAAGGTGTAGGTCTATTAGGTTATGTTGTGGTGATCCTCGGGTTGGTGGATTTGTGTTCATACTGCAGTAGTGATGGGATTTCCGGCTCTTTTTAGAGATCCGGCTCTTTCGGTTCGGCTCACTGAAAAGAGCCGGCTCTTTTGGCTCCGAACCGGCTCTTCAGGTTGTTTTGTTGCTTTAATTAATTTATTATTAACAATAATATAAAATTATGCACAAAAGGAATTACTAACGTAAAACAAAGTGGTTTTATTTATATATGTTTATATATAAATATATGCGGTGGCCCCTAGAGACAAAACACGTACAAACTCCAAAACACATTTCTAGCATGAACTGAACTTCCAAAGCAGAGCTACCTAGATCACTTAAATTACACAATTGAAAGCATGTGTGTATTGTTTGTGTATTTATACACAGGCACTCAAATATATTCAAATAATTTAAAAAAAAGTTCATCTACCTGTTACTATCACACACCAAATCCGGTCGTTGGTACTTGCTGGCTTGTGTAGCCACAATTTAACAAAAGCTCCACACTGCGCCCAGCATCCTGGAGCACTTCTGTTGTCTTTTGTACGTGTTTTGAGTTTTTATGTGCTTCTGAGTTTTTACATGCTTCGGAGTTTGTACGTGTTTTGGAGTTTTTACGTGTTTTGGAGATTGCACATGCTTTGTCTGTAGGGGCCACCGTAAATATACTTTTATTTATTCACTCCACATAAAATGTAATAAATAATTCATATAATACACAAATCAACTATTCAAATTTCAACTTTTAACTATTTAAATTTTCAGCTTTTTCCTTTTACAAATTTAAAGTAAAAACAACACAAAACACTGCAAACCACAACACAATTAAATATAAATTAAAATATCAAAACAAAAAGAACATGCATATTCTCTGTCATATGGGCCTGGATGAATAAACTTTCTGAATCCTTTATCATCTGCAACTGAAAATAGTTGTGGATGATTACTATACCTTTCTAATGTCACGTTGTTGTCCCTGGCTCTCTTTCTCTCTCTCACTCCCTCTGGCTCTGTTCCTGCTACTGAGTGTAACTACCGCCCCTCCCCCCTCTGCCCAGGGTAAAGCACAAGGCTCGCGTGCAGGCGAGAGAGAGAGGGTGAGAGAAAGAAAAAGAAAAAAAACCCACGTCACGGTTCGCGATAAGGAGCCGGCTCGCGTCGTTCACGTCAAAGAGCCGGCTCTAAGAGCCATTTCGTTCGCGAACGACCCATCACTATACTGCAGTCCAAAATTAAAACCAATGTAAGATGGACAAGAAAAGTTCAAAGCCATCAGGTGCTCAGTTTAGAAAAAATAGAAAAGAAGAGGAGGAGAAACGAGCAAAAGATACAGGTAAGCAGATGTGTCATTGGATAATGGCAGGTCATCCTGAAACAACCAGAATCAGAATACTTTATTAATCCCTAAGGAAATTATGTGCGTTACAGTTGCTCCAAGAAGAAATGGTAAAAATAGCAACAGTAACAGACTAAACTCCAAACAATACATTATGTTACAGATTTTAATATTAATTAGTGATTGTCAGTTGTTGATTTGTCCTGTTCCCAATGTATGACGAATTATGATGGCTGTTTGGTAGCCGTTTGCATACAATGCATACTCTCCCTCTCTTCATGTGTGTGTGTGTGTGTTTCTCTGGTGAATTTCGACAACAGTTTTATGTTAATGTACAATCCTTAATATGTTTTGTGTGTGGGGGGGGGAGGCTAGGACCGCCACTGGCCTCAGGAATAGAAAGCCTAGATTATTTAAATAAGACCCAGCACAGTTCTGGAAAAACATTCTTTGGACAAATGAAACCAAGATCAATGGCGAAAAAAAGGTATGGAGAAGGTGTGGAACAGCTCATGATCTAAAGCATACGTTTACATCGGTTGTAAAACACAGCGGAGGCAGTGTCATTGCTTAGGCATACATGGCTGTCATTGGTGTTGGGACACTAGTGTTTAATGATGATGTGACATTGGACAAAATGAGCCAAATTATTTCTGATGTGTTCAGAGACAATGTAGTCACACTGACTGGGCGGTGTTTCATAATACAGATGGACAATGCATCACGGTACTGGGTCTGCGACCCAGGGTTTTGCGTATTTTAGTTTTATTCTTAGAATATTGTATGTTCTTAGTGTGTCCTGCTTTATTTTGAAAGAGTTTGGTGCATCTTTGTCATTGTATTTAGGTTCACTTTCCCTGTGACGTCATTAGGTTCATTTGTGTCAGCTGTTTCCTCATGTGTTTCCACTTCCCCTGATTACCCCTTGTGTGTATTTAGTCTGTGTGTTTTTGCTCACTCATTGTGAGGTCGTCTGTTATGCCAAACCATAGTCTCGTCATAGCTTTCATAGTTTTGTCAGAGTTTCATGGTTCTCATAGCCTATTCTCAGTTTAGCAGTGGTTTCTGATTTTACCTTCATGTTAATGTTGTTTTTTTTCATCAGCCCAAATAAAGGCTCGCTTTTGGTTTAAGTTAAGTTCTGTCTCCTATTTTTTGCTACAACATGCCAGTTTTCCTACTTTCTTTGCAAGCTCCTTTGACTCCAAAAGATGAAGCCAAAGCAACCCAGCAACCCTCCTATGCATGTCAAAAAAAATGCTCAACTCTTTATGTCATCTTTCTGAAGTTAGTATTGTAATGTAATATCATAGTACACAACAAGAAGCAGACTAAAACTTTCTAAATGAAACTAATCCAGCTGGTATTACTGATAGTTATGTTGGTTCCATGTACCGAAATGATAATTAGCAACATAAACTATCTCTGAGGAGATACAGTACATTTAAAACACTAAAACATCAATGAGCCATAGAAACTTCAACAGTTACTTCACGGGTGCCTCTTATATCGTGATTTATTCATTTATTTATTTATTTATTGCTACAACATGCCAGTTTTCCTACTTTGTGCAGAAACAGCAGAGGAAGAACGAGGCGGCTGGGTACACTCAACCAAACTGCTAATTCAGTCAAAACGCACAATTCTTTCAATGAAAAAGATTGCAATACAAACACAAAAATCAGCCCAGCAAATCTCAGCAGGAGCACTCCTGTTATCACCATGATCATGCGGAAAGCCTTGAGCTTTGGTTGGTCAAACTGTTCCTTGTGTTTGCCCACATCCCCTGGTCTTGGGCGACTCAGAACATGAAGAACAGATAGGCAACAAAAAACAACAACAACCATGCAGACACCCAAGTAGGACACAAGTAGCATATTTGAAAATTGATACCCAAACAATAAATGTATCCCCAACCATGCAACACACTGCAGCCACGCACAAACAGCACAGATGTTTCTAATCCTGACACCATGTGATTGGCGCAGATGCATATAGGTGATGGGGTGAACAACAGCCAGGTAGCGCTCCAGACAGGTCAGGACATGAAACAAAGTCTCTACAGGAAGAAGGATGGTAAACATATACATTCCAACATAAATCATTGTTATCTTATTGGTATAAACACCCAGGGTGTAGAAGACTGATCCAAAAGCTCCAAAACTCTCCACCCACATCATGTTGTAGGTGAAGAAGTTGGAGTTGGTCGTTGTTGCCCCTGCATGTGCAGATTTCTGACGCCACTGTTGGAAGCCCATGTAGAGGATGAAGATGTAGAGTGGAAGGAAGAGGAGGATGGTCATGGAGGTGTAGATGGTAAAGACTGTTGAATTATGGCATGTTGACGCAAACGAGTTAACGGAGGAATTTAAGGATGAGAGAGAGGAGGAAGTGTTGATGAACATGACCTATGGAAGACAGCAAAAATAGTAAATAATGTCATGTTGTGTGAAAACTAAAACATGCTGTAAGTTATTCGATACGGTTGCAGTGATGAAGTTTTTAACAGAGTCTCGCAAAATATATTTGTGCTTCTGCAAGAAAAACTCTTAATAGATTTCTTTTAAGTCTATGGTCGCCACAGTGGATAATCTGCCTCCATCTCATCCTATCACCAGTATCCTCCTCTGTTTTCCCAACCTTCTGTGTGCCCTGCATTACATCCATGAATCTTTTCTTTAGTCTTTCCCTCTTCCTCCTGCCTGACAGCTCCACATTATCCATTACTCCTCATCTGCAAATGTCCAGACCGTCTTAGCCTTGCCTCTCTAACTTTACCTCTAACCTTAACTGTCCCTCTGATATATTCTTTTCTAATCGTATCCATCCTTGTCACTCCCAACAAAAATCTCACCTCCAGCTCAGCTTCATGTCTTTTTGTTAGTTCCACCATCTCCACAACATGCATCATAGGAGATCCCACTATGATATTGTAAATCTTCCATTTGCTAACTATTGCTAACATCCTTTTGTCACAACACCAATCACCCTGGACACTTGTCTCCACCTACTCCACCCTGTCTGTACTCTCTTGTGCACTGTCCATTGCTGCGAATTCCAGGTATTTAGGTATTTGATTGATTGATTGGTAATTTATTTCAAGCATGTAAACAACATACAGGTACATTTAGAAAAGAAAATAAGAGAGAAAACAAAATACTATACAAAAAAATCAATACATTTCAATATAGCTACCGTTCTTATTAATTTACATGTTGAAAGGGAGAGGTAAGAAGGAAACACTTATTTAATCCCACCCCTTTGCCATAAATTATTAGTTAATATTTAGTCAGCTTCCTTACTGATATAATTTGTAATAAAAATAGTGAACAGATATCTGATATACTATATACTATAATATCACATCATGAATTTTTTATAGATTTTTTTTAAATAGAGACATTCACTTAATTTCAATATTTTCCTTTTCTTTATAGTTTGAGAAGATCATATTTTTATAACTCTTTTTGAACAGTTTTATGTTTGGACATTGCTTTAATTCCATATTCAGACTGTTCCACAGTTTCACCGCATGAACAGAAACACAAAAGCCTTTTCTTGTAGTACGTACCTTCATTGTTTTGAAGTTACAAAAACCCCTTAAATTATAACTTCCTTCTTTCAAAAAAAACATACTCAGAATATTACCTGGCAGTTCTTTATTTTTTGCTTTGAATAGAATTTGTGCTGTTTGGAATTTCACTAGATTGTCAATTTTCAATATTTCAGACTGCAAAAATAGTGAGTTTGTATGTTCCCTATAACCTGCATTGTGGATGATTCGAAGTGCTTTTTTTTCTGAAGAGTAAAAAGTGAATGTAATGTGGTTTTATAGTTATTGCCCCAGACCTCTGCACAATAGCTTAAGTATGGTGAAATCAGTGAACAGTATAGAATATGAAGTGATGTTCTGTCGAATACCTGTTTTGCCTTGTTTAGTACTGCAATGCTTTGTGATACTTTGGAATGAATATATCTTACGTGAGCTCTCCAGTTAAGTTTTTCATCTATTATTACCCCCAGAAATTTATTTTCACTGACTCTTTCAATATCGGCAGAATTTATTTGAATCTTAGCATTTGTATTTAAACTACTATTTCCAAATAACATAAGTTTAGATTTATTCAGATTTATTCAGTCATATCCTCCAATAAATTCTGCAGATCATCACCAGAGCAAAAAATGTTTGTATTGTCAACAAAGAGAACCATTTTTAATACTTTGGACACTTTACAGATGTCGTTAATGTACAGGTTGAAGAATTTTGGACCTAATACTGACCCTTGGGGTACACCACAAGCAATGTCCATACATAAGGAGCAACCACCATTTAATTTCACAAACTGCTTCCTGTCACGCGAATAACTCCAGACCCAATCTAAAGCTACCCATAGCTCTACACGGGTCACCAGAAATTTGGTAACTGTTTTTCAAAATGTTAAATAGAATATTAGAATTAATATTAGACACTATGAATACCTTAAAACAGTCAAACCTTATCTGTAGTCTACTTATTTCTTCTTAATAAATGAAGATGTGTCCGTTTCCTGTTTCTTCAAACTGTCATATACCGGTGTCCTGTCCAAATATATGTTGAAAAGTGTGTGTGTGTGTGTGTGTGTGACAATTAATTAAAGCTGGGGGTTCTTTGCATGTCACAAAACCATGAGCTCTAATTCAAATGTGGTACGTGCCATCTTATCATTTAGTGGTTCCAGGTGCATCCAAGATTACATCATCAAGAGCAATGCAAACTGCGGGATCAAGTGGTGTCTAGTAGATGGCCAGAGGTGTGTTCTCTGGAGTGACAAATTGTGCTTTTCTATCTGGCAATCCAATAGACAAGTCTGGGGGTTTTCAGGAGTTGGGCTCATCCCTTAGCTCCAGTGAAGGGAACTCTTAATACTTGAGCATACAAAAACATGCCCAAATCTTTGTGGGAACAGTTTGGCCCCTTCTTGTTCCACCATGACTGTGGATGAGTGCACAAAACACAAAGCACGGTCCATAAAGACATGGATGAGCAAGTTTGGTGTGGACAAACTTCACTGGCACAGTCCTGACCTCAACCTGTTAGAACGCCTTTGGGATTTGGGCGGAGACTGCAAGCAAGGCAATTGTCCAAATGGCCTGACTCAAAAACGCACTTCTGGAAGAATGGTTAAAAATATATATATTTAATATATATCTTTCACACTTATTGAAATAAATCAAAAACAAGGATGTCACAGGTTTTTTGTTTGCTTTCCTTTAGTTTCCATGTATATATAATACAGTCAGATTCTCTCGACTTAGCTAAACTCTATTTGTGGATTGTTTTGGAGGTTTACGTTTATCCTGATATCGCAAATGGCAACATGTCCATCACAGCCACAATAGTAATAAATGATTATTCAAATCTGCATTTCATTTAAAGAGTGGAGACCACCGTATGGCTACAACCAACATAATAAAATGTCCAGTGCCCTAGTGAATGCATTTTGCAAAGTGTAAAAATTGGAGTGACATAGTCATGAGCATCAATATAATGCACTGATATTTTTTACATTAACAAATACATCAGTGACCTTGGCCAGAGTTATGGACAAGTCACTCATTTGTCCCCAGACTTTTATTCCTCTACAGAATGCATCAAAAATATTTGTGGAAACTCTTATTCCACCACCATACTGTGTCCCAGTTCAGTAGCATTCCATCCTCACTGTATACAGTGTGGTAAAACTGCTTCCTCTTCCCGAATTGCCTGATAGTTTGCCAGAACTCCTTTGAAACTTAGTGAAAAGTTGTTTCATTCCCTCACCCAGGTGCCCTGTTTAATTTTGATGGTGTCTCATCTCATGTGTCAGGGCTCGAGAGTGCGATCAATTTGGTTGCAAATACAACCAAATTTTTCAATAATGCGACTAAAAAAAATCCTAGATCGCACCGGTGTGACCAGGTGTTCCGAGTAAAAACTCTGAAAGTTTCTGTGTGGTCAACAACAGACACACATGTCTATGTCTATATGTCTATATCAACATGATTTCTATCAATAAAATCATTGCAAAGTTTGGAAATTCCTTTGCTACAAACAAAAAAAAAAAAAAAAAAAAAAAAAAAAAAAACAACAGACACACATTATGCCCATATCATGCTCTAGACCAATCAGAGATAGTCAGGGGCGGGACCCCTCTGACTGGCCGTGGTCCAGAGTCCTTCGTGTGTACTAGTGATGGGAATTCCGGCTCTTTTTAGAAAACCAGCTCTTTCGGCTCCCAACGTCAGGTTGTTTTGTCGCTTTAATTAATTTATTATCAACAACAATATAAAAATATGCACAAAGGAATTACTAATGTAAAAAAAAAAACCATGGTTTTATTTATATATGTTTATACATAAATATATACGGTGGCCTCCAGAGACAAGGCACGTACAAACTCCAAAACAAATACAAATTCTAAACCATGTACAAAGCTACCTAGATCACTTAAATTACACAATTATAATAATAATGGATTGCATTTATATAGCACTTTTCGAGACCCTCAAAGCGCTTTACAATTCCACTATTCATTCACTCACTGGTGGAGGCAAGCTACAGTTGTAGCCACTAGTGATGTGCGAATCGATCCTGAAATATCGATTCTTCCAATACCAATCATTTATGTTCTAGAATCGATTCTCACAAATAAAATATCGATATTTTAGTAATTTAGGGTAAATTTGTAGTTTATCATTAACAGGAACAGTGGAAAGAAACTATAACATTCGGATTGTCTACATTCAAAGGAACTACTTCCTCTTCCGCCTTTCATAGTCATGTGCGAAATACGGCTGTATAAATGTCTCATTTTACAGTGTTTATTTATCGGATAAAATACATTAAATATCACCGTTATTATTAGCCAGACTGGAAACAGCGGGGGTGTCCAAATTCAGAGGCTGCTTCCACCTGAGGACCCGCCCTTCGCGGTCTAAAGAAAGCCGGGTAGTACGTCACGAGCTCCCTCGGTGGAGTGAAACTCAGCCGTCTGCTCCTTGCTATCTAAAATATAACAGGGCGCTGGCGTAAACTTTCGACCATCTCACACTTTCTTTAATTAGTTTTCTGTTTGATGTTTATTCAGCTGTGTGAAAACCTCGGAGGAACCCTCCCGAGGTATTAATAAAGTTAAATTTAATTTAATCTAATCTAATAACTTTAATCTCAGCCAAACCGATTTACTCACGAACAAATAAAACACTGAAAAAGACAAACAATAACATTTTTAAGTTATCAAAGTGACTTATATATCATGTTTAACCCGAGTAGTGAAAGCCTGCGGGGGTTTGAAAACGATGTGTCGGCTCAGATATTTGAAGTTTACACAGCTACATTCTCACCTGAAAATCTGTTAAAAGTTGTTTGTTTTTTTGCGACCCAGAAAGAGAAATAAGAGTAATATTAAAACTAAGTAGCTGCCGCCATTGTTGGAAACTGGAATTGGCTGGGCCATGCTAGGAATTCTGCGATATGGTTTTTCAATTTTGTTGTCCAGGTGGAAATTCGGGAGAATGGTGGCTCCGGGATTCTCCCGGAAAAATCGGGAGGGTTGGCATGTATGGTTGTGGCAACATCACTAACCTTGTCAAACACCAAACATCATTTATTTCTATATGATGAACTCTTCATTATTAAGTGATAAGAACAAGTAATCTGATGTCCTGTAATCATTATGACGCTATAATTTGAGATACAATAAATAAAAATACGTTTTTGTATAAAGTATCGGTATCGGATCAGTATCGTCAATACCACCCTGAATATTACTATATCGGAAAGGAAATCATTGGTATCGCACATCACTAGTAGCCACAGCTGCCCTGGGGCAGCCTGACAGAAGCGAGAATTGAAAGCATATGTGTATTGTTTGTGTATTTATTAGAGATGGCACGATACCACTTTTTTATGTCTGATACCGATATCATAAATTTGGATATCTGCTGATACCGATATGAATCCGATATAGTGTATTTTTTAATCAATAAAACTTTTTTTTATATCTTGCTGCATTTTGTATAAGTTCATACTCAAGTTTAAAACAAACACTAAAGCTATTCTGTTATACCTGTATGCAAAAAATATACTGCACCCAAAATATTTCATAGTTCAGCAAAACTGATCAATCTAATAAACTTAAACCTACTCCATCCTCCATATTCTGGTATTTTAAAGAGTACTTAGCTGAAATATTAAGCAACCTAACTAATAGGGTTGCCAACTCCCAGCAAAAAAAAAAAAATAGGGAACCACCCCCCACCCTCTACCTCATGATGCTTAATCGACGTAATCAACTTTAATTTGATGCAGTGTGAAAAAAAAGGCACCGAAATCAATTAGTTTTCAAGAATAATTAAATAGATTCAACATCTTTCTTCAACAAAATTGCAGACTGCACAGATGGTATCTTCCCAAAGGAAAAAGCAGTATAGCTTACTAGGGTATATATTAGACTTAATAGTTACTATATACAGTAATGGACTTCTATACATTTTACATCAGATTAAAACTTTGGGTGTAAGATTCAGATAATTATTTATTAAAAGCTCGACATTTTAAATGAGAATAAGAAAGAAAAGTACAGTGGGGCAAAAAAGTATTTAGTCAGCCACCGATTGTGCAAGTTCCCCCACTTAAAATGATGACAGAGGTCAGTAATTTGCACCAGAGGTACACTTCAACTGTGAGAGACAGAATGTGAAAAAAAAATCCATGAATTCACATGGTAGGATTTGTAAAGAATTTATTCGTAAATCAGGGTGGAAAATAAGTATTTGGTCACCTCAAACAAGGAAAATCTCTGGCTCTCACAGACCTGTAACATCTTCTGTAAGAAGCTTTTCTGTCCCCCACTCGTTACCTGTATGAATGGCACCTGTTTGAACTCATCATCTGTATAAAAGACACCTGTCCACAGCCTCAAACAGTCAGACTCCAAACTCCGCCATGGCCAAGACCAAAGAGCTTTCGAAGGACACCAGGAAAAGTATTGTAGACCTGCACCAGACTGGGAAGAGTGAATCTACAATAGGCAAGCAGCTTGGTGTGAAAAAATCAACTGTGGGAGCAATCATCAGAAAATGGAAGACATACAAGACCACTGATAATATCCCTCGATCTGGGGCTCCACGCAAGATCTCATCCCGTGGGGTCAAAATGATCATGAGAACGGTGAGCAAAGATCCCAGAACCACACGGGGGGACCTGGTGAATGACCTGCAGAGAGCTGGGACCAAAGTAACAAAGGTCACTATCAGTAACACACTACAACGGCAGGGAATCAAATCCCACAGTGCCAGACGTGTACCGATGCTGAAGCCAGTGCATGTCCAGGCCCGTCTGAAGTTTGCCAGAGAGCACATGGATGATACAGCAGAGGATTGGGAGAATGTCATGTGGTCAGATGAAACCAAAGTAGAACTTTTTGGTATAAACTCAACTCGTCGTGTTTGGAGGAAGAAGAATACTGAGTTGCATCCCAAGAACACCATACCTACTGTGAAGCATGGGGGTGGAAACATCATGCTATGGGGCTGTTTTTCTGCCAAGGGGACAGGACGACTGATCCGTGTTAAGGACAGAATGAATGGGGCCATGTATCGTGAGATTTTGAGCCAAAACCTCCTTCCATCAGTGAGAACTCTGAAGATGAAACGAGGCTGGGTCTTCCAACATGACAATGATCCAAAACACACCGCCCGGGCAACGAAGGAGTGGCTCCGTAAGAAGCATTTGAAAGTCCTGGAGTGGCCTAGCCAGTCTCCAGACCTCAACCCCATAGAAAATCTGTGGCGGGAGTTGAAAGTCCGTGTTGCTCGGCGACAGCCCCAAAACATCACTGCTCTCGAGAAGATCTGCATGGAGGAATGGGCCAAAATACCAGCTACTGTGTGTGCAAACCTGGTAAAGACCTATAGTAAACGTTTGACCTCTGTTATTGCCAACAAAGGTTATGTTACAAAGTATTGAGTTGTATTTTTGTTATTGACCAAATACTTATTTTCCACCCTGATTTACAAATAAATTCTTTACAAATCCTACCATGTGGATTCATGGATTTTTTTTTTCACATTCTGTCTCTCACAGTTGAAGTGTACCTCTGGTGCAAATTACTGACTTCTGTCATCATTTTAAGTGGGGGAACTTGCACAATCGGTGGCTGACTAAATACTTTTTTGCCCCACTGTAGTTATTTACAATATCCAGGGAGTAGAGGGCCCATTAGAGCATAGGTGTCAAACTCTGGCCCGCAGGCCAAATTTGGCCCGCAGCAAATACTTTTTTGCCCCACTGTAGGTTGGACACAGCTCACCCGTGCAGATTCTCCCCTAGTTCTATAGGATGATCTTGGTGTGTCACTGAGGACTTGCCCCACAACTCCCCCTTTTTGAAGTTTTGGTGAGACTGAGCATTGACTTTTTTCCTCTGGGTGATCAGCCGTCTTTGGGGTCGTTCCTCAGTGCCCACACTCGTGGAATTTTGTAAATAAAGTCTGCAACACGGAAAGAGCTGTGATCAAACCATTTATTATTGCGCAGGAGAGCCTGCGCACACACATCAAACATCACAGTTCAAATTCATGCCAGCTCTGCCCTTGGGATGTCTCAGCTCCTATTTTATACCTCCTCCCCACACACAACTCTCTGTATCTTTTAGTTACAACAGGTTTCTTTCCCACAGGCTGTGGCAGAGAGCAACTCCCACTATCGTTTCCCAGGAAGCTCCTGGCACCAGTCATCTTGGGAATTTTGTCCTTCCACACCCTAACAGTTAGCAGATAACATAGCAAAACATCATTAGGCCTATCTAAGCAGTTCTTTACGAAGTCATACTGACACACACACACTCCTAAGCATCTCATCTAAGCAAACAAAGGTTATACCAAATCCTACAGTGATATTCTAAACGCATAAATCTAAATTTAAGGATAATCTAGAATTTTCCCAACAATTGAAAACTTCAAATGTTTAAAAGGTAAAAATTAACTGACAAAATTATTGACAGGAAACATTTTAAGATAGAGAGTGGAACTGTTTTACACCCTGTGTTGCTTCACTTCTCATTTATTAACAACCAAAATCTTTACAAAAACATTCAATTTCAATTCAATTTCCAAATGAAAGCAAACGTAACAAATAATGAATATTGTCCAACATCAAAACAGAATATTAAAGTCTAACTTCACTTGAATACATTCAGTCACGTTACAAGCATTAAGGATTACAGCATCTTAAACATCTACAGTAAGGCCAAAAAAGCAGAAAAAACGTTTTTCATTACAGTAGCTGAGCAATAAAATTTTTTTTTAAAAAACCAACATGCTCACAGCCACTCAAATAATCTTAAAGGGTCATAAAAGCAAAAAGTTTACCATTTCAATTTGCTATGATGACAAAGGTACATTTATTGATTCTGTCTTAAGATTATTATAAGAAAGTAAAATTCATAAAAAAAAATAAAAATAGGCATGAAAACAAAAGGTTATCAAGACTTTAGATGTCTAACAGAGTACTCACCACCTATGTAATAGTAATAATAATAATAATAACTGATACTAAAAGCTAAACAGAATTAAAAATAAGAGTTCAAATCAACTCCATTCCCTCCTCAGAATCTGCTGTATTACCCTGAACACACTGCAACAGCTCCTCAGGTCTGTCTTGCTTTGACCCCACAACAGACGCAATAATGTTTTCTAGGTGTGGATTTCCCTTTGCCTCCTCCTCAACTCTTTCGAACAGATTCTTATTCCCCTCTTTCTTCACATTATCCACGAAGTGTTCAAATATAGTGAGCAGTGGAAAGGAAAACTCAATCACACTCTGTTCAGTCTTTGGAAATCCATAGAAAAATCCACCAGTGTGCAAACCAAACACTTGTCCATATGCATCAAATACTGGGGAACCAGAAGAGCCGTGATACATGAAAGAGTTGTAGGTCACATAGATATTTTCACAAGGGTCATTTTTGATCGCCTGATTGATTGCATAAAGAGTGATGAAGTATTCCTTGATGTCCTCTAAATTTTTATTAACAGCCTCCTCTCGTCCCTCTTTCACAATGATACACGTAGGATCCATTTTTTTCACTCCTTCTCCTGGGTGTCCAACAACACAGGCTGCACCATCTAAAGGTACAGGTCCAAATCTCTTGAGGAGCCCTTGTGGAACCTCAAGTTTGTTTGGTTTGAGCTCAAGTATGGCATAATCTAACTTATCGTTGCCAACAAACACCTTGGCATTAATCTTGTTCTTGTCAGAGTCTTGTTTTTCAAAGTTAAAGACAGCAGTAATGTTTACACGTTCATGCCAATTAGGTAATTTTGAATCAACCCAGTATTTGAATAAGTGGGCATTTGTCAAGACAAAGTTGTCAAATAGCACAAAGCCTGTGCCCTGCATTATGAAGGGATCATTTATGGGTACCTCTAAGAGACAAACTGACTCGCTCAGTTCAAGCAGCAACCTGACTTGGTGAATTTCACTAAAAGACTGTTGGATCTTTCCAAAGTTTTCCTTCCTCAGTGTTTTCTGGAAAGAATTTTCAGGGAATCTACTTTCCATCCATTTTTTCAGACGTGGAAACTGCTTACGCAGTAGCTTATAAACCTCCTTAGAGTCAATGCTGCAGCCTGTTTCTTTTGCTGCTGTTGTTATACTGATTTCCTTCTGCTGTGCAAGAGTTAAGACTGATCTTGTTTCTCTTGTGCGTTGTGGATTATTTGATACATGTGGAGGTTTCTGTTGGCCGGGGATGGCTACTTGTTTTACATCCTTTGTTTCCATATTTGCTCCTCGTGGAAGACATATCTTAAACTTCTTTTTATCCAGATTATCAATTTCGTCTGTGCACTCAGTCTTACATTTGTCATTGATGTTGACCAGCTCAAAGTAGCCCAGGTCATCAGTGAAGCGGCCATCTCTTTTTAGAGCCTCCTCCACAGTTATCCCCTTCTCTCCGTAAACACAGAGATACTTGAACTGTTTTAAAGTGCCACTTTTAAAAAGTTTTTTTTTTTGGCATTTAGTCCTCCCTTTGTATCAATGTAAAAGACAGAATAGGCATCTCTTGGATATACTACGTTGGAATCCTGGACCTGAGCCACTTCCACCTTTTCTGATTTACATGAAATGGTCAGAACCTCATGATCCCCAACACAAGAACACGGGAAATGTGTTGGAACAATTGATTCGTCGTCTCCTGTACCCATCTGAATGATAACATTTACATCTGCACCCTTAACCATCTTCTTATACTTATTTGAAGATTTTATGGCCTCCAGCACTGTGCGGGGTACAACACAGCCAATGGTGTATGTGTCATTCGGACTGAATTTCACTCTGAACTGATGTTTATGTGGTTCCTGCAGGAAATCAGAGTGGAGAAATGGACGTTAGAGGCTGCTAATGTACCAAAAACAAAATGTAATGCATTTTGTTCATAAACAACATTTTAAAAGCCATTATTCTTCTTGTTTTTTTGTTTTTTTTTTTTAACTGGACTGGGTATAGGAGTCTATGAAGTTTCACAAAACAACAGAAAAACAGATGGAAAAAAATTATGCTTATTCAAAATAATTTGAATATTAATGAAACTCAATTCACTGTTTATGGCATAATGTCTTGTCTGTTGACAGAAGACATCAACAGATCCCAGTTCTACACATTTAAGATAACAGGGAAGGTACCGTGTCTTCATACGCTGACTCGGCATTTGACCTATCCTAAATATTTATCAGTCACCTTAAAGAGTGACCTTAAAGGTCAGTATTGCTCCAAGACCATCACTGCGGCTACGGTCCATCAAGTGTTTCATAGTATGAAAATAAAATTTTGCATGACTTCATTAAAGAAACTAAAAAAAAACAAACCAAGATGTAAAAAAAAATAGTTCTGCACGTGGGCTCAGGCAGGAACCTTTGTCGGATGTGGTTGTTCTTCACATGAAACGGTCCAGAAGCTCACCTGACAGGCTGTAGCTTCCTCTGGCTCTGTTTTCACGCTTCTGCTCGCAGGGCTGGCCTGATGAAGAAAGATGCACAAAAAAATGAACTGGGTCAATGCAAATGACAAATATCAAGGTAATGAATGACAAAGCATTACAGGACTATTAGCCAGAGTATTTAATGTGTTTTCTCTTACAGAAGAGCGCAAGGTGTTTAAAGTTTTTCATTTGATAGAGAAATGTAATGGCTTCCAATATAGACTCAGTGTAGACTCTTTAATATTACTGGGTGGAGGGGCACATTTTGTTCACCAGACATAAAAACAACTGTCTGTTTTAAAAACAGGAACATGTAAAAGGGACAAATTGAAGCAAGAAATGATGGATAAATCCCAGATTTTGTGTGTGAAACATTTTAATGCACAATTTAAGTACATTCACTCCTGTTCACTCTGCATGACCTGCATAATTAGATGCTCCGATACAAGTACTAACCAGGCTTGACCCTGCTTGGCGTCCGAGATCAAACATGATTGTGTGTGCTCAGGGTGATATGGCCATAAACTGCATTATGACATGCTAAAAAACCCAGCTAGCTATGTAAACCCTTTTATTTTACATTGCTACATCATGAAGAGAGGGCACATAAGTGAGTTGCCGGCCTCACTGTTTGGAATCTTTGCCATCATTACTGCAATTTCTAATTTCACTTTTTCATTTTAGCATTTGCACTGGATTTTCAGAAAGTAAAGAGCTTAAGTGACTACAACTTGTCCCACTGGAAAATGTAACAAAAACAATTAGAAACTACTCTCAGATCAAAAAATTGTGATGCAATTTAGCCGCTGACAACAGAATACATAGGCTACTTACTTCAACTTTGATGTTTTTCTGAGCCATGTTCACAGATTTCAGATTTATTCTGAAAAGAAATCATTGTGTTACAAGGATAGATATGGATAGCTTCAATATGATGCACAATGCAGAATACATGAATGAGAAGTTATGAGTCATGGTAGGAATTCCTCCTCTCTATACTCACACTCAATAAGCCCCTTCCTAACAAACCCTTTACCCCTTTTAGGAACGTATATGGATTTTGTTTTATAGATTGATGCCAAGTTATCATCTCCATACTGTTTGTAAGAGTGTGGCTTTATCCCACTTTTGTTGTTTGTAATCTCATCACTAAATCCAGCATCAGTGCATTCATATGCATAAGATGGAAAACAGTTCATTCTTATAAATGCAGGCCAAGAGTCATCTGCTGATAGTACAGGTAGTTTTATTAACTTCTTACTACCCACTGGGTCCCTGGTGACGTATCTAGCCATTTTAGTCATTTTAAAAATCAAGGATGTAAATTCTGCTAGCTCATTTTGCCTTCCAGACACTATTTTTTAAAGACATGTGAATTCTTCAACTTTCTATTAATCATTAACAAAAACAAAAAGAAATTTTTTTTACTGAAGTAACTTTTCTTTAAGTTTTCTTAAAGTAAAAAACATAACTTTAAGTTGTTGTGGTGAATGGTTTTAACAGAGTTGTTCCTCCCACATTTCCAAATCTCGCTTCCCCAGCAGTGTAACAATGAGATACATTTTGATATTAGAACCAACTTGTTATGCCGAATATTGTAGTGATCTATAACGGTCAGCATGTTCCACAAGTCATAACTTACACTGAATAAATGCTAAAACTTGAATAATAAATGTGCATTAGTCACTCAAAGGAAGAACTGCATATTCTGGCAATAAAGACAATAATAAAAACAATAATTATGGTGGGGTTTTTTGTCTCTGTGTGTGTATGTGTGTGATTTCTGGCTTTAATATTAGGTTGGGTTTTTTTGTCTTTTCTCCTTTTTTTTTAATATGCAGACTTTGTTTAACATATTTTCTAGAATAGGGTCCCGTTTACTTGTGAAGTGTCAAAAAAACTACAGCAAAAACATAATAAATGAGATGAATATCAAACAAAACGGAAAAAAAATCACATATATCCAAATATGCTTTAAGAAATTATAAAATTTTCAGTTTTTATGAAAGAGAGGAAAAAAATCCCATTGTCTTTCCACTACAGTATGTATTAAAACATTGTTTAAGACACTGAGGCAGTGTCTATGAAAATCTGATCATTTTAAACTCAAAACTGCCAGAAGATTAAAATTCTACAAGCACCAGTAAAATTGTTATTTGTAAAAACTTCTAAATAAAATTTAATTTTCAAACCCAAAGACAAGTTCAAAATTCATGTACGATCTTTCTCCCATATGTTGCTTGTTGTGTGATGAAATGGACACTCGGGGGAGCTGGTGGTGTATAATTTACTCAAACAGCCTGTGGAGGCGTTCCTTTCAGCAACAACTTGTGAAGAAAAGAACCAACTTCTCAAAGTATTTTTTATTTCATCCGCTTAATTGGAAAGGGGTCCCTCAGTGTCGACTATATACATTTAATTTTTGTATGTGCTTATAATGACAAAACTAGAATAGATATTTGCTTAAAAGAGATTTGCTAAGCGCTAAGGTATTACTGAGGTCATAGTAGGTGTTGTTGTTATACCAGACCTCAGATAATAAAAACATTAAAAACCTAAAGATTTACGCTGACATAAGGGTTCACCTGAGAGTTAGTATCTCCTCGTGGCTGCGTGCACACTCTGCTGCTTCCAGGAATGTACTATAAAAAGATACACATAAAATGAACTCAACCAGAATGTTAAGATCATAAATTAAGAAGTATAAACCAGCAGAATTATTAACCAAAATGTTACTTGTTACAAGATGTTACATTTTTCTTTATGTATGTAATGCATGTGTTAAGTTGGAGTTTCATTTCACAGACATTTTATTGATTTCCTGGTTGACACTCCAAAGGCACACAGTGAGCAAACAGACTGCTATAGTCCCTCCTCTCAAACCTAAAGGACTGTTTGAAGAGCTCAGGTGTGTCTTACACATAAAAGCAACTCAGATCCAAGTTCACTTGGACTTCATCTGAAACTTGTAAACTTGACAGTTTTTTCTTAGAGGTAATAATCCTTAAAAAACAACAACAACAAAAAACTATAATAACTGGTTATATCAGATGTAATTTATCTGACTTTATAACAGAGGAAATTAGATGACCAACATAGTAACACTAACTCTCTGAGTGAGTTTGTGTCTGGTAGAAAGGCACAACAGCAGCTACACATCTACAGATGATCGTTTTTTACTCACCAAACTACTGCTGCGCTGGAGAGATCCGCTGACTTCTGGAAGGAAGCAGAAAGCAACTGAATGATACTGAGCGGGAGGAACCTGTGACCAAGAGAGACTTGATCTCATGGTAACCTATTAACCAATCACATGTGTAGAGGTCTTTTGGGGGCGTTTTTACTTTGTGTGTTAAAAGCTGGATGGGTGTGGGAATAAACCCACAGTTGAGTTAAATGAATCACAAAATTAATTTCTACTTCTTACTATTGGCACATGTCTGTGGCTCTTACAACGACTGGTCTGTAGCTCTGTGTGCGGACAGGGGTGAAGAAAGAGAGGGAGATATTATATGATTTTATAATGTATAACCCTCTGTAAGAGGAATAAATGAATCAGTATGGTGTTTTCCTTCATGCTGTTTGATTGGCTGCAGTGTCCTGAGAGAGAACCTGGCACTCTGTGGATTACATCTTTCTCTTGGATGCGCTTTAACCCTTTAAAGCCTAGTGTATTAAATTTGGTACAAGTTTTTTGTGACTTTGAATGAATTGCAATACATTTTGAAGAAAATGTTATTTTAAATTCTAGATTTAGCAAATATGATACAAATTAAAAGTACATTAACTAAAATTAACCAATGTATAGTACTTAAAATTTAGAGAGTGCCAAGATGAGTAAGCCTGATGAAACTTTACTCCAAAACAAATAATGTATTAAGAGCAGAAGGAAGCACGTTGCTGGGTTTCGTCACAGTCCCTAGTCACACGCATTCAACAAAAATACAAAAGACTTATTCATCAAGATACTGATCAAACGGCAAGTTTATTGCATCCCTACGGGTTCCTTACTCATACACTGGATTTATCTGATAAGTATGGTGAGCCTGAGAGGTCAAACACAATGCAACTTAAGAAAGCACCCGCAAACAGAAAAATACTCCGGAAGCACACAAAACACAATAGAAGTAAAAAACAAACAAACAAACAAACAAACAAAAGAACCAAAATCAACAGGCAACACAAAATAGGAGTGTTTTTTGGGGAGACATTAAGGTGACAAAACAGCTGTGGGAGTGCCAGAAACCAAAGTATGCAAAGAACTGCACTAAGAGATGTAAGAAGCAAAGGGTTCATCAGTGTTGTGAGGAATAAAATGATGCTGGTAATGTGCTTTTTAATGATATTCATATAATACTGTAGATAAATATTCACCATTAGCTATTTACTGCTAGCCTGTCCCTTCCACAGCTGTTCCATCACGTTATAATGTCCTCAAAATCACTTCAGTTAAATAAAACACACTGCAATTTAACTGAAATTGCAGTGTGTTTGACCTCTCAGGGCCACTGTAGATTAGCATCTGTGGGCAGGCAGACTATGAGAACTGACTCGTTTGTAGAGCCTTAAATGGCCATTAAAGGAACTACAGTCTTTGGCACTTGGTCACTTGATTCATTTTAGTTCTGGAGTTTAATGCACCTTACATCTCATCAAGCTGTCAAAGGAGCTTACAAAGAAAAGCGTCTGGACTTCTTTAAGTTGCTTGAAGACGTTTCACCTCTCATCCGAGAAGCTTCTTCAGTTCTAAGGTCAAATGGTGGGGAGTCCCAGATTTAAACCTAGTGGGAGTGACCCCCCACAAAGGGACAAAAGGACCCCCTGATGATCCTCTAATCGCCTGAGCCAAGGTGTGAAACTGGGTGTGGGTCCCAATCAGCCAGAGTTTCGGGTGTGTTCATTGTGAAACCTGGCCCCACCTTATCATGCGAATTCCTGAGGTCATCAAGCTTTAAATTCACTATATGCACTGGCACCTGTATTTATATACATTTGTGCTGAATAAAAGCAGAATCTATGCCTTTATGCAAATATAAACCAATGGTAATATCTTTGTTTCTACGTTGTGATTACATGTGGAATCGACTGGTTATTCTTAAATAACTCAAATTTGTAACCGTGTCCCTGTTCAGTAAGCATTAATGTTCTGAATTAACCTCCAAACGAATGGAGTGACTGCGGTTATGTGTCAGACTGGAACTGGGCATTTAAATGACCCTGTTCTGCTCGTCCATGGAGGTTTTGCTTCATAAGTCTATTCATTCATAAACACACATGTAACAAGTTGACACCTACTGCTACATTAAATTAACCATTTACCAACTTCAGCTTCATATAAATTACAACAACAGACACTCAAATTATTTTCAAAAACAAAAGAGCACATTAAATGTAAACAGTGTAATGTGTACACAACAACAATTTAGACTGGACTGGGTAACACTTTATAATAAATAGTAGGGAAATTTACTTTAATGTTTATGATAATGTTTACTTATTAAAAACTGATTTGAAACCCAATCTGTGAACATTATCCAACTGAGGGCTGTCGAGGTGCCATGTGCTGAATCTAGTAATAGTTTTTATTCACATGTACTCCTAAACTCAGTTTACAGGCCAAACCAAAGACTATTAAATGCAAGTGAAACACTCAAACCTCCAAGCCCTACCACCAGCATTTACTTACTCCTTTCCATGACAACATAAAAAAAAAAAAAAGTTTTTCTTTCAGTAACCAAAATCTTTCTTTAATATGAAAATCCTGAATCCAAGAAAACAACTCTTAAGTTGGTTTTACAGGTGAACTGGTGGTTGATGGAAACAGTATCACCGTTCCAAGTAAACAAATATATAATATAAAGTAGTTTGTGTGTGGCAAAGATTAACTAGAAAAAAAAATAGGATATTTTGAATGTGCCAGTGCAATGCGTGTTATATAGCTAGACCACATACTAATTTTTCATGATCCTGGAGATATTTATATGGACATGGCTGCAGGAAAGGGATCCTATTCTTCAGATTTTCAGCTGAAATTTGGAAACCGTTTATAATGGGCCTCACTAGAAGAGAACCTGGAGGACACAATAAGCTCTGAGGTGATTTTTATCACAACCTTACATCCTCTCACAACAAGAGTAACATTAGGTGAAAGCATGATAGAAATCCCAACATTTAAGTGTGCACTTTGTGAATATAGAGGCATGAAACAACCAGAAGACCATGTCATAAATCCAGGCTGAGAATTCAGAGTGATCCGACTGTGGCTGCACAGTCAAGGGAAAACTATTTTTCATCAAACCTGAACTGTGACTTTGATAAACATGATTCAGTTATTACAAGTCTAACACCTGATGAGACCTGTTTAAACTTGGAATGACATTCACATGATCAAATATGCCAGAGAGCTAGTGCATAAGAGCAGATTTATTTTCACTTTCATTAACATGGCAGGATAAATTACAACACCTTATGAATTCTATGAAAACTGTGCAACAAATTGCTGCCGAGAGTCACACCGGACCTTTGCATTTTATCAATGCTGTGGGAGACGTATTCTTTCATTTCTACCACAGTTCAGCATAACAAACAGAATCAACATTGCACATAGTACACAGCGTACTTCAGTAATTTGCATTGGCACAGTCAAATACTGTCATGTTACAATTAATCAATGTGTCCAAATGTTACCCAGAGCTGTCCTTATCATAAGCAATGTGCAAAGAGCTACAACAATCCAATACAGATAAAGTCTAATGAGAAAGAGAAATGTTTTATTAAAAAAAAAGAAACAAAAAAAAGGGGAGTGTGCAAATTAAACACGAAAATCTGTGAGACGGAACAAAGTAAAGCATCTTTCAGCTCAACAGAAACAGCATGCATGACAGCAACACTTCCAGACCAAACTAGATTCATCTGTCAAAATACTGGCTCTGTGCTCCAATCACTCTGTTTGGGTTGGCAGCAAGCTTGAGGTCGTGTTGAGACTCTGACGCTTTCCGTTTACTCTGCAGTAAACCATGCGAGAGTTCAGTCCGAGAACACGAAGCAAAAAACTTTGAAAGCAGCTGCAATCGGTTCCTTGTAGCGCCTACTGTGACAGTTTGCTATCACACGTGTCCTGAGTGTAACTTGACTCCAGTCGTACTTACGGTGGTGTTCCTCTGGGCTTTACTCGAGGCCCAGGGAGAAATTAATGCCATGAACGATACCAATGATGATGGGTTGCCAAGCAACCAAGTATCTGAGCCAGTCGAGAAGCTGCCGGTAAAGGACATGCGTCTTCTCCCAGCTGGAAATTGAGGAATTAAGGACAAAAATCATGTTTTCTAGACAAATTTCAGGGGTGCGCTGTACTGATAAAGAACAGTGAAATCAAATAAGTAAAAGCACATTATGTTGAATGTTACAAGGACAATATTAATACTTTATGCTTTTTCAGTTATTTGGAGATGACTTAGAAATCACTGCTGAATGTCACAGTTGCTCCAAAAAAGCTGTCAAAGGCAGATTCCAGTGTAAACGCTGTCTCCACATGGAAAAACTGGACTGATGCACCTCCTGCTGTCAGACCTGCAGGGTTTAGACCTGTGCTGTTCTCTTCTGTCTTATACTGAACACAAACTATTTTTTTGGACTGGCACAAATAATTTGTGTGCCTTCTTATTTGATGCAGCACACCTGATTGTTCTGTAAATAGATTTAAATGGTTATATAAAAAACGCCTGAGGCCTTGGCTGCATTTTTAGGTAAATAGTACCTGATAACTTTGTTGTTTGCAAAACTTGTGCATAATTTTTAGAAATGTACAATTTCTTTTTGCATTTCAAGTTATTAAAATGATGTTTGTGGGTTTTACAGAAAAAAATAGAACTTTTTTCTACTCGGATTTTGAATTTTTTGTCTGAATTTAGATCAATTGTGCTAATATAGTATGTCAAAATGAAAAAATTATTCAAATTTCAAATATTTGAGGTTGTGCTGAAAATAATGATACCAAACAAGGCCAGATTAACAGTTTTTAAAGGTGAAATATAGAAGTAAAATCAAAAGTAGTCAAAAACGGCCAAATATACCCTGGACCCCAGCAGGGCCCTATTTCAGGAAGCCGGTTTAGTGCAAACTCTGAGTAAGTATACCCTGAGTTAACGAAAACTCTGGGTTTTCAGTTTCACAAAGCGAGTTTAGATTAATTCTGAGTGAGTTACTATGACGACACACTCCGTGAAGCTAGCCTGCCCCCTAGCAGGTTTACTTCAACTAACCCTGACTTTCTCCGCCTCTTTGTCAGAAACCTGACTGTAGGAAGTGTCAGACATGGCGTGCCCCTTCCTTGAAGAGCCAGTAGATGTTGAAGCCCAAATTCTCCGCAGAGCTCTCCGCCGGGAGAGAGTGATTAGAGCGCGTTCAGACATTTTATCATTTCCTGATGATTTTCTGTGTGAACGTTACCGTTTTTCAGCACAATCTATAGTTTATTTGAATAACATCCTCAGGCCTAATATTGCTCATGTGACACATCGCGGACATTCTCTCAGTTCTGTACATATTATTTGTATTGCACTTCGGTTTTTTGCAAACGGGAGCTTTCTGTATAATATTGGTGACGCTGAGCACGTTTCCAAGGCTACTGAAGGAAACGGCTTCCAGGGCCTAATCCGTGGATCGGCTTCCTCCGAGGCGTGGGCGTCTATCAGCAGAGATTGTACCTTCACCTATCAGCAGAGATTGTACCTTCACCTATCAGCAGAGATTGTCCCTTAATCTGTAACACAGTCAAATATATTCTCAAGTAACATTCAAGCATGCCATTCAGCGTGTTAGTACGAGCTCGGGAGCAGCTTGGGAGAACAAGAAAACAGAGACTGCTTCAGGTTGTCTTCCCAAATCGACTCAACTTTATTCTCAAGTACAACAGTTTATATAGAGGGAGAAATTCATGAGTCAGCAGATTGTCAGTTTAAACCAGTACAGACCAAGATAAGGGAGCGTCTTCCTGCCCTTGGGTGAAGAAGCATCCTTTGTATAGTTTATCAGTTCAGCTACAATTATGATTATCTCAGCGACATATTTTCAAGGCACCAAATAAAGAGTTCTTTCATTAGTGAATTCTGAAACAAACCATCTGGCCTTCAACAGGCGTCTCCTAAGAGATTTAGAAACTAATGTAGCTGAGGGAGTGATCTCTGTGGTATTTCAACCTTGTACCAGCCTGTGATTCTCACACATCAATTCTTGGGTCAAAGAGAAAAATAACTAAAACAAAGGGGCCTTATTGAATGACAGAGTTTTCCTGTATAATGTCACTATAAAACAATATCCAGTAAATGCTACCATGGTACTAAAATACCTAACAGCTACCGTCTGTCGGGCAGTCAGGAATGTTACAGTTGCACTGAAACGTCTCCTGTACTCGATTGTGGTGTTCCCCGGTCATAGACCCACAAGATTTATCAAAGAGGGATTCCACAAAATTGCAGGTATCAGGATGAACGAAACTTAATTCATGATGTGGTGATACTTGGACTACTACTTATATTTTACATTTATTCTCACGGTTCCCAGGCGTGATTGGCTGTATAGATGGCACTCACATTCCAATCATTGCTCCTTCAGTAAATGAAGGAGACTATGTGAACAGGAAGTCTTTCCACAGCATTAATGTACAGGTACATAGTTCCCTGTAGCATTTCAAACTAACAAATTATTTCATTATTGTAATGGATGCTAATTTGTGTTCTCTGCACTGTGAAGATTATATGTGATGCTGCCAACATTATCACAAATGTGGAAGCCAACTGCTCAGCCTCTGTGAGTGGTGGTGGTGGAGGACCCCCACCTGTTTTTCGGGCCTCCGCTTTTTTTTTCTGTTGGCTATAACGGGTCACATTTGAGCATACAGAGTAAGCAAATATGTACTTGTAATGTGCTCAGATAATTTCAATAAGTGCTTACAGAAAGAAAATTAATGTAGCCTCTAACTGCAATTGATTTACATCGGACAAACAGACCAAGCACTGTGGCTCATAATACAATTACACCTGACCTGTTTGGACTATATTTTTATATTTCATTTTTACTTGCTGCCAGGAACGTTTGGGGCCTGTTGGGTTGCACCTGCGCTCACATCACATCACAAAATAAAATGTATAAAATAAAAAATAAAATATAATAAAATAACGTGTTAAATGGGTGGAAATCCCTAGATCAATGTTTACATTAACACTCACGCATTGACTCTGTCGGCTATGTTTTGCCATGCATGCTCCCTTTCTTTTGCAGCTGAGGCTGTGTTACTTTTTTTCCACGGAATTTGCATGTTATCGGCATATGCTGCCATCAGAATTTCGGCCTCAAGCGCTGTAAAATACATTGACCGCGCCTTCTTTCCCTCCGTCTCCATGGTGACTCGCTTAATCTGTGCTCCACTAATCAGGGCTTTATGTATCCTCGTGCGCGTGCTTAACTTGGGGTTAAAGCAACTCCGCGTTGACTGAACTAATTGTTATCAGCCTTTCTGAAACCGAATATTCCGAGTTGGACAGTTCGGGGTTACTCAACCCTGAGTATCGTTTTTCACTCTGAGTTTTCTAAACCGGCTTCCTGAAATAGGGCCCAGAGGGTTAAACTCTTCCAGGCAGTTGAAATCTCAAATAAAACAGAACTCAGGGAAACTCAACCAGAAGTCAGCGCTTTAGCACCCTCTACAGTTCACTGCTACAGTTGAGTGGCACTGGTAACTTTCTACATGTTTAGTCCGTTCTGGAAATGAAACTTACTGAAGTGAAACTTAATGAAGTGAAACTCAGTGGGAAACAGAAAGCTCAAAAATAAAATTTCATTACAAAGTACACAACTCCAATAACTTAGGTTTCTTTTCGTTTGAATACTTTCAGTGTTTAACAGCCACTATTGTATGAACAGTGGCTCCATTGTGTAACATGGTTTTGTCAGGAAAGGCTCTCAATTCTATTTTATTTATATAGCCCCAAATTACACACAACAGTTGCCTCAAGGCACTTAATATAGTAAAGATCCTACAAGAATACAAAAACCGAGACAAAAGCCCTGCAATTATATGGCCCCCTATTAGCAAGCGTTGGCGACAGTCGGAAGGAAAAACTCCCTCTGTATCTGGTGAAAAAAATCTGCCAATAGAAATATGCAGATCTACTTACTGTGGTAACTGCTTGTGAATAAGGGAACAGCCCAAATTAGCTTTGAATGAACTCTGTGTGATTAAACAAGCTCATTAAGAGCTGAGCTGTCAGCACTGACTCACCTGAAGAAGACGTTGAAGCCGAACATGGTGAACATGATGGCCATGTAGCCCAGAACCCCGACTGCATAACTCAGCTTGTAGATGAGCAGAAACCACTTGTAGACCATCCTGGAAATTCAAAGAGACAAAGACCACATCACTCCCATCCCTGCCCTGGAGTCCTGCTGAATATAAACGCAATCAGATTTTGTTAATTATTAATTACTTTATAAGCTTTACATCGATCACTTTGCTCCTACTTACATTTTGAAACTGCCTCCAACTGTTCATACATTGCGATTAGCTGTAAATGATCTTCTTTCCTTACTTTGTACACATTTAAAAGTTTAGTTAAATACATGTATAATGAAAAATTATTCAGGTAATTACACACTTATTTAAGTACTTTTTGTTGACTTCACACATAATTTTTTTACCTAATTTTAAGAGCTTCTTTATTTATTAATGGGCTCATTTAAATTAATAAATATTGACATACTTATTTAAGGCCCTGTATGTTTATCAATGTTCAACTGTTTGGGAAGTTGTTTAAGCACTTATTTATTCACTTACCTGCTTTTTCCTCACTTTTTTTACATACCTATTTAATTACATATTTAAGCACTATACTTACATACACACTTACTAGTACTGCTTTATTTGCTTCCTTATTTAAAGGCTCATTTATTAATTATTTATTTAAAGTATTCATTTTTCCCTTCACTCATGTACTCATTTAATTACCAGTTTGCTTGTTATCACTATTTTATTGGGATATTTATTTCCATTAGATTGAATTGGTTGTCTCCATTAGCTGAATAACTGACTGTGGGTGTACTTATCTTGAGTGTACAGCATCAAAGCATTTGCATGTCTTGCTCATCTTGGTGTTAGGAAAACCTCTCATATTAGTCCTGTCAGTTATCACTCAACATGATACAATGTCACTGGACACATCTGCTTTGAATGAAAGGGTTTTGAAATTAGGAGCTAAAGTTCAGAAATAAATTGTATCTCGTGCACAAATCATTGAATATCTTAAAAAATTGATTTAAAAGTATTTTGTGGGATTTGGTTTTGCTTTTTTTTTTTATTCTCTTTTGTAGTTTTCTGTTGGTTTTATCACTTTCATCCCATTATATAAACTTTAGGAAGGCCAAAAAAGGCTCACAAGTATACAAACATACAGAAAAACCTTAATCCTAAAGCTTCATTTATACTATTGTTATGCCCGATCAATAAAGCATAATGACACAGATGTCAACAACTGTGATGGGTCGCTCTTTGTAAACTGTATAATGACTATCAAAAGGATAAAACAGGGTGTAATTGTATGTAGGTTGCCATAACTCAGATAATCTATTCTGAAATCTTCAGTCTTTTTATTTCAGTAAAAGAAAGTCAGTCTTTAGTTTGCCTTCATCTCCATCAACACAGTGGTTTTAAGAGCCAGCAGGATCGTTCCCCTTACCTCGGCGTCCTGCAGGACGGCGGCTTGCGGGTGGCTGTGAAGATGACGTAGCTAGTGATGACGGAGAACATCCCCCGAATGGACAGAAAACGCCACCAGTACAGTTTGATGGTGAAGTAAAGAGGAACCACCCACATCTGGACCAGAATCACCAGCTGTTGAGGACAGAGACAGTCCGTATTCAGTATCAGACTCTTAAGCCTGCTACATACTGATGATGGCACGATACCACTTTTTTATGTCCGATACCGATATCAGAAATTTGGATATCTGCCGATACTGATATGAATCCGATATAGTGTGTTTTTTAATCAATAAGACTGTTTATTTAATATCTGTGATGTAAGGTGGAGCTGGAGTGACGGCAGCCTTTCCAAGTAGCTCTGCAACACCGCCCCTTTTCTTAACTTTTAACTTTTTTTTAGACTAGGCTTTCAAACTTTATTTCACCTTCCACTAGTTACTCTACTTCTACCTCTTAGATATAGCGATACGAGATGGATAATGCACTTTTTAAAACTTCTGGAACCAGCTCCTTCATCTATTCGAGAGCGGAGCTGCTGGCACTAAGAACAAAGGCGCAGACCGGTGTTGTGCCAAAAAGCGATTGTCTGCCAAAAACTGATTTCCGGTATTTGCCAAAAAGTGATTGCTCGTATTTAAACTGCTATAAGTAAGTTGTTGGGCTATAATATGTGAAACATATGTCAAATGCATCCCTCATGGATGACATAAAGTCATCTTGAGCCACAAACAACATTCGTGTAACAAGGTAGAAGGCGCAATCAGTTTTTTGCAGCGACTTTTATATAACCTTTATTTATGCCGTTAAAAAATCTCATTAACATTAAAAATGTCTTTTGTAAGAGTAAGTTGGCCAAGAGCACAGCAGAAATGGCAGCAAATATTACAATAATTCTGTAAAAATATGTTAAGTGGGGATAAAGGACCGGATTGGTTATAATGTAAGTACAATAAGACAGAGTTGTAAAGATACTTGAAAAAACAGATAATTTTTTATAACCCCTTTGTAAACCCTGTCCACCAAAGTCTATTTACCAACATACGTAAAGATATTACACATAAAAAATACACGGAAACATTGGAAATCAGTTTTTGGCACAACACTGGCATGCAACACAACATCCTGGCTGAGATAAAGAGGAGCTACAAACTAGTGATGTGCGATACCACTGATTTCCTTTCCAATCCGATACCAAGTAATATTCAGGGTGGCATCGACGATACTGATCCGATACCGATACTTTGTACAAAAACTTATTTTATTTATTGTATCTCAAATTATAGCATCATAATGATTACAGGACATCAGATTACTTGTTCCTATCACTTAATAATGCAGGGTTCATAATATAGAAATAAAAAAAACTGAGGTTGTGCTATTTGAACACCTTGCCTGCCTGCAGCACTAAAGGACTGTGAGAAACGTCTGTCTCGCCCTAGCAGCACCTGTCCCTCTCCTCCTCTTCAGTTCAGCTCAACATACGCTCGTCATATTCTGTGATATGATTTACTCTGAGGTGTTTGACAAGGTTAGTGATGTTGCCACAACCATACATGCCAACCCTCCCGATTTTTCCAGGAGAATCCCGAATTTCAGTGCCCCTCCCGAAAATCTCCCGGAGCCACCATTCTCCCGAATTTCTCCCGATTTTCCAGCCGGACAACAAAATTGACACATGACTCCAATTACGCTCAGCCATTGTTGTGAGTGCGCATGCCAAGCCAAGGGGCTGCGAGACAGACAGCCGTATTTCGCACATGACTATGAAAGGCGGAAGAGGAAGTCATTCCTTTGAATGTAGACAATCCGAATGTTACAGTTTCTTTCCACTGTGTTCCTGTTAATGATAAACTACAAATTTACCCTAAATTACTAAAATATCGATATTTTAATGTGAGAATCGATTCTAGAACATAAATGACTGGTATCGGAGGAATCGAAATTTCAGGATTGATCCGCACATCACTACATATCACTACAGCACCAAGGTCTCTACATGGACTGGGTAATTAGCTTTAGTTGCTGATAATTAGCACCATGTGTAATCTACACAGAGCCAATAAATACACCGAAAACATACAATATGGGGGAATACCTACCAACTTTCCATAAGAGACTTCAGAGGAGTAAAACACTGATTCTGATCCTAATACTTCAGGGATGTTAAAGGAAACTATAAAATTCTGCTCTGAACTTTAATGGGTGTTGTGTGTTTGTGTGCATGCTGAATTTAAATACACACATTCCAGGAAAACTAACTATGTGCACTATGTGTACTGGAATTACACTGCCAACTTGCTGTACATAAAAATAACAAATCTGCAACCCAGTAGCACTTCAATAAATCAATCAGTATTGTAATGATATGATGTTGCATCGTGTGTGTGTGTGTGTGTGTGTGTGTGTGTGTGTGTGTGTGTGTGTGTGTGTATTATAGTCTCTTTCACAGAGGTTCGTTATTGTGTACTATTGTGAATTTAAGTTTTCTTTTATTTACTTACTTGTTACATTTGTTTAATTAATTAAATATAATAAAAATTTACAAATTAAAAAGAGTTGTGTTTTCCTTTCCGAACCACAGTAAAGCTGTTTCTTTTCTTGCATCCAAAATAAACAGGAAATCATCCGGAATGAGCGGAAAAATTGTGACGCGTTTCCCGTCGGACTGTTTTCATAGTTGTACCGGTGCACCTTGAACTTGTCTGGGTGGATTTCTCAGTTTTCTCGCACTTTAGCTCCATAAATAATTTTTTTCACGATGTCCAACTTTCTGCAGTTACTCCGAGCTGCGCCTGCGCCCTTCAGGCGGCTCTCTTGTGGCAGAGGCGCAAAAGGGAGCCTCGGTTTCAGTGTTAGCGGAAACTTTTTGCGCCTGCGCTCCTCAGCTGCGCTGTCATCCAGCCCGAGGCACCGAAACAGACCCAGAACCCGGGGCTACGCGAGCTACGCGAGCTACAGCCGCAGGGAGCCGGTCCGGATCGGCTGTGCCTCCGGGTTCTGGGGGGACACGGCCACCTCAGGTAGGCCATCACGTCACCATCCATCACGATAACGCCGTGTAAATGTAGCTAAAAAAGGGTAAAACGTTATTGTTTTTATTGTTATTATTGTTGCAGTTTTTGGTTTTACGTAGATGGTGATGGATGTCTTTATTTGGCTTTCGTTTGTTGTCAAGTAAGTAAGTAAAATGTAATAATTAAGCACATTTAACATTTTCCCTCACCAAATTGCTGCACAGAGTATGCACGTTTATACTATACTTTATACTAAACCTTTATACTTTTTATTACCCCTCAGTCGTAAAAGGCTCATGGGGTATTGTTGGCATCCTTCCCAGTGCTGTTTTAAATCGTTACTTGACGTAGGAGCAGCACAGGTGCATATTAAGGGGCAGGGAGATGATTTGGGGGGTTTCTTTTACCTAAATAAAGTAATTCCTACATTGAATTGCTGTGTATTAAAAAAAAATCACCACTGCAGGAAATTGAATCTGTGACGTTTGTATTAAAAAACAGAAACGTCAGCTGGTTTCGGAGGGTTTAAGAGGAGCCTCAGAGTGAGCTGTTTCAGTCATTCTGTCATCGAAGTATTCGTGCTTTGCTGCTGAGCCGCTTCTCCTGTGCTTTCAGTGCCTCAGCTGATCTACAGCGGGAAGCTGGACTTTCTGGTGTTTGACTACCTCAGTGAGATCACCATGTCTCTGCTCACCGCTGCCAAAACCAAAATGCCAGTGAGTTCCTGCATTTCCATAACCAAGACTGTTTTTACCACCTGCAGAGATGCAGAAATATAAAAACAAATAACAGAAGAATTTAAATGAACATCTTTACAAACATATACACACAGTGCTAAAATATTCATGCAGCTGCTTGTGTTAAAAACTTCAGGGAAGATTTTATATTTAGTTTTTTGTAGCTTAAAAATTCTACATTTAATTTTTGTAAAAGTTCACATTGAAAATAGCCACTGACGCACAATCGGAAAGTTATCTATGGAGTCCAAACAAAACGTGTGTGATTTTATAGATTTATTGTAAAATGATCAACTTACCGTATTTTTCGGACCATAAGGCGCACTGGATTATAAGATGCACTGTCGATGAGCGGGTCTGTTTTCATACACAAGGCACATTAAGGGAAACAAAACAGTCAGAAAAGTCAAACTTTACTCAACTCATTCTTCTTGCTTCCTCCACTTCTGTACCATTGATTCATTAATGTTGAATTCTCTGGCAGCTGCTTTATTCTCATGTTGTTGCAGAATATTAATGACTTTCCCTCATTTTCTGTGTATCTAAATAAAGATACTGCTGTATTGTGGATGGATTTTCTCAGTTGTTCTCTGGACTAAAGTTTGGTCCGTTTACAGCATCCTGCCATGCGATTGCATTTCTCACTAACCATCGGGAACCCTCACGTTGGCTTTTATTGAGTGGAAAAAAGTTGGCATTCATCCTCCAGCCTCACTGTTTATATTATGCTAACATAGCTGTGTCGCTAGCAATCACGTAGGACATCATTATTTACCAGCCAGTCTAACTTCAGTAACCCTACAAACGTCACTGCTGTTTAGTTTACTGTCTTCATTTAATGTTGGAAGTGATAGCAGAGCTGTAAGTTTTTCAGAAATCTCTAGGTCAGAACATGATATATCATGCTTAGGTGGAAACTAGCGAGCTAACTTCCTGCTAACTTCTAACTCCCTTAAGTTTAATACATTCCGTTTTCATTGATGCCTGGATGTTAAACTTGATAGTTACACCTGGTAGAGCAGCAACACTGATCATTTTATTAAAGATGAAAGAATTTAGACGGTTTTTAACTCTCAGTTAAAAAGTCAAACAGTGTTTGTTTGACTTTGGGATGTGAAGCAGAGTTTATTCTGCAAGGCTTCTGACTACAGTAGCCGTAATCCATCAAGCAGTCTCCAGAGGCCTGGTAATGAACCAGTCAATTGATTCAGGTGTGTTGACCCAGGGTGATATCTAAAACCTGCAGGACACCGGCCCTCGAAGCCTGGAGTCGCACACCCCCAGCTCTAAGAGGAGAAATGGGGTTTGTAGGAGGGTTTTCTGCCTGCTGTTGCAGCTCCGTACCTGCAGGGAGCAGCGCTGCTTCACCTCTCTCCCCACCTCTGCATTAACATCTGACTCTTGCTCCTGCAGAACCTCGGTTACGCTCCAGACTTTGTCCAGGTTGCTCTGGCTCCCTTCATCAATGACATCCACAGGAAAGGTGAGTAAACAGCACAGCGGGAAGTGTGTTTCCATAGCAACAGGTGATCTCGTGATGAACGACAACCTCCTCTCTCATCAGGTATCCGCGTGGTCAGTAATGCGGGTGGCGTGAACCCTCTGGCCTGCGCTGAAGCCATACAGGAAGTAACCAAGAAGGCCGGCCTTGAACTCAAGGTTGCCGTGGTGACCGGTGATGACCTCATGCCTCATGTAATGCGCCTCTGACATCATCACTCCCTATTTAGTGTGATTGATTAGTGTGATTGATTAGACGTTTAATCCTTCTTCTTCTCTTCTCTCAGAGGAGCAGCCTGTCTGACGTAAAGATGCCGGACGGCAGTGGCAGACAGCAGCTGCCTAAAACCCTGCACAGCATGAATGCCTACCTCGGGTACGGACGCCCTGCTTCGTGTTACAGATTTCAGCTGGAGCCCAAACAGCTGCTGAAAACCTCTGCCATGTCTCCATTTCCAGGGCCGTCCCTATCCGCCGCTGCCTTGACCTCGGAGCGGACATCGTGGTGACGGGACGCTGTGTGGACAGCGCCGTGGCCCTGGGGCCGCTCATGCACGCTGTAGGTTTTTCATTTCTAACATTTATTGGAATTCATTCAGCATTTCTCCAAGAAGGGATCACACTTTGTCATCCTGCTGCACATTTTTGTTTTTTCTTTCCCTTTTGGACATCATGAGAGCCACAGCGAGGGTCAGGAACGAGCAGGCGTGCAAACAGCTGCAGTTCCGTTAGTGGCCACTTGAGGCAGACTTGATTCAAACACACTTATTTATTTACCTTCTACCAACAATCTGTTCGTGTGTTTGCTTGAGTCGCCGCCAGAGACGTGATGTCTGTGTGTGTTTCTTATCTGCTGCAGTTTGGATGGGAGAGAAACGACTACGACCTGCTGGCAGCCGGAAGGTACACGCACGCACACACACGCGCACACACACAGACATGCATGGACACACACGCACAGACAGCGGTATTTGTGACACTATGTTAGGTGTGGGTCAAAAACTGTAGTTAAAACCTTGAATTAAGATTAAAGTTAACAAATAAAATACCAAAAAGTTGCAATAAAACAAAAATTTAAATTAAGACTCCAAACTGTTAAAAGCCACAAACAGTGAAGCTGAATAAATTACAATTAAGCTTTTGCAAATAAATACAATTTAAATAATGTTATAATTTTTTTATAATGCAGTTAATACAATTATATTTTATTATTATTAATTAATATAAAATATAACAATAACATTTGAGGAAGTCCAAACTGTATTTTTAAAAAATGAAAATCAAATAATTTTTTAAAAAGTGAGAAAGATAAATGATGTTTTAAAAGGCCGTAAAATATTTAAATATTTAAAAGCAAGAAGAAAGTTACACTTGTTCCAAAAAATACTGAAAAAACTACAAAAATGTAAAATAATGTTTCAAAAACCTATAAATAAATTCAATTACAATTTAATGCATCCATCCATCCATTCGCTTCCGCTTATCCTTTTCAGGGTCGCGGGGGGCGCTGGAGCCTATCCCAGCTGTCATAGGGCGAGAGGCGGGGTACACCCTGGACAGGTCGCCAGTCTGTCGCAGGGCCAACACACAGGGACAGACAACCATTCACACTCACATTCATTCACACCTAGTGACAATTTGGATTATCCAATTAACCTATCCCCACAACAATTTAATGCATTAAAACAAAAATAACTCTGAAATATTTGAATATTTAATAATATAGGTTACAAACACAACACAAATTAGAACAAAGCTAAATAAGGTTGACAACAAAAACAATCACAATTTAATTGAATAAAATTTAAATTTGGTGATTAAAGTTTCTATTCTGAACAAACGTTCGAAGATAAAGAAATTATTCTTGAAATAGTTTTTTATGATATTTGCTTGCGATGAAAATACTGTTTAAACCGTCTCTGAACTTCAGATCATTTTGGTATATAGTCGTTGTTTTCTGTGTTCCAGTCTCGCGGGTCACCTGATCGAGTGCGGCGCTCAGAGCACAGGAGGCATCTTCACAGACTGGCATAAAGTTCCCGATTGGTAAGAATTTTATGGTTTTCAACACACTTCTCAAACCAGATCTGTGAATACAGCTCACGGGGTCAGAGAGTCAATGTTTGAATTATTTTCTTCACTTTAAAAGGTTTAAATGAGTAAACGGTAAGTTTTTACTTTTCAGACTGAGTACAAACTGTGAATGAAAGTTTTGAGAACAGTTTCAGAATAGATCCAGTTTCAGTCGTAGACTCCAACAAAGTTTTTTGGTGGCTTGACTTTGACAACTCTTTGATAACTTTCAGCATGATATTACCTAAACAGCTTGGAAGTAGAGATACACATATACATATACAGCCCACTTTGATCTTAAGTGATCTTAGGTCGTGTGAAACTCTGTCAGAGACATTTAACTACACATTTCATATGTTAATATGAATTTCAGCAGTTTTTCTACATTATAAATTACACCAAATTACACCAATTACCATTTTGGTGTAAAATTACACCAACAAAAATTCTGGTAGCTCACTGCTCACATGGTCTGCAGTTATAAAAAATAAAGGTTTTGTTGATTCATGGGCTTCTATTGTAGACAGTGAAAAGCAGGAATATTTCTTTTGTTTATCCACTGCACTGATGTAGTATGATCAGCAGAATACCCTGTGAAACCTTTAACCCTTTAAGACCTACCATAGAACCAAGTCTGCCAGAGCTTATCTTCATATTTTTACATGCTGTAGTGACATTTTTGGCAGCATTTCAAGTTGCTATACATCAATACAACCATTATAGCCCAAATTTTAATAATATGTCTGCATTAAGTCCATAATAACTACATAAATTGCAAAAAAGTGCAATAAACCACAATAAAGTTGAAAATTGTTTTTTGTTTTTTTTTTACATATATTGCTAGTTAGAGAAATTTAAGAGGCTTATCCCTCAAAAGTGTAAATACAAAAAAGTTGCACAAAAAAGTTTCCAACAACAGAAAATTTATTTTGAGTGTCTTTATAGTTTTATTTTTGAGATTCACCAATTTTATATAATGCAGAAAAAACAAAAAGAAATATTATAATGCAAATTTGCAACAAAAAAAGCCAGGGTTAAAAATACAGTTAAAACCCCCAAAAAGTATGCCCTCCTTCATATATTTTATAGTCGTGTGGTGGACCAGATCTGAGTCTTTGCGGGGCCGATTCTGGTCCCGGGGCCCTATGTTTGACACCCCTGAGTTAAGCCTTTCTGCTTCTCAGTTTGTAATGAACCTTATTCACTGGTCACTGGTCCACTCTCTCACTTAATGTGAACAATTGGAAATGGGTAGATATTCAAAAGCTATGAAGTTAAAGATCAAATATTTTTCTGACATTTAAATTAAGTTTAGTTTGTTGTTTTCAGCTTACAGTTAAAAAAAAGCAGCTTAATTTTTTATTAGCTTGTCAGGGCTGCAGGTTGTTAATCTTAACAGTTAGTAGCCTTGAGCTCCTTTTAGACTCCAACATTGATCACAGACTAAATTTGTGCAATGTCAGCGGAAGAGCTTAAGGGTAAAATGACTCTTAACTGTTCTGTCTGTATAAATCATTAAAGTCAAATTATCCTCACTATGGAAGGGAGTTTTTCCTTCCTGCTGTCTCCAAGTGTTTGCTCGTAGGGGGTCATTGGATTGTTGGGTTTTTCTCTGCATTATTGTGGGGTCTTTACCCTAACATATAAAGCTCCTGTGGGAACTGTTATTCTATATAAATAGAATTAAACTGATTGAAGGTAAAACAGAACTTTTAAGCCACAATTAGCAGTGATGTGCACATAGTTTCATGAAGAGAAAATCCTCTTCAACCGTTTAAACCCATCATGCTTTGGGCTTGTGTCGCAGCCAGCGGCAAAAGAAATATTTCACCATCAGAGGCAAGAATGCATTGAATTAAAGGTCAGCAGATCCTTGAAGCAGACATCAGTGTGTCATAAATCAGAAGCTGGAAAACCCTCCAAATCCACAGCGGACTACCTCAGGAGGTTTTTCCATGGTTTATTTCCATGGTTGCTAATGTTCAAGGACACGGAAATCAGATCTCTCAAATAAGCACAGTGAGATAGACCCCAAAAATCTCAAGGAGGTAGGAACATACTGGATGAATAACACATGAAAATTCAACAACATTAAGGCCGTGATGTCTGCCAAAGAGGCTGTTAGTAAGTACTAAAGCAGGTTGCCAAACCTTCTTTCAACCTTTGCCTTAGGAATTTAAGTTATTGTTGTTTAGAAACTGTAAAGAATCTAAACTTAAAAAAAAACCCAGTTGCTTTATAGTATTAAACAAATGTGTTGTCTTTAAAGTTCTTCCAGGCTTATGGACTATAAATGCTTAAAAACCTTCACATCAAGACGAGGCGTGAAACCTTAAGGAGTTCCTAAAATGTCTTTTCTACACTGAAGACCTTCCATACTGTTGTCATTCAGAGCAACAACAAAGTGAAAATCTAAAAACGGAAACAATTTCAGTAGAAAGTCAAAGCCTGGCCTTTGATTTGGGTCTCAGGGACAACATGGGTTTCCCGGTGGTCGAATGTTCCAGCGACGGCTCCTTCATTCTCTCCAAACCGCCCAAAACCGGTGGCCTCGTTTCCTTTGGCACTGTCGCCGAGCAACTGGTATACGAGATCGGAGACCCACGGCGATACCTGCTGCCAGACGTCATCTGCGACTTCAGCCAGGTGGTGATCCAGGAGGTACCAGGTACTGCACACAAACACAACCTCACACATACTGTTGAGGACATGACCGGCAGCTGAACTTTTGACTGTTTTCATAACCCTCAAGAACTCCTCAAACAAACCCATCTGGAGCTTTGACTCGACCCTTGATTGAACCCAACACCCTCCGCTGAACCTCCAATAAACTGTTCGTCAGCTCATCATTAGCAAATTATTCTCCTTAATATCAATCAACCCAGAGTGAACCCATCTCGAGCTATGCTACAGTGTCTAACCTTCGGGTGAACTCCAGAACCATTGCCTGAACTCCCACTGAACTCTGCTTCTCTGATAAAAACCTCCGCTTTGCCCGATTTGAGTAATTAAATTTTTTCCATTTTGATTTTATTTGAGAGAAAACACTGATGTGCCCAAATTTGGGGGATTTCTTTTACACTCCTACTCCTCTGCTTGAAAAACTAACTAGAATCATGTACACTGTATACGTTTGAAGAAAATCTTGAATATTTCAAAAACATAACTCAACATAACTCAGTTTTGGGATGTAGGAGACAGGGAAAGTTTAGGTGTGAACAAATAACTTATATTTTTATTGTTTTTATGCATAAAAACACCCAAAACATGGACTGTTTGACATACTACTTTTTTCTCCTAGTCATAACTGATCTCATAGACACATTCTGTGGATACCAGCACAGATAAACATCCATAAATCCAACTGAGATTAAGGGGGAAAAAAATACAGTTCAGAATTTGCCTGGAAATTTCCATGTTTTTACATCTTCTTCAGTATTAAAGCAATTCAGTGAGAGTTTTCTTTCCTTGTATGCTTTTACGTCAGTGTTTGTGAGCAGTAGTTCTCCATCCAACTTGCTGAGACTGAACCTGGTCCTTATAGATGTGGTTATATAAAGAAAAAGAAAAAATGATTTTTCAATCTTTTTTATTTTTTTTACCTAGTCTAATCTTGGCACATCTCAGCTTGGTGTGTATTTTGTCCTTAAACACTGAGGAAGCTGGAGAAGTGGAAGACAAAACAGATAAACTGTATCTAAAAATAATGAGTTTAAAAAAAGACAGGCCTGAGAGATGGGTCTGGCCCTTTAGTATCTTAAGTTTCCCGTATTAGAGCACTATCAGTCATAGGTTGGCCTCCAGAGAGCCCGGACATCACCATTATTAAAGTGGTGTGGGATCATCTTGACAGAGAACTGAAGAAAAGGCAGCCAACAGAAAAAGAGCTCTGAATGGTCTTCAACAAGCCTGGAGACTATTCCAATCTTATAATTAAGGAATTTACAAGAAAGCTTGTCTAAGACATTTCAGGTTGTGCTGACGAATCAAGTCATTCTAAATATTGACTTTCAAGTTTGTTATAATTGTGCACATATTCCAGGTGTATTTGCACGTCGTGATAAATTGCTGCATCTTTTTCCCATTTCCCTAGCAAAATACAAAAAGTGAGGGATGTTATTTGAAAAAATATTGACCTATCGCCAACAAACTGCTTGTTTCCCCATTTCTTCAATATCTGACGCTTTAAAATGACTAGAAAAATGTAGGTGCTCACAGCCAAGCTGGAGACCATAGTTAATGAGAGGTGTATAACATTTTGACCATGATTAAGAAACTTAATTAAGAAACTCTTTTTGCTTTTAAACGAATTAACAAGGAGAGCTTGAGCTGAGGTTGTGAGTACTCCATCTGGTTACTCTGGTTGTAGTTTTCCGTGTCAATGCACATTTCGCTAAAAGTAAAGTTTAAGTACAGAAAACCTGTTGTTGTCTATTTTTTTTTTTTTGTTTTTCTGTTTTATCACTTGGAGGAAGTGGTGACATGCCAAGTGTCAGATGAGGTCAGTAAGGTTAACTAGCTGGATGCAATGTTGTGCTTACTATTTGCATCATGGAAACTTTATTTACAGTCGCTGGAACAAATAAATGGTAAAGGGAGCACTAAAATCTATAAATATGAACTCATTCAATATTTTTTTCTTCATTTATTGGAAATCAAATTTATAGTTTCCAATTTTATCAAACTGCTTTCTTTTTCCCTGTAATTATTCTATATATGTCTGTAAAATCCAATGAATGGGATTCCTGAACTGAGAGAAAAGTCTGCTGTAATGCATACTTGGTTCAGATGTGTGGTAGCAGTAAGTGGATCGGCTCCTGTACAGTGTCCCACTTCAGAGGGGGAAATGAACTTTTGGCTCTCACTGTTGCTAAAAATGTAAATATTTCAGTCTAATTGAGCTCCGGCTGAACTCCCGAGAGCCGTTTGACCACTCGAAGACCCGCTGCCCTCATCGGCTGTTTATTTTCTAACATGAAGGAGTCAGGAGAGTGGACCGGTGGTAAGTCTGCAGTCCGGTTCAAACAGGGGTGAACAAAGTGCTGCGTGATGTTTTCAGTGTACAGAGGGAGATATGAGGAGGTGAAAGATGGCGTTGAAAGATGGGGGATGAGAGGCAGAAGCGTCTCCCTCCTGTCTGTATATTTAAGTTCAGCGAGGTCAATGAACTATTTATTAAAACACAAAGCAGCTTAAAGGTCAAGCATGAAAAAACTACGAAGTAACTGGAAAACATTAAAGGAAACCCTTGAAAACACATCAACTCTCACCGAGAGTCTATACAACATCTATACTGGGAAATGTGTCAGGAAAGAAGAGATGCCACATCAACAATTTGATGAAAATGATCAAACTACAGGGGGCTGAATTTAAGGGCACCTTGGAAATCAAAGTAAGATAATGTGGCAGCTTAGCCCATTTTGCCAGAGTTGTTTTTCATTGCAACAACTCAAAATGGTATTCAGTAGTTTGATGGCCCCCCTGTGCAGGCAGTTCCTTCGTCCTTCAGGAACTGCCTGCACACCCTCACCACATGAGACTGGGCATTGTCATGCACCTGGAGGAACCCAAGGCTCAGTGCACCAGTGTGCCAGTGTAGGGTCTGACAGTGGGTCCGGGGATTTAAGCCTGATAGCTAATGGCACTCAGGGTGCCGTTGCCTAGCCTGTAGGTGTCTGTGTGTCTCCATGCAGGCCATCAATGACCCACCACCAAACCTGTCATCCTGAATGATGTTACAGGCAGCATAGCGGCCTCCATGATTTCTCCAGAGCCTCTCTCTTCTGTCACATGTGCTCAGGGTGAACCTGCTCTCTGTGGAAAGCACAGGAGGCCATTGATGGACCTGACAATTCTGGTATTCTATGGCAAATGCCAACCTTGTTGGACACTGAGTATCAGGCAAACTAAAGGATGTCAGGTTCTCAGGCAACACTCATGAAGTTTGTTTCTGGTTGTTTGGTCAGAGACATTCACACCAGTGTCCTTCTGGAAGTCCTTTTGTTGCTCTGTTCCTCAAAGCAGAAAGCAGCAGATACCAGTTCTCTGAAAGGGTTAAGGGCCTCCTATGGCACTCTCCAGCTCTCCTAGAGTAAATGCTTTTCTCCTGAATTCTCCTCCGTGATCTTAAGACTATGCTGAGAGAAATTCTAAAATGTTTTTTAAAAATATGGGAAATAATAGTAAGAAACTAGAATAGAAAGAATGTACAAATTTAAAATTAAACTACGTTTAATTTAATAATCTACAAAGTTTTTTATAAACAATTATAGATTTTTAAATGAGATTAATAAAAAATAAATAAAAATTAAACAAACTAAAATTAAATGACATGAAATTAAAAGATTGATAAAATTTCAATATAATGCAATAAAATAAAAAATATGCAATAAATATTTTAGACAAAAATACAATAAATTAAAATGATAAAAGCAAGAAACAAAACAAAACAAAAAGAATTTTTAATTAAGAAATGTTTGTAAATGTATGTTTTTCTTAGAAATGTAAAAATTAAATAATTCTTCAATTTTTCCAATTTTCCAATCAACCATTCCAATACCATTAAAGTAATTACATTACATTGTTTTATTAACACATGACATTTTGATGTTGTGAAGTTGTTTTTGTTTGTGTTTTCAGGTGATGAGGGGGGAGCTGTCAGAGTAACTGGGGCGCAGGGCTTCGCCCCGTCACATGACTACAAGGTAAAACAAACAAACTGTATTTGATTCTTATTTTGATATAATATGTCGATAATGTGGAATATCGAGTGCCACACAGGTCAACTTTTTAAATAATATTTTACTGTAATTTAGAGTTTGGGTCCTGTCACCTTCACCATCCTCCTTACAGGTTTGTGCGACTTACATGGACGGGTTCAGGGCGACCGCCGTGTGTCCGGTCACCGGGCCGAGAGCAGCGAAGAAGGCCAGAAGAACGGCAGAGAGCATCATCAAACGGTGGGAACAAGAATCACAGCTCCGTGTACTCTGAACTGTGTGGATTTAAACATTAACTGCTGTGTGTGTGTGTGTGTGTGTGTGTGTGTGTGTGTGTGTGTGGGGGGGGTTAGGACAAAGAAGATGTTTAAACAGTTGGGACTGGAAGATTTCAGCTCGGTTAACATCCAGGTCCTCGGAGCTGAAGACACATACGGTGCCAATGCTCGCTATAAGGTAACAGACTAAAAAAGCTGCAGTTCCTCTAATGTCCACTTGAGGCTCCAACAGCAGGTCAGTCTCCATCACTCTCATGTTAACTTGACACATTTTTTAAAAAATATTTAAAAAATGAAATGATAATATCTTAGATCAGCCGTCCCAAACCTTTTATGCGCCCCGGACCAGTATACCTTCTACAATATTTTCACGACCCAGCCTTTAAGATGTCGCCAATAAATACAACAAAATAAAACCAGTACTGGTACCAAAAAAAGAAGATTAATTCATAAAATACAGGAAAAGACTCAGGGAAACTGAGTTAACGATAGAAACGATAAAAAATAACAATAAAAACCCGGAAAACCATAAATTTCACACCCGAGCCTGAACTCTCGCGGCCTGGTACCAAACGACTCACAGACCGGGCGCGGGCGTTGGGGACCACTGTTTTAGATAAATAAAACATAGACTTAATAAGACATAACAGGAAAAAAATTACATAGAATATAAAAACACTTAGTGTGGCTGTGTCCTTGCTTTATATTCAAAGCTCTGCCCTGTCAGCTGACTTTTATTTTTTCATAAAATTGAATAATAAGATGAAGATTCTCTGCAGGAAACAGGAACCTTGTATTTTATACAAAGCAGTAGAAACTGGAGTTGCTGGAGGAAAAAACGTCATGGCAGACATGAGAACAGAAACCCCTCAGAGTTGTAGTGTACATGGCTCAGAGTGGGCTCAGATCCAGGAGCCTCGGCAGACCTGCGTGCCTCCGTTAAGATCTCACATAAGAACAGAAGCTGAACAAGCTGCTGGACGTCTTCTCTGTTTCTTTTGGTACAACCCCCTCTTTTTTTTTTTTTTTTAGTGTTTACTGATCAATGGATTTCCTTCATCTTAGTTTTCCTTCTTTTGTTTCTCTGCATCCTTTCCCTTCCTAAGGGTTAAGGGTTGCAGTTAAGCTTGTTTCAAGTCTCTAAATGCCCCCTTCTATCACCCGCTTCAACTTGACACAATCCCGCTGTTCTACATCCAACCTTCACATCTCCTTTACCACAAGTAGGTGAAGGGTCGCAGTAAAGCCTGTTTCATGCCTCTTATTTTGACTCCTTTCACCACTTTCACCTCTTAGACTATCTCCATTGATCATTAAATTTACGTTTCTTGTCTTTTTCCAGGACTCCCGGGAGGCTGTGATCTGGTTGGCCGTCCACCACAAACAGAAGAAAGCTCTGGAGCTTTTCTCCAGAGAAGTGGCTCCTGCGGGGACCGGCATGGGTACGACTAACCCCGTTATCTCCTCTTTAAACTCTCTAAACTTGTTCATAGTACGCAAAGACCTTTACGATGAGATCTGAGGACATCTGGATGTGGTAGCAGCTGCTTATATAAGTGTCTTTTCATGGTTATTAGAAGGAGAACAGAGTTGTCTATACAGTAGTGAATAATGCATCCACACTGGAGGCTTGTTTAATGGATAAGATTACCACTGTTAGTAAAATATTTAATTACAAATTCAAACACAGTCCGTATTCTTTCTTGCTGTTAGTGCGGCCTGAGAAAACTGGGATACACTTCTTTGCTTGTCTTACTGACCTTATTACGTCTTACCATAGAAAATATAGAGATCGTATCGTTAGAAACTTATGTTAATTGATCTGAGCATGTAGCAGCAGCTGCTTACATAAGGACAACATGATTATCTTTCATCAAAGTTCTCCCATATGCATCCTACCCCTCAGCTGTAAAGGCCTGATGCGATAACTCGAGAACCATGTGATGTAGGAGCTTAAAATTGATGCCACTGGTGCAGCTATTGAAAATCTCAGAAGTGTTTTCAATATAACATTTTTAAATATGCTGTTTTTCTTTAGAAAGCATAAACAGTTTCTATGTTTTAAGGCTCTGAAAAAACAAACTTTTTGTTGCCACTGCTGTGCAAGACTTTGCCAGACTCAGAGCTTTTTAAATAAAGTTAAAACTAGAGATGGACCAATCCGATATTACGTATCGGTATCGGTCCGATACTGAACTAAATTACTGGCTCGGATATCGGAGCGAAATAAAATTTTTAATCCGATCCATTAAGTATCACAAAAGCACCTCACAAAACTTGCACCATGGCATAACTCAGCTCATAACCGTAGCACGTCGGAGCAGTGTGCATCACGTGATAGAGCGGCTGTGTGTATTTGGAGCATCGCTACCAAACCAGCATTTCATCTCCGAGGAAGTTATCCCAGAGAGAAGTAAAGCAAGTGCGTAAGTTCATCTCTGAATGTTTGTAAAGCATTCCTGCGTTAAGCTTAACAACCAATATATGGAGCGACTGCCTCTTCTTGCTGCTACTTCAGTCATGAAACTGCTTAATGATCAGCTGATCGGCTTTTCTGTCGCGACTCCGTCTCTCTTCTTTGTTTTTGGCCCACTTTGTGCCAGAAAGAGGAAACCAGCGGCTGAACAACAGCAGCACGTTTAAGCTTGATAAGCTGTTGTTAGAATTTATTTAATATTACTTTCTACACCAGGATCTTTTTCTGCGTAGCTGACGCTGTAACTGTGCAGGGGCGGATCTAGCAAAGTTTAGCCAGGGGGGCCGATAGGGCATGAACAGGGAAAAGGGGGCACAAAGACATACTTTTCTTTCTTATTCTCATTTAAAATGTCGAGCTTTTAATAAATAATTATCTGAATCTTACACCCAAAGTTCTTATCTGATGTAAAATGTATAGAAGTCCATTACTGTATATAGTAACTGTTAAGTCTAATATACCCTAGTAAGCTATAGTACTTTTTCCTTTGGGAAGGTACCATCTGTGCAGTCTGCAATTCTGTTGAAGAAAGATGTTGAATCTATTTAATATTTCTTGAAAAATAATTGATTTCTGTGCTTTTTTTTTTTACACTGCATTAAATTAAGGTTGATTACGTCGATTAAGCATCATGAGGTGGAGCGTGAGGGGTGGTTCCCTATTATTTTTGCTGGAGTTGGGCACCCTGTTAGTTAGGTTGTTTAATATTTCCACTAAGTACTTTTTAAAATACCAGAATAGGGAGGATGGTGTAGGTTTAGGTTTATTACATAGATCAGTGTTGCTGAACTATGAAATATTTTGGGTGCAGTGTATTTTTTGCATATAGGTATAACAAAATAGCTTTAGTGTTTTGTTTTGTTTTTTAAACTTGAGTATGAACTTATACAAAATGCAGAAAGATATAAAAGAAAACAGTTTTGTTGATTACAAGATGAACTATCGGATTCATATCGATATCAGCAGATATCCAAATTTATGATATCGGTATCGGACATAAAAAAGTGGTATCGTGCCATCTCTAGTTAAAACTGAGGGTTGAAAACATTAGTAAAACCTAAAATAAAAGAAATGAATCCAGACTTGACCAAAAGAATTGTTGATGCTCATAAAGCAGGAGATGGATGTACAACGTGTTCAAGAACTGGCGTGAGAGCTACACCGCTCATAACAAGCTTAGCAGAGGTTGGAAGCAAAAGATTTGAAAGACTCTTAAAAGAAAACTGAAAACTGTCTAAAGACCCCAGAACACAGAACCACGTCTGCAACTGTAGTAAAGATGACAGTCACTTGAACTCAGCACAGGAATGGCCAGTGAGAAGAAAAAAAGACAACCTGGAGAAACATTAGGCTTGCTGGAAGAGCATAAACTGGTCATATGAGACTAACCTGGTGCTCCTTATGTTTTGAGAAAGAAGGAAGAGGCGTGCAACCCAAAGTACAGTGAAGCGCAGTGACACAAGTATTATGTCGTAAGGATGCTTCATTGTGTCAAGCTGGAAGGAACCACGAAGATAAAAGTATATGTGAAGATTTTGAAAGTGTGGGTTGTTGATCTGTCTTCTAACACGCCAGTGACCCAAAACATTTGCTTCTCCTGGTAAATGGCTTAACTCCAGAAGACCAAACTGGACGTTTCTGACTGACCTCCACAGAGCCCTGTCTTCAATCTCACTGAAAATCTGTCGGTCAGAAGGCCATCAAGCTTGAGAGGTTTGCTGAAGAATAGTGGAGTGTGATCGCTCATGAGACGTGTATGTGTGTGAGACTTGTTGAAAACTATGACAACCAACAGACTGTTGTCCAGTAAAACTGATACACAGACCAGTTGGTTAATGGAGTTTGCTGGCAGGTGCAAAGAAGGTGCTTCACTTGTGATTGCTTTGCTCTGCAGGAAATTGCTGCGGTTGTTCATATTTTCATTTGAGCAAACACTCACCACCTACTCGCTAAGCAGGAACAGTACTTGGGAAGGTGTGACATAAACTGGAAATGGTAACTATGCAGCTTTGAAATAAAACCTTTTAAATAATGTTGGTTACTTCAGCAAAGCACTTTATTTTGAAGGCGAGGGTTCATATGACATTACATATGACATATGACAAATTAGTCACAATGAGTAGGAAATACACCAGGTATTGAATTCTCATTTTATGAAAAGAAAGTTAAAAACAGTCCAAAACGGAGTCAAAGAAAAGCATAAATCCACCCATAAATCAGAGGAAAGTCCAGGATTTCACGTTGGCACGGTCAGAAGGGTTTATCTGAAAAATATTTGAAATGATAAATGATCCTAAGAGAACACATGGAGCAAAAACCTGAGGTGAGAAACAGGCTGTTAAACAGAAATAAGTTGAACAAATGAATTATGTAGGTATGTCAGAGTACATCCACTTATCAATAATAACAACCAACCACTGAACAGCAGTCTCAGCACAGTTTTCAGCTTTCAGGGAAAATTATGTAAGTGTGCTGAATCTGAATCGTTAATATTCTGAGCATGTGAACCACATTCCCTTAAACCGTCATGCTTCATGTGCTTGTTTAATGTTGTAATGCGTGTGTTATTACATTAGCTGGACTCACACAGCTGAGCTCTGTGCTGTGATGGAAGGCACATATACGGATGTGCCTTCCACTGTGAAGCGGGAGTCTCCCGCCTGCAGATAAGGAGGTCGTGACCTCATGAAGCAGAAGATGTTTTTGTTTATGGTGGCAGGTCCAGTTCAGTGTGAACTCTGTGTGACTCCCGGGAAGCTGATGATTCACACTGTCAGTGTTGCTGAACTCGAATTAGGACAGGAAGGAGGCGCTGCACCTGCTACAACTTTCCTTAAAACTGTCAGCTTTTCATTTCTTTTTCTCTCATTTTTTCACATTCATAGCTCCCGGACTCACTGGCATTGTGGGCGGACGACCCAGAGTGTGAGTTTAAAAAATGTTTTTCCAATTTCTGCTTTTTATTTTCTTTTTTCTTTTTCTTTTTTACCTACATGTGGAGAAAATACACCGTCCCCATACACCATCTCTTGTCACGTGAGGTTTCCTGTTGTTTATTCCATTTTTGTGGCTTCCAGGTCTCCTGTCCTAAAGCCATTTTTCTTCTTGCATCCCAAATCTCAGCTGAAGGTGAGTGTGATCATAAAAATAAAAGGATGATGTTATTTTAAGGAGTAACTTGATGACTCAAAGCTAAAAGAGAAGCCTCATTATCTGGAAATAATGTTCAGGTTTAGTCTGTCGAATATAAAAAATGAAGAATGTAAAGACTTTATATAAAAGATGCATATCCTAGGGCTGTTCGATATAACGATATATATCGGATGACGATATAAAAACATCTATCGTTTCATTTTACGCTATCGTTTCTTTCGTGGTGTCGCAAAATAAACTGTTTACAGCAATATTTTTTCATCGTTTTGATGGTGACTGTAGTGGCTATATTAATTTCGTAAAGTTCTCTCTTTCTCTTATATTTAATATAACCACACTACAGACAGACAAGCACCTGTTTTTATGCGTTGTTGTTAGCAACAACGATGGTAAAACCACCGCGTGTCCGCTTGTTCCACATAAACCTTTCACAATAAAGCTCAAGATCCTGTTGAGACTTTTCAAAATAAACTGAATCACGTGAAAGATGCAGAGTGTTTACGGATGAGAATTAAAAAAGAGCCGCCAGGTGCTAAAAAATAAACCTTAGACTCAAACGTTAGAACAGGCTTTTCCCCGCAGCACGCCGTGTAATAAATACTCACAAAGAAAACGGTGGCCTTTACAACTTATGTCTAAAAATGTATCGTTTCATGCATCGGTTAAAACACTCGACTCCAGCTACATGACGCGCAGCTGGAAACACTTAATGCAGGTCGAGCTGCCCGAGATTCACAGAATTTACAGAAAGTGTTACATTTTTGTTATTTATATCGTTATCGGACGATAGATATCTTATATCGGGATATGAGACTTTGGTCCTATCGCACAGCCCTAACACATACTAAAGTTAATGTATATGAAGCTGTTTCACAAAAGCTGTAAACTGGATGTGTTATAAAGCTTTAACATTACAAACCTTTATATAAAGTGACTATAAAGATAAATACCTTTAAAACTGTATATATTGATATTATGTCAAGTACAGTTATATAAAGATAAAAGGTAATACTGTAACTGGTTTTACTAATATTTAAATACATAATAAATGTTTTTTAATAAAGTCACAATATATTAAAAAAGATTGGGTCTATAGAGTCGTTACATCTGTAAGTTTTGATGTCCTGGTAGGTGGACATTCACATCGGTGGAGAGCTGGTGGAGTCTCTGTCAGAGGAGGAACCAGACACACCTGTGCAGGATGAAGCCCCTCCTACTTCAGTAGAGGATGTACCTGATGCAGGTAAACAAACATGCACTTTAATTACAGCACCAGAGAGATTAATACCAGTTTTTGGTTACTTATACCGGTTACTGAAGCAGCATTTGTTATAATTACCTGATAACCACACGTTGTGATCACACATTGTGAGCTCTGGTGTACACAAACAAGTGAATCAGGTATTGTAAAAACTACAATATCTGATTCACTTGTCAGCCAATCAGAGAGCAGGCTTTCCTGTTGTTTTTAGTGGTTAATTTACTTTATTATTAAAGTATGGTTGAATGTTTAGAGTTCTTGGTTATCTTTAAGAGGTTGTAGTGATAGTTTGAGAACTTTTACATGTAAAAGTTCAAGAAGAAAGAACTTAGAGGTCCTTCAGGGTACTTTTTGAGGTCATCTTATGTCGAATTTGAGTAAGATTTTTACTGCCTTGATCGGCCAGTTTACCAGTGAGTGTGTTTAGACTTTTTCCACATTTGTTTCTGTTTCTGAGAAAATTCAGCCTTAAGACTCCCAAGGCTCATTTATGCTCACCTTTCTCACCCTCACGAACGGTTTCCAACCTGGCATGTTTGCCACCTTCGTCACAGCTTTTTCAAATTAGACCAGCCTGAAGCCAGACTATGTGAGCAAGTCCACCTGTACAGGCCTTCTCAGTTAGCACAAAACTCACAGAGGGAGATTTCCACATAAGTTCTGCAAAAGATTACAAATGGACAAAAGAAAGTGGCTGTGTGATGCTGTCACATTGACGCATGAAGCAACCAATGCGGCGAGGATGAATGGGCTATTGAGGTTAGTGGGATCCTTGAGGGCTCAACCAGTCCTTGAGGAGGATCCATGGTTTGTTTAGAAGTGTAACTCCAAGCATCATGACTAGAATATTCTGGACCTTGAACGAGTCCAAACAACTTCCAGATGTTTATATGCCAATCACCAAGTTAGAATTGGCATATATCTCTGTTAACAACACCCTGCATTATATTTTCTGTATATGTAAATAATGGCTAAGATTTTTTGGGGGGGCATCCAAATAACAACAAAATAGCAACAAAACATAACAGATCTTTTGAATAAGGATTATTTTGGTACGAAATTAGCCAGGTGAGCCACTTGGTTGTCTAAGCCACAACTTCTATTTAGTCAATATTTCAAGATACAGTTCAAACTAAATCATCAGCCTAACCTGCCATCAACAATGAATGGCTACCACTGAAATGCCACCTTGATTAATCAGAGCTTCATAATGTTTTGTCTCCATATGCACACCATTCTAGTGATGAGGACTTAGAAGATTGATCTTCTTTGTTATTCACTTAACCAGACTTAAATAATGAGATCCGGATCTGCCAAAGGAAGTGCTGAGTTGCTCAGGTCTCCTAACACTTCCTACGTTGGAATAGACGTCAGCGCGAACAGTCGCATGTCCGCCATTACCTGCCTGAAACTGGAAGTGACGTCATTTCATGGAAATGCAGGGGGGTTTTTTGCGCCACGGACCGGTTTGTGCCCGACAATATTTTCACGGACCAGCCTTTAAGGTGTCGCGGATAAATACAACAAAATAAAACTAGTACCGGTACCGAAAAAAAGAAGATTTATTCATAACACACGTGAAAAAAGCCAGGAAAACCAAGTTAACGATAAAAACGATAACAAAATAACGCTGAAAACCGATAAAAACCCTGAAAACCATACATTTCACGCCTGAGCCTCAACTCTCGTGGCCCGTTACCAAACGACTCACGGACCGGTACCGGTCCGAGGCCCGGAGGTTGGGGACCGCTGCCTTAAAGTCATTAGGTGCTCACAGAGGTCACAGATCAGGTGAGTACAGTATTTCCCTCATAGATTTCTGTACCATTGCACTTCTGTTTGGAACCAGAGGAGTCACCCTGTGTTGGCCAAAGCAATGAACATTCAAAATGCTTTAACATTGGATTCACAAACCACTCCACACCAACAAACCAAAGCCCACTTAACACAATCAAGATTTAAGTATTTAAAAAAATCTCGTTAAAAAACCTCAACAAACTGCAAAAGTTAATAGACTTTCAGATCAGTCATGAGGTTGTGAGAAACAGTTCAGCTATGCAGGATTGCTGCTCTGTGTTTGTGAGGCTGTCTGAATCTGGGATTCCTAAGAAGTACAAGCTGTGCCACTTTTTATCCTTTCACCCTTTCAACCAGAGCTTCCTTCACATGGCCCTGGACAGCAATCACAGCAGAATTTAGGACACTCGTGCGAAGCTGTGACAAGATACAAACTGAAGCCGAGAAACGTTATTTACAAAAACACACTCTTATAAATTCCTGACTGAGAAGAGTCTCCAGTTACAAAGACCAAAACAAGTGAAGAGCCAGAAGACAGTTTCTGGTTTTAATATTTATTCATATGGTTCCATTTAGAAATCAGTCACTGACTGAGTTTAGTTGCAATTTATCTGCCTATTATTAATTACTGATTAGAACATGTGGGCAGAAAGAAATACTTCAAAGTCACTTTAGCAAACACAAATTAAAGATTGGACAAAATCATATTTCATGGGTTTAATGTGATTTTAGGTACGTGGTCATAATTAACAGAGTGAGTGTTTTGAGTGTTACAGGTACAGTTTGTCTGGCTGAACATCAGATCTTTAAAACAGCAGACATAATTCTTTCCAGTGTCCTGCAGACTATCCACAAGTTCCCGACACTCATCTTTGAGAGTCCTTTTTTTTTTTTTTTAATCATTGGTGGCAACATGGACAGCTAAAGCAGAGTCAGAGTTGTTGGTTTCTGTCAGTTACAGAGTGGTTGTAGTAATATTGTAGATGTAGGCACTAGGATGATTAATGAGAGTTTAGAGGTTTAAAGCTGTCCTTAAGACGGACTTACAAGTTCTTCAATAGTGTGGGAGCTGTTCATAGCAAGGTTCAAGAACTGAGTTTGTACAATTCTAATGAGCTTGAAAGTCAATATTTGGTATGACCAAATTTATTCTTCAACACAGCCTGAGCTCTCTTAGCCAAGCTTTCTTGTCATTTCTTTAAGTTGTCTTCAGGAATAATCCTCCAACCTTCTTGAAGAAGGTTCAAAACTCTTGGATGTTGGCCACCTTTCATTCATTAGACTGGGTCACACTGTTTCAATAATGTTGTGGTCTTGACAATCCATGACTGATTATGTTTTACTGTGTGTTTTTCTATCCAGGGTGTGCTTTTACTCCATTGACAGTGTGTTTGGGATCATTGTTACACTGAAAAATGAAGTTGTAACCAATTAGACGCTTTCCAGCTTGTACTGCACGGTGAATCAGAATCTGGTGGCACATTTCTGCGTTCATAGTTCCATCAATTTTAACAAGATCTCCAACTGAACTGCAGCCCTAAACCATTACAATCTGTTACCTGCACAGTGTTTTCCACTTGTACAAAGGTACAACAGACTGTTGAACCTCTCTCTTGATCTCATCTGTACATACTGACAGTGATTTGAATCAGACATTTCAAATTTGGATTCATCACGTCATAGGACCTGTTGCAACTGATTTTCAGTCCAGTTCTAGCGTAATCTAGCACACCTCAGACTTTTTTCATTAAAAATGGCTGCCACACTTCCACTGAGACCATTTGGGCAATCTACTGTTAACTGGGCCTTCAGTTAACAGTAGATTGATCAACTGATGGTCCAGATGACTGTCAGGTCCTGTGTCAGATCTTTAATGGACTGTTTTCAAAGGATATGACTCTCTGATACTGTTTATCTGCGGTATTTAGTTTTTTAGGTCTGTCACTTCTTCTTTTGTCCATACTGGACAATTTTCTTTGTCCAGCTTCCTTGACTTTTTTTTTACAAATGCAAAGCAAAAGCAAGAAATGCTAGGTTTTCAGTGAATAGCACTTGGAAGTCACCTTGCTGGTGCAAGAATACTATTTCATGTCTATAACCCGTGTTATTGTTGGTGTTTTTCATAGAATCAACGAAATAAACTGGAACGAATTAGGTTTGTTTTGTTTTTTGCAACAGGCTGATAAACATACAAAGACCGTACTGAAAATGAATAAAAAAGCAGCCAAAGCAAACCAAAGTCCAAAACTTTGAAAAACCTTGGGAAAACCTGGAGAACTGCTGTTCCAGTTTAAACAATTACAAAAACTACATATAACAATACCATTCAACATAAATATATGCAACAATGGATTTAAGGTCATTAAAACATATCAAAGGTCTTTGCAGGTATTTGAAAGGTCCATAAAAAGGTTAGCTCTTTTAACAGGTCCAAGGGTTTGTCGAGGAGCCCTTGAGGCTCTTTAATTGTCACTTGAAGGCTTAGTCCTCAGTTGAAATGCTGACGTTGAGCTGGTTTCTGCGTTTTATCAGAAGCCAAGGAAAGAAATTTGAAGGCATTTTTGGTTTTTTTGTTCTTTGCCCAGACCTGCCCAGTGGACCACACAGCTACAGACTGGATGAGCTGGCGTACGCGAGGAGCGGCGACAAAGGAGACTCTGCTAACATTGGTGAGAACAAATAAACCTCAGGAATGATATTCAGAAATATACAACACTGATTCAAACTAAATTAAATCCTGTCTAACCTCCAGTTCACCACACAAATCTGACTGTCTCAAAATTACAGCCAATGAGAGGCCAGGAATCTCTGTGTGTGTCAGTTTGGAGTCTGATTGAGAAGTCCTTGAAGGTTCAGCAGGTTATTGTTGGAGATGTTATTCGTGCTTCATTAAAATCTTCCAAGTGAGCCCATTTGTTGTTTAGAGAGTTCTTTAGAAAATCCTTAACAAGACTCAAATGTCTTCAAAGGGTCAGTGACGTCGTTCAGTGTTCAAAGGAAAGACGAAAAGGAGGCCAATTATAAAGACGAAGGTTTACAGTAACCGTTTACAGTTTACTGCTCTAAGCACTCTTTGTTTGGAAAAATATTCAGGCATAGTATAGTAAAGCCCTGTTTTTGATTTTGTATTTTAATGAGCAAAACACGAGTGATTGTTTTAATCCCAGAGAAATTAAAATCGCCACATCTGTGCATCTCTGTCTCTGTAGGAGTCGTAGCTCGCCATCCACTCTACTTCCCCTATCTGAAGAAACACCTGACTTCTTCTGTGGTGGAGGAATACTTCTCCCACCTCATCAAGCCAGGAGTGAAGAATGCCGTCACACGGTGAGCAGGAGGGGAAAAGGCTGTTTGTTGTGAGAGTCACAGAGGAATAAAGATACACTCAGGTCCTTATTTTACTTTTGCCTCTGTGCACCACTATTTTAAATCAGTCAGTAGACTAGAATACAGTTTCCAACATGTAAATATAACTAAAATATCAAGATGCAGATGTTCAGCTTTTGTTCAAGAGGTAATAATGATAAAATATACATCATAGTATATGGTCTACAGTTAATTCAATTTATATTTGGATACTGACACAAGTTTTGTGGGTTTTTTACCTGTTTACTGAAACATATTCCAATTCATTTGAGGGTGTCCACATTTACAGATGATGAAGAGTTTAGAAGTTTCAGCTCCTTAACCACCCTCTTTTTAAAGGGATCAAAAGTCAGTGGACAGTTGGCTCGAAGGCTATTTCATGGGTAGCTGTGGGTAATTCCTTCGTTATGTCATTATCCATTAAGAAGATTAAAGGCCTGGAGTTGATTTGAGGTGTGATGCTTTCATTTGGAAGATTTTGCTGTGAACAGACAACAAATGTTTAAAGGAGCTGCCCATGCAGGTGAAACAAGTCATAATTAATTTGCAAAAACAGGAAAAAAAACATCAGAGAAGTTGCTACAATATTAGGAGTGGCAAATCTACAGTTTGGTCAATCCTGAGAAAGAAAGAAAGCACCGGTGAACTCAGCAACGCAAAAAGACCCTGGACGTCAGTAAAAGACTACAGTGGTGGATGATCTCTTGAATGATCAGGTCCCATCTTATCTTAATGACCTTGTAGTACCATATCACCCTATTAGAGCACTTCGCTCTCGCTCTGCAGGCCTACTTGTTGTTCCTAGAGTATTTAAAAGTAGAATGCGAGGGAGAGCCTTCAGTTTTCAGGGCCCTCTTCTGTGGAACCAGCTTCCAGTTTGGATTCGGGAGACAGACACTATCTCTACTTTTAAGATTAAGCTTAAAACTTTCCTTTTTGCTAAAGCATATAGTTAGGGCTGGGCCAGGTGACCCTGAATCCTCCCTTAGTTATGTTGCAATAGACGTAGGCTGCCGGGGGATTCCCATGATGCATTGAGTTTTTCCTTTCCAGTCACCTTTCTCACTCACTATGTGTATATACACCTCTCTGCTTTTAATTATTAGTTATTATTAATCTCTGACTCTCTTCCACAATATTTTGCGACAGATGGCCCTGAGCCTGATTCATCCTGTTAAAAGGGAGTTTTTCCCTTTCCATTTTAAGGGAAGTCAGTCTTTTAAATGTGTAGGATTTAAAATAACAAAACAAAAGGAGATTTAACAATGTACTGATTTGTTGAAAATGAAAACAGTTGCTAGGTAAATGAGCTAAAGTGCTTTGTGCCTTTCCGATCAGTTGCTTTTTGATTTGGTAATGCTCCACAGCTGTTCATTGTGTTGTGTCTGCCGGGATAACAAGAGGAAACCTAAAATCCTACTTAAAACATCATCACCAGGCCTTCGGCTCAGTTTTCAAACCCCACAAATACCACACTGACAAAGATTTAACAGAGTGCTGAAGACACTGAAGGATGGCTGTGGCCGAAACCCTCATGCTGTAGTCATGAAAAAAAGCCCACAACATACTGATGGAAACCAGGAGCATGACTTCCACTAAAACTGAGATACAACACCATGAACACAGCTCACTGTCAGAGCCCTCCTCCTCGAGGTAATCACCCTGTAATGACACAGCAGAGGAGACGTAATAGAAACCAGGGCTTTGGTGTTTGATAGCCGGAGGCGGTGGATGACCAGGTTGTCTCCAAACAGAAGAATCTCAAGGTTCAGTGTTTTTATTTACTCCTCACAAAGAGACGAGTTTTCTGCAAGATTATAAACAGTTTATCCGCTGCCTGTTAGATTAGTAGCAGACACAATTTGTGTAAGATAAGATACACTCTGTTTACCCCAAAGCTGAGAAATTCCTTTGTTAAAGCAGATAAAAGTCAAGTTAAACGCAAGCAGCTCAAATAAGCAGGAAGACATGTATCTATTTACCAGGGTAAAAACCTGAAATCATGAATTCAAATATAGATTTTGTAGTATATCGATATACGTTGTATATATTCAACTTTCTAAACAGTAGGTAATGAATGACAGCTGTTTTTGGGGTCAACTTGAAAAAAAGGCAGATGTGAAATGTAAAAATGAGGTCAGAGGTCAAATGTGATGTCATATTTGGATGCAAACTGTGATGTGAAATTTACAATGCCCAATACCAGCATCATTTCCTAAAGGTTGTCAATTTTGGAAAAAAAACAACGTAGATATTTAGCATAGTTTTAAAGATAAAAGATGTAAAAGTTTGAACTTATTTGACCTTGAAAAAGAGGTCGGAGGTCAAAAGTGACATGATATTTAGAATCCACATGTTTATTCTTTATTACACATTCTTTATATGCCTACAATGACAGTAAGGAACATAGATCTAAATAGCTTTATATAACATTATTATCACTCTAACCTTCAGATCAACCTATTGACCTTCAAAGAGAGGTTAGAGGTCAAATGTGATGAGATATAGACAATCTTTTTTTTGTCACTTTTCCTCCAATAAATCATGAAGTTGACCTTGAAGACCTTGGAGGAAAAGCTCTGTACAGTAGTTTAGTGTTAAAGGTGCCGTATGGCTGAAAAAAAGAGCTGTTATATTAATAAAGTTTATGCAATTTGAAGGCACTGATGGTCACTGTAGTGGCTCTATTAATTTCTTGAAGTTCTCTCTTTCTCTTATATTTAATATAACCACACTACAGACAGACAAGCGCCTGTTTTTTATGCGTTGTCGTTAGCAACAACGACGGTAAAACCATCGCACGTCCACTTGTTTATTTTCCACATAAACCTTTCACAATAAAGCTCAAGATCCTGTTGAGACTTTCCAAACTAAACTGAATCACGTGAAAGAGCAGATTATTTACGGATGAGAAGTAAAAAAGAGCCGCCAGGTGCTAAAAAATAAACCTTAGACTCAAACGTTAGAACAGGCTTTTCCCCGCAGCACGCCGTGTAATAAATACTGACAATGAAAACGGCGGCCGTTACAACTTATGTCTAAAAATGTATAGTTTCATGCATCGGTTAAAACACTCGACTCCAGGTACACTATGCGCAGCTGGAAACACTTCACGCAGGTCGAGCTGCCCGAGATTCACAGAATTTTCAGAAAATGTAAAATTTTTGTGATTTATATCGTTATCGGACGATAGAATTCTTATATCGGGATATAAGATTTTGGTCATATTGCACAGCCCTAATTCTAATGTATGCTCAGTCTACCTGCAACCTCCACAAGCACAAATAGGTGTCCCAATTTATATAATAATACTTACAGAACAGCAAAGTTATTGTAAAATTGTTTGTTAGCCCATTCAATTAGCAGCATAAGTTGCCATGGTGATGTAATCCAGTAAGAAGCAACACCACCTTTGTAGAAAAAAAAACCTGGGGTTAACCTCAAACCTCAAATAAAACAAAATCCTGCCTCAAATAAACATCTGCCAGCTCAAACATGTGGATACGCCTACTCTGGCTCTTCTATTAAGTCGTTAATAAAGGAACAGCTGAAAGTAGCTATTCTGATCTACTGTCATTACCACTTGTGGCCAGAGAGGGTGCTATTCACCAGAAGTTAAACTAAGGTATCAAGCTAACGCTGCGGTTGCCACCATTTGACCTCTGATGTTATGAACCTGATTCACTACTCCCGTGTTAAAATCTGGACATTTTTAATATGGCTCTATGGATTGACTCAATTTAGGAGCGAGCCCAGAGTGACAGTTAGAGGAACTGCAGGTTTTTGGTATTTATTATATTTATTGTATATTTTGTAATTATTATCATTGGATTGGCTGGAGGTTGTTGAATTTCCTTGACGAGACGAGCAGCACTAGCTTAGTGGGCGTGGCTGTACCTGAGCATGTATAGGGCCACGGCGGACATGTTTGAGCGGTGACTCAGCGCGCGGTGTGTTAGCGATTAGCGTAATGAAGAGATGGAGGCCATAAAGCTCGCTGACCTGCGTCTCCTCTCGCACCCTGAAACGCCTCCCTGCCGCTGCAGACGCTTCATTAGTGCACCTCCGGCACTCGTCAACCCAGTGGGAGGCCATGCACACACACACACTCACACACACATGCACACACACAGTTAACTGCTTACAGACAGAGGCACGCACACACACACACTTTACTAGTAAACCACACGTTTAACTGCTCACACATCAAAAGCCCGCTTGGTACATTAACGTGTGCAATAAACTGCCAAACCAGCACATGGTGTGTGTGTGTGTGTGTGTGTGTGTGTGTGTGTGTGTGTGTGTGTGTTTTTAAGACATATGGTTGACCGTGTGTGTGGTTTTAAAGTGTTGGTTACCATGGTTATGAGTGTGGTTTTTTTTTAGTTTTTTCTTCCTTGTCATTCACAGATACACTCTGCCAGGAATCCACGGCCTTAACTTTGTCCTGCAGAGCTCACTGGGAGGTGGAGGAGTGGCCTCTCTGCGCAGTGACCCCCAGGTATCACATGGCCACACACACACACACACATCTATACATACAGACCCTTCCTGGATCTGTGAGGGCACTTAATGACATTAAACCTTCTACTTTAACCTGAATCAGATCCTCGGCCGAACCCCTGAAGCAGTTGGTTTAAAGAAAGAAATATCCCCACCTTCCACCACCTCTCCTCTCCCTCTTCAGCCATTCACTGCCTGTAAAAGTTTAATGAGAAAGTTCAGTCTCTCCAGATCTCATGTAATGGGCGAGGAAGGGGGCAGCTGGTTCAAAGTGGGTCTACAGCTTAATTTCAGTCTGTATGCACCTGAAAACCATTGCGGTTCTCACGTTTCTTCACCAGAACAACATGAAATCTCTTTTCTTCTGCATCGTCATTCAGTTGGCTGTGAAGGAACCTGTATTGTTTTTTTATTACTAACAAAATAAAAATAAAAACACACTCATGAGATTTACACCAATTATTAAAAAGCTCAATCTCAGGGTATGTTTGTATGACTCACATGTCCAGGGTGAGAGACAAGGATTGTTTTGAACCCTTCAGTTCATCCTCTGTCTGAATCCATTTTATGCTCCTCCCTCTTTAGGCCAACTCAGTTTGGATTGGCTGCCCCTCATTCATATAAGAACATCTCCAAACTATGGTGTAATGTAAATATACAAGAGCAAATCCATGGCCTGAGGTGTTCCTTTAGTCTGCTGTTTGTGTTTCAACTGCAGTATCAAACTTTAAAAACAAATGCTTTTCCTTCTTCATCCTGCTTTAGCTCTCTCTTTGTCTCTGCACTTCATCAGAGATGTAATATTCCCCTCAAAATATCTGCACCACCCCACTGATCCATTTCTAGCTCCTATTTTTGATCCAGTGTTTTAAATATCATTCATATTATATTGTTTCGCAGCAGCAGTCCACAAGATTCATTGATTAGAGAGAACCTCGTCAATCAGGAGATCCTCTTTGAGCAACACTTGATAGCAGTGGGGAGAAGGAACCCCCTTTTAAAAGGAAATGACCACCAACAGAACCAAGCTCGGGGAAGGGTAGCCTCCTCTGAATTTAACCAATCAGCACCCAGAGGATTTTAGGGCCGATCAGGCGCACATATCCCGAGTCAGTACAGGGACGTTCTCATGGTGGGTACATGAAATTGTGATCAAAAACCAATATTTAAGTTCCTGCAACATCCTCCCCTCTGCCCTTCAATTCTCTCTGGTCACTATGGTAACGCATAAATATTTCTTTCAAAATAAGACACACAACTACAACACGGGAAAAGACCCAGGGAAACCGAGTTAATGATTAAAAACCCTGAAAACCATACATTTCAGCCCGAGCTTCACCTCTCACGGCCTGGCACCAAACGACTCATGGACCAGTGCCAGTTCGTGGCCCGGGGGTTGGGGACCATTTGCAAGTATATAATATGAGCATTCACAATTATAAGAGTATGTCTATGGCAAAAGAGAAGGTTGAGTCTGTGTAAAATGTAAATTCAAAACAGAATGCAATGATTTACTAATGTCATAAACTCGTGTTTATTCAGAATAGAAGATGGAAAACAGATCCAGTGTTTGAAATGACTGTGTATGACAACATATTTCTGCTGCTATCATGACACAGACCCAGTAAATTTACTGCAATATCTTCTGACTTTATATCAAATTAACAACAACACTCTGTGTGACTTCGTGTCTCCACCAAGCTCTGATCACTGTGTTCAAAGACCTCCGTCGCCCACTGATGTAAACCCAATCAATTAAAAACCAAACCTTGCACTTTTAACACTTTAATGTCTTCTAGAACACAGATTTCTTTTCTACAGCAGTGTTTCTTCATCATATAGAAATCGGTTGATGCATGCGGTTGAAATTCCGGCTCTTTTTTAATATTGGGATATCTCAGGGATTAAATATGCAGTTATGACAGAAAGCGTATTTTCACTGGTCCGGCTCACTTAAAATCAAAATGTACGTGTAAACGATGGCTTAAGATGAGTCTGACAACCCTGGTGTAAGGTAGAGACAGCAGAGCAGCTCCAGGCCCTCTAAAAGGTGGGAAAACCTCTCGTCATACTTAAGGTCGTGTCCTTTATCATCAAAGCTTTTCTCCTCCCTTGTTTCTGCTTTTTCTTTCCCCCTCATTGTTTATCAGAGGCATTGGTAAAGTTTCTTTTTCTCTCTGCTGCACATCAAAGAAACTCTTTTAACACCTCGCACAGCCGTAAAGCTCAACGACTCCAAGGTGGAAGCATGCACACTTTCACATTTCCTGTCTCTCCTCAGGGCAAAGCCTACGGTCAGATGCTGCTGGACTTGAAGCTGAGAGGACTGCCTGACCTCAAGTCTCTGGTGGACTGAGAGTCGAACAGAGGGAGAGAAAAAGAGCTGAAGGCAAACGGAGATGTAAAAGAGAGTTCGCGAAAAGTGAGACTTTTTACCTCAAGAGAAACACAAAGGGAGCATTTATAGATCCAGATCACGTCCACATCTGAAACCTGAAGAGCACAAGATCATTTTATACATAAATTAGATTAGAGCTTCACGATGTTTACAACATGTGGGTCACCACAACTCAAATCATCATGGGCCGTCTGCTCAGCCGTCTCCAATTGGCCTAAAAATGTTACAGTTCCAAGTCTGGGGATATAAAATGATTGCTGTGAGAGTTGTAGTTTCATATACCAAGTACTCTTCAAGACCTCTATATTTTTTTTTAAATAGTCCACTGATCAACTTCCAGCATGTTTTTCTCACACTTTGAAATCTGAGGCAATGTGTGAATGTGAATGACTCAAAAACCATGAAATGTAAAAGTCTTTTCTTATCATAAAAAACAATCAGGATCTGTATTTTATATACATGCGCAAACTTTAAACCACAAAATATTCAGGTACCTCCGATATGGCTGAGCGGGGCATGTAGACTAAGACTCTAAGACTCGGCAACCCAAGATCTGCCACAGATTTAGATCATCTAAAGGAGCATCCACATAAAAACAGCTGGACTCAGCTGGATACACCTCGATAAAATTTAAGACAAACAAGTTTACACGGGGGCCTTAATCCTCTGAAATCCAAGTTATCATTGCTGATGAGTGTAACCCTTTGCAGTCAGAATGAATAATGCTGAAATTCAAATTCAAGGACATGGACATTTTTCCCTCGTGTCTTGAAAAAGTGTTTACGCCTCACGCAGATTAACTGGTAGCTAACAGTTACTAAATGCTAACATTTAAAGACTGCCATGTTGTTTTTTTGGTGTTCCATATTTGTAGTGAAGCGTTATCACAAGCAAGTTTACCGAGCACTCTTCATCCGTAGGCTGTACAGAGAACACAACCTGCTAATTAATGCTAAAAGGCTAATGAAATATTCAAATTTTACTCACCACAACTAGACCACAGACTTGTTAGCCGATATGGACATTTAACTGCACAGCAGCCATATACAGTCAACACAGTCCGGAGTCAACACAGCTCATTTAAATATTTATTTAATTTAATAAAAAAAAGTCACCCCTGCTCAGTTGCTATTAACTAAACCAGGGTTTCAGTTACTGACTTATTTTTGGAGCCAGTCTCTAGTGGACATTAGAGGAACTACATTTTTGAGTCGTAATGACTGATAATACTGACCTGTTAAATCGAGAGCATTAGATCTACAATTTGCTAACGCGTTAATGAGCTAACCGCGCTAATGCGTTGCCGCTGTGCAGCCCCATGCACGGGGTGATCCGCGCTAACTCGCTAACGGAGATTTGCTGCGATTAACGCTGACAGCACTAATTTTGAATCTCAAGTTCAAAGAGGAAACCTAACAAAACAGAGTGGAATCACCTGAAAGGCAGCCAAACTGCCAACAACTCTCCAAACTACTTTTTTTTTCTTGCATTTTACTTTCATGCAATTGGGTCAAAAGTTGTGAAAGCGTCATCACGCTGTATTGGACTTGATTTGAACTCAGTGACTGATTGAATGAATCAATAGAGTTTCCTCACCCCAGAGCCACAGATGTTGGCAATACAGGAAAATGTTTGGAGGCCGATTGTTCGCATCAGCCTCATAATCTTGACTTGCCCTGACCTCTGACCTCCCAGGGAACAAGGAGAGCTGGTTTGGGTTTCCCTCACGGGGTAAACAAAGTGTTTTCTGTGAGCTATCAGAGGAGACACTCGACGGGCACGACGCCTGGTTCTCCCCGTCTCGTTCACCTTGGCGTGACCCGGCTCCTCCGATGTTCGCCGCCCCGCAGGAATGCACGTCTCCTTCAACCAAACTGACTCTCTGCCTTCCAGCCGGTTTAGTCATAATTGCAAACAGACTGAATTTGGAGTCGGAGTCACTCAGCAGCTTCCGTCGAGGCTCGAATCTCATAAAATCCTCCACCTCTGAATCATATCCCCCTTTCCACAAAATCTTCATACTCAAATTTCTTTGTTAAGTGACTTCTGTTTTTTCCCTAAACTTTGACTCAAACTTTGAGAGTTTGAGTTTACAGTCAGAAATGTAAAACAGATCAAAGTATGTTCATGACCGAATGATCGCAAACACAGAGAAGGAGCCACATTAGAGAGCCTGCCTAAAACAATAAATAAACAGTTGTCCTGTAAATGGGCATTCAAAGAGCTTGGTGCACAATAAAACCATAAGAAATGACAGCAAGACAAATCCTTCCAGACATGAATTGAGAGCAGAGCAGCACGAGGATAAATTGTGCCAAAGTCACACGGGAAAAGTTCAAATCAATCGGCTGGTCTTTCGAATTTAAGGGACGACTGAGCATCGTGTCAAAGTCAGAGCTTGAAATGGCGCTTCCCATAAAACCCCCAAACCAAAAGAAGTTACAAGCCGCAAGTGTCGCCACTTTGCATGTAAATCTGGAAATGTGCTCACATCTCAATGATGAAGGGAGCAAAACTCTAGATTCACATCTGCCCTCCACATTGCTTCCCATGAAACATTTGTCGTAATCGTGTGGAGAAACCCTTCATCATTGTAGAACAACACCACCTCCCCAAAACACATGGACTCTAAGATTTATGAGCGTGTACAGAAAAGATTTCCAAACAATCGATGCTCATTTTCTGGCATGTGTACTCAATTTGCACGCTTTTATGTCAATATAGACTTCCTCAGCTAGTTTTGAGTCATACCTGGAGCGACTGATGCAAAGCCTGTTCAACCTCCTGACTTCACCTGGTCGTTTTCAGTAGTGGTACGGGCCATCCTAACCAAGACTGTTTTGAGTCGAGATTATTTTAATAATTTAACTATATCACTGCTTGTTCATTTATCAAAAAGGAAGGTTCTGTGATGTGTCCTGTAAAATAAGTGCTACATTTTTGCTTCAAGGTTTAATTTGGTTATCTACAGAAACATCTTTAAGTTTAATTATGAAGTCTTTTCCCCCACATATTTGACATTTCTTTGCTAATCAAGGGATTGTAGCATGACTTAAGAAAGCCAAAATGTAATAAATAACAATATTAAATAACAACGGTCTCTGGACAGAAAAGCTCCCTGCTGTTATCTGTGCCATATTTCATATTTAGCTATCCAGTCGTTTTAGAGTGCCAGTCCAAACACATACATCCAATAATTGAGCCTTGTGGAACACCAGAGGCCTTTTTTTTTTATTTCAGCAGGTTTACATCAACCAAAAGAAACAGAAGCAGCCGCCGACTTTTTAAAGTCTGGAAAAAAATCAGTTTGAAGTTAGTGGGTGATCTTTGTGATTTGATGTTTTTGTTTAATGCATTAGCTTTTTAACATAAACTCTGATGGTAGCTTTTTTCTTATTAACAGCTTTTCTCTGTGTTATTATATTTGAACCACTGCCTCTCACCACTGATTTTTTTTTCTTGCTTTCTCTCTTACTGGTACGAATTGCCAGCATTGCCTTATTCGTAATCAATGCACTTTAGTCAAACTGGTATCATGAAGCCTTACTGAGGAACTATGTGTGTTGTTGTACAACTACATAGATTTTATCAAAATCACGTAACTTTTTCATTAAATATCCAACTTAAAGGGCACATTGTTGTTTTTTGTCCATTTTAGAAATATTTACTTGAAACTTACCAGTACTTTGAAATGACGAAACTCTTGTAATTAAAGGTCTGAAATAGGCTGAAAATTAAGATTATAAGCAATATGTTAAGACTTATTTACTATTTTTTGATGAAGACGTTTAACTCTTTGGCTTTCTGCTTTCTATTTAAAATATTCTGTATAGAAAGTGATTTTTGTAGATACTAAAGAGATTAAAGATATTTTTATTATCAAACCTTCTGCTTACAGTTTGCGCTGTTTGTGTGTGTGCCCTTTTTGTTAACAAGCTTGTCTTTGTGACAGGAAGCTGAGCAGCAAAAGGTGTCAACAGCAACAAGACAGAAATCTCTAACATGTGTTTCTTTGTTCCTAAAAGCAGGCGTTCTAGGACTCCAGAGCAGATTCCAGTCATTTTGCATGTAGAGTATATTATGCATATGTCATACAGTTTAAGATGCAGGCAAAAAACAAACGACCCCCAAATTTGGTTTAATTTAAGCTATTGGGTACCGTATGTTTCTGAGACTTTACTGTTCTGCTGTGGCGATGAATGAAAATAAAACCAGACCAGCAGGGAGTGAAACCGCCAAAGAACGTGTGCCGATAAAGTAGCAGCACAATAACAACAGAATACTTTACCACACTATAAAAGAGAGCACAATAAAAATGCAATTAAATGCTCCAAGTAAATAGCCAATTAAATTTTTCAGCCTCAGATAGTTTAACAAAGCATTTTTTTTAAAGTGACAAAAGATTATAAGCAAATAAACATGTTTCAGTAAAAGTGGATAGGATTATAAGAATTTATATGAAAGCTACATTAACTGTTCCCTTCATTTATACTCAGTTACTAATAAAAGTAAAAAAAAAAGAAGCTTTTTTTAAGTTAATTTTACTTAATTTTTCTGTTTTGCTGTTTATTTTTCCTGTAATTTGAGTTTTACGTTTTGTTAAAGAACAGCAGATTTCTTCTCTACAATTAAAGTGCGCCCCAGGGTGGCTGTGGCTACAATGTAGCTTGCCATCACCAGTGTGTGAATGTGTGCGTGAATGGGTGGATGACTGGATATGTAAAGCGCTTTGGGGTCCTTAGGGACTAGTAAAGCGCTATATAAATACAGGCCATTTACCATTTAAAGAACACACACATACATATATGCATGTATGTATGTATATAAACATACATATGTGTAATAATAACAGTTAGCATAACAAAGAGAATAGACCATAAGTAAAGACTTGCAATCAAAAATAAACATTAAAATTTTAATGATAAGCAAGGGAACATTGGTAAATAGTTTTTGATAAATACAATTCATATTTGGTGATATGTACCCATACAGTGCCTAACTACTTCAGTCTAGAAAAAAATACTTGTATTCCTTTGAAAGAAGAAGCAGAGGTCCAGAAATGGAGCCTTGTGGAACATCAGAGAACAATTTTGTTGGATTTTGGAAGTCTTTTAAATTCCTTTCCAGTTCTACAGAGTACGGTGAACATCAGACTGACAAACAGAGGATGAAGGATGGTGATTAACATTCAGAACATGCAGACAGCATGGGAACAAGTGTGTGTGTGCATTAATCAATGTGAAAGCAGCAGGTCACCAGTTTGTTGAATCGTTTGTCACGGCGCCAATGCTTTTGTCCTGCTCAGACTGATGCACAGCGAGGTATAGCAACACATTGAGGGCCTCCAAATCTGTCTGGGAGGATGGGAGATGTTTCTCACAAACAAGTTCTTGTTGAAATCTGCTCACCAGACCACCAGGTAGCTACTGGAGCATAAAAGAAGTTTGGTGGTGCTGCAAAAACTATGTGTGTTTATCCCAACACGTTTTATAATGCAGCTTCATCAAATTTCTCCTGTGTCTCCCAGTTATGTGTGCGATGTCCTTTAGCATCATGCTCTGACACGCTAGCTTGGGACTGTGGTGGCTGGTGAGAACCGGGAGAAAAAGAAATGCATTATGAGACCTTTGTGTTTTCAAGTTAGTTAATTTCCACCTCGCTTTTACTTTCATTTCAGTCTGTGGTTATGTGAGCATAAACTGAGGTCCTAGTATGGTAACATAAAAACACTAATGTTATTAGTGTTTTTATTTTTATTTTTTAAAAACCTGTTTAAGCCTTGATTATACTTTGAATCTACAAGTCCACTAGTGTCTGCTTGGGCCCAAGAAGGACACAAGCAGGACTGCCAATTTTCTGTGACCATGCAGACTTCATATTACAATGTGTCAGCTGCCCATGTGCCCCAGGAGGCATACTTGAGGCAAACCTGCCCTTAAGTCAAGTCAAGTTGGCTTTATTGTCACTTCAACTATATACAGTTAGTACACAGTGAAGCGAAACAACGTTCCTCCAGGACCAAGGTGCTACATGCAACATAAATTTACAACATAAATTGACAAGAAGGGCTACTGCGTCTCTAACTGTCCATGTCCTGTACAGTATAATCAAGGCCTCATGTTTATATTATAAAAACTACTTGGTTAGGTTAAGGCACTTCAAAAAAACGTAGTAAATTTGTGAATTATTTTAGCTAAAAAGATTATTCTGAGCCACCTGAATACACTATAACAGTTAAATAAGCTACATAAACATTTAAAGTAATCAAAATGTAGCTAACTGGTAAACATCGTAATGCTACATAACAGTGAAGATGATTCCTAACTTTAGTTGGTGAATCTGCTCGATTTCTATCTGTATGTGGTGAATATGTATAAAATATGTCTGTTATTATACGTGATACTTAATTTATGTGGGATAAAGAAGGAGAAATAAAGACAAATTTTTATTAAAGTAGGAAGCTAGGTTAGCAAATCTTTTTTTCTGAGACCAATATTTGTGTGATACTCTAAGCACAGCTCAAGCTTTTTATTTTGCTTATACTCTTTAAATATGAACTTAAACTTTATTCATGATACATATCCTATTTGGTTATCACTGGCTTTGAGGCTTGATTATTTTATAGTTGTATAAGTTTTAGCTTAGCTTTAGTTTTTAAGCTAACACTAAAAAGGTACTAGACTGCACTGTCATTTTTTGATGGTTTTTATATCGCAAGGCTTCTCACATACGAATGCTAATAATACTTTGCCTCCACAATTTCTTAATTTATCAATTCTGAGCTAGTCTAAAACTCAAACTAGATGAATAACCTTTCATTTATAAAGCGTATTGACGTTATAGTTGGATAGCTTTCTCTTCTTTTAATTAATGGCATGTCCTGCAGTGCTCTAACTAGTCGTATTGTTTCAGTAGGGTAAAAGTCGCTCTGTTGTGCTGTCAAGATTGATAAAAGGAGATGAATTACTCCCCATCGGTCATTTTTCTTCCCTCTTTGTGTCTATTGGGCTTTTCTCACTTTGCTTTCCCACTTTTCTCACGTCTTATTTTGGAGCTGTGACCTCCCAGAGTACGACTCCACAAAAGGATTGCCCCATAATTAGATTAGTATGCAAAAATCTAGTCCATCCCTACAGACACATTAAATTACATTCAAATTAGCCTCAAAAAACAGTTTTCTTCAAAAACATTTGACGTTGGGTCCATATTTGACGTTAACCCACTTTTTCAAGAACCAATTCTTCCTTTGGTCTTTGTCAGTGGTCTCTATTGGTGCACTGGGTATATAATAACCTAGATACTTGTAGCCTATTTTTATAGTTTCCCCTGAAATAATTGACATTGTTTTGAGGATGCCAGAAGTACCTTGATCTGAGTCGTTAATGACAAAATAATAATAGCTAAAATAAAATGGCTATTACTCCTTATAAGGACTCATTCAATGTCCGTTGACTTAATAGGACTCACTCTGGTTCAGAAAAGTCAAGGTATGCTTCTTGTGTTTAAAATGATAAATATTGGATTTCATAAAAAAGTATGATTTGTTTTCACACACATGGGAGAGGCTGTAAAAGTTCTGGTGCCATTTCTGATTGTGTTTTTAGGATCTCCGCCCAGTGTGAGTACTTTCACCTGTAATAAGATGCTAATGTAGGTTTTGTTTGACATGAGCTGCTGTGTTTATCCCATATCTCCTCCTCAAAGCAGCTGGAGAGCATTAACACATGTGTGTATGTGTGCATGTTGTTGTGGTAAGAATCCTTTTTGACAGAGAGGTTTGAATTTATAACTGGGGACCAGATTTTGATCCATATTTCTACGAGTTACCGTCTTTCATATTTGAATTTATTTCTTATTTATCCGTATCACTGTCACCTACTCCATAGGCCTGTTGTTAGGTGGTGGAAGTAACAAAAAGGGCGCTGGATTGGGGGGGAAAAGGGACAAATATATCAAAATATCAAACTTTTATTATCCCTTCTTCTCCATGAAGCAAGAGTCAAAACGCATAGCTCACAAGCTACAAAGTAAAGGGTTTCTGATACTGGAGCTCTCCTGTACCTGGCCTCCAAAATGTTAAAAGTAGCAGCTAAGAAGACAAAAGAGCAGCCAGGACACATCCAGACAGGCCAATTCACAGCAGGCCCTGCGCTGGCTGTAACACTATCAGGCAATAAAGGATAAATGCACTCCAACAGACTGCTTCAAAGTAACACAGAATGCTCTGGAAAAACAACAAATATAAAGAAAATGATCCAGAACTACTTGTGCTGACAGAAACAGGAAGATGCATGCAACTGTAGAAACAATAAAATGACTGAAAACAAAATAATCAACCACAAACAGACGAAAACTAACTTCACAGAAAACAGACACGCAACAAATGCAAACTGATGTAAACCAAGGCCTTACTTCAAAATGAGACAAAAAACACAAAAGATGAAAGCAACAAAGAAGAGACACAAAACATAATTAGCTAAATGAATTAAATAAAACGTAAGTAGACACAGAAACACTTATGTAACTTTTTCATGTATTAAAATCATTTTCTTTTCTTTTTTAACTGTGAAGGGCTTAGCATGAAGTTTTCCGTGAAAATCCAAACAATGTGATGTTCATCGCACACTATCACAGATTCTTCATCCTGACAGCAGTCAAACTAGACTGTACTGTACACAAATGCAAACACAAAGGACTACATATTGCCACCCCAATGTACTTTATGTACATACAAAGATGTTTCTATTTGTGTATTTACTCTATATAGCAATCATTCGTAAATAGTAAGAGTTACTTGTAGAATTGTTATAGCTTCTAGTTGACTTTTTCTTACTAACCCTTGTGCTGTCATAATGTGTAAATTTGTCTAGTATAAGATTAACAAAGTCTATGACAGTCGACAGTTAGCAACACTAACTAACGCTAGCTTAGAAATTTGTTGTGGGCCTGATCTCCGACAACATCGAGACGGCCTACCTGGAGGAGATTAGGAACCTGGAGACCTGGTGCCAGGAGAATAACCTCCTCCTAAACATCAGCAAGACTAAGGAGCTGATCGTGGACTTCACTACAAAGCAGGCGAGGAATTACAAACCCCTCAACATCAGTGGCACGCCAGTGGAGAGAGTGGACAGTTTCCGATACCTGGGTGTCCACATCACTCAGGACCTGTCATGGTCCTGTCACATCAACACCCTGGTTAAGAAAGCCCGTCAGCGTCTCTTCTTCCTCAGAAGACTTAGAGACTTCCATCTGCCACTGAAGGTGCTCAAGAACTTCTACTCCTGCACCATCGAGAGCGTCCTGACGGCAAACATCTGCACCTGGTTTGGGAACAGCACCAAGCAGGACAGACGAGATCTGCAAAGGGTGGTGCGCTCAGCCGAACGCATCATTCAATCAGAGCTCCCTGACCTGCTGTCCATCTACACCAAGCGGTGCAAGTCCAAAGCTAGGAAGATTATGATGGACCTCTCCCATCCCAACAATGGACTCTTCTCACTGTTGAGGTCTGGGAAGCGCTTCCGCTCCCTTAAGGCCAAAACAGAGAGAATGAGGAGGAGCTTCTTCCCCCAGGCTATTCGGGGCCTGAACCAGGTGTAGGACTGGACTCTCCCAAACACGTCACTATAAGACTGGACTCTCACACACGTCACCACACGCACCACCACACATTTCCTATAATCCTATAATTCCTATAATTTATAATCCTTATCTTTATAATCTCTTCTGCTATTTGCACATTCTTTACTGTAAATTCCTAAGTTAATTTGTAAATTTTTGTAGTAAATTGTAAATATTGTAAAACTTTTCTTCTGTCATTTAATGGTCGGGCATTGTACAGCTACAAGCATTTCACCCCCATGTCATACTGTGTATGGTTGTGTGTGTGTGACAAATAAAATTTGAATTTGAATTTGAATTTGAATTTAGTCCACTAACGTTACCAAACAACTAGCTTCAAGCACAATACAGACTTAAACTTCTAAGGCCTGTTTTAGACTTCTGCTGAGAATCCTTGTGGAGCTTGAGGGGTAATTTAGGTAAGCTACGTACATAAGTTAGAGATGGGGATTGTTCCTCTTCTGGGTCCCTGTCTTTGTTGTGGTCAGTTTTCTTTGGGGATAAACACATTTGTCTCTCAAGTTTTTCCAATTCTTTGTACATCCTCTTACATCCATAGTTTCGTCAATCGCTGAATTTGCTGACTTTTCTGAGTCCTTTTGGGGCTGTTATGGTTCAACTGTAGGGAAAAAGTAACGATCAATGCACATGAGGAATACTGAACAATCACAGTAGTTCCAGGCTGCGTAGACCTGATGTGAAGTTATATTTCTAGGGAGGTACGCTGCAGGTTATAGCACAGCTTTAACCTACATAAGTTTCAGAGGGGTTTGCGGTTATGATATAGCTTCAGATTTGTCGCTGAAGCATAGATCCCCAGTAAGCTGTGTTTCTTCTGCTAAGGTTAGCTAACACTAGTGACCCTGCTAACACAAAAAAGCTATTTACCAGCGCCTGTACAAATGTTATTACTGACACAATCAGGTCTGATTAGAAATGCTAGCTTAGCCTGTCAAATCACTTCTGCAGCTAACCCGTGTACAGTGATAATATCATGTTCAACACGTGATTCATTGATTTCATGTAATTGCACAAATTAATAATGTTACCGCTAACATATGCCGTTAGCTAGCATGTATCTGACATTGGCAACTTAATAACAGTTAACTTTTTATTCCAATATTCAGTACACATGCTAGTCTCTGATGTGTTGTACAACACATGTTGTACAGCATATATGTCATCACTGTTTAGCTCATCTTCACTGTCATGGCTGAAGACGTCGTTAATAACAATGGTTTGGAAAGGTCACGTAGAGTTTTCTGAAAGAGAGAAAAAGATGCAAATATTTGCAAAGAAGTGCTAAACAACTATCACACTCACAACGACCAAAAAGAGGCAGGGACAATGACCAGTATCAGAGATGCAAACTAACTCATAACAACCACAAACAGACACAAAATAACGACAGAAAGAAGAAGATCAAAGTGAAACTAAAGATTAAAAAAATCCATCGAGTTAAAAAAATGAGAACAAAATAACAACTTAACCCAGACATAATGCCTTCATGCACAAAGTCCTCACAAGGTCTGAAATAGTTCCTGGTCCCCACGTGAACAGATTCATAGGTACACCCACACACCCGCTGAGCAGCCTGTCACTCAACTCCATTCACCTTTTAGCAGCGTCTCAGCAGGGATCACATCAACACTCATTCAGCAGGCACATCTCATCCCTCCTCAATCTTTCAGCACCAGTTAGGCTGTCTCAGCAGGGGGATGGCGGCTCAGTGTGTCCGTGTGTGTGTGTTTCTATAATCGACCCTTAATCCCCTCCCAATCCCCTTCTTCTCTGAAGGAAGAAAGGCAGGAGAAGAATGAATAACAGAAATGAGAGGTGGATGAAAACAGCTTCTGTCCTCCTGACTACAACTGCTGCTCTCAGCATTGGTAATTAAATCTGTTTTCACACATGCAAAGCAGCCACAGTGTTCGATTCAGTTACATCGGACATGGCGTAGACTTTAACCTTAAACTCGTGTGAGGACAGTGCAGGTAAAACAGCTTTTGTCAGACACTTTTTAGGGAATGGTTCTGCACTTTTAACAGGCAGATCTACAGTGTTGTGCAGGGCGTCGCCAAATTAAAGCCATTGTTATCTCTTAGAAACAGTTATTAATGCTTTTGTCACATCTTTATGAGTTGGACAAATTCCGCCGCGATTGTAAAGGCTTTAAAAACCTCAGCTGCTAGAGAAAAGCTAATTTTCTCAACTGTGAAATGCAAACCTCATTTGATTTGAAGCCATTCATGGATCAGTGACACAAAATGAACTCCATAGTTTGACTCACTGAGGTCCTTTCGTCTAATAACCAAAGGTGACCCAGCTTTAAAGGCTGCTGCTCTGGAGCGCCATGTAACTATTTTTTTCCCCTCCAGTGACTTCCTGTGGCTGTGAGCAAAAACAAAAGTTAGTATATGACTCTGCCTGAACTATATAGAGACTAATCAGGCTTAGGTGTGTAATCACTCCCAGAAAATCTACGTTGAGCCAAAAGAAAGTCCTGAAATTGTTCCAGAACTTTAATACAGTGTTGAGTACACCGTCATTGTTTCCTCACTGCTCATCTAATGAATCCTCTATTTTAATTATGTTTCAGTTTGCAGACGTTTATATTTATTGGTTGTATTTTTTTATATTTTATATTTTCTTTGCACCAATTAGAAATCTGGCACCTATCTATACAGCATGTTAGCTTAATGCAGCTGGGGGTGATAACTTTTACGATGCCTCTCAGCAAGTTTAATTGGTGTAGGTGTCCAGAGTTGTAGCCGTATGGCCATGCAAAGAGTGGGGGGATTGTGGGAATTCAACTCATGCCAAGTCTTTTTTTTTGTTTGTTTGTTTATTTGTTTGTTTGTTTGTTTTGGGGGGGGGGGGGGGGGTTGCCAGTGTCTCACAGGAGGATTTTTTAAAGTATAATGAATTTGGGTCATAATTAGTTATTTTAAAAATGCTAAATATGTCAGTTATGGCTCAAAATATATTAGCAAGATATGCTAATATATGGATGCATCTAAGCTGAAACCCCAAATCTGTTACCAGGCAGAAGAACAGCTGAAATATCAGCAGGGGGAAAAGGGAAGAATAGAATCATCCATCCATAGAATAGAATAATAGAAATAAAAAGAAGAAGAGAGAAAGGAGTACCTGGTACCAGGCTACGGTAAATGCCTACAAAAACAATGCCATGGACCATCAAGTCTGATGAAAAGCCACAGCAGGTATAAATGACGTCACAGGACTATTGGCTGTGATGCTATAATGACACACGCACATTAGGTGGTCCTCAATTGTTATGGAAAATGACTAAAACCGAGTTGAGCTAAATTACCAGTTCAGCTGGTAAAGGGCTAGTCCACAGGTCCAGTTCAGTGAGTCCAATTAGTGAAGTTGAACTAGCTGCTACAACCACCTAGTCGCCATTCACCTGTCAGTCAATCAAAAGGCCACACCCCTAACAGTTGTTATGATGGGTTAAGTTAGCAACAGAGATCAAAACTGTTTCTGCAGGAGTCTGTCAACATGTTCATTTAAAGTTCAACACTTTAACACAGGAGTCTGTGGGAGTCCCAGCCTCCAGTGGTCGTTAGAGGAACTGCAGTTTATGTCCTTTTTTTGGCATTTCCAGCTCCAGAGGCCCCACAGGGATTTTTGGTGGAAGCTCGGAAGTAAACAAGGAGTTTAAAGTGACACCAAGAATAATGACTTTATTTACTAATCAGTTTTCTGAGTTTAACAAACAGGAGCTGAGCCTGCAGCTCACACACACACACAAACACACACAGCTCTGCAGACACACTGCCAGCTCACTCTGCCTCCCTGTGTGTGTGTGTGTGTGTGTGTGTGTGTGTGTGTGTGTGTGTGTGTGTGTGTGTGTGTGTGTGTGTGTGTGTGTGTGTTAGGCCATTTGGTGACTTTGGAAAAGCTGCGACCTCAGCACAGTTCCCAGGAAGGTGGTTGTGATGAATATGTGAGAGCCACATTTTGCTGTGCTAGGAAGTTGTGACCTCTCTGCATTTTGGCTGGTGTGGAGGTGGTGAACGCGGTGGAGGACGACGCTCTGTGGTTTGAGCTCTGTTCTGTTTTTGTTTTTCTGCCGTGGCCTCATACCTGACTCACAAACCTATTGCAGATCCCTGAGAGCTCCCCCCTCTCTGCCCCCCTCTCCCAGTCCCACACCCGCTTTTCTCTTGCAGCCTCTCTTTGCGGCCATGACGTCACGCCCCCTCCCATCCACAGTGAGGAGGAAAACTCGTGGCTGTGCGCAGAGGAGGCCACAGAGAAGCAGATCAGTGATCACAGACCGGTTTACTTCAGCTTCACCATGCTGGACACGCTCACCTTCCTCCTGGAGAAGCTCTTCCTCCTCGCGCACATCAAGCTCTCCAGCCTGCTGCCTCCTCTGGGCGTAGAGTGCGCAGAACCGCCGCCCACCAGCAAGCGCTGTGACCGGGAAGACTCACCGCCGCTGCCCGCCTCAGCCTCTCACCGGTTCCAGCGGGGAGACCTGCTGGAGGTTCCCCGGACTCTCTTCACTCACTTTGGCATCTACCTGGGCGACGACCGGGTGGCGCATCTCATCCCGGACATCCTCCCGGCGCTGACCGCCGACATCCGCCAGATCGAGGAGATGGTGACCAACACACGGCTGCTGGTAGGAGTCATCGCGAAGCGCGCCAGCGTGCGCGTGGACTCTGTGGAGGACTTCGCGTACGGCGCCGGGATCCTGCTGAACGCCATGGACCGCTCGGTGCGCAAGAGCCCTCTGGCCGGGGAGGAGGTGGCGCTGCGGGCGGAGCGGCTGGTGGGCACCGTCGCCTACAGCCTGCTATGGAACAACTGCGAGCACTTCGTCACCTACTGCCGCTACGGCACCGCGCAGAGCCTGCAGACGGACAAGGTGAGCCCGAGCCCAAGACCGACCCGGCGTGTTTGCTGGGTGTTTTATGTCTAATATCTCTCCTGATGGTAAACACATCGCAGTGAACAGGATCGATGAAGGAGAACCTGCTCTGTTTATGTGTCGTTGTATTTCCATTATAAAAAAAAACTGGCCTTTTTGGCACTTTAAAGTTCTGTGAACAAACTTTAAGTTATATTTGCCACAAGGTTTATTGCCCTCTTTGCCAGATCGATCTTGAAAAACACATTTTTGGTGTCACTGACACTCAGAGTGACTCCGTATCATTTATGACAGATGTGTGACACATTTTAACAAATTATAGGCCAACAAGTCATTTATGACAGTTTAAGTGTAATTTTTGGCGCAACATCAGAGCGACAGTGACAGGGCTGCACTGATGCTTCACAGTGATACACTTTATTCACGGTAAGCAGAAACAGTTTGTTCTGCTGTAAATCTTTATTTATTCTCAACCTTTTGAATGTGGAGTCGAGGTGCATCCAAGCGTGTTTAAAAGGCTGTAAACAAAGCCCTGTTTTCCTTTTCTTTTACAGCAGTCATTCGATTTTGAATGTGTAGATGGTTTGTGAACTTGAGGCTGGATTTTTAAATGTGGGGCCACAAAAAATCTGAATCTGAACTCTTTATCTGTTACCTAGTTTGGTGCAGATGGCTGTGGGTGCTGGCAGAAAACGTGACACTGACTCAGACCTCAGGTGACATTCACAGCTCAAACTCTGGTGTCATTACACATTTTTAACGAGGAAATAGAACAAGATTCATGCCCTCATCCTTTTCGGTTTTTACATCTTTTCAAAGCCATCCACTTTGCCAGATCGGACCCTTTGCCGGGCTGATTCTAGACCACGAACCGCATGTTTGACATCTGTTTAGACTGATGAAGTAATATTACAACAGTTTTCACAGTGAAACACACTAAAAGTAAATAGTCACCTACATGACATTATTATTATTGATTGAATGCAATGACGTTACTTTAACATAGTAGCTTTTATCACTTAAGTGGCCTAAAAATAAAAAGAATCACAGCAAACAGGATCACAGCATCGTTTGCAGCTTAGGTTCACAAACAGTCAGTAGTTAGTTATTATTATTGCTGTAGAACCAGCTCACTGTGTTCTGCCATGCTCTAGTCTGGCTGCAACTTATTTCCTGTCCACAGATCTTTAAAAGTCCTACAGAGAGTAGAAGAGAGGAGTGGAAAGAAGCCATAATAGCAATAATCACGGCTAAAAACACATCCAAAATGAATGTGTGTGTGTGGGGGGGGTCTCTTTGTGCAGCTAACTCTGTTCACCGCAGTGATTTATTCAAGAGCTTTAAGTCTTCATTTTCAGACATTAAAAACAACATTTACAGCTCTCTGCCTTTGTTTCCAAGTGAATGTGAAGCTGCTTCTGAGCAGAAAAGGAAAATCTGGGTCACTCCTTGGAAAAGTCCTGAGAACAAGAGCTGCATTCAGACCAGAGTCGCCTGCCAGAAACCAAAAGGCAGCAGCAGAATCTGGGCTGGTACGCTCTGATGATGATAATGATGATGATGCAGCAGAGGCTCCTGCACATCAGAAAGCTGACCTCTCTGTGGTTAATTCAGATTGTGGTTAGGCATCACAGAAGCAACTCTGTTTGAGGCTGTTTGAGTTCAGATGGGTGCAGTCCTTTTGGGTTTGTCCAAATATCTGAAAAACTAGAGACACTCCAGTCAGCCTCAGCTTTACTTTATGCCCCGTGCTAATACAAAATGCTAATGAGAAAACAGATTATTAGCATGTTACACCATTTTCACCAGTTCCTCTGAACATCTAAGTTCAAAGTAAAAAGTTCGAAGTGAAATGTTCATTACATTTGACATAAAAGCACCAAAAAGTAAAAACAAACAAAAAAACTGACAGGTAATTAATATATTGAGTATTTAACACTCAGGAATATCATTTATTATTATTTGAGCACCAAAGCTATTTTTAGCTAACAGTTTACTTGCTAGCTAGGATAACTCAGCAAACATTGTATTTTTCTGTTGTTTTTCTTTGTTCGTGTTTAAGCAGTGCCTCAGTCACACATAGAGACCGGTCAGCGACCGCCTGGGAACCTCCAGTCTATTCAGTTTGATTCATTTTATTCATTTCATTTTATTTTATTTTCATTTATTCATTTTATCTATATAGTCTCCTAAAGGGGCTTTATATTCTAAGGTAAAGACCCCACAATGAAACGGTCCCTAGGTTGCTGAAGGGCGCTGCACCAACAACTTCCTTGTGATTGCATTGGTCATTAGAGGAAGGTTGCCATGGTTGCCAATAGTTTGCGTTAAATACAGATTTTACACTCTAAGCTTTAGTGAATCTTTAAAAAAGTGTGACTCAAAAAACTGAACACAGTAAAAGTTGTGGCTTACTGCAAAAACCCACACACATGTAAAAAAGAAAAAAAAGAAGGCAGCTCTTACTTTGAAGGTCAATGATTCCTGATTTACAGTTTGCGTTATCAGTGTCACTACTGCTTGGCGAGTCATAACAACTCAGCATCTTTCACACAAACTGCAGGTGACCGCAGCTATCAGTTAGCGACCAAGTCAATCGCGAGGATGTTTTTAGTGCACCACCAAATACATCTTTACGACCACTTTCACGCCACCAACCCCGTTAAAGTATATACACAGTTTTGGGACACAGCTACAGTTTCCCTAGCGACCAGTGGTTGGCAAGCAGTCTGTAGGCCTGTGGAACTGGGGCTTAATGCACTTGACCTACACGTAAAAAAAACAAAAGGCAAACCAGTTAACGTCACAGGGGGTGCTGTCTTGCACAATGTGCAGAAGAGAGACCTCTAGTGGTAGAAAGCTGTACATGCTCCTCAGCTAAAAAAAAACAAAGGAAAAATACATTTAAAAGTTTATTTTCTTGTACATTAAAAATATATATGTATATATCCATTTCTGAACACACATACAAAATGAAAATTCTTGCTGTATATAAAATATTATCCTATCTTATAATGAAACTGAAGCTAAACGCAGCAGGAATAAAGAACAGACTGTGGTTTCTCTCTTGCAGCAGAGAAACTTTCCCCTGATCAAGTTTCACTTCCTGCAATCTCTAACCTAAACATCAGACCTGTCTGCAGCCTCAGAGTCTGCCTCTGCAGGTTCATTTCAAGGGAGGCTAGGGGCCAACAGAAGCTCTTAAAAGGACCTCTGAGGGCCCCTCACAAAAATAAACATCAGGTCAATTATGGTCGTTATTCTGCTACAAGAGGTCGGCTTAGAGAAAGTCTTAAGACTGGTGCTTTGCTTCATTTGTATCAACCACAAAAAGCTCTTTGATTTGAGCTTTTTGGGTAGTCTTTGGGGGGAGGGAATAGAGTGAACTTATCCTGTGTCTAATAGTTTTATCTGTGTATTGAGCGAATCACTGGGTGTAAATTGAAAAAAAAAAGGCCTATAGACCAACCAACCTACCTGCTTTACACCTTGGAAAACTGCTGAGTGTTTTGGGGAGTTGCCCTGGTTTTAAAAACTGTGTCACGTTGATTTGATTAGGGTTTTTTCCTCTCTGTTCACTGAGAAATAAAATTAATCCTGAGTTTATATTTGTCTTGTCACATTTAAAGCTCTTCAGCTGCTCTATTAATATGATCATAATTAATTTTGTGCCCGTTTTCGTCCTCTCTCTCCAGTTTTGCGAGTGGCTGAAGTTGCTGATCCGGGACCAGCGAAACGCCATGCTGACAGCACTGCTAGGGCTCCTTTCCATGGCTTATATGGGAATATCCGTCAGCACCGCCCTGCCAGCCTTCCTCATCCCCTTCACCTTGTGGATGGCGAGCTAAAAGCCGCCTGGAGCTGCACTTACTGTCAGCGTTCAAGCCTTACCGCTGGTTCAGAGCTCACTGAGCCGCCATATTGGAAGACCAACAGTGTGAACGCAGTCTTCTGCAAACATTTTAACTTTTCAAAAAACTTTTTAAAATTGTACTTCACCATCTGGTAGCTTTTTTCTGCTGCACAGAAAGTGATTTGCTTTTTATTTTTTCAGTTCTTTGTTTGTCTTTTTTAAAAAGAGGAAAAACTGGAGATGGGTAGTTAACAGAATTAGCAACAGGCTCAAAATTCACCAAAACTCAAAAATGTTGTGTCTCCAACGCAATTTGGTTGACTAATGATGTCTCAAGGTGAAAGGTTGTGCTGGTAAAGGAACCAAAGATGACTTATTTATTTTTCTATTGAGACCATACATACGGTTCTGAAGGGTTTATTGACTTGAAAAAAAAATTAACTCTTTCCATCTTGACCGTCTTAAAAGTCAATAATAAATGTAATTTCCCTCCGTTTGAATGTTCCTTTTAGTACTGTAACCAGGTGAAGCTCGTGTGTAAATGTCTGCAGATAGTCTACATGACCTGATTGTTTCCTAACAGTCACAAGCTTTTGTACAGAATTATTTTTTACCTTTGTAACAATGTGCTGTGTTTTATATGTAAATAAAGGAAATGGAAGCAAACATATCTTGTATTCCTTATCAGCCACATAACCACATCGTCAATTCCACCCTTGTTGGAGTCTCCGAGGTTCTTCTGTCAGTCAAGGATGTGAAAGTTAGAAAAACTACTTTCCTTTTGTTAGAATTTTTAAGTCTTGTAAATGATTTTTACCAATGAAATTCAAAGACCTGACAAAGTGAAGAGATTCAACACTGAAACATTTGGGGCTGCATTTCAGTGCCATTGGAGATTTTGATGAAATGATGAAAAGTAGCGTCCAACATAAAAATGTATGATCCACCGTGCAGAGTCCAGACTTCAACATTACTGAAGCAGTGTGGGATCATTTTGACAGAACAGAACGAAAGGCAGGCAGCATCCAAAGAAGAGCTTTGAATGTCCTTCAGGAAGTCTGGAGAACTATTCCTCAAGACTACTTATAAAAATTACAATAGAACATTCAGGCTGTTTTAAGAATAAAGGTGGTCACACCAAATATCCACTTTCAAGCTTCGTCCCAAGTGTTTTGCTTCATACAACGCTTCTCATGTTTCTCATTATAAACGTAGTCTTCTGTGGATTGGTACACTGTTACCTCCATCTGTTGGTGACATGTGGGAACTACAACTACATGGAAACAATGGCTGCAGCTTATATTATCTGACAGATGGTAAGATTATGTTTCAAATCAAGTTTGAGATTCTGCATCAAGATTTTAAAGTTTATTTGTGACCAAGGCACGGATCTTTGATCACATTTAAGACTCTAAAATGTTGTTAGAGATCAACGTCAACAATGTAAAATGTGACTGTAGAGTGTGCTGCTCAAAAAAGGCTCTTAAAGGTTCCCAGCAGTTTCTAATCCCCTCTCTGCCCCACCCACCAGCAGAACAAAACCACACCGCAGACAGCTCCACTTTCCCCTTGGTCTCCTCTCGACATGTTTCCCCTGCCGCTCCTCGGTCTGCTTTTTATCTCAGCCTCGGGATTCGAGCCACCGGCGGAGAAGAAGAAAGAGAAGGAGAGTGAAGAGGAGCCGGAGTGTCATGGAGGGGAGAAGAGGAAGAGTAAATATGACACAATATTCACCAGAGGAGACCTGCTGGAGGTTCCCAGGACTCTCTTCATACACTTTGGGATTTACCTGGGTGGAGACAGGTAAGGGTGACAGACAGCTAGAATATCAGTGAAACAGTTCAAAGGTTTAAATTCTGTTTCAAAAAAGTGAAAATGTTTTTCCTTCCTTTCTCACCAATGACTCACACTTTCCATTTATTTTTCATGACTCCTTTCCTTTCCACAGAGTAGCTCATTTCATCCCAGACATCATGCCCGTCATCTCCAGTGACCAGTATCGGATCAGTCAGATGGTCTCCAACACCAGACTCCTACTTGGAGTACTGGCTAAGGTACACGAAGTGGTGCAGCAGCTGAGCATCCGGTTTAATGTGCAACAGCTTATTCTCTCATATCACATGACAGCAGGTAAAGAATCAGTCGTAAATGAGATCTAACCCGTGTCTTGTGTCTTCAGTGTGGCAGTGTGAGGGTGGACTCAGTAGAGGACTTTGCCTATGGAGCAGACATACGGGTCAACCCTATGGATAAGGTGACATCAGGACAAAACAAACATTTTAACTTCTTTAACATCTTATAATTAAAGTACTTAACACATTATTCTATTATTGATAAATCCTTAGTCTAAATAGTAATACACCCAAAGGCACTTTATTGGTATGAGATGTCATAAAGTTACATTTAAGGATTCTTTATACTATTTTTATGCTAGACTGTGGGCTTAATATACATGAACCCACTGTTGGGTTAATCCAAATTAGTGAGTAAAAAGAGAAACACTTGCCTGTGAAGCAACACCTTTTATAGCTTTAAACTGAGAAAAAGAGAGAACACGATGTTGTTTTTCAAATGTTTCTGGCCAACAAACTGGGAACTAACCTTCTAAATAAATGTTAATCTGAAGGGATTATAGATGTGGCAACAGCTGCAGGCAACGTAGGGTTATGGTAAATACTCGTGTACTTATATAGCGCTTTTCACCAATATTAAGTGCCTTTTTACTACAATTTGAGTGCTCTTTTTTTTTTTTACTACAATTGTGAATATAAAGCACTTTCCTACTGTAATCGGGCACTTAATCACTGTTCTGCTACTACTGAGACCTCAAAGTGCTTTTCTACTACAAGTCCTATTCACACAGTCATACAAACACTTTTTTCCTGTGCTTGAGCATTTTATCAAACATTCAAACACACACCCACACAGAGGAATCCTGGGGTTTGGGATCTTGCCCAAACATACTTCAACATGCGGGCTGCTCTCTTCTGTGTGCAGGTATTAAGCCACGCAGTGCTGAAAGGGGAGGATGTGGCCAGAAGGGCAGAGAAGCTAGAGGGAGAAGTGCCCTACAGCCTGCTGTGGTACAACTGTGAACACTTTGTCATGTACTGCAGATACGGCACTGTCATGAGCTTCCAGACATTTCAGGTGATCTTAGAGATGATAATGTGTTTTTTTCTTATTAATAGATGCATCTTAAAGTCACGTTTGGAAAATCAATCACACAACTGCACGACTGTTGTCAGTTTGTCTTTTATAGCTGATAGAAAGCTCAACTTATTATTGTAGTTCTCCTCAGTTTATGTGGAAGCACTGAAAGCAGCTGTAATGGCACCACTTGTTCGTCTCTGGGTGGGTAAATGCCACAAAATTCAACATTCAAGGTCCAACTCCTCAGTGGGCGGCATGGATTCAAATCCTGCTCCTGACTTTGGAAATGAAAAATGGAATTAAGAAGTTAAGCTGCTGAAATAGCAGTTGAAGCGCTTGTGATGTTTAAACTATGAAGGTAACTGACTGTCACAGTAAAGCAAGAACAGGACAGGAACCTCCTTGCGATCAGGGGAAATTAGCAATTTCATTGAATTTCTTCATATTTAGCAACCAATCTGGTCAACCAGCTGTTCACCAACATCTTTAATCTCTTGGGGGTCTTTTTTTAATGGCAAGGCAATTGCACAGGAGACCTGTAATCCACAATTTGGATTACCTGCATCCTCCTGGTTGGCAAATAATTGCACTTTATAAAAGCAGACAGATTGCTAACCTGCTGCTTTCAATCGGTTTCAGTCTGCAATACCAGTGTGTGACATTCTTCACTAGGGGGCGCCACTCGACAGCATATCAGTGAATGCATTTAAACAACCATCGGACAATCTATCCTCATGTAAAAACTTCTCACCCAAACTCTGACCTTAATCTCTGAAAGAACAGCAAACAGCTCCTCCAACAGTGAACACACATCAGATCATGCTTCTTTCCTACACTTCAGCTGCGAAGCAGTTGTTTCCTGCTGCAGATTAACACTGACCACAGATCAGACCAGCCTGCCTCTTTAATAGGGTTAAGCCTCCCTGTTGCAGCAACAGGCCCTGAGTGAAAGCTCTTTTGTTGTTGCTGCATTGTTCCGAGGCCGTCTGATTGCAGCATGCGATTAAAAGCATGTACCATAATCGTGAAAGAAGGCAGTGCATGAACTGGAGGAAGACGAGTGTGGCAATTAAAGTGAAATTTAAAAAGAGCAAAGCGGCTTAAAGAACGTCATTTGGATAGAAGACTTGTAAAAAAGCGAAAGTTGTAATTAAAGACAGCTGTGTGGTAGCATGGCAGTACCTTTAAGATTAGACAATTTATCGGTCAGCTGATAAACAAGCACAAAAGCATGTGTTGTGGATGGTTTTCACTTGTTTCAGAAGTGACTGTCTACAAATGTAAAGCTATGAAAACCAGATTACTGTGCAACTACTCCATCTAGTGGAAACACAGTGCTGATTTTAAACTCTGCACTGCAGTCCAAAAGAACACACACTCACTGGCCAATTTATTAGGTATACCTTGCTAGTACTGGGTTGGGCCTCCTTTTTGCCTTCTGAGCCATCTTAATTCTTAGTGGTCCAGATTAAATAAGGTGCTGGAAACATTCCTCTGAGGTTGGGGTCCATATTGACATGATGTCGTCACACAGTTGCTGCACATTTGTCAGCTGAGCATCCATGATGAGCAGTTCTACTACTTCCCAAAGGTCCCAAATAGATCCGGTGACTTTTGATGCCATTTCAACTCAGCGAACTCATCGTCACGTTTGAGAAACCAGTTTGAGATGATTTGAGCTTTGTGGCATGTTAGGGGCAACTATTCATCAGGAAGATGGGTACAAGAAGGGACGGACATGGTCAGCAGCAATACTCAGATGGGCTGTAGGTTTAAAAAAATCCTCAGCACCATTACACCACTGGCAGCAGCCTGAACTGTTGTTACAAGACAGGATGGATTCATGCTGTTTACAGCAAATTCTGACTCTACTATCTGAATGCTGCAGCAGAAATGGAGACTCATCAGACCAAGAAGCATTTTTCAAATCTTCTGTTGTCCAATGTTCTGTTTTTGGTGATCCCGTGCAAACTGTATGTTTAGTTTTCTGTTCTTAGCTGACAGGAGTGACACCCCTGGTGCAGTTATCTGCTGCTGTTGGTCTTTTACATATCTTGGTTGCATCGAGTGGTTATTTGAGTTACTGTTGCTTTGCTATCAGTCAAACCAGACACTCTCTGACCTCTGACATCTGACATCAACCAGGCATTTTCACACGGAGTGAAAAAAAAAAAGTCTCTGCAAACCTCAGAAATGGTTGTGTGAGAAAATCCCAGCAGATCACCCGTTTCTGAAACACCCAACAAATCATCTTAAATCATCTTTCTTCCCCATTCGGATGCTCAGCAGGTTGATCATGGCCCTAAATGCACTCAACTGCTGCCATGTGATTGGCCGATTAGATATTTTTGTCAAAGTGCAGTTAAACAGGTGTGTCTAAAGTTAGGCTTGTGACTGTGACACTGGGAAAATTTCAGGTACCACTCTAATAAAATAAAAACTTTTCCTTTCAATTCATTTCAACACAAAACTGAATATTTGCCCCCTATACACGTCAGTGTATTTCTTTCCTCACACTATAAGACGAGCAGATTAAGGGTTTTAAATTACCATCACTATAATAGATGGTTTTACATTATTGCCTTTCTTCTTCTTCTCCTCATCAGTTCTGTAAGACGATGAGGAAGCTGCTACTGAGTCAGCGTGTTGCCAAGTCAGCGGCAGTGCTGGCACTGTGTTTGGTGCTTTACCTGCAGGCTGTGAGTCTGTGCTCTGTGCTACTGGCTGTTATACTGCCTTTCCTCATCTGGATGGCCTCATGAAGAAAAACCAGCCATTCAAACTTGCAGAAATTTGCCCCCTGAACAACAAAACATTCAAAAAGGAAAATTCAATAAAATATTTAAAGTTCAATAAGTGTTGAGTCCTGGCATTTTACAGACTTTTAGTCTGAGTCATCACCAAGAGAAAAAATGTTTGGAGTCGAGGAGAACAAGAAAAATAAGCTTGCCTTATTTCTTGTATGTTCAAGTCATATATTAAATAAATTTTTATTTTAATTCAGCAGACTTGAGTCTCTGTCTTTTCCAGGTTACTTCAAGTGTAGATCTGCTTTAATCACAATTTTAGTTCAAGAAGCAAATTTATTAACATAACATGATTAGTATATGGTTTTGTGTCATTTTATTATTTTTTGTTTTTATTAGATAATTATTCCAAAATTATTTTACACATGCTTCGTTTACATTTTGTAATTTTGTTATTTTTTTATTGCTCCTATTTCGTTTCATTGGTGTTATAGTTTATTTGTTTTTTTAATGTAAATAAAATCACATTTAGATTTTTGGAGGGGTATATTAATTAATTTATTATTATTATTATTATTATTATTATTATTATTATTATTATTATTATTATTATTATTATTATTATTATAAAACAATTTCCAAAGTTCAGGGTCATACTTTAAGATTTTATTTTGTTTTATTAGATTTTTTTTTTTATCTTTTTTCTGTTGCCCCGCCTATACAGAGGAACGTTGTGATTGGCTGACGGGAGGCCAGCTTCCTGTCACTCACAGGTGTCAGGTTGGCCCGGCCTCTTTTCTCGGTGAGTCGTTGATGAAGAGCGCAGCATCGTCCGGGAACGGGAGGGTTTTATTTCATTGTGACAGGAAATGGAGCTGGAAAGAAGCGGTAAGATTTTATCCGACCCAAAATAAAGTTTCATTATCATGGTTTAATGGTTTACAAACGGTCGGACGAAGAGAAAGTTTAAGCTATATCACGGAACTGCTAGCATGCTGAGTTAGCAGCGGATCGTTGGCTGCTTTTAAGCTTTAAACGAATAAAGCTAGCTACACGAGCAGTTTAGAAAGAAACTATTAGTGTTAAATGTAGCTGTTTGGCGTTAAGATGTGAAGTGAACGCTTGAAAGTGTGAAAAATAAACTACAAAAGCAAATGAAAGCTAGTTTAGCTTTTATAGCGGCTTTAGTATATACAAAACGGTGACTTAGAAAACAGGCAAAAAGCACAGATAATATTTTCAAGAGAGTAAAATAAATTATAAGACACTAAAAGTTCACATCACCCTCGGGTTCAATTTCTGAGTGTTGCAGTCTCACCTGAGCTGGCAGGTAACCTAGCTGTTTGTCGGACAGAGGATCCCATGGAGGGAGACGTGGACACGGACTCGGGTGAAGAGGCGAGGCCGCTGGTGATGGAGGAGGACTTAAAGGTGATCTGTGCTAAAGAGATGGCTCTGCTGTCCCTGATCGATAAGACGGGCTACAACATGGTGCAGGAGAACGGGCAGAGGAAGTACGGAGGTCCACCTCCAGGTATGTCAACCTGCGACACAAGTAAAAGAGACAAACAACAGCCCCGGGGTAGCTGTGGAGTCCCGTTTGTGTCAAAACAGATGTGTATGAGAGAGGCAGGTACCAAGGTGGCTCCCTGGTTAGATGTGAAGCAGAGATCGGAGGGGAAACTGTGGGCTTTGTTTTCATTAAAACCATTTTATTTTTATTAAGGCATACATTTGAATTCACTAATTTTAATTATTTGCACTTTTTTAAATAACTGATGATATTCTTCTTTATTGCAGTTCATTGTATTTGTGTAAAACTGAAATATTTTGCATCCTGTTCTTTTGATTTGGTGATTTTATTTTTAGTATACAGTACTCGTTTAACTAACAGATAAACACGTCTTTTATATATTCATTTTGCTTTAATGAGTTTCAAATAATTTATTTTTGCACATTTAATTTTCTTTACTTTTACAAATGTGAATTATTGTTTTAATTAAAAAGTCAATTCAATAATAAATTATTATTTATATATTCTAAATTTTATTTTGACACTTTAGTTTACTGATTTTAATATAAATTATTTAAGTTTTAATTTTAGTATTTAAATTTATTTCAATTATTAAATTAATTTGTTACATAAACTTTTTTTTTTGTAAGTCATGCATTCATTTTTTACATTTATGCTGCTTTCAGTTTATCAGATTTGCTGTAATCTGCACAGCTGTCAAAAATACCTGCAGCAGCATCTGCTCCACTCCACATATTTTAATAATAATAATAATTTTTTTTACTTAAGCTCCTAATTAAAAAGTCGAAAATCCCAGTAGAAATCCCAGAAATACCTTCTAATCTGATCAAATAAGTGATAGAAGTGTTTATGAATATGAAGGCTTTGATCAGCTGACTCTGTGTCTGTGGTACAGGCTGGGAGGGTCCCGCCCCCCCGCGGGGTTGTGAGGTGTTCGTTGGAAAGATTCCCAGAGACATGTACGAGGATGACCTGGTGCCGCTGTTCGAGAAAGCCGGGAGGATCTATGAGTTCAGACTGATGATGGAGTTCAGCGGAGAGAACCGCGGCTACGCCTTCGTCATGTACACCGACAGGTCGCTCGTCTTCCTCAGTTTTCTTTGACTCTTGCGTTTGTTTTTCAGGTGTTTATATGTGTAGGACACAGGCATTTTGAGTCACGTCACACTGAGTATATGTTCATTTATTTTTTCTTATTGGTAAAAGTAGTTAAGCAGTCCAGTGAAGTGAAACCTGTGCAAAGAGCTTAAAAACGAGTGTTTCTGTGCTCCAGAGAAGCAGCGCAGAGAGCCATCCAGATGCTGGACAACTACGAGGTGCGCCCTGGGAAGTTCATCGGCGTGTGCGTGAGTCTGGACAACTGCCGCCTCTTCATCGGCTCCATCCCCAAAGACAAGAGGAAGGACGAGATCATCGAGGAGATGAGGAAGGTAAAGCAGACTCACTCACTGACCCACAGTTCCTGGTTTCCATATGTGATACCAGCATCTTTGTGTCCAAGCTTATTCCTCATCACTGCTAATGGAAATGGAGGAGGGTCAGACCGCTGTAAGAGGAAGAAGATGCTCTAAGTTAAAGTCTTACAGGTAGCAGATGGATCATTTCAGATTCAGTCTGGCCTGCTCTGCAGCTTTAATGCGTCCTCACTGTGGAAGCTTTGCTTCTTTGCAGAGTTTCGCGGCCACCTCTCAGTTTGAGCCTCAGCTGTCCGCTCTCTGCACAGCTGCTGTTTAATTCAGCAGTGATTGATCTGCTGCTTGGCAGCTTCCTCCACCTCCTCCTCCTCTCCGTCTTTGATGAAAAACCTGAAAAAATAGCTGAAAATATTCAGTAGAAAGATGGTTCCCCTACAGATATTTGTTTATAAACGTCATGTTAAAGATGGTAAAAATGGCCTCAGCGGGAAAGAGAGCAGAGCAGCCCACTGGCCGTCTGTTAGTTTGACACTGGGTTTTTGATGGGAGTCACATCTGTGCAGGACGCCTCCTGTTCTACTTTTATGGAGCTGGTTTGTGAATTTTATGATGATAAAACATAATATATATATTGTTATTTCAAAGGGCTTTCTAACAGGACAAGTTAAGGCACTTTAAAATCAGATGATTCCTTTCACTCTCCCTGTCGTACTGTTTGCTCTCTTTTCTGAAGCAGTGTGTGTCTCTCAGATCTCAGTTTCTGCTACTCCCCCTCTGCGTCTATGTGTCCAGGTGACGGACGGCGTGGTGGATGCGATCGTGTACCCGAGCACCACAGACAAGAACAGAAATCGAGGTTTCGCCTTTGTGGAGTACGAGTCCCACAAAGCTGCAGCGATGGCTCGCAGGAAGCTCATTCCAGGTAGCCTTCCTCCTCGTCCTCCTCCTCCACGTGTTTCCTTCCTAACCTTTGAAGACATCTGTGTGTCCACTGTTTGTTTTCACTGTGCCGAGTCACACGTGTGCACCTGCAGCCTTTAAGCTGACTCAGTTCCTCTCAGCGTCCAGCAGAGGGCAGCACAGACTGACTTCTGGGTCCGAGGGTTTATAGAGGAAAGACAGCAGCTTCCAAAGCTCTGATCGTTTAAGCAGCAGAAGATGAGTTCACTGATGTAGAATCCACAGGAGTGCTCGAGTCTTTTAAAGCGATGATGTAAGAGAGAAAACAACCCAACCCGGCATGTTTGCTTTTTGTAACGGCAGAAGAAACATTCAGAACTCCACATGGGTTTGAACCCACAACCTTTTTGCTGTGATACAAGAGTACTGCAGAAACAAACTGCTGTAATGAATCTGAAGCAGGACAGATGGTGTGTCTTGCATTGATGAGTTCGGTCTGCAAAGACAAGGGGAGTGGCCAAGATTATTTATCTGTCACATACAAGTGCAACACGCAGTGGAATGTATCCTGACACACGATACATTAAGTGGATATATACAGAAGGACACTATGTGCAGTAAGTAGCATTACATGCAGAAAGTAAGTGAATTATGTACGTTAAGTGGATTAAATAAGACAGTCTGGAAATTTGAAACTGAAAATCTGAGAAAATACACATTGTGCAGACAATAGCACGTGTGCAGTTTCTGCATCCCACTGACCATTGAACCAAACACTGTAGGTGCCCAGAGGTGTAACCCAGCTGTGTGCAGAGGGGATGAGGTGTTATTGAAGGCTCCATGTGGCTGCTTTGAGGCACTGTGTTCACCTCCGCCTCTTTTTTTTTTTCTTTTGTCTTTATTTTTCACTTTTACTCATATTTAAAGCTCAAACTTTGGAAAAAATCACGTTCAGTGGCTCTAATAGTGCTAATCATGTTGGATAACTGAGCCGTGAGTATGAGAACACCCCTGCAGTGTTCCCCCCTTTGCCTCCTTTCCCCTCCCGATGAGTTTGCGCTGCTGTCCGGAGGTTCAGCTAGCTGTTTCCATTAAGCTATCGGTTCCCTCCTGTCTCAGCCCCTGGGCTGCATTGGACATTGATCCTTCAGTCAATCGATTCACCGGATTAACCACAAACATGTTCCCCAGCTGCTTATTTTATCTTCAGACTGCTGCTCCTGCAGATTTCCTGCACGGTGGAGTCGGACACCTGTCAAGCAGGTGTTGATTCAGGGCAGCTACAGGAAACTGAAGGTATAAAGCCGAGGTTATTACTCTAACCACCAGCAGCAACTTTAGAAGGGAAACAAAGATGAAAAGGTTTTTGTTCCCTTTAAAAAAATTTTTTTAATGAAAGTGAGATTTAAAATGAGAATCACAATGGTGTGAAACAGGAAGTTAATCAGGAGGAAGAGGAGCCTCATCTGCTGAGAGCAACGTGAAAACTTCCTCTTTTTAACAGCCACCCTTATTATGTGTGTGTCCTGCCAGCGGAGAGCCAGCTGTGTGCGTGTTGTTCATTCATTGACGGGTTTAAACCGTCAGCACCCTCACGTTACAGTCACGTGATGCTGCTGTGTCCCGCAGGAACTTTCCAGCTGTGGGGTCACTCCATCCAGGTCGACTGGGCGGAGCCTGAGAAAGATGTGGATGAGGAGGTCATGCAGCGTGTTAGGGTCCTTTATGTACGTACACACACACACAAACACACACGTGTTTAGTTTGTTTGTTAGCAGTGTAGTGTCCACAAGTTTAAAGGTTAAAGTTAACCTTGAAAAAACAGTTTCAAGGAACCATGTTCAGTAATATATCATATGAAAACACAGAGCTGTCCAATGTACGCCCTACTACATCACAACGATGGCAACGTGTTATGATAAAAAACATAAAGTGTTGCGCTCTGCAAGTGCTCTTGTTGTCATAGATTTAACACCGTCTGTGACGCTGGATGTAAGAAGTGTTTACATTTTCTAAAGCTTGTTTAGCGCCATCTTTTTGCCGGTACAGAACGTGACACCACCTCGCTGGTTTGTTGGTTGCTACATTAGTTAATGTTAGCTAGCGACAGAACCAGTAATTGATTGGAAAACAAACTGAACTAATATTTGTCACTGTAGATTTAATGTAGGGTGATAAGTAGCTGAACTCTGATTGGTGGAAACAGGCCTGGATCTGGCTGCATCGTTTGTGACAATCCATCCTTTCCTAAACCTGACTTCAACCCTCGGTTTAGCGAGTCGGGCCTCAGCGAGTGTAACGAAAGCTGTGCTGTGCAGCAGAGGTCGGCGTGTGTTCAGGCAGAAACCCATGAAACACTCATCTGCCTCACCCATATCAAAGGTGAGCAGCAGCAGGAGCCGTTCACCCTCCAGGGGATCAATTACTGAGGAGGCTGAAACACTGAGGTGTGATCCGAGGCCAGCATGTACAGTGCGAGGGGTATTTTTAGCAAACCAAGCCCTCGACTCGAGAAAACCTGCTCGCAGCTGCTCCGTTCACTCGGCCTCTCATCAGCCACAGCGATGAAGTTTAGAGAGAAGTCGAGCAGAATCTGTTCGTCTGCACAAAATGTGACTGCTTGAGTTTGTTAAGACTTTTTCACTAACATTGGTGTTAGATGGAGTTTCAAAGACACTAATCAGGATGCTTTTTAATGTGCTCGGGTGGCTCTTGTTATACCTCTTCAGTCACCAGCTCCACTGTCTTCTGCTTCGGTTTGGCTGTAACAAAGACAGTAAATCTTTAAAACTCTAAAGGTGTTTGTAAGGAGTTCGATGAAGCTCACGTGTCCAAAACAGAAAGCTTGTTCCTGGATAAATCTGCAGCTCCACGGTAGTTGAGGCTTATCCTGCTGGTTTGCTGCATGCATCGCGAATGAGCTGGTTTTCAGTTCAGGTCTTCCATCTAGGGAATCTCAACCAAAACGTTCCCGATCATTTTACCATTAAGTTTAATGCACATCTCTGCATTAAACTGGGCTGAGTTTGCTGAGCATGTCATGGAAAAGTTGTGTGGCAGGACTTGGTAGATGGGCTTAACTAAATATACAAGTTTATCGCTGGCAAGAAGGCTAATTGAACAAAATAAAAAAGCAGAGCAAAGTAACTGAAACAACTGTTTATGGCCATAAGTTGTTTTTAGGTCTTAACAGGGAGGGTGTGTGTGCCTGTTTCATGCTTGTGCAGTTGTCTGACAACAAAAACAGGGAACAGCTTTATTCTGAATTCAGCTGCTCTAAAACACCATCGAGCTGCTAGAAAATAGCAGAGCCACAAAAGCTGCTGACACTAAACATACAGGAGCCTTTCTCTGTAATATTGTTGGGTCCCTACCGTACAATATAAAGCACCTTGAGGTGACTGCGGTTGTGATTTGTTTGAATTGAATAGAAAAATGCACAAAAAAAACCATTTAAATTCATCTGTACTCAACACACGAGACCAAAAGGAAGCAAACAGAAGCAACGCGGCGAGCAGAGATGATGGGAAATCAATTAAATGATTTCTCAGCTTCGAGGCAAGCCATTGGGTACCGCTGATTGGCAGGGCAATAAATACTTTACAGGGTTACCTAGGCAACCTAGTGTCCTGTATTGATAAACGGTTAGTGACAGAGCAAATCTACTTCCTGTCTGGCTCTTCACTTAAACTCCCAGCACTTTCTGCCTGTCTGGATTTATTTTGTTATTCTGGTGATTTAATTGACACCATTTCCATCCAGAGTTGAGTTCCTCCTGGAAGTTTCCGAGGAATTTCCAGGCCAGACGAGAGAAATAATCTTTCCAGCTAATTCTGGGTCTAAGCCCAGAATTAGCTTGGTCTGGTCACAGTTAGTTTCCTGAAAAACCTGAAAAAACTAGGTGCATATCTCAGCCAGCTTCTCCTAACACTGCCCAACACTGGCTCCTTAAGAGCTTGTAAAAATAATAGAAGGCAGCTGCACTTGTTTAAGTTCGTGAAGACATTTCTGCTCCCACCCAAGAGGCGCTTTCAGTTCTGAAACCAAAAGATGGAGTTTAAACTGTAGTTGAGTTTCTCCTCTTAGGTGGCTGTTAACCCTCTATTGATCACATGACCCACAATGTGTGAAAAAAGGCTTTAGCCATTATCATCACCGGGGGTTGAGACCACACTGTCATGTGACCTTTTGAGGTCACCTGAGGTAAGGTGTGAGTGGGGAAGCCTGTTTTCACTTCATCAGGTGAAATCATGACAAATAAAATGGTTCTGGGTCAAAACGTGGTGAGATCAACGAGGACATGTAATGCCACACGCCTTTTGTTTGATCATTTTTGAAAAGGTTTGACTAAAAATGTGAAGTCAAACATTTTTTTTGGTGCCAGAGGGTTGTTCCTGCTGCTGTTCGGACATGGTTACCAGGAATAAAAGTGATCTGCATCGTCTGTCTGCTGTGTGTTTTATTTCATTCTCTGCTTTCAAAGCCTGAGCAGCCACTTATCTCGTTTGTACTTCAGGTGCGAAACCTCATGCTGGAGACGTCGGAGGAAACTCTTCGTCAGGAGTTCTCCCGTTTCAAGCCGGGCTGCGTGGAGAGAGTCAAGAAGCTCACCGACTACGCCTTCGTCCACTACCGCTCTCGCAGCGACACCCTCACCGCGCTCAGCCTCATGAACGGAGCCCAGATCGACGGAGCCGCTGTGGAGGTGACGCTGGCCAAACCAGCGGGTGTCAAAGACGGAGGTGCAGCTGGCCGGAAGTGCGGCACCAGAGGTAGTCAGGGAGGAGGAGGAGGGAACGGAGGAAACGGGACATTTGGGCTGCACAAGAATGATGGAGGGATGATGGGAAGAGACCCAATGAGACTGGTGTCCCTGCCACTGACAAACCCCTTCTACAGTGGGAGTCGAGGTAAGTGGGGGAAAAAATAGAAATCTTTTATATGTTTGGGGGGGTTTTTGCCTCTTATGTAGAAGTGAAAGGTCGCTGGTACGATTCCAACCAGAGGCACAAAGTCTCCGGCAGGAAAAATAAGAAAATAATATTTAATTTGATAGTCTCAGGTTACCTTTTCTTTCAATTTCCAGCCTTTTTAATGAAGCCACTGGTGGGCTTTGCTTCTATAACCTGCATTTAATGTTGTAGTGACGTGAAAAAGACGGTCTTCTGCAGAGATCCACAGATTGGCATTATTAAAGGGTCTTGTGTCAATGACGTTTTCTCTCAAAGTGAAGTCCAAGGGTTAGGAGACAGAGGCAAGAGGCCAGGAGTTTTGAAATGCCCGGGGAAGATGAAGAAGCAGCTGTCAAAGTTTTGGCTCCCTTCAGTTATTTTTACTGAGTCGTCCAGTATTTGGAGCTGAGCCCCTCATGTACTCTTGTATTACTCGTGTGTAGGTCAAACACATGAGAGGCTAACTGAGCTAAAGTGAACATGGAGGGTGACTGCTGATTTCTTCTTTCCAATTTTTTTCACCAGTCAGTGATAAATTTGAACTTTTTAAGGACTTTAAGTCCCAAATAAACACAGTGAAAACTCTACAGAAAGCTCTGCTTTAAACAAAATCAGATGTAAACTTTGGCAAATGGACTGTTTTTTTTAAAGAGTGTTTTTTTTACTCTATGCAACATGCCTCATTCACACCAGCTTTCTATCTAACACTGTGAAATGACCGGACCCACACAGTGTACAGTTGTCATGGTTTCGGCTTTATTTTTGACCACAAGCGTCTTTTTATGTTTGGCACTGTCTTGTAGCCCGGAGCCAGCTCTCTCTGTGGCTCTCTCCGCTACACACAGCGCTCCACCAGTCTCTTTCATCACTTTAAAAGGGCAGCGAGTCATCAGTGCCATCATTATCACCTGTCCCCTCTGACATCCCGGCACCACCCCATGAGCTCACTGCACCACCTCTCCACTGCAGCAGGCCAGAGACCACATCCCTCCTACACACTCACATTCTTATAAACGCACCAGAGAGCAACTCGGGCTTCAGTTACTTTGGCATGGAGGCTGGATTAGTCTATGACCGGCTGTACCTCAACAGCCACTTTACCGTAGAAGTAGCATTATGCAGAAAATAGCAGATTTCACTGACAAAAATATGAAGTAATGTAAGGGAGAAGATTCGGCACATCTAAAAATGACAGCTTTTTATTCAGGTCACAGTCTGCTTCTCCTTTCTTTCAACTGCTGCCTTCAGTGGTCACAGCAGCGGACCGTCTACCTCCACCTCACCCTGTCTCTGTGGCCTTCCTCTTTTCCTCTTGCCTGGCAGCTCTGTCTCCACTATCTGCTCTTCACGTGTCCAAAACCATCTCAGCCTTGCCTTTTTAGCTTTTTAATTTCTTCAAACTGCTGCCCTGTCCCTCTGATGTACTCATTGATTATCTCGTCCATGTTGGACACGCCCTATGACAATCCACTGTCTTTTTGTCAGTGCTACCTTCTGCAAACCACACATCACAGCAGCTCTCTCTAATATCTCGTAAACCACCCCTGACTGCAGTCTCGTCTTCCCCTCTCCTTCTTTGGACGGTTGTCTCCGGGGATTTAAACTAATCCACCTTCACGTTCTCTGCTCGTTGCAGCTTCACTATTACGTGTCTCTCCCTCACATTAACAAACACATATTGTATTTGGACTTGGTTTCAGGACTAACTGGACTATTTTAATTTTACTGGAAAACCAGTAGGTTTTCTCTAAAGTCAAAATAACATTTACCTAAAAGTATTTTCTTTATATTTTTATTTAGTTTTAATTTTCACTAAAATTGAGTTTTTATTGTTATTTAAGTGAATTCTAATGTTTTATCACAACAACTTGTAATTGTTAGTTTAGTTTTACTTGGTATACTGTCGACTGATGATGATAAACCTGGGCCAGACTTTGTGATAGGAGCAGCAGAGTGGAGGATGAAGGAGAGGTTGCAGGTGGGGTGGGAGTGGAGACCACAACTGCATAATGAATCCAAAACATGCTAGAAAGTTCAACTTTAATCGAAAGCATTCATTAGCTGCAGCAGTTGTAGGGAGGAAAAAAAGAAGAATATTTGTTAAAACTTTTTAACGAGCAAAAACTAAAAACATATAAAGTCATCAGTTTAATGTATAATGGATTTTTTTTTTCCTCTGTGAGGAGTCAAATCAGTCCCCCCTTTTCAAAGTTTAACCGGCTGCATAAAACTGTGAAGCTGGTTGTCAGACAGTTTTAAATATTTTCTGTGAAACATTGAACAACGTGGATGAATTTTCTGTCATTCTCAGTTCAATTTTAGATAGAACTGTGCAGCATAGATCTTCTCCTCATCTGTAGTTGATGTTTTATTTGTGAAATTGTTCATTTTCTGTATAATAACCACATCTCTCATCAGTTCTGATCGAATATCTCTCATAATAATCCAGCTGTAGATTAAAGTTTGGCTGAGTTTGTCACCAGTTTTAAACAGTTTTATGTTTCTCTTGTAGTCATTTGCTTCCTTGAGAATTAACCAAAGTACAGTGGAGCGAAAAAGTATTTATTCAGCCACCAACTTTGCAAGTTTTCCCACTTAAAAAGATGAGAGTGGCCTGTAATTTTCATCATAGGTATACCTCATCTATGAGAGACAAAATGAGGGGGAAAAAGTCCAGAAAATCACATTGTCTGATTTTTAAAGAATTTATTTGCAAATTATGGTGGAAAATGAGTCAACAACAAATACTGGCTGATGTTGATTTTGAGTACCATAGAACTAAGGTGCCAGTGTCTATATTAGTGGGTCACTGCTTGCTACAAACATACAGAATCCAGTTTGGGGATGGCAGTAGAGTAGTTTTATAAAATAGGAGCTTGTGCTCCAACTACAGAGCCTCCTCAGGAAATAGGTGAGTCTTACCCTCAGATTTAGGGGGTAACATCAAATCTCTGCTGGCAGTGGAGGAGTGGACCTACTCTGAAGCTCGAGCATGTTTTCACTGCGTGTTGTCAGTAGGGATGGGTATCGTTTAGGTTTTATCCGATACCGGTGCCAAACCGGTACTTTTGAAATGGTGCCGGTGCTCAAACGGTGCTCAAACCGGTGCTTAAAGAATGGAGAACACAAAATTGGTCCAAAAACCTCTCATGTTCAGCAGTTTTTACAAAAAAAAAAAAAAAAGATAACAATGTTAGCCTTTTCTGCAGCTATAGGGGATTTATGGTATCACTCTAGACTGGAAGCAGTGCTTAAACAATGGAAAAAACACAAACTTTGTCCAAAAACCTCTCATGTTCAGCTGTTTCCCTCTTTTTCTTTGGTCATTTTAGCCTTTTTGGCCAGGGTGAAGGGAGTATCTGTCATCAAACAAGAAGACAGCCGCATGTAGCTACGACGGTGTTTGCTAGTTCACCTTACATGCATTAATGTAACAACGTGGTTAGCCTACTCAACGTAAATTACACACGAACAACATTAAGCTACTCATGCAGAGAAGAACAGCTGCTGCTGCCATCATCATCCGTCATCATTTCTGCTACACTGGCAGGGCTAGGGGCCAGGACTCTCCTCTTCGGGTTTTTGGGGGATGTTGCTAACTCCGGGTCCGATAACAGGCAACCCACCCGCAGTAGATGTGCACGGTGTGAGGTCTCGCAACAAGCTATCAAATACGGTGCATTTTTTGGCTTTTAAAAAAAACGCTATGCGTCGCCAGGTGTTTCATCAGATTTGAGGTGTTACCTCCTTTGCACAGTATCACAGTATCAGCTTAAAGCACTTGTTGCAGGCTGCTGAGTTTGCATCTTTTGCTGTGAAGTACAGCCAGACTTTTGACCACTTAGCCTTGGGCATTTTTAATATGTAGCTCTGCTCTAAAAGAACGTACGTACCTGGACCCGCCTACTATCCTCGGAAACGTAAAGTGATTGGCTAGAATTCAAAGTGTATGACATCTCAGGAAAAAAAAGCACTGAAATGTGCGCTGCTTTTCGGTCTGGTTACTACCGTTTATGTCAGATACCGGTACCCATCCCTAGTGTTGACTCCACCAGAGTTGGCCCAACCTCAGTAGTACACCACAAAACCTTTAATTAATGGGTTGTCCAGCCACCACCTGTTCACATGAGATCATCATGGTAATGACCAAAACAATAACATCGCAGATACAAGCATCCTCCACACTGTCTGGTCTCAGCCTCAGGGTGAGAAGCTGGAGTTCCAGGTGAGGTGGGGAAGGCCTCTGGTCAGAATCCTTCAGGAGGTTTTACCACAACTGAGAGTAAAACCTGGATTAGACCCAGAACTCTGTGTCTCACCTGACCTGGGAGCACATCAGGATCTCCCAGGATGAACTGGGAGTGGTGGTGGGGAAAGGGGTCTAAAATGGTCAGTTTACCCTCTTGTCAATGCGACCTCACTTCAGATAAGGAGAAGGAAATGGATGGATGTCCAGGACTGCTTGTTCATACACAGCATGCGTTTTGACTTGCAGATAAATTCTCAAAATATGGCATTAACTATTTATTTCTAAAATAATTCCCATTTCTAACAGGAAATCATGTGTAGTGCCAAACAATCAATATCCCCTCCCCGGGAGAGTAGAAAGTGCTTTCTGCTGTCAGAATAAACTCTTCTGGACCGCTTGCGGCTTTCTAATGAGCTGCACTTTGTTTTTATTTTTCCCTTTTTTGTAACACAGGGTCATTCTGTTTCTTCACTCTGCCAGGAAAATAAGCCTAGATTGTTCTTCCTGTACATATGAGCAGGTTTTGACTGTGTCTCATCCATTACAAACCACATGTATCAAGCCTCTCACATATATTGAGAAAGCCGCAATAATAATCTGGTGTCAGAGTACGAGCTGATGTTCCCTCATGCTCGTGGCGATTTTCTGAAAATGAGAAAAGTTTGTGAGTTAACTCTGCTATAAATGGGCTGTGAAATATTTATGATGGGAAGATGTCAGAAAGAGACGAGGATATGGAGAGATGAAGTGGTTGTGAGAGAGAGAGAGAGAGAGAGAGAGGTTTCATTTGGGGAGGGTTCAGATCTTGTCCACTGTCCACATTCAGCCACACACAGTCTTTTCTCTCCATTTCAGGAAGGCGTCAAGTTGGTTTATTTCTGTAGAAGATTCAGATCAGATGAAGGCTCTAGATTAGACAAAAATAAAAATCTCCATCTTGTTATTGGGAAACTGGCAAAATGGTAGCTGTAGAGTGCATTAAGTCTGATGTAGAAGAAGAAGAAACACAACATCTACAGCGCTTTGCTGACTCAGAAGACTCGATGACATCATCATGTTAACTCATCGTCCAACCCAGCAGGAAGATGCTGCTGAAAAGGATTCAGAGTGATATAGAATGGGTCTATGCTTGCTGTCCCTCACAGCGACCTTCATGTTTCTGTAAAAGTAAAGTTTTTGTAAAAGTAAAGGGGAGGTTGTCATATGTCCTCTTTATTGGGGAAAGAGTCGAAACTCCTCCGAACTCATCTCTCCAACAAAGCCTTCAACCTTTAGGGTTTGTTCATTTTTTATTTTCCATAAAGGGTCCTTATGCATATTTGACTTTGTGTCGCTTAGAGCCATGGGCTTTGATTCAGGTATTTACTGACCGATACTGACCTAAATGACTGGATCGGATATCGGAGAAAAATAAAAAATGTAATCCGATCCATTAAATATCACGAAAGCACCTCACAAAACTTGCAACACGCCGTAACTCACCTCAGAACGTTAGCATGTCGGAGCAGTATGCATCACGTGATAGAGCGGCTGTGGCATGCCGGACCTGTCGGTGGTCTGGATAGCATTTGGAGCTTCGCTAGCAACCTGGCATTTCATCTCCGACAAAGTTATCCCCGAGAGAAGTAAAGCAAGTGTGTAAGTCCATCTCTGAATGTTTGTAAAGCATTCCTGCGTTAAGCTTAACGAGCGACTGCCTCTCGCTCTCCGGCTGCTACTTCAATCGTGAAACTGCTTAAATGATCAGCTGATTGGCTTTTCTGTCGCGAGTCCGTCTTTGTTTTTGGCCCACTTTGCACCAGAAAGAGGAAACCAGCGGCTGAACAACAGCAGCACGTTTAAGCTTGATAAGCTGTTGTTAGAATTTATTTAATATTACTTTCTACACCAGGATCTTTTTCTACGTAGCTGACGCTGGTAACTGTGCAGGGGCGGATCTAGCAAAGTTTAGCCAGGGGGGCCGATAGGGCATTAACTGGGAAAAGGGGGCACAAAGACATACTTTTCTTTCTTATTCTCATTTAAAATGTCTAGCTTTTAATAAATAATTATCTGACACACAAAGTTTTAATTTGATGTAAAATGAATAGAAGTCAATTACTGTATATAGTGACTATTAAGTCTAATATATATACCCTAGTAAGCTATAGTACTTTTTCCTTTGGGAAGGTACCATCTGTGCAGTCTGCAATTTTGTTGAAGAAAGATGTTGAATCTATTTAATATTTCTTGAAAAATAATTGATTTCTGTGCATTTTTTTTCACACTGCATCAAATTAAGGTTGATTACGTCGATTAAGCATCATGAGGTGGCGCGTGAGGGGTGGTTCCCTATTTTTTATTTATTTATTTTTGTTGTTGCTGGGAGTTGGAACCCTATTAGTTAGGTTGCTTAATATTTACGCTAAGTACTCTTTAAAATACCAGAATAGGGAGGATGGTGTAGGTCTAAGTTTATTAGATTGATCAGTATTGCTGAACTATGAAATATTTTTTTTGTATACAGGTATAACAGAATAGCTTTAGTGTAGTTGTTGTTTTAAACTTGAGTATGAACTTGCAGACTTGCAAAATGCAGCAAGATATTTTAAAAAACAGTTTTGTTGATTAAAAAACACTATATCGGATTCATATCGGTATCGGCAGATATCCAAATTTATGATATCGGTATCGGTATCGGACATAAAAAAGTGGTATCGTGCCATCTCTAGTCTGGAGGTCGGGCTGACCCGTGTCACCCATACTTACGATGATGGCTGCTGTGGCAGAAACTATGCTGTTTAATTTCCATTAATCGCAGCGCCTCGCTTCAGTTTCATTCAGATAATGATCCAAACGAGCTTCTCTTAAATCTGTCTCACCGCTTATCCCCATCCATCATTTTCTCCACTCGGCCTCCGGCTCACAATAAAATCTGCCGTCTCTCTGTACAGCCGTCCTCAATTTTACACCATCAGCCATCAAAGAGACATCTGAAATGTAACTATAACTTCTGCCATCACGACCCCCCCATCATCGCTGGGATTGATTTGCCCGAGGAGACATGTCTCACAGAATTCCCTCACATCGCCTCTAAAAAAAAAAAAAAAAATCACATTGGTGTTTTTATAGACCTATGTGATTTTTTTTCTTTTTTTTTAAACATTGTTTTTTATTGTCCTCAGCCTTTATTATTGTTTGTGATCATTTATGCATCATTTATCTTCTACTTTTTTTTAATTAACTTGTTTTTAATTTTATCATTTTATGTTTTCTTGTTACTCCTCAGCCTTTCTAAGGCGACAATTAAGTGCTGAAAGTGCCACAATATAGTGACTCTCGCCGTTTGTTGTGTCGAGTAGAGAGTTGTAAACATGTATGAGTGTCCGGTGTCATGGAGACCTGGCATTGTATGGTTCATTAAGAGGCTGCACAATGATCCTCATCTGATTGCTTCTGCTAGGCCATTCTGTCTGGCTTCAAACTGGTGATTTTTGCATAAAGCAGGTGTGCTGAATAAATCTGAATGAATAAAACTCCATGACTCATGGCAGCTGGTAAATTTAGAAATGTCTTAGTGTTATCCACTTAAGCCATCTTTTATTTCAAGGCTAAATGCCCCTTAAATTGCCTAAAACAAATGCTGAGGCGCTGCTAAGAGTTAAAAACAATCCAAATTCTGTTAGCGCCATGAAACGGGCACTAACAGATATCTATGAAATGTAAGTCAGCTAGTTAGTTTCCATCTAAAGATAATATAATATATTAGGGCTGCTCAATTAATCGAATTTTAATCACGATTACGATCTGGGCTTTCAACGATCATTAAAAATGACTGAGCCGATTATTAGACCCTCCCTCATGCTTTACTCTCGCGCTGCTCCGTGTGGTAAGTCAAGCGCACCGCTCTCCATTTCGAACACGCGTCACAACAATTAAGAGGACCCGAGGGAAGCTCGGAAAGCTAAGCAGAAGTTATTTGGAGAGGAGAGTGACTGCCGTTGGTTGAAAAGAGGTAAAAAAAAAAACTTCAGTGGTGTGGAAACATTATGGGTTGGCGGAGTTAGACGTGGATCAAGTAGACAGTGTGTAAACTTTGCTACGATGTAGTAGCTGCACCACAGAGCAACACTGCAAAGTTGACTAAACATAGATGTTTACATTTTTCATTTATTTCTTATATTGCAAACATTTGCACTGTTATCAGTATTTGCACACTATTTTATATTATTTTTTAAAGTCATTATTCAATACATTGTTATTGTTAACCCTTTAAAGCCGGTCAGAGCAGCACACTCCGTTTTGCGTAACTATTTTTAAATCCCTGTAGAACCTGAACCGCTAAGCTAGCGCAATAATTTGTTTTGCATATGAAACCGGAGGAGTTGTACTTACATCTTATGCCATCAGCTTGTCCTCGGTCACGGTTTCCTTCCACATAAAGCTTTGCAAAAATTGCATAAAAAGCGCTTGCAGGAACAAAAACATAATATTCCAGAAACACGCTTTGCCGATCCATCAGCTGTTCCTAACACTTCCCACTTTGAAAAAGACGTCAACTCGAACTATCGCATTTCCTGCCCGAAACCGGAAGTGATGTCATTTTTGCGGAAAATGTAGTTTTTTTACTTGTAGGCCTTAAGTAAAAAACTATACTATACTATACTTATACTAGTGTTTTTATAAGTCATGTTTGACTCTATACTTTTCTGAATAGTTGCTGGGATGCTTAGAACTCGAATTGCACAGCTGGAAATAGTTTATTTTGATGCACATGCTGTTTTCTTTGCAAATTTGCATCATAGGATTGTTTTTTTTGTTTTTCCTGCAGTATATAAAAATTGCTGTATCTCCAAAATAAAACTATGAAGACACTCAAAATAAATTTCCTGTTGTTGTAAACTATTTTTTGCAACTTTTTTGTATTTAAAGTTTTGAGGGATAAACCTCTTAAATTTCTCCAAGTAGAAATATATGTAAACAAAACAAAAACGATTTTCAATTTTTTTGTAGTTTATTGCACTTGTTTGCAATTAATGTAGTTACTATGGACTTAATGCATACATATTATTAAAATATGGGCTATAACAGTTGTATTGATGTATAGCAACTTGAAATGCTCCCACAAATGGCACTACAGCATGTACAAAAAAATTAATATAAGCTCTGGCGGACTTGGTTCTATGGTAGGTCTTAAAGGGTTAAATAAATATCGTCAAATAATCGTGATCTCAATTTCAGTGAAAATAATCGTGATTATCATTTTTGCCATAATCGAGCAGCCCTATAATATATTATGATTGAAGGATTTCTATTAAAAAACAGGCAAGTACACAGTAGAGCGCTACTACAACTTTTATCAGTTGGGCTAGTTAACATGCAGTATAATGAAGTGCTACTAGGTGGCTAGCTACAGAGCTATGGTCAATGTTGGGGAGTAACAGAATACATGTACGGGCATTATGTATTTACAAAATATGAGTAACTGTATTCCATTACAGTTTAAAAGGGTGATACTCAGAATACAGTGACTTTGTTGAAATAAATGGATTACACGGCGGTATTTTCCTGTTTTATATGTTAGGCTGTGCCCTCTCTATTTTTGGTAATTCCACGCTGGTGGAAACGCAAACAAAACACACATTAAGGGACTCTAATGTCTGTGTCTCAATCTCACGGCCAATGTCACCTCTACTTGCAGCCCACATAATGACGTGAAGTAATATTTTTAAAAAATGATTATTTAATTAATAATTTAATATGAAGGCAATAGCAGACTGCTACAGGCATAGCCCTAAAGAATGTAGCCTCATGGGCAGTGTAGTCCGTGCTGCAGGGAGAATGGACTGCCATACCCATTATGTGTCTGTGAGCGAGGGAGGGAGAAAAAGGAGAGTGGAAAAGTACGAGCTGTCACCGAGCAGAAACGGGAGCTGGAAGCATGTAAATATAATAATAACCACTGCAGCCTTACCTAATGTCAACCTACTGTTACTCATTTATAATAAGATTTAAAAATCTAGTTGGTATTGGTATGGAGAGTAACCTTCAGTAATAGTAATAAGTCACACAGCAATAGTACATTCATGTAGTTGTAAAAAGCATGATAATATATTAAGTAATCCAAAGTATTCAGAATACATTACTCTTATTGAGTCAACCAAGAGAACGTCCACAACACGAGGTTGATCATGAATATGTTGCTGCTGGGCGATATGACCCAAAACTCATATCTCGATATTCTTCAGCTGGATGGCGATATAAGATATATATCTCTATATTTTTGTTAAAGCCACAAGTTAAGAAGTTAAGGCATTAACGTCATTTTAACGAGATTAACGCTGACAGCACTAAAATAGTCATCTCCAAATGTTTTCAGCTCCTCTTTGATAGCTCCATGTCCATCTTGTCGTTACCTGCAGGTGAAGCGATGGGGGAGGGGGAGTTGTTCAGTGAAGGTGCGAGGTGAGGCAGAGTAACGCAGCGTAGAGTCAAAAGCGGACGAAAGAGAGATGCTATATCGATATAAACGATATTGTCACATCTCATATAAAAATATATTGATATGTTTAAAAACTCCATATATCGCCCAGTCCTAGCTGCGTAGTTTGGATTACTCGCTATGGAAATGTCCCGATAGAAGTTTAATGTTCACACTCAAACCTGAGTGTGACCCGAGAGTGATTCTTTTCTGAAATGCTAACTGTGTTCAGTGTTTTTAAAACCTTTAAGACGTGCTGCACACAAACAGAGCTAATGGAAAACTTCAGAGGGCAAGAAGGATGGTCAGATGATTTCTGGGGACTCATCAAAGCACTGCTGCACATTAAAAAGACTAAAGCCTTGGCACTTAACAGGGGGATTACGCAACAACTTGAAAATAATTAGTTTCATAAATTAAACCAAAACAATACGATGTACATGAGCTCAGTTTGTTGGAGCCTCTTTAAGTGAGGCTGCAAGATGAGGTGCACCGACACAGACGTGCAGATGAAAACCCAAAGGACTGCTGAGCAACCTCTTTTCATTTATTGCCACATTTCCCTCTCAGACCAGTTTCAAACGTTGCATAATTGAAAAAAACCTGCTGATAGAAACCAATTAAAGTTATTTCTGGGTTTTGATTTGTCGCCCGATAAACTGAGAGTCAGTGAGGGAGTAATTGAGTGAAAAGTTGGGGAAGATGGATCAGAGCTGAGTCAGTCACACTTTATGATCGCTGCTTTAGTGATGAGATGAGCCTGGTTGTTACTGTGCTGCAGTCAAAAGTATTAAACTCAGTGAACCGCGAGAAGAACTGGGGGGCAGGAATGATGCTCATCCAGCGCCATCACACCACCCTTTATTCACCAAGAATGCTCTCCAGTGGTGACTCCTACCTAAAATAGGCTTTTTCTGATGGTTGCCATGGGTTCCCAACTATTCTATATCCCAGTGAGTAAATCCTAAACAAAGAAGAAATTCACCATAAGTACGTTTCCTCACTTGACCTCACTGCCAGTGGTTCAGAGTTGACTCGCCCATAACAAACACTTTGTCGTGAATATATAAGTAACAAATGTTACGCACGAAAAACAAACCAGTAAACATTAAATTTATGAAATTCATCTTATTCACATTCACAAAAACATTTCCTGCTCAAAAACCGAAAAAGAAGCAAAGGTTTTTTTTTATTCCACCCCTATTTAACTGATCAAATATATCTGTTTTGGTTATACACTATAAATAAATAATAATAATTATACACATTCCCTTGTTATATTAGTCTATACATCTTTTTGTTTACGTCCATAATTATTAATTATCCATAATTATTAACTCAAAAACTATTGCAACAATACTCCCCCTGCCAGGAGGGGAAGTGAACACCATAACTTGAGACTAAGTGACGCAGGATTCTGAAAATCACAGACAAGTTCAAGTCTCAATGACCTTGACTTTGACTTCAAGCTCACTGAGACTGGAAATCAACTAGGATTTTCAAATTCATGCCATAAGTGCACGGGCTGCCTCCAGTATTTTAAATGTCATCATATCGAGTTATCCATATTTAATGTGCAGTACAACCATTGTATCCCCTATGGTTTTGATATATGGACGAGACAGGGTATTAAATATTTAAAATAAATTTTGACAATCAGAACCTGAAGTGGATAAGTGGAAGAGAAGAGACGGCCCGATGTATTACCCCGTTTCATTCATGTGGTGCTTTATAAACTAAAGGTTTTTTAATCTAATTTTTAAAACTGATATATATTTGTAAATCTTTTCAAATTGTCCTCGTGACTATTCCACAAATAAATTACTATAGTACACCTATGCCCACCTTTAGACACACCCCTGCATGTCGGTATCACTCGTCTTTTTAGCACTAAAGGGTACACAGGGCTGCCGTTGTGGAGACTTCAGAGACATTTTATTTGTCTCCACCTGACTTCACTGCCTCTTTGAGAGGCTTTTGAGAGGCTGTGAAATCAGCAGGATCATCTTTTCTGCTGTGGTGTTTTCAGTGGGCTTTTTGAGAAAAGTAGGATCCATTTAAGCTGAATCTTTTAAGGCCTTTTATTCACACATGCTCCTACATGGGTTTATACTCCGTTAAATTGATTTTCAAGTCACAAATGTGAGTGAAACACTTACGCTGTCCAGCATAAACGGCACAATTTTTCCGCTGTGTTGTCCGCTCCACAAGAGTGTTTATATAACATGAAACTTTTTCCTGCTGCTGGTAGTTTCATGTAAAGGTCAATGTAGTATTTTGGGTTCACAGGTTAAGTTACAACTGGCTTTACTGGTGTATATAAATTAAAGAGACGAATTGCAAATTCTTATTCATTGTGATGTTGTTCTTATACTCTGTGAGGTCTTAAAGAAGTCGTATGTACCTTGAGCTGAAGGAAGCACCCGTCTAACTTAATGCTGCTCCCCTGTATATGTGTTTGTACCGTCAGATGACCTGGAGCGCTGCATGTACCCCCTGCTGCCCGGCACCCCCCTCACTGGCACCAGCCTGCTGTCGCTCAAGCAGAGTCAGATCACCTCGGCCGTCAGCCTGCTCGACTTTTACTGCTGCAAAAACTGCTGGTTGCCCCCAGAATACTACCTGTACTCCACACCAGGGCAGGATGGAAAGCTTCTGTTACTGTACAAGGTTTCAGACTGACTAGATGTTAACACATAAACATGCATGCAGTTAAACATATCTGAGAGGTGTCGGAATTTATGCACATCCATTGTCCTTATATATGTGCAGGATCCAGTTAATGACATTTAGAGTTGCTGCACTGACATTTTTACAGTGTATTGGATCATTAGCACCTCTTCATGTGCTGTGTAACTAAGTGTTAGCTAGCTCTCTATCCACGCTAATTGTAGCTGTCTTTAAAGAAAGTAGTGTTAGTCATACTTCTTAACTTGTGCGATTACACAATAGACTTATGGCTAAAATCAATACTGTTTGCTATTATCTATGAAATATTGTTGTGGCTCATGTTATCCGCATTTTCATTTGGATGCCATTTTGCTAGGTTAGGAAGCTAACTCCTAGCTGTAACTTGACTATACTCAATGAATCAAGTGACTCCTGATTTGTGACATTATCTGAAAAAGGTCAGCTAAATTACGAGATCAGCCTTGGAAGTTTGGAGGAAATGGCAAATCACAGACTAGATTTTTGAATAATGTTAGCTTGCTTAAGGTTAGCTCAGGATTGACCCTAAAAGCTAAACGTTTCACTCCATAAATCAGTTTTCCTGTTGTTGTTGACACTAGTTTTCCGTCATAGCTCAAATGGGCTTGATTACATAGGTGACTGATTTTTTTCTGGCTAATATTAGCTAACGTTAACATACCTGTTAACATGAACAAAATACCACCTGTACCACATGTAGCACCTAGGGGGCTAAGCTTGTGGATTGGGTGCAGATGAGTGTGAGGGTTGATTTGTGGCAGAAGGACAACAGCAAGAGTAAAAGGAAAGGTTTGAGGATGTCAGCTCGGACAAAAAGACAGGAAGTCGAGCTGAAGATGCTAAGGACACGATGAAAAGATTACAAAATGAGGACATCAGAGGAACAGCTCATGCTGAGTGGTTTGGAGGCAAAGTTAGAGAGGCAAGGCTGAGATGGTTTTTAAATTAAAGTGCAAAATTTTTATATACAACAGTAATAAAAATAAAAAGGAGATTGTGCACGAGAGCACTGCAGACTGCATTAATGCATAAACATGTACTCCATAAATCTCCATAAACAGCTGCGAGAAGGTGTAATACAGAAATATGTGTGTGTCTGTAACCATGCATAACATTAATGACGCAACCACAAATATAAACACAGCTTGACCGTACTGAATTATTTATAGCTTCTATATATTCCATACATGTGATTCTGCTGCAGGCACAAGGACAGATTATTTTACAGCCTGGTGGGACAGGGTTGTGCTGCGGGCTGCAAAGTCCACAGCAGTAAATTATGTACGTCACAAAGCTGAAATGCAACACAATTATGTACATAGATGAGAAATATTTCTATGTTACTCAGTTTAAACATTTAAAAACATAACTTTAAAAGTACAAATAAATTGATATTCAGTGAATTTTTGCTTATTACGTGTTCTTGTTTCAGTGAAGTCTTACATATCATGACCATCTCTAACATTATCCCGTTATAACATCCAGATTCTTCCTGTGTTATCAGCATATGAACATAAAAAAATAACGTTTATATTCTGTAGTGTGTGTAAAATTCAGCAGTTCCATTTAAAGCTGTTTTTTAAATTTTTTTTATTTAAACTGTTTCACAAGATGTTAAAGTTACAGAAACAGTCATAAAACCAGCCAGCAGCTCGCCTGTTTTTCTTTTGTTTCCCAGCAATGCAGTTTTGACTGTGACTTACCCCATTAATTACCTCCCCGGTCTTTGTGTGTCTTCATTTCAGTGAAACGATTGTTTGTTTCTACATTAACCAAACACTATGTGTGTGTGCGTGTGTGTACGTACATGTAGGTGGTGATACAATCCACACGAAGGACGTACATCCCTGACAAGCTGTGTGCTCTGCTGGATGATGCCAAGGAGCTTGCTGCTCAGACCACCCTGTGGAACCTGGGTACTCCTCAGCACACACACACACACACACACACACACACACACACACACACACACACACACACACACACACACACTGTAAACAGTTTTCATGTGAATAAATGAGTAGCTTGTGCCACACCCACACACTGCCCAGCCTCCCTGGTGTATGCCAGGGTGCTGGAGAGCAGAGTGTGTTGAGTTGAACCTCAGACCAGGACTTGGACACGGATTAGGACCGTGTCGTAACTGAGGGATGTTCTGAGAGTATTGGGTCTGTTATTTGGGGCTCTTCAGCCCCACTCTTGGTTTGCATTTCTTCCAGTAAGTCAGACTCATTTGGAGAGTGCGGTGGACGTCACCAGGGTTCGTCTTTGGTAACAGTTCACAACTTTAATTGGACAGTAACAAATTGTAGGAGAATATTTCAAAGAAATTGTTAATAACGATGTTTCTGATGATATAGATAAAAGAACTGAACGGTCTTTTAATCGATGCTTGCAGCTTGGCATGCAGCAAATAGAAGTTAAGAAGTATCGTAGGTAGTGTTTTCTCTGGAAACTAAATAAAAGTGTAAAAAAGCCTGTTAGCTAGGATGAAGTTAGGTCAATCTTTTTAACCAGCTGCTGAAAGTCCCACCATGTAACAACATCAGTGGTTTCCGTCCCTACTCTTCCTATCATGTGGAGCGCAGTTAGCCAGTCGTTTGTTTACATTTAGGTCGCACATGACCAGCTGCTAGCATCTTCTCCTTCGTAGCCTGGATGTACTCAACAGTGAAACTGCTTGTTTTCTTGCATAATTTGGAAACTGTTCTTTGTTGGAAGTAACTCGCCTTTTAGCTACAAAATCGACATCAGCTGACGTGCATCGCTTGCAGATCTCTGACATGATATCATCTCGATATTATCTCGTTTAGAATGTAACTGCATAGCAGACGATATAACACAGCCCCAATGTAGAGATTTTCTAGGTGCAGCCAAACAAGCAGACACTCTGCTTTGGTTTTGTCGGGGTTACATCTCCTCTTGGTCTTCAACGACCTCCAGCATTGGAGCGGCGTGTAAATGACAGAAAACAAGGAAAGAAAGTTGAGGTTTCCGGTAAAACTTTCCAAGGTCCACACACAGGAGGACACCGTCACGCCTTTCTGTGATGAGTTTGGATCTGTGTGGGTTTTGTCCAGGTACTTTGGCTTCCTCCCACATGGCTTCCACCGGAGACATGTAGTTAGTGGGGTTAAGTTAACTTGTGATCAACTTAAGTGGTAGCTGGGATAGACTTCAGCCACCCCCCTGCCAACTTCCTCTAACCTCTTTAGAAAATAAGAAAAGTAAAGACAGGAAAGGTCTAAAATACTTAGCCTGGGTCAGTGGACAGGCTGCTGTAAAGTCAGAACATGTGTAGTTTAAAAAAAGAGCAACAGTTTCAGATTTGCACTTCTGTCTTTAAAAAGAAAACAAAGTCTTCACTCAAGCAGACAAGTCACCAACTATCAAATTAAAGGCAGATTGTGTGTCTTCCAACAGCATCTCAGACGGGAGGATTCATGAGTCACACTGATGTAAAGGATCTCAAAAGGAGGCTCTCTCACTTTAATGGCTGTTTTAATGAGGTTATAATAATAAGAGTTCTCTCCATCATCAGTATTCATACAGCAGGACTCCTTTCAGCAGCAGTCTGCTTTTTGCAGTCTCTCATTTGTTTCCATTCATGTTGTTGTCCAGGGTTCCTGCAGGGAATTAAAGTCTGACATTAAAATAAAGGAAAACACATTTCCTGTAAATGTGCTTTAGGAAAACGCATTTGAAGATGGAGTGTTTAAAAATAAAAAAAGATGCTTCATTGTTGTCGCCTTTTTCATCCTGCACCCTTCATTTTAGGGTGTAGTAACGTGGATCAGCACAGCAGGGGGTGTAACACTCACACTGAGCAAAAAGAGAAAGTCAAGTGTGCTCCAACCTTTTTAGCTTACAACAATAATGGATGTAGTCTTTATTGATAAATAAATATTAAATTGATGAGAAATTCCAACATTGTTCCTGCACTGTTTAAACAACTCTCAGTCACTTTAAGGCTTTTCTAACGTGTTAAATAAAAAAGAAAACCCCAAAATGCATTCTAGCATCTCGATCCATATTTCACTGCGTATGTTCTGTAATTATGCTTATTAAAAACAAGTCCTTAAAGATTTCATTGTCTTTATCAAAGTGGAAGCTAACAAATCGCACCATTAAAACATTAAAAATGAAAAACGGACATGGGCCTAAATAAAAATGACAAAACAAAAACCACCAAATTCAGCTTTTAAAATGAAGTAATAGCAGTTTTTGAGTCATGTTCTTATTTAATTGGTGTTTTTTCAGTTGTGTTTATATCCAGAGTATTTAAACTGTTAGTACTAATGTACCTACAGTGAAACAAGCATTTTGAGCATAGCCACTGATTGGCTCACGGTTCAGGACCCTGCAGGGGCCACTCTGGCGGGCAGTGATTTTTAGGTCACCTAAAAGCTGAAGGAAGGCAAGAAGAAACGTGGTTGTTTCCCCTGAGAGGAAAAAGCTGCTTGGCAGTCGTGCTGCGTCGCTGCAGCTGTCGGAGGCTGAACTCTCTCCACCTGCATCTCCCTGGGAGCCAATCGCAGCGCTGCCTGTCTGAGCCAGCGTCTCCTGAACCCTGAACACTGCAGCTTTGAGAGGATCTGTTCAAAGTGAGATATTTCAAATCAACACCACCTGCAGGCTGCGGGGAATAAAACTTATCAGCTCTGTTAGTGAAGAACTTTTTCTAGGTGTTTTTAACAGCTAAAAAAACCAAGTCTACAAGTATTTTATAGATATATTTGAACAGAAGTGAAGAAAAATCATGTGAATGGCAAAACTTGAAGGGCCCGTGAAAACCGTTTGTAGTTTTGCATGATTTTCAGTTCAAAATACGCCTTCTTTGTGTAATACTGGGCCTCTTCTCACTTTAATGCCACCTCGGTTGACATTAAACCTGGAAACCTGTTAGGGGGACACCACCCCTCTGTATTTTATTCAGCCAGAGGCACCCATCCATCCTTGGTGATTAGCTAGATAACAGAAGCAGTGGTCTAAGCAAGTTAAACCCAGACCTCCCTCTCACTAGCTACCTTTTCTCAGCAACTGACTTGGGAACCTGATGCATTCTTAAGCCAGCTGAGAGACATGATTCCTTTGTCTTGGGTCTCCTCCTGGGAGGACATGCCTGGAACGTCTCATCAAATGCCCAAAATAACCTCAGCTGGCTCCTTTTTGTAAGCTAAAGAGTAGCAGCTCTACTCTGAGCTCGAACCTGCCTCAAAGTCTGAGCCTTGCCACCCTTTGAATGAAGCTCGTGTCTGCTGCTTGTCTCTACCTTCACGTTGTTTTTAGTCTCCACCAGAGCTCGTGGGCTTAGGTGAGGGTAGGAATGTGGATCGACCGGTAAATCGACACCTCTCCCTTCATACTCAGCTCAGGCACAGACTAGATACCTCAAACTCCTGAGGCACCACAGGACATCCAGAGGAACGCAGCCTACTCCCATGGCCAAGCTCCCACACACCCTGAAATACCTTTGAGAGGACAAGGAGCTCACCTGATGACCACGAACAGGACAAAAACCACAGTCTTCCTCCTGAATTCAAGGCCGGAAACACCCATGACCTCATTTTCTTTTCATACCGCTGCTCTCAGGTGAAGTGATTACTAGTTGAGGATAGTACGAAAATATAATAGAGCTCGAGTTTCTCTCTGAATGTGTCTCTTGTGGTTGGAGCTTAAAAGCAGCTTTAACTCGAAGACGTCTGGACATGAGTGTGAGGATGAGGAGAAGAAGAAGTGATTTTTAAAGCACCAAGAGGCTGAAATACGATTCAGGTGTTTTTCTTAATTGACTTCAGGAAGCAGGTTTGTGTCCCGGTGGTTTGACGCTCGGACCAGCACAGAACCCTGACATAATTAAGTGTTTTCTTTTTGCCTTTTGAAAACAAGATGTTGTTTTTAAAAAGCGTAGAGCAAAGCTGGGAGCGCCCCGGCGACTGGACGCTTTTAATCAGCCTTATTTGCACCAAATCCATTTTTTAACAGTTTCGCTGCTCCACGGGGAGCCTGAGATCTCTGCACATCCTCAGTCTCTTCCCCTTTCTCTCTGGCTTCCTTCATCTCTCTTCAGGCACTCCAGGTCACAGTATATAAATATATACACTGCTTAGACGCTTAAATCTTGCATACATTGGTGCTACTTGAAGATGAGAAGAAAAACCAAAGTCAGACCATTACTGACTCACTGCTAAACTGGTCGTGCTGCATGATGTTGGAGGCAGGATGCCATGGCTCACATCTGTCACATGCGCCCAGTATAAACCTGCTCTCCTCTGTGAAGATAACGGGGCACCAATAGTCCTGGTGATCTCTGGGTAGAGTCAGATAAACAGTGAGGTCCCACTAAGAGCAGGAGTGGCAGACATCAGGCTGAAAGAAAAGGGAATTTCACTGATCTGGTCCATCTTATGTCAACGTGGGCTGGATGTGGCACATGATGTTTAAATGAGGATATTGGACCCTCATGGAGCCAGATTAAATCGGAGACATGCGTGAGTAGCCCACTGTTGTAGAGTTCTGGCCCTGTTCCATCCAGCTCCAGTAACAGACACAGTAACACAAAGTAATGAAAAATCAGTCAAGAGGGATAAAGACAGAGCAGTGATCTGTGGCCATCACATCCTAAACCATTCTCTCGTTTGCAGTGCATTCTTACTTTTATTTACACCAAAGCAGGTTTAATATTCATTCACAAAAGTGTCTGCTTCCTGACTGAACAAACTGAAGTTTAACTGCTTGTGTTTTTCTGTTTGTCTTATTATTATATATAATAATGGATGCAGCAATAAAAACACAACTATCCATGTTACATCGATATCTCAAAGTCTCAGTATGTACACACAAAATGTAGTTTAATTTCATTGTAATAACCTTTCTTTTGTTATGTGTGACAAGGTAAAAAAAAAACTGCTGCTGTAACATTCATTGACTCTGTGCTATGCATGTGAGACCAAACTAAACTCCCCAACATCAACAAATACAACTGACTATTCTAAAACACCATAAAGCAGCGAGAATATGAAAGTTCGTTGTGTAAAAAAAGAGTGGTTTTCAAACTTTTTTTGCCCTAAGCCTGTCTGTATTCATACCTGAAGAAAATAGCAGCTCTTTGTCTGGGCTCTAAAGTTAATTTGAATTCCTTTTTTCCCTGCCAACAATTATTAAAACAAGATAATTGAGAAAAAATAATATTCTGCTTTTGCCTTTCAGCACATACCTTTTCTTTACCTTTGCCCCTTCATAAAAGTCCACATTGATTCCCCTCTGGGCTTCGGCGTGTTTAATTCATTTCTCTTTCATTTACTTCTGCAGTTAAAATAACATTGAAGTTCAAAAATATAAACTTAATTGAAAAAAAGATTTTTTTCCTTTTCCTGTTCTTTTTTAAAGTTTGAACAAACAGTGTATTTATTATCTCTCTGCTCTTGCTCTTGACGAAGGCGGTCACACTTTTCTCCTCTCCTCCTCTCCCGTAGCTTCCCTGCTTAGCCTCTTATGTCCTTGTCTAGTCTTGTGTTTTTTGTATTACTTTTCCCTGGAACACTCTCTCACAGTCTGTTCTCTAAAACCTAAAAGAGGAATTATGGATTGGATCAACTGGTCCCTAAATGCAATTGACACCCCTTTCTCAACGAGAAGTCTGGGCTCGGGTGAGCCTGACTGCTGAAGATATCTACCTATTCGGAACCATGGTAACAGGGTTCTGGCTGATCGGAGCTGGCTTGGCCCTGACTTATCGAAGAATTAAGAAAGCGGAACCGGCTGTTCAAACCCTCACAAGGCTGCCCGCTGGGATTGAAACGATGGGAGAGGCGTGAGTTTCTCAAAATGGGCTCATTGAGTGCAGCACGAATAAGATCTTGGAGAGGCTACGGCTGCTGTGAATAAATGGATTGGATTTATATAGCGCTTTTCAAGGCACCCAAAGCGCTTTACAATACCACTATTCATTCACTCTCACATTCATACTCAGAATACTCAGAATAAGATCTCTGACTGCAGACTGGATACATCTCGGAAGGGCTAGCCCGGAATAACATCTCTGTGCGTAAATTGGATCACACCTCGGGGAGGCACACTGCTGTGAGTTCTCAGAATCGGCTCCTTGAGCACAAGAAATGACAACATCACAGAACGCAAGTATGGCGAAGCTCACGGCTCTCCAACGGGAGATTGAGAGACCAGTGTTGGACTGTAGAACTGCTTTGAAATTCATATGAGCTGTTCGCACTAAAGTAAAAACCACCATCACTTCATGCGGAGACCCCCTTTGCCGCCAGCTGCGGTGTCAAGGCTGGAGCTGAACAACACCCTGATAACGACTGTTTAGTCTGTCCCCCCCATTCCATGCAAGGCCACCTGGGTTGGCTGGAAGACTGTTTACTTAGCCTGGCAGGGCGAAAGACACTGTCTCAGCTGAACTCTGGACACGCACACACATACATATACACTGATATGCACACACTCATTCCCCCTCCCTTTCCAAACGCCTTCGACGCTTATTTCCTTCCGATGCTGACAGCGGATCAAGGAGACCAGCGCACGCAGGCCCGGATGTACTGTCTACACTGGCTGTCTCTCACCCTTTACCCACCCCTGTTGCTTGTCATGTGTTTCTTTGGTGTATTAAGTTTTTTCATGTGCTTTGTGCAGAGGTGTTTTTTTCTGTTCTCAAACTGATCTCCATGTTGGAGCTCAGTCTGGGGGGAGTTATTTTCTTCTCCTTCTCTTGCCTCATGTGGTGCATTTTCCATTGTTATACCTCTCTGACCTGTCTTCCCCATGTGATGTTTTGTGTAATGTATGTATGGTCGGAGGGTAAGATGGCGCCGCCATTGCGTGCAATAGGTCGGCAGCCTTATGAAATTTCCCTTGTGGGACTAATAAAGGTATATCAAATCAAAATCAAATCAAACTATGATGAGTCACGTCAAATATTTGTAATCTCACTGTTGACCAAAATAATGCCGACTATCATTCATACCAGACTTGAGCAGCAGGTGGAGGCACTCCTGAGCGTCACACCTACAATTCTCTTGCTTTGCAATGAACACTACCGGCATGCAGCTTTCTTCCATTGTATGACGCTGTCTCACACTAAACTGTTCAGTTCAGTTCAATTTTATACAGTAAGACAAAGAAAATGGAAAAAAAACAAAAACAACAATCATATAACCCCCTATAAGCAAGCACCATGGCGACAGTGTGAAGGAAAAACTCCATCAAGAGACAGATATTAATAACAGATATGATTCAATGCAGAGAGGTCTATTAACACATAGTGAGTGAGAAAGGTGACTGGAAAGGAAAAACTCAATGCATCATGGGAATCCCCGGCAGCCTACGTCTATTGCAGCATAACTAAGGGAAGATTCAGGGTCACCTGGTCCAGCCCTAACTATATGCTTTAGCAAAAAGGAAAGTTTTAAGCCTAATCTTAAAAGTAGAGATAGTGTCTGTCTCCTGAATCCAAACTGGAAGCTGGTTCCACAGAAGAGGGGCCTGAAAACTGAATGCTCTGCCTCCCATTCTACTTTTAAATACTCCAGGAACAACAAGTAGGCCTGCAGAGCGAGAGCGAAGTGCTCTAACAGGGTGATATGGTACTACAAGGTCATTAAGATAAGATGGGGCCTGATTATTTAAGACCTTGTATGTGAGGAGCAGGATTTTGAATTCAATTCTGGATTTAACAGGAAGCCAATGAAGGGAAGCCAAAGCAGGAGAAATATGCTCTCTCTTTCTAGTCCCTGTCAGGACTCTTGTTGCAGCATTTTGGATCAGCTGAAGGCTCTACAGGGAGTTTTTGGGAGGACTTACCTGTCACCAGCTGCCAGTGCTTAACTAACCTTAATTGATTGTGTAATGTGATCTCAGTGTTTCCTGCCGGCCTGTGATATGTGCTGGCTTCAGACTGGAAATGGCTCAGCTCATACCCTTTAATGACAGCTAATCATTTGATGAGAGTGGGCGAGGAGAGCAGATAATCTCCTTGCATTGCTTTCAATGCACTCACTTAGAACAAGACTAGAGTGCATGAAGGCCTGCAACAGGTAGGATGGGCTTCAAACCCACCCACCCCCCTGTGGGGCTGTACGGAAGGACCTAATAACCGTAGGTTATAAGATGCACGTAGATGCATCTTTGCACCTTTCACTTTTTTATCTTTTTGCCTCATTGGGTGCAAAGCAGGTACCAGGCAAATGCAGTGACCAACCTTTGAGAACTACAGATACAGTAATAAAAACTAGAGTGAAACAACATACAAGTATGGAAGTATGTATCTTGTGATGACTTTAAGACCTTTATCGTTAATTATGTGTCTTATTGCTGGAGCATATATATCTTCAATTGGTGGCTTTTATTCAACCTGAGTGTTTTGAGAAGTGCTTTACAAATAATGTTTTCCCCCCGTCTTGTCTTTGCTCCTCCAGACTTGTCTTTTCTGAGCGGAGCATCTTGCGACTCTCCCAGCAGCAACTCTCCTCCTCTCGCCATTTCCCCACCTGCTGCCACTGTCACCACTCCAGGTGTCCTGACCTGCGCCAGCCGGGCCTTCGCCTCCTGCCTCCCTCCACCACCTCAGTCCCCATACCCCCTCTCCACCCTGTCTTCTCTCTCATCGCTCAGCCCTGCCGCCTCTCACACTCAGAGACTCTACATCAGCCCGCAGTCGCCGTTCTACTGATGGTGAGACTCTGCAGTGAGGAGGGATTTAAACTGTGTTTAATCAAATGTTCTTCAAAGTCTGCCTCGTCGAGGAGATACATACTGTCTCTGAAGACTTTTTGTGTCCTACTAATATAAGAAAGGTTTCCAAGGAGACAGAGTAAAGGCGATTTGATTTTATGCCCTAATTCAGTATAACTAGTTTTATGTGACATTATTTGGGGTTTATTTATTTATTTTTGCGCTTCAGAGCATGTTATCTTATGTTTTTTGTCTTTTTTCTTTATGCCCTCCAGTCATTTTCTGCCAGAGGCGCTGCCTCGCCTGAAGGTCAGAAGTTAGAGGAAGATCTACTGAAGGAAAAGTGCGAGGAAGAAAAGGCAGGCTGTGTTTCTTACAATTACGCTGCACACGGTGTAATTGTATTGTTAATGTGCTTTTTTAAATTAGAGCCTCTGTTATGTTAACTTTTGTCCTCCTGTTATGTGGCGAAGGAGGGGGCAGAGTCACTGTTTTATCATCCTCTTCTTCTTCTAGAGGAATTTTTGTAGCTGCTGACTTCCTTCACAATCCGACTCTAAATATGAAGCTCCAAAACAAAAGACCATTTTTGTCTTTTCTTATTTTGTGTGAGCTGCTTTGCATCCAGGCTGATTTTAAGCACGAGGAAGAAGGAGGCTCTGCAACAACTTTTGTTGTTGGGCTTTTAGTCTCATTTAAACTGCATTCAGCACAAACAGAGGCACAGTTAGTTTCTCATGGTTTTGTTTCACATTCTAGTTGTTTAGTGTTCATAAAGAAAAGTTCATTTATCAGTAATTTCAAAAAAACAACAATGGGGCGGGGGGTCCTTTTAAAGCGTTGATCTATCCAAAAGCAGCCGCCTGAGTAAATATCCCCTAATATTTATTATATTGGCTTTACAATTGGAGCTTGCATTTAATTATTATTTTTTTTAAATTTACAACTAAAAAAGCAGAAGAAATCATAAAATCAGCATTTTTATTTATATTCACAAAACAATTAGTAGTTGCATGCCTTAGTGATAATATTGATGGTACTTCTTTATTTTTGGAGACTTTCATTGTCATAACATTTTAGACCTTTAATTAATGGGGGTCCTTAGTTAATGGCGAAAAAGTAGAATGTTTAATAAAAATCAATAACTCAGTATTTCTTTTTTAGTATTTTATGTTTTAGAGTTTCTCTTTATGGGACCCAAAATTCACTTGTTATTGGTAATTACTTCATTTTTAGGCAAGTTTTCAATTAAAACTAGTAGTAGTAGTAGTAGTTACTGCCAAAATAATCAGCAGATTGATCAGTTTAAAAGTACAATTATTAATGGTAGGACTACAGATAAATGCTGTTTATTTTGTTTTGTTCTTTCTTTTGGAGACACTTTGAAATTCCAAATAAAATTTTCTAGAAATTTTATAAATGTTTAAAGGTGATCCGTTTTACAGAAAGTTGTTACAAAATTACAGATTTTGCATAAATATTTGGGAGATGAGGGCGTGCTATATGTTTTTTCTTCTTGCAGTTTTACACTTTTAAAGCAAGCAGAATTTATAAATACTTTTCTGCTGTGCAATGGGGGAGTTTGAAGTTGAGAGGAGAGAGTTGTACACGGTTCCTTAATAAATGAATTCAAACGCACTGAAAGTTGTGCTTGAAGGTTTGAAATCGATCGTTTTTAAGATCAAAGTAACAGCGGAGTGTTTTAAGTTCATGTTTTTTCTCTCTTTCTTGATTAGTTTGACTGATGCATGTTGCTTGGACTTTAAATGTTTTATATGTATTTACAGGGACTGTGTTTGCATAGTTTTACTTCATGTTCATTCCCTTGTTTCATACAAAGTTCCTGCAACATATTGCTCTGCTCGACTTTGTTGATTTTTAGGAGAAAAGGTTTAATTTGTGTTTAAAACCAGACAGAAGATTTTGTTTGTGACAGAGAATCTGAATATTTTTAATGCATGTCAGAATATTCGTCCCAGTTTTTGTTTTAGTGAAATCCAAACCAGACAGCAGACTGAAATCTCTTCAGTCGTGAATAAGAAAAGCAGAAACAATAGTGATAGTAAGTCCAATCAAAAATCACGATAGTGTGTAAAAGAATAAATCTTAGTTGCTCCCAATGTGACCGTATTTATTAAAAACAGATATGAAGTATTTCACAGCACTCAAAAACAAAAAGTAATGAAGGGTTTGCTTATAAACTTGCCACACAGTTAAATTTCAAGAACATGAAGATAAAGAGTTTTGTGTATTCATGTGAATCTCTGTGTTGTAGTTTAGTCTCAGGAATCTTGTTTCCAAAAATTAAACAGTGGGAGTATTTTGGAATAAAACCCTGCCAAAGTTGATTCACGTACACCTCTACTGTTTTTTGTCCCAAGAAATGGTTGAATAGTATAAAATACAGTACTATACAAAAGTCTCGAGTCCCCATTCATTTCTTTTCATTTTGATCCCAAGAAGCCAGACTTTCTTGAATTTGAAAGTGGTTTTGAGCAGTGGTTTGGGTTTTGTAGGACTTTCTGTAGGCTTGACTCATTTCAGTCCAGTCTGTGTACCTGAATTGTTTTGTTTGTTTGCTTGGCCACTTAACACTGATCTATGTGTCATTCAAACATTAAAAGCCGCACCTAACTCGAGGGATTACCCAGTGTTGTGTCTACACATAACAGAAGGCTAAATCAAAAAACTAATTTTAAATTACACACATTTTCTACTAGCAGCTTATCACAAAAACACATCGTTTGTTCCAATTTCTGTAGTTGAATCTTGAGAAATTCCAAAGATAACCCAGTTTGGCAGACATAAAATTTAATTTTTGCACCAACAAGGCGATTCCCAAAGAGCTATTAGCCAAAAACCTGGCATATCTCAGCATGATGTGCAGTGTATCCTTAAAAAAATGTTTGGGTGCTCATATTTGGCACCCTGAGGCTTAAAAGGATGTAAAAGATCTTTGCTGAGCTGGTATGACTCAGCATCTGAGTGTTCTGTGTTTTTTCAAGGAATAGTCGCACTAGTCTGACAAACTAATGTATACCGACTTCCATCAAGATGGTTGTTTTTACCCCTTGAAAGCCCATGAGGAGTAACCCACGAACCTCTTTTTCTGAAGTGAGCGGTTTCTGTCATATTTTGAGCTTCTTATAGAACAAAATGACTTGAGTTTGCGTCAGACGTTAGTGACGCTGGTGTGACCGTGCTGTTCAAACCTCCTTTTCTGTCTGGTAGCCATTGCCTGAGCTGTTAACTAAAACATCAGCAGACCACAGGAAAAAGTTTTGAAATTGGATTTTGGCAAATCCCACACATCTTTTGCTTCCTGAAAGGAATATTTACCTGCATATTCATGGTACTGGTCAATGATATCTGAAGCACAAATGTCAGAAATAAGACTCTTACAGATGTTTTTTTATGTTTTTGGCATGCCTACTTGGTTTTAGATCATGTAGAAGAAATGCCAGTGCTGCTTGAACCGTGACAAAAAACAGATGAACAGTAGTTTCTGTCTTTTCAGTTTCACTGCCTTTGGATCCTTGTTTTCCTCTAAAGGCTTGCTGATTTGCTCTTCTGCAGCTCCTATTTCTCTTCAGCACTTTTCTGAACCCTGAACCTTCATCGCTCGAGAAACTTTGTACTTGATTCAGTCTTTGTAGCATGGAAACTTAAAAGGGGAACCCATTAAAAGCACTATATTTCCTTTTTTTCACTTATGTGAAAGGTTTTTATTTCCAATTCAGTATTGATTCTCACCTGTAATCCAGCCATATGGTTGATTTAATAGTTGTGTTGGAGCTTTCCGAGTTCTCAGGCCCCCCTATGCAATGTCAGAACTTCAACTTTTTAGGAAATGAGGACAAAAGGTCATAGAAATGCTTAAAGAAGCAGGAAGAATATGATTCTATAATCAGCTGTTCAGTGCAACCTGTATTGAAATCTTTTTTCTTTGTTACCTTGTTTGAATGGTTTTGCTGTTCAAAATGTTCCTTCGTTGTTGTTTTTAGTGATACAGAGTCACAGTGTATTCAGTGAGTTTGTGCTTTACAGGGTAAAAACACAATACAGTCATAAATACATCCTAAAAACCCTTGTCTAATGAAAAGCTTTTTGAAATAAAACTGTCTTTAGCTGCTTTTTGAAGGTCTCCACCGAGTCCAGACACCGTAGAAAGAGAAGAAGAGCATTTCACAGTCTGGGTGCAACAGCTTGGAAAGATCGGCCCCCTCAAGTTCTGAAACGAGTGTGGGGGACCGCTAAAAGGTTTTGGTTTGATGACCTCAGGTTACGAGAAGAGGTATGTGTACGAATCAAATCGGCAATATAAGGGGGGCCTGTCCCTGTAATGCTCTAAAAGTTCAAACTAACTAAACTAACATTTTAAAATGGAACCTAAATCTGATTGGTAGCCAGTGCAGCGACTTTAAAACAGGGGTCATATGGGCTCCCTTGTTCAAGCGGGTCAGTAGCCTCGCTGCAGAGTTTTGAACAACCTGCAGACAAGCTAGCCCTTTCTTGTTTAGACAAGTAAACAGGCTGTTACAGTAGTTGAGTCTTGTAGAGACAAAACCGTGTATTATCATCTGGAGTTCCTTTGTTGACACGATGGATTTAAGTTTTTCTTACTATCTGATTTAAATGTCCCTCCAAAGAAAAAGCTTCATCAAAAATAACACCCAGGTTTCTAAGGTTATGTTTTTGTGAGGAACCTAAATCGCCCAGTCACCGTTTAATATCGGGTATTGCACTGCCTGGTGCAATAATCAAAGTTTCTGTTTTGGCCGGGTTTAGCTGTAAGCAATTATTGTTCAACCATTTAATATAGCTGAATATCGTCAGCAAAAAAGATGATAAGATACTTCAGGTAACTGCTGTATTAGCTGGCTTAAAGGAAGAATGTATATTAAAAACAGAATAGGTCCCAGCACTGAGCCCTGAGGAACTCCACACAGCAACTCTGTAAATTCTGACATGATCTGGTTTGCAGACACACTAAAACTCCTTTCAGATATATAAGATGAAAACTAGTCTAGAACAGAGCCAGACATCCCAACCAGGTCTCTCCGTCTGTTTATCAGGATGGTATGATTGACTGTAACAAAGGCTGAGGTAAGGTCTAACAAGACTATGACTGTGCATTCTCTGGAGTCTGCTGACATCATAATATCATTAGTGACTTTCAGTAGTGATGTCTCAGTGGAATGCAGTGGAATTTACGGAACCCAGATTAAAAACGGTCATAGATGTTGTGTTTCTCCAAGTATGCCGTAAGGTGGACAGCAACTGCCTTCTCAAATAGTTTTGACATAAATGGGAGTTTGGAGATCTAAAGGTCTAAAATGTTCAAGTAGTGTTGGATCCAGGTTGGGTTTTCTGAGCCTTGGTTCCACAATGGCATGTTTAAAAAAAGCTGGGGAACACCTCAGGCTGAAGAGAAACATTAAAAAGGTTCACAACTAGAGCTAAAATTGAGTTAAAAAAAAGACACAATTATGATCACTCAAATGTACATCCTCAACAAACACATTGCCAATGTTGAGGCCCAAGGAAAAGACAAGGTCCAAGGTATGGCCTTTTAAATGGATTGGACCAGAGACGTGTTGGACAAAGTTAAAAGAATCAGATATAGATAAAAGTTCAGCTGCAGAGTTAGATGAGGTATCATCAATATGAATGTTAAAAAAACTTTCTCCAGCTTGATAATAGAAGATAAGAAGTCCATAAAATCCTTTAAGAACTCAGTAGCAGGGCCAGCCTGCGGGACGCAGTTTGTTTAGGTTAATGAACTCGCCATCCCTCTGCTATGTTTCAGTGAAAAACAGAAAATCCAGGTTTTTTTTCCTGTGAAGAGCTCATTCAGAGAGAAGGATTTGTTTGCGCTGGAGCCGGCGTTCAAGAGTGCAATCTGACTAAAAGCTGGCATCGCCGGTTTCACACCAGCTTGTCGGAGTGGAACTGACAGCAAACACCGTGTCTGAACGCGTGGTCTCCAGCAGCGCCATGGAACCGGTGGGACCAACCACCGGTTGTGCGATGCAGGCTGCGAGGACACAGCGGTAGAGAGGTAATCGACAAAATCCAGAGCATCAGACAAGCAGGATCCAGGCTGTAGTGGCTGTGAGTACGTGTTTCCAACCAAATCTGGAAGTGTAACTGGCAGCAGAAATCGAGGACGCCTCCAGACGAGTCGGGAAATCTCCGATCTGTAGGCTCGTCTAATATGTACCTGGATGCCGGCTCTACAGCCTCTTTTCCTTGATTTCTTCTTGGAATTGCCAAGGGCACGTTTCGTAGGTAGCAAGAAGTAATCCGGTGAGGTGGAAGAGCACACAAATGGTGGGGGGAAAGATCTCCTATAACTGTCCCAATCATCATAAAGACGTTCCATAGATTCTTCGATGTGGAGCAAGGAAGAACGGTCATAAATCACAGCAGCATAGCTCCATATATTAAACGTCAGGACTGATACAATAGCATAAAATACAATACAACGCAGGCAGGTGGAAGTCAAGCCGAGCAAAGGCGCCATCTTTCTGTCACAGTCAGCTGTTTTCCCACACTAACAATTTTCTGTATTGTATTGAACTGAATTGAAACAAAGCTACTTCAAATTGTCCACGTGTACAGATATCATCCCAACCTAGTTTTTAAAGGATTTTTTGTTGAACATATTGTTTCAGTTATTTCTTTGCTTTCAGCATGCTATCATTTAATTCAAACTTAAAAAGTCTAATCTGAATTTCTAAGGTTCTGAACAAAATTATTTCAACTAATTTGTGAACAGTAATGCTGTTTTTATACTTTTCAATATTAAAAATACCAAAAAGCCTCTCTGCACTCTGGAGGCTTTCATATGTAGTTGTCTCTGTTTGCCCTTCACTCACTTCTGTCTATATAACAAAAGCAACCAAAAGCACGATGCTGCCTTCACCATGCTTCACTGTATTTAACACTATTTAAAGCCCATAGATCAGTTTTTCCTCAACGCATCAAAGGATCTTTTTCTTTCTTGCACAGTCAGAACGAGTCCATATAAAACCAGCCAAATCGGAAATAAGTTCCATGGCACTCCCTCATGGAGGCTGGCAGTGACAGACTGGTCAGAAACATGCACATGAGTAGCTTTGGCTGTGCTCCTCTGGTTCCTCCTCACAAAAAGGAGCAGATTCTGGCCCAACTGCTGGGTTGATGCCCTTTTAAGGCTCTGCCCACCCTGTCTCCTGGTACAGCAAACGCTGCAACAGCAGGTATAGTTGGACCACCCTACCTGTGCATAGGCTGCATGCACTGTCTCATGTTACCAGGACACTGAGAAAAAGGACCTATGCCTGTTGCTCTTTTTTAAAAAGAAAAACAAAGGGAAAAAAGAACAACAGTGCACCCGTTGTTGCTTTCATTTGAAATACGTTCACAAGAGTTTATGCTTCCTATGTGTATAGACCACTATCCCTGAATTTTAGCTGGCTTTATGTATCGTCTTCACCTGCTGATGTGTAAGGTGGACTTTTTTGTTAAAAAACATCTGTAGATAATCATGCATGGCAGCCTTATGTACAAACCTTGTAGGTGTTAGGAGTACTAACACAAAATATGTCCAAGAAAACTGCTGTACGTGATGAACAGGATGACTAAATGTTTTGGTGTCTCTCAGGAGATTTGTCTCAGAGCATGAAGCAGCAGTTTTTGACTCTGCTTCACTCAGGCGCCTCCTCTCTCCCTGTTGTTATTCAACCTGCCCGAGTTTCATTAAGCAAACCTGCTGATTCAGGTGTCTTTGTGTTTGTTTCACATCCTCAGGTAGAAACTTTTATTGTGACTGGGTCAGAATATTTCTGTCTTTTTCCTTCAGTTTCTCCTCTTGTATTCTTTGTGCATCAGAAGTTAAACAAAGGGGATTATGAAGGCAGAGAGTGGAAGGGGAAAAAAGAGGAGGGGGAAGGAAAGTGTAATTTGTATCTGGCTATAGTGAGTGAGTAAGGAAGAAATTAATCAGTTAATGTTTAATGAAGAAAAACTGCACACTCCTCCTCCTCCTCCTATAGTCTTTATTGTTGACACTCTTTGTTGCTCAATCAGCACAGAAACAATCCTCCCCAAGTCTGAGCTTCATCTTCACTTTTTCACCCGTCTTCTCCCTCTCAGCCTTCCACAGCCCTGGGAGTTCATTTTTCAGTCAGGCGTCTCCCCGAGCACCTCGCTCCAAATGTCTGCTTTACAATTAGCAGGCAGAATCAAAGATAGGGTCTCAGGAGGGTCTCGTCTAAGTACTCCAATCACAGATTATTAACAGCAAATGGAATTTAGAGCTACTTTTGGCTGCTCCCTTGTTGCAAGGGGTCACCACAGACAGAGAAGCAGAAGAATTTGAGCTTAAGGATGGAAAAAAACTCTGCTAATAAGGAAATAATATTCTTGTCCCCCTCAGTGACTCAACTCAGTTTGTGAGATCACTGCTTCTGTGGCTCATCTAACTCGACCTCTAAGGACACGCAAAACTGCTCACAAATGGACTCTTCTTTATTAAGCAAATGCATTTGCATAACATGAGCTCCAGACTCTTGAAGCATGTCACAACCACATGTTAAATTCATGACGTGCTATCTTGTTAGAGTCAGAGGGGCTGCTGTGTTTAATTTAATTGCTGCGAGTTCTGCAGCCACTGATAACTGTGAAGCTTTACCTGTTTACCTGGATAGTCGCCAACATAGTGTTCTTCACGCCATCCGTCCGATTGTGACGAAGCACTTCTCCACAGACTGCCGGAATACAAGACATTCCGGCAGTCTGTGTTTTCATGATTATGTAACAGGGGGGTGCTGTTACACATCAGGTGACAAATTGCTGGTTTAGATTTGTGCAGTGAATCCTGGCTGCTCATCTGTTTGTTGCCTGTTGAAGTTCAGAACTCTGGGTTCTCGGCTAGCTTAGCATTAGCTTCCTGTCTGTGCAGGTGTGCTAGCAGCATAATGCTGTTGTTTCTTTCCTCGATGGAGTTTCCACTTTGCCATCGAGCTCTCATTCTTTTGTGCAATACAAATAAAAATAATGTCACGTAATGTAACTGAATATTCCTAATACGTTACACCCAACACTGGACGTAATCTGTGTAAACGGCCGACGTCATGTCCATGCTGCGGCGTCACCCTCAGGTCCCCTCAAGTTCACTCTGAGTCCTTATATGTATGCTATGATTTTGCATCCTCGTGCTGAGACAATGATTGTTATTCCCAAAATAGGCAAAAGAAAGTAGCCGGAAAAGCACAAGAATACACTGCTAAACTGGAAAACGAGCGCAGAAAAAGGTGCGGTGTGAGCTCAAAGCGCTTTATTACGTATACTAGAGCTAATGAAGCTATGAATTATACAAAGAAGAAAAAGGCAAGAGATAGGGCGAAGGTCCAGCTTTCTCCCACAGTCCAAAGTGCTAAACCGATTGTGGGTAAAAGAAGATCTGTGAATGACGGTGAACTTTCACAATGAGGATCTAAGATTCAGGTCTGTCTTTCATTCAGGTAAGACACCATGTTTGTTTTACTTTAAGATCACTTTAGAATGCTCACAATTATGAGCAAGGGTAAAAAAGAAAAAATATGTTATTTTGCATATATAACAGATTTTTATGATATTTCACTGTAATATTATTTGAAACAATGAGCTGAAGGTTTTAAGCCACAGGTTTCGTTCCATTCTTGCAGCAGCGAATCCTCTGACATGTGAGCATGAACGTCATGTCAGCGCTATCCTCAGTAACTTGTCTCCGATTTAGCCCAGATGATTTCGTGTGAATCGATCCTCGGTAATACTACTTGGCCAGTAACCTAAAAACTACCCGGTTCTCATTTTTAAGTTACATTACAAACTGTTCACACATGGGCAATGAAAAGCATTTAATATGACAAAACTGCATAAAATACGTTCAATGTTAATTTTTAAAACTTTTTATAAACGTATATCTGACATAACTGTACAGATTAAGTATTTATGATACAGAGAAAATCAGTTTGTGCTTTATTATAACAAAAATGTTGAAATTATTCTTTACTTCTGGATTCATTAAAGTTATTAGAAAGATAAACAAATGAATGTGACCAAGTTGTAAATGAAAATGGAAAGTTTTAAACCCTGTATCTTGCAGAGTGCACACTCCCATAGGAGATCTAATGAGGCACACTGGCACACTGGTCCAATTTTATGTTTCTTGTTTCTAATTTCTAGTTTTTGCCCCTGGAAAAAGAAAAGTAAATCTTCCTAAACAACCCTCTGTAGACTCCAGCTTACTCCAAAGAATATGAAATAGAAGGAGAAATGGCCATTATGTCACATGGGATGAGTCGGCACTGTGAGAATTAGATGTGGCTGATTTACACGGGATTAAATTCCTTCAGTTATTCCAAAACCCGGGACGTCCTCATGAGAGGTAAGTCTTGAGGGAGACACTCTGGTGTTCTGACAAATATGAACTGAAATGGAGGCTTTGAAGTGGAGCCCTGCAGGCCTCATTTACTACTGACTGTGCATTTCCAGAAACAGAAAAGTGAGCTTGAAGACTGCCAGAAAGTCCTCCGAGACTTAAAGATGGACACGTGTCTTCTTGTGTTTGAAGTGTACCTCCTGCTTGCCCCGAGGACAGCTTCCTCTGCCTCATGTAAGTGTGCAGAAAATATTTCTACTCCACTCCTCTCCAGTGTGGGGCTATTATTAGCATTTTGAAATGAAAGAAATTAATTTTTGTCTTTGTTGCAGTTCAAGAAATAAATGTGGTCATTAAAAGATCCTTTTCCATTTCACAGTTTCGATTAGGTTGCCTGCCGAGGAAAACACAAGGTAATGTGCCCCCAATGTTTCTGCTCATACATCTAAGGGAAGGTTGGAGTTTTAAAAACAAACCTGGAGGCAAAACTTAATGGTGAAACTTCAGTGACCTCATTCCTGCCCCTTGTCCTTGAAGACAAACTGTTGTAATTTTTTGCCTCGATTTTTGTCTTCGGCCAGCAGCAGGTCAACTCCCCCCCCAACTTCATGGCAGATAGCCTCTAAAATTAATAACTTGGCCTTGGCTGTAGCACGTTTACAAGGTGCGACTGAAGAGTTAAGAGGATACAACATATCTGATTCCACTGGCCATTAGATAGTATTTGAACACACTTGAGCATTAACCTTGTATTTGTTTCTAAGTCAGTTCTGGCTGTGTTGAAGAATAAAGGTGGTTATACCAAATATTCATTTCCAAGCCGTATTTGCTGTATATACTGTACACAAGTCAGTCCAGAACTTAACTTTGTGTTCTCAACCTTGTCTTTAGAAATGTGTCTACAGGAGGGATGGTTGTTAAGGCAGGAAGACTAAACCAAAGTCTTCAATTTCTGAAATGAGATTTTTTTCAGATCAGTTTGATGTGCAATGATTAAAATGTGCTTTTCCTCCATCTTGTTGTTATGTGGTTTGGCTGGTTGTGGACGCTTTTGGAGATAAGTTTGTTCTGACTTGGTAAATAACATTTAGAGTCTGAGTCGGGATATTTTGGAAACTCTTTTGTGCTCTGAAATACGACACGTTTGAAGTGACCTAATCCGAAGTCCAAGTCTACTTTTGTTGACTTCAGATGTCTGGAACCTGGGAATCAGGTTATGCACAGTGTGTTTGTAAATTTCTAGTCGTGGTGGTAATGTGCAGTCTGTGACTGTTGGAAACTTGACTTCAGGGTATTTGCAGCTCATAGTTCTTGCTGTGGCAGGTCTGGAACATTTCTATGTGTATAAATAAGTTTAAAAATACAACTGTCTCCACAGGCAAACACACAGTGGAGCAATATTTCATGTTTTGGAGGCAGATTGTTCAGGGAGATCGAAGAGAGGAGTGTGACCTCAGCTGGGATAAATGGAGGTTGACCGAAACCTTCTGTCTGCGTTGCTGATGCTTATCGGTGTGTGCAAGAAACAATTTATAATAACAAAATAGACCTGATTGTTTCCTGCCCTTGTTCGGAAAGTAAGAGGATTTTCCAAATTTAAAGGAGCAGCGTGAGTCAGAAGGTGAAGAGTGGAGGCGAGAGGAAGAAGGAAATGAAAGGACTCTAACATGAGATAACAATCATAATGAGCTGTGAGACTTTTGGGAGAAAGATAAAGACATGGTCTAACTATTACAAACCAGGATAATGTGATGCTCCGCTCTGTACGGATGGAAGAAAACGGATGTCAGGAAAGATGACATTATTTGCTGGATTGAAGCGATGCCTCTTTAATGATGAGTTCAGATTAGATTAAACTGACTGGCAGCTGGTATTATTGTCCTTTTATTAAAACTCATTCATCAGCTGATGGTGTCACTGAACTGATACCACACCATAGAATGTGTACAGCGGGGAAATAATTATTTGTCAGTTTGCTCACTTAGAAAGAAAGAACGGTCTCTAATTTGTTTTTACTTTAGGTTCATGTCAATGTAGAGAAACAGAATATAAACAAAAAATACAGAAGAAATCGATATAATCGCAAATAGAAAGTGACCGTCAATTGCCCTCTGTCTTGGAACTCTGCCTCACGAGGTGAGCACGATGATGAGAAAATCCCAAACTAGAACACAGGAGAAGCTTATTAATGATGTGAAGGCCGACTACAGTCACCAAGAACACTTGGTAACAAATTACGCAGAAATTGGTTGAAATCTTGGACGCCTACATGGATAGGCCTGTCTTATGTTTGCCAATGAACATGGTTAAGAGAAGGCTTGAGAAAAAGTGCTGTGGTCAGAGACCAAAATCAAGCTCCTTGACATCCGCTCGATCCATCATGTTTGGAGGAAGACAAACGCGTTTGCCAGCAAGGGTTTCTCAAAGTACTAAGTCATGTTTTGCTTGGAGATCAAGTACTTATTTTACTCAGTGACATTATATATCAACAACAATATATTAATAACTAATGTGATTTTTATCATATTTTGGTTAATATTCTGTCTCCTTTAAAACGAATCTACCATAAAAATTAAAGATGGTTCTTTTGTTTGTAAGTTAAATAAGATTTCATTTCCTGTAACACCTTTCAAGATGAACATCACAAAATCCTTCACAACAAAGTTTTTTATATATATCATAAGTCCTGTGAGAGTGGTAGTTGAAGCTGGGGAAGGTCTTTGGTTAAAGAGACTCAGAGCATTGAGTGCCACATTTTTAATGGTCTTTAGCAGCTTTTTTTTTTTTTTTTTTTTTTGGCTCTTTTGCCATCAGAATTGTTGTCTAAAGGCAAAGAAAGATGCCCAACGGATTTACTTTACCAAATTGACCATCCCAGCCTTGCCGTAATGGTCCATTTGATTCACCTTTTATTGTTTATTTTATTTTCACTTATTGGAACATTCCAATTAAATCACTGACGGAGAGTGACGGTGTTAATTCTGCTATGAAAGCACACTTTAAGATGCGATTTGATACTGGTAAGTTAAACAGATGTTAATGCAAGTTAGTGTGAGTGGATAGGGAAAGGGTGTAGCTGATTCTTATCTGGTGTGAGGTTAATACAGCCACGGAGTGAAGTTGGGGTCGCGGTGGAGCTGTCCGTCCACGTACAGCTGGTCCACAGCGATGACAGCGCGGGAGCCCTTCTGGATGAAGCCGCGTCGGATTGGGAAGAGGACCCTGCGTCGTTCCAAGATCTCTTTGGGGAACTGGTTGTTCACGCTGAAGTCCGTTCCTTTTAATTCCCTGCCGCGGCTTTTCACATGTTGCTTTTGTTTGAAGTGGCCGAATTTGGCCACGATAGGACGTGGTCTCCCGGCCGTAGCCCGAATGGGGCCGAGGCGATGTACCCGATCGAAGACGATGTTCTTCACAGTGTCCTCCGGCAGCTTCAGGTGGGTTTTGATGAAGCTTTTTACCATGGTCTCCGCGTCCTCTCCAGCGGCTTCTGGAATACCAGAAAATACCAGATTATCACGCATGCTACGAGCTTGTAGATCGATAACTGTTTCTTTTTTTTTTTTTTCTCTATTGAGCTGGGTAACATTTTCTGTGAGACATTTCACCGACTCCCTTAGCGTGGCATTTTCAGCAGCAAGCGTTTCCACCTGCTGCTGGCTGTACTCCAGGGATTCTCGCAAGCATTTAAATTCTCGGTGAAGAATCTCCACCAAGGACAGCCTTGCGTCGAAACTGGACAATCGCTTGTCGATTGACTCCAGTATGTCAGCAATATCTTTGCCGGCTGGCGATGTTGAGCCGGGGGAATCTGCCGGGCGTTGTCTTTTCGACGACGGCGTCTCAGGTTTGGCCGGGGAAGCTGCACACTGGGTCTTCTTCATCACGAGATCCTGAAAGCACTGATCAATATAATCTTGGAGAGCCTCTAAACTCTCCTCGTTGTTCTCCAGGGTGTTAGAGATTATTTAGACAAATAGTGTTAGTTATAAGACAATTGATAAGTGTATTTGGTAATACTGAAGCTTAAATGAATTTGTTCAAATCTAAACTACCATTTGCTTTAATTTTCCGCCAAAATCTCCGGCGTCTGACGTCAGTTACAACATGAGTCGCTTACCTTGTCCGTCACTTCCGTCACTTACCTCTCCTTCCTCCCTCTTTAGCAGCTTTTAAAATGAAGATTTAATGAGTAGAGTTCAGGGTAGCTAAAGCCACAAATCAAAGGGGTGAGATCAAAAGAAACTTCAACTTCGAGCTTTTCTCTGAACTGATCGTCAGAGCTCAAGTTTTAACTGGAATTTAGTGTGAATTTAACCAATCAGTTTGAAAAATCAGAAAAAAGCAAATGAATGTGTTTCCATGCACCACTGTTGATCATGTTAATGTCAGTCCACATTAATGGTGGTAAACAGTTCGCGCAAACAAGAAGGTAAGCCTGCAGAGCAGTTTGTAAAAGAAAACGTCAATGAAAAATATTCCCTGATTATCTGTTCTTCATGAAATAGGTGAAAGAAAAGGATCATTTCAAAGCATGGACTGGAGTTTTTTTTTCATTGTATATACAAAAAATAGTTTTTTGACAATTTGTTGCCATTTTTAAGCCTTTAGTGAGTAGACAGTTTAGACAGAAAAGGAAAATGTGGGAGGAGTAATTGTCTTTTTGTTCATTTATATATTTTTTGCCATTTTTAATTGCCTAAGTTGAGAATATACTCTTTCCTCCTTAGTGCCCTAAATGACTGAGAATATGTTTAACAGAACTCAATAGCGATGTTACATTTTTTTCAAAGTCCTTTGCCACACCGGTACTTTGAAACAGCCGGTACCCGTAAAAAGTGCTCTGTCTCTATGAAACTCAGTTTAACTCAACAAAAAACTTTCAACTTTTTTAGTCCCAAGATATTTCATGTTCACATTGTTAGTCAGTGGGCTAGAGGCATGATTGTCCTTGTGTGGGGTAAAAGTCAGTTATTACAATTTATCTTTAAGGATGCCATAAACATCTGACCCTTGTTTTATGCACCTGTGAAAAATGTTAGATGGATGGCCAGAACTCCATCCCTGTAAATAAAAACATTCTCAGAGCTACCTCATCCTTTCTACCACTCAGCCGCCAGTTCATACTTTGACAGGCCGAGACCTGCTGAAGCTTTTTATTTGACAGCAATCATCAGCAGAACAGGGGCCCCTCAGCGGTTGGGGGCAGTTTGGAGGTCTGACAGTTATCTCCATCAAAATGAGACCCTTGGGCGAGTTGCTGTAGAAACGTGAAGCTGCTGTGCCATCCCGCCATGCTGCGGTGAGGCCATTATCTGCTGCTAAGGTGGACTCTGCAGACGGCGGGCATATGCTCACAGGCAGTCTGTTTATTTCTGTTTCTCACTCTGTGCCAGTTTATCTCCTAAAGTTCACTTTATATTTTTCTCCTTCGAAACACTTTTTTAGGCTTCCTTAGGCTCTGTTTCTTATTTCAGAAGCTGACTGAACATCATCATAGCTCTGACCTGTTTCCGTCTTCGTACCCTTCTTTTGTTAATCACCACATTGATTCTGACTTTTAAAATCACTGACTGAACTTCTTAAACAAAACAGACAGATCCTTTATTTTCACAGTCGCTGACAGTTTAGGACCAATTCTTGCAATTTGTGCCTGTAATTGAGGAAAAAAACTCTCCTAAATATACCAACATGATGGCTATATTTTGAAATTCCTCTTGGTCTTCAGTTCTTAAAGGTATCATGTAACACGATTATGCTGGTTAAAATCCCATCTTTATAATTCAAATGTCCTTGAAAACAGACTGTAGAAAAGTTGGATGTACTTTATGGAGCAGAAAAGTGAAGTATACTTTAAAGTACCTACAGCTGTACTCAAGCTGCCACTTGAGTTTCTAAAGTTAGTCTGTCCTCATAGACTTCGATGTTAGCGTTCAAATTCACAGCAGAAGTAAACTTTTTTATAGGCTGCTACAAAAACTATTTTGGTCTAATTCCCCCCTTCATAACAAGCACTCAAGGGTTGATTGTTTTATAGCAATTATATCAAGTAATATAAAATCTTGATTAGGATCATGGCCTCTTTGATTGACAGGTGGATGGGTCACACAGGTGGTTATAGCTGTTAGCTGTAGCTGCTAGGCTTCACCTCAGCTAATTTGAGTCACTGAAATGGACTGTTGGTTTATTTTAGAGCAAATTTTAATGCGATATTCTGTCAAATAAAATGGCTTGCTGTACACCATGAATGTTTTAAGATCGGGTGTAACGATCTAATTAAATATAAATTGTTTGCTCCCCTTGATATTAACCTAATATGAACACTACAGCCAGCTCTGTACCAGTATAGTTGTGAGACTTACTGTATACTGTACTGAGTTGTTTTTTTGCATAGGCTCTTTTCGGCTACTGCAACAACAACAACAACAACACCCCCCCCCCTCCCCCCCCCCCCCCAAAAAAAAAACAAAAAAAAAACAAAAAAAAAAAACAACCTCTTATTTGGGTCTCTGGTTACCTGGAAGATATATAATCAGACATTTTGAAAATGCATGTTAGCAATCAAGACTACACTAGGTGAATTTAAGATAAGATAAGATAAGATAAGATAAAACTTTATTAATCCCTCAGGTGGGTTCCTCTGGGAAATTCGGTTTCCAAAAAAGCACAGCACCGACAGAAGTTACAGAGTTACAGAATATTATGTATATATACACACATATATAGATACAAATATACAAAGGGGATAAATAGAATAAATAGGAATAAAATAAAAATACAAGTGAATTGCACATTTCAAGTATTGAGTCTATTGCACCATTGACTATTAACGAAAAGTATTGCACAAAAGGTAATTGCACGGTGAAGTGAAGAGGCACTACAGCTTAGTTGTTCCCCCCTCCTTTGTCCTCCTGTTTCCCCTAACTCTCCCCTCCAGAGAGGAGTTAAACAGTCTGATGGCGTGTGGGACAAAGGAGTTTTTAAGTCTGTTAGTTCTTGTCTTTGGGAGAAGCAACCTGTCACTGAACAGACTCTTCTGGTTGTTTATGGCCGTGTGCAGAGGATGCCCAGCATTGTCCATAATGTCCAGCAGTTTCTTTAGTGTCCTTTTCTCTGCCACTGTCACCAGAGTGTTCAGCTTCATGCCGACCACAGAGCTAGCCTTCCTGATCAGTTTCTCCAGCCTGGATGAGTCCTTCTTTGCTGTGCTGCTCCCCCAGCACACCACAGCATAGAAAAGTACTCCAGCAACCACTGACTGGTAAAACATCCTCAGGAGCTTCCTGCAAATGTTAAAAGACCTCAGCCTCCTGAGGAAGTACAGTCGGCTTTGGGCTTTTTTATACAGGTGCTCTGTGTTGCATGACCAGTCCAGTTTGTTGTCCACCCACAGCCTGAGGTACAGTGGACCTGCTCTGGACCTCCCAAAATCCACAACCAGTTCCTTAGTCTTTGAGGTGTTGAGTTGCAGGTGGTTTGTGTGACTCCATGCAACAAAGTTCCTCACCAGACTTCTGTACTCCTCTTCCTGATCATCCCAGATACACCCCATGATGGCCGTGTCATCTGCAAACTTCTGAATATGGCATAATTCAGAGTTGTAGCAGAAGTCAGAGGTGTACAGGGTGAAGAGAAGAGGGGACAGCACAGTTCCCTGTGGTGCTCCTGTGCTGTTGACCACAGTGTCAGACGTGATGTCCTTCAGCCTGACGTACTGTGGTCTGTCGGTGAGGTAGTCGGAGATCCAAGCCACCAGGCAGGGGTCCACCTCCATCCTGTTCAGTTTCTCCTGAAGCAGCCAGGGCCGGATGGTATTAAAGGCACTGGAAAAGTCAAGAAACAGGATCCTGACCGTGCCTTTTCCCCCATCCAGGTGTGAGTGGGCTCTATGGAGGAGGTACAGGATGGCATCCTCCACTCCGACACCCACCTTGTAGGCGAACTGTAGTGGGTCCTGGGCATGTTGTACCTGTGGTCGGAGGAGGTTGAGGAAGAGCCGCTCTAGAGTCTTCATAAGATGTGACGTCAGTGCCACCGATCGGAAGTCATTCAGCTCATTGGGCCGGTTCCTTTTGGGGACCGGGACGATGCAGGATGTCTTCCATAGAAGACTCCCCTTTTCAATTTATCAAAATATTTCAAGAGCACATCGACTCCAAAGGGGTCAAAGTTCATGGTTCGGACAAATCATTGCTGACCAAAAAGAGCACGATAATGACTTCCAGTATTTGTAGGAACCACAAACTGCTCTCTATGAATGGCTCAAAAAACTAAATGAAGAGTGGTCTAGTCAAAGTCCAATCTTAAATTCATCACTGACCTTAATTATGCTTGAAAACCCTCCAATGTTTCTGAGTTAAAATAATTCTATATCCACGGTGATGTCAAAGACTTATAGCCAGTTTTTACAAATGATTGCTTCTAAGGGTGACACCACTAGTTATTAGGTTTAGGTTTACTTTATCCACTAGGCCCAGGTATGTTTGGATAGTGTTTTTCCTTTGATAAACACACCAGAAGGGGACTTTCATGGCACTGTGCGTCAAGGAAAGAATTTCCTTATTGCTTACTTGATTTATGACTTGAGTAAACTGTCTCTCTAATGAGTCTGTGGTCTTTAACACAGGTCGAGTCTTGTGGAATATAACACGCTAATTTCGCAAATTATGGTCCCAGTTGGCATCTGCAGTGGTGATAGTGCAGGGTATGCTTTTGAAGAGATGTAACTTCTGATTGATAATCATACAAGTGGCAGTTCTGGATCACCACAACTGCCTTTTTAAGCTTTCTCAAGTGTTCATGTTTTCCCTCCAAATACATAGGTTTGGATGCAGGTTTTGTCCGCACATGTCAACATAAGAAGCACGGAAACAATGTATCACAGGCTTAAAAATAATTTAATATACCAGACACTTGCCCAGATAAACCTGTTGAAATATTATATTTCCAACATGGGAGCAGCCCTGATATTGTTGAGTTGAAGCACTGTCATTTCCTCTATGTGTTAATGCAGCAGTCCTCAGGCTGAGGAGCCATTTTACAAATACATTTATCATACACCACTCAGCACCGCCTGTTCTTTAGCACACAATTCTCTCTGACAGCAGCAAGAAGCAGTGACCACGCTGCATACCAACGTTTCATAAAAAAAATTCCCCATTGGAGGTTCAACAATTTGACATCATGGGATCAATTCTGCTGAGACCTGACCTCAAAACTCTCCGTCTCCTCTCCAAGCAGCGGCTCTATGAAATGAATCTTTGAGAAGGCGTTGGCCCTCCTGATAGCTCGACTAATGAAGTGAACTGACCCGTGCCTCCCTCTGCTCTGTGTCGCCTGTTTATTGCCTCGCTCCGCTCTGCTCCTGTGTGGCTGTTTATCATCGAGCGTGAAGTGTGGACTGTAGGGCATGAGGATGACTCACGGTACTCCTCAGCTTAAAGGAACCTTTCACAGATATTCACTGGAGGAGTGGAGCTTTTCAAGTTAGGCCAATAACTATTATTCATTTAACAAAATATTCACCTATACAAGAGACATGACTACCCGTGTATGTACCTTTATATGAACATAAATGTGCCTTTTAAAAGAGCCACATGATGGTGATCCATAAAAAACACTTAGAAGTTATATAAATAGGTTAAAACATGAAATAGGGTTTAAGCTAACTCCTGATCAAAAACGTACTTCAAAATAGTATTCAAATCTCCCTCTTTGTAGCCAGTCTGGTTATCTTTGGTTGTTGCTGAATTATTCCGTGTAACAACAGAATTACACCTCTGTAATCTGGCTTTGTAAAATGTTTTTAGACACCAGCTGTAATTGTTAAGCCAGCTAATTAATGTAAAAAGCCTGAAAAGTAGATTTGATGCTGGGACTGTGTAATGTCCTGTTGCATGACCCAGTTTCAGCCAGGTTTTAGCTGTCACATCAACAGGCTTATTTGACTCTAGAATACTTTGATACACACTGGAGGTCATAGTTGACACAAAGGTCTTATGGCTGCAAAACAAGCCTAAAGCATCACCCCTCCAACTCTGTGCTTGACAATTGGTATGAGGTGTTTGTGCCTATGTGCTGTGTTTGGGTTTCAACAAACTTTGTACTGTGGCCTAACATTTCCACTGTGGTCTTGATGTAACTTTGCCTAAAGTACGCCATTCTGCCATATCCTTTTTTTTTTTTCAAAAGAAAAGACTCCAGGCAATCCTTGAAAATGAAGTTTACTTGTACAGTCTTTTTCAAATTGTGGTTTCATGAACATTAACATTTAACATGCTAGTTGAGGCCGGGAGCTATTTTTTTTCTCCTTTTTTTCTATGAGCATTGGATGGTCTGACATTGGGGTGAAGTTCATGTGAATGTTTCAGACAGTCAAAAAGCCAAAACCTCAGCTTTTATAGAGGTTCTCATAGATATTGAGGATTTTTTTTAATGACTTTTTAACATTTTCACAAATTGAAAAAATGTGCTAACATACTGAGGTGTTTGGTAGTACTTCTCTGGTAAGGAACAAACAAACAAACAAACAAAATCCCTTCATATTCTCATAAAAAGCAGATAGACTGCAGATAAACTTGAATAAATTCATAACTGTTTGGCCACAGATTGAAAATAAAGTGAAAACAGCAGAGAGCAGCTGGTAAACACAATGTTCTTCTGTTGTTTGGCTGTCATTCTCACTTTAACAATCAAATCCACAGCAACCCGAGAGAAAACTCACAGCACAAATACATCTGCAACAGAAGACAGTTTTCTTTCATTTCTACTTCTTTATGGGTTTTATTTTTTCAATACACAAAACTGATAATTTCTTTTCAAAAGCACTGAAATGATGACATTTCACAGGATGATTCAAAATGAAACCTCTGCACATTTCTCACTTTGAGTTTATTTTTTAAAAACTTTGTGCATCTGATCTGAAACTCAAATCCAAGATAAAAAAAATTGTCAGGATGTAAATTCAGGCTGTAATTGGATGTGCAGTCAGCAAATCTACAGCAAATGTGTGATGTTACGTTTACTTTCTCCTGAAGGGCAGTAGCTGGTGAATGTAAATTACAATGAGGAATTATAAGAGTAACCGGACAAATGGTTCATGGCATTTTATAAATAATATTGAATTGAATTGAATGTACCAGTTGCATCAATATAAAACATCTCCATGATGTAAAGCTATCATGGCAAAAACAGTAAGTAAATGAGAATATTGGGATAGAAACTGCATCAGATAATTATTTGTGTTGACTGGTCTCACAACTTATTTGAATTCCTAATATGATGAAGTAAAATCATTACCTGGATGTTTAATTAATGATGCTAAGCTGAAGGGTAAAACCAATTCTTTAACTAAAACAAAACCTAATAAAACAACTGCCAGTGTGACATTACAATTACATTAACTGCCGGCTGTAATCGGTGACTCATTTTAATTAAAGATGAAACAGCAGCCAACGGCAGGACACTCATGGCTGTGTTAGTTTCTGAGTGTTTGTGGTGCTAAAATGTGGAAATACAAAGAGACAAATAGGAAAATACCAAAGACAGAGCTGAGGGCAAGGTGACCGCTGACACGAAGGGAGTGTTGTGGTGACGTTACCTGAGGGGGAGCACGAGGAGACAGAAACACGGGTTAAAAATGAACAAATGGAAGTACAAAACACTGATTTTGGCCTTTAGAAGTGATGGATGTAAAGGGCAAGTACACCTTTAAACAGAGCAGGAAATGTCCTTCCCTTCATGTTACATTACAGATGCTACAGGACTACATTATATACATTATGAAAAGGCTTTTGGCTGCTTGATGGAGAACCGGAGGTTCATGTTCTCGTCCACATGATCTGAAATGACCTTTCCTTTAGCATTTACTTGTCACCACCTCCTTTGTCTTCTTTGCTTTACCAACGGACAACGTAACTCAACCCTGCCTCTCAGGCCGCTAGTTACCCCACAACTCTTATGTCTAATAATGTTCACTCTTTCACCCTCTCCACCATCAGCTTTCTTTGGCCACCTTGGGTTCTTTAGATCCTATAAAATATTCTCAGTAGTTTTGGCAATCAGTGGATAGATAAACCAAAGACCAAAAATAAACCTTAAAACTGTTTACCCAAAAAGTAACATTCTAGTTCAAGAGAAATCTGAACTGAGAAAATAGAGATAATACAAACTAGCAAAAAACAAAAATGGAGTTTCTTAACGCCGTTCAGACCAGACGTGTTGTATGAAAGACTCTGGCTTATCTCCAGTGACTCACAAACTATTTGCTGTGTGGTTGTGAAACTGCTGCTAGCCGTCAGAGAGATCACAAGGAGGAGTTTAGGCTCACCCTCTTCATGACTGATTTCATCCAGCAACTTCAAACCAGTACTTTTCTTGCTGTGACATTTATATTAGTTATTTTCAGGTTAGTTTTATTGCTATTACATTTCCAGTTATATTTCTGTTATTTTGGTGAGTCCTTATCGCTTGTGCATAGTTTCACATTGTTGTCTCATCACTTAGATTTAGTTCAGCTGTGCTTAGTTTCCCAGGTGTCTCCACTGACCTTGATTATCTTTCTACATAATTCTTGCGCGCACACACACACACAAACATATGTGTGTGAGTGTGCGCGCGCGTGTGTGTGTGTTGTCGTCGTCGTCGTCGTCTTTTCATTCAATAGTAAAGTTTTCAGCACAAGGCCAATTCAGTATACCCTAATGATTCATTTTTTCATATCTATTTTTTTGCTAGTTTGTATTTCCTCTAAGGAGCTTGGAAAGAAAAGTATCTGGACTTCTTCTAATGCCCAGCTGACCCATGTGATAAAAAGCCCACTGCTCAATACATAAATGAACCCATACAAGATGCATTTACAGTCTTAGTTGCTCATTTCAGGTGTTATTTTTTAGTGATAACGATAAAATTGTGGCTTAAGAATGAAAAGAAGAAAGGGGGGATGACTTATGGTGACTCGCTACCTTGTGACTATTTTAAAACACCTTATTTTAAAATATCTTAAATATTAGTACGCAACAGTGGAGGTTTTTTATGTATTACCTCATTTGTCAATATGGGAAAACATGCAAGTCTTTTTTATTATCTGAAATAAAAATGTATTTCAAACAATTTTTCCACACATTTCCAGACTGAATCGAATGATTTTATGATCTTGCCCTCATCCCTTTTATGTTTCTACTGTTTCTTTCTGTATTTCATTTTACCTAGCTCAGATATAGACACACACTATATTACTCTGGTGCATAGCATTATAAATCACCCACTGACACTTGGTCCATAAAACTCAACATGTTAACGTCTGCTACCATTGGTCAGAGCCAACATAAAACACTTTGAAGGATGTGCATGACACCTACACATGACTGCAGACTGCATTATGTCCTGTTAGCATGAGTGATGCTTATTCTTTGTCACTGACAGAACACCCTCTCATTTTGCCTGGGTTTCTAAAAAGTTTAAACACCAGCCAAACTGACCAAAACAATAGATAAAAACATTCCCTGTGTGTTGTCTTCAAGGAGTCACCTCACCGCTTGAGTGGATGGAATTTCCACTCCATTTGCCAGAAATCCCAAAATACACCTCTAGCTGTCCCTGAGAGTCAACTGAGCAGCCTCCAGATGTCCTGAATATCAGCCTGAGTGTCCTTGACGTACCTCATTGTTAAGACCCTGTGCTCTCTTGCAGATTACAGTTGAATGAGGGGATTTGAAGTGTTATTCTCTCTCGGTGCCGACAGCTTTTTGTACCTGACTCAGGACGGTCGGAGTGGCGTACACTGGCAGAGAGAGTAAAACAGGTAAAACTCCCTTTCTTCCAGCCTGGGAAATTTCACTTCAGGTTCAATTCAATTGGTTACTTTTTAGAGACTTGTCAGACTTAACATTTATCACTATACTGGATATTATTTAGGTTTGATTGATAGCAAAACTTGAAACTGTATAGAAGCTGTATAAAAGCCTTTATAGAAAGTTGTGCCTTCCTGCTGAAAACAAACCCATTTCAAAGAGTTCATCATTTCCTTTTAAAGGGAAACGCTCTCTGATTCCAGTTTGCATGTTGCACTTTTCATGTTTCATTACCACTTGGCATGTAGTTTCAGAGTGTTTGCAGACAATTTAGCTTATTCCATGCAAACTTATAGTAACCAACTTACTACACTATGTTGCCAAGCAGTAGTTATTTACCTATCCAATTAATTGAATTCAATCACTTTCATAAAACATGCATGAGCGAGTTTATTGTGGAAGAACTAGACAGGCCTGCACTGAAGATACCCTTTGGAGTGTCTGACCTCACAATTGCACTTCTGCTCAAAAATTCCCATAAAGATGCTCCTCAACCTTGTGGAAAGACTTCCAATCAGATGTAAATCAATTTAATTCAATTCAATTTTATTTATACAGCACCAAATCCCAACAACAGTTGTCTCAAGGTGCTTCATATTGTAAAGATCCTACAGTAATACAAGACAAACAAAAGCCCAGCAAATATATGACCTGCTGTGCGAAAGCGCTTTAGCGACAATTGGAAGGAAAAACACCCTTTTAACAGGAAGAAACCTAAAGCAGAACCAGGCTCAGGGAGGTGCAGCCATCCACCGCAACCAGTTGGGGACAAGTAGATGAAGAGAGGACAAAACGATATGTTTTGGTTTTGTAGGACCCACATTTGTTCATAAAACAGCTCATGCTTTAGCCATTCAACTGTATTTCTTTTCCAAATTTAAGCAAACTTTGGAATAAAAACTGTCAAGCACTGAAACGTAGAAATGCTTCAAAATCCAACAACGACCTCATGCAACCTAATGTGTGGATGTTTTTTTGGCTCTACTCCTGTGTTTAAGGCACATTTTGTATCTAGTATTTCACCACATCATACTTCATCGACTTTTGCCCTGAGATGTTTGTCCATACTTTCCTGACATTGTCTGATCGAGCAACTTTTTTCTGCTCTGTTTGTTAGTCAACTCTCCCAACATGGCTCCATTTGAGAAATAAACTCTGAAAACCACAGAGAATCACTCCACTTAATCGAAAAGCCACAGCAGCTGCTTGACCGCCTTGATAATCTCTCCAGCGCTGCGAGCAACCAAACCCCAGAATCTCCTCTGTTGCTGCCAAACTCCCGCTGACTCTCAGCTCAGAAATGTGTCGCTTTTTTGCTTGGGGACAGCTGCTTACAGAGGATTTATTGTCAGTCCATACAATCATTCAGATGGGAGCATAAACCCGAAGCCCACAATAAAATATCCATATCCCAGTTGTTCATAATCTGTTTTTTCAATCTTTTTTTATGCTTTTTAAAATAGATTTTCTTTTTCATTCAAATGCATTTTTTCACCTTCTGTAAAACAATGTTTTTGAAAGACACTCTACAGTAGTGGCTAAAATACACTGGGATTTTTCTGGAGGTACCCATAAACCCATCTGTCCATTTTCTTATCCAGTTCAGACTTTGAGGCTGGATACACCCCGGACAGGCTTCCAGTCCAACACAGGTACCCATATGTTATTCTTGCAATATCTAACAGCATAAAAATAATGAACTTGTGAAATTATGAGCTAATATTTTAACATCCTTTGTCAGCCACTTAGATGTAGGGTGAAGGTTTTAGCCATGTGTTAAACAAGCATAGCTTCATAAAATAGAAGATGTTACCCTTTAGCTGAACTCTTACAAGTATTTTGGTCTAACAGCTCTTTGGTTACAAGAGAGTATCATGTAAAGAAACAGAGAAGCTACTGTTCGTCATTACTTCTTTCTTAAGTGCATGTGTTTGGATTACTTGCTTGACCAACTTCTCCAAACATCCCTGAGGGAGTAAATCTTGACTTTCTTCAGAAGAGTATTCAATGAGAAACAGATGCACCAAGGCCATTTGTTTGGAAGTGTTAAAATGATCGAACCCTTAGTCCTTCTGACTTTTTTTTTTTACCCTAAGGGGAAAAAAAGGCCACCTTCCTAAAGCTGCTGTAAAAATATTTTTTAGTAATATTTTTTTCCACTTTAAATGACTTGATCTTTTAAAACTATTTAAGCCTGAAAATACATATCAAAAATTATTCATAATAATTTTTTATTTTAACCCCGTGAAGGCCATTATGTTTAGATAGAACTACCAACAACTACTTTTCAAGGAGTGTTTGATTTTAATTTTTATTATGCCTTTAAACGAGTCAATGAGTGGTACACAATCTGATTTTCTTTCAATTTTACTTTTTCAACAGTATCAGATTTTATTTTATTTTATTTTACATAAACTCAAAAATAATGCAACTTTTATGATGTAGTAATATTTTTTCCCATTTTAAATGACACAGTCTGGTAAAACTTCCTAATCCCAAAATATACATGTCTAATTTTAATTATAGTTTCTGGATTTTAACCCTTTAAAGAAGAGGGACTCCAGCTGAGAGAGGCAGAGCAGAGGCTGCAAATGGACAGTTTGTGGTCTTTGTATGTAAATTCCACTTCATGGTGCTGCCAGCTGTTCTCTTTCTGTCCATACAAAAGTCCCGCTGCTCTTACATTTGCTGATGAGAGGGGCTTGCAGCAGATATAAATTGATTCATTTTTTGACTGTAAACACCGTCCAAAATGAGCATCCCTACATAAGCCTGCAGTTCTTCCGTGTCCACATAAACCACTGAATGTTTTCATGCAGGTTTGTCATGGCCACAGTTTGCTGTAGGGTTTCATCCATCATCAGCAGTGCATAGCTGTTGGCATGGTGTGTAGGTCTGGGGATCAAACCTATGGCTCCTGGGACGTAGCAGAGAGCTTGGCAATCTTTGTGGGAGACCAAGTTAGATTAAAATTTGTGGGGAAAAGGGTGCCAGTAACACTCGCTGGGTGAACAGGTGACTGCAGGGCCGCAGATTCTTTTCCATCCCATGTCATGTCCTGTGTGCTCTCTATCCTCTCCAGTCTACTCTACCGTCCTGTCAAAAATATTTGCAAATTGCACAGAAAATAATCGTTAAATAAATGGTGAATACTTGTTTTTGTTTTAATTAAGTGTTCAAATAAAAACCCTAAATTTGACACAAAGCTGGGTTTAATCAGACAGTGGCTGTGTTAGGACACCGCTGTATAAAGTGTTTAGCTCTACCTATGATTCATATATATCCATACAGCTACCATCCTTCATCTCATCTATCATGAACAGAACAATCAATGCAAAGATCAATACATATGAGAGTCCATGACTGATAGATGGAAATATAGTTTTTGTCTGTGGTTCTGTATATCATGGATGGATGAATCCATCCTTCCACCGTGGGCTGTATAGTTATGGATGTACATAGGTGAAGAAAGGTTATTGTATAAAAATATATGCATGTATATTAAAAAAACACAAAGAACCATGTTGTTTTATATCACTGTTGTTGTAGACTACAGCCAGCTTATTGCTATAACTAAGGTGCTATGCTCTAGGCAGCAAGAGGGTCATTAAAATAACTGTGTTTAGGACAATACAAAACAAAGAAACTTTCATTCTTTAATTTTGGTCTTACCAAAAAAGTAGAGTGTTTCAACATTTGAACATACAGATAGATTAGATACATTACATGAAATTGACGACATTACGACTTACATCTTGAATTACAGGAGCAACATTAAACCCCTTAAAACACTCGGTGACTCATTCTGAACTAAAGATAAACATTTTAAATGGTCTCACTTATAAAGACACCACAATGACAACTGTTTCCACTATAAGAGTCCAACAACAAAATGCTTTTAGTCTTTATTAATAACATGGATTGGGATGAGTGTTGAGAGGTTATAATGAGGCATTACATTCTGCAATTTAAGGGGACATTATGTTCATTAAAACCTACCATTTAGTTGGATTGGACTAGTAAAAAAAAAAAAAAAAAAAGGTAAAATAATGTCTTTAATATCTGCAAGTGCACATAATAGAAGTTCCATGAGCATTCATTCTATTTAAGAAACTCTTCACCAGAACATCAGTTTTCTGTTTTCATTCAAATAAGTGATGGAAAAATAATAACAACAATAATAATATGATATATGATGTATACATTAACAGAAAAACAATTGCAGTCTCAGAATGAATTTCTATGTTAACAGGTAAGACTCCACATCTGGTTAATAAAATTTCCTTTAAAATTCAGCCAAGCTGTTAATTTCCATGAATATCTTAATGCAGCAAGAAAACATAAATTTAGAAAATGTGGAGATGTGAATTGTTGTGGAAATACTTTGGGAACAGGTGTGCTTCTAAGGAAATCAAGGGAATCTTTGATTCAAAACACTGCAACAGCAAAATGAGGCATCTAAAAATTCACTGAGCCTTCAAAAGCACTTTGAAACCTTTGTGTTCAGATTGTACCTCAGGCTTTTGTTTTTCATATCACCTACTTTTCTCTCTTTAACCCAACAGTTCAACCTAAATCATTCATTTTCTGCCATGAGCTTTCAAACATCCATCAAGAGCTGATTGTCTTCCTTCAGAGCAGACTTTTTGCTTTGCTGAATTGTTAAAACTAGGGACAAGCCTGATTTTACAAACGTTCAGGCCTCCTCTCAGTGTTTTGAGTGTTTAAAAAAATCCATTTGATCTTACCTGTTTTCTCAGGATCAGAGTTGTCTTACTCAGTCATGCCTTTCTGAATAACCATGGAGAGAATTCTGATTTTCTCCTTCTCAGTCCAATAAAACTTTGGCAGAATGAAATTTTGTCATGTAAGTGTGAAGATTTATTGCTTAATATTCTCTTTGAAAACAGATTGGGTCTATACCTAGCAGTGAACCTCAGGGCTGAATGTGAGGCAGTGCAGAAATGGCAAAGTTTTAATTTTGCTCCTCCATATCAGCTGTACATGGGTGAATTTCATCCATCGTGATTCTAAAGCCAGGATTACACTTTCCATGCCCATTAGCGTCCAAGAGACGTAGAAATGTATGTTTTGCAGTGGCATGCGGGACAACTGATTAGTGCCATCAAACCTCTTGGTGGGTATTCTTGTTTCCTCTCACAGCCCAAGGACATGCTTGGTAGGTCCATTGAGCCATTAACTCTAAACTGACTATAGATGTGATGTAGATGGTGCTTAAATCACAGAATGTGATTGTATATTAATGTTTGGGTAAATATGGCTTGTAGTCTAAACATCTGAGTGCTTAGTAAGACTGCAAATGCACTAGAAAAATACCTGTCCATACCAAAAGCTATTATTTAGTTTTATACATTTTTTACTTTTCCCATATTCATAAATTATGACCATCCCTACCCCAAAGCTCCTTCAAAGTACTTTTCAGATCATCTAACAGCATCCTTTTGGCAAAGAGAAGGTTATGGGGAGCACTGTGAAACTGTCAATGTGCCAGTCATCCCTGCTTCATGCACTAATTGGCTGCCATCAATTTTTGTGAACGCAACACTATTTACATGGTGGAGGAGAGAAATCATACACTGTTATGATCAGGCTTTTTTGCCCCTCCAGGTTTCACCATTTGGCTGACTAAGTCTTTTGACACCATCTAACAAATTGCTGTTCTTGCAAGTCCAGTGCAGGTTTACCTTGGCTTAAATCACAACCCAACCATTGATGACAGGGGGGCAATAAAACCTGAAGCAGGACTTCATTAGAAACCCAGGGTTGTGAAGATATTCCTGTCGTCCATCTTATGAGACAGTAGTGCTGAAGTGCTCAAATTCAAGAGAGGTGTTTGTGATTGATGCAGTGATAAACAGGTTGAAAAAAAAGATGAATCCTTACCCTTACCAAACACAAAGAAGACAGAAAATGTGCGAGAGAGAGAGATGTTGACTTGGGTGGCCGAGGTTTTACAGCTGCTACTGCTGGCAAAAAAACCAGATTCTTCGTGACTGCTCTTTATGTCCCGAGAACATAGCTGCCGCCGCAAATATATAACAAGCTGCCACTCCTCAGGGTGACTTTGACTCACTCTACCAAGATAACAGACAGCAACAGCAATAAACAGTGGTTCCTGGACACAATATCACCACTTCAGGTGTTTTCTGAGGCTCTGCAGTGCAGTTTTATCAGCCTGGAAAGACAGGAAGGGAAACTGTTTAGCTTCTAACGTCCATTCAGTGACCGGAATAGTTGATATTACTTCATCTGCTGTTTAAACATGTACTTATAAGTGCAACTTCCCTAAATCACTATCAAATGTTTCCAAACTGAACTCGGCTGAACTAAACTTAATTCAGCTTCTGGTATCAATACGTAAAGCAGGAATAACACTGCATACCTGCTGTCTCAGTGTTGTGAAATAGATTGGTGTGTGTTCAATTTAATCCCTGTCCATGTATTATCTCTGGTGTAATGTAAACATGTGTTCAACAGACATAAAAGTAAGACTCTGGTACATTTACAAGACATAAGTGCCACAGGACAGGACAGTTTTTACATTCAGGAGTGCTGCTGCACTTAATTGTAATTCAGAGTGAGTGATATCGGGTCAGTTATAATCTCTTTCTAAATGAGTTCTGCTTAGTCCCAAGCACGGGCTCTACATAAAAGAAACCACTGCAATGTCACCCACTGGTTTTGAACGGAACTAGCAACATTTCAGTTAGACACTAAGTTATATCCATCATTTTGACTTATGAGACTCAGGGCCTTCTTGACGTGATGTTCTTCTGCTTCCCTGGCCTCCCTGTCTGTGAGGATGGTGTTCACTCTGTGTTGTAGCCTTGTAGCTATGTTGTAAGGCTGGGAAAACCTGCAGTCAGCTGAGACTGAAGAAGCCACTTGGATGAGTGATGAAACGTTTCTCCCTCTAAAACCGCTACATCCAGATGAACAGAATCAACCTTTGGGATTTACTTACCTGGATGATTGAGCATGCATCAGGACATAATGAGCCAATGGCACCAATTCTCCAGCTGGATCCCATAAAACCACTCAAGGGGAAATGATAATTCAGTAAGGATGTTGAAAATGAGTTAAAATTATAGCATCTGTGGTTTGATTGAAGTTTATCTTTGAGGAAAGGTTATTCTGTTTGTTTTGTGCCACTTTTTGTCTCCAGAGGAGAAAGTTTAGGTTGATACTGTAGTCAGTTTTTAATCACATTACTTTTAATTACATTAACTGACTGTCAGTCTACATGAAATTTGTCAGATGAAATTGTGTCAAATTATGAAATTATTAGATGGTAATATCTACGTAGTATTTGTCTACATTTATATACATACATACAGGGAGGATAGAGTACTTTGAGAATAGAATAGGATTGAATAGAATAGATCTTTGTTGTCACTGTTGCAGGAACAACGAAACACAGTTTGGCATCTCGCCGTTGGTAGCATGTAGATTTACATTCAGATTCTTACAACGTAAGTATCTACAAAGTAACATAGTTGTTTTTTTTATCTACACAAAAAAGATATGTACAAGTTATACACACACACACACACACACACACACACACACACACACACACACACACACAAAATATGATATTGCACATTGAGTGAGGGGTAGGGATGCTGGGTTGCTATTATAATAAATACAGTTATGTAGATGGAGGTAGGAGTGTTGGTTGCAGTATAGTATAATAAATACATTTTATAAATACAGTGTGAATGTCCATGAATGTAAACAGCACAGTTATCCTCCAATCAGGGTGGAGGTAGTTTGACAGCCTGTGAGTAGAAGCTTCTATTGAGTCTGTTTGTCTTTGACCTGATGGACCTGTAGTGTTTACCAGAGGGAAGGAGAAAAGTGAGTGCCCAGGGTGCGAGGGGTCCTTGATGATGATGCTGGCTTTCTGCTGAAATCTGCCAGTATAGATGTCTCTGAGGGAGTTAGTGAAGTGCCAATTGCCTGCTCTGCCGCATCCTCTTGTAATCCACAGTACAGCAGTTGAACTAGTGTTTAGCAGTAGGTCAGAAAGCTCTCGATGGTGGAGCGGTAGAAGTTAATTAGCGGACTCTGGGGTAAATGGTAAATGGTCTGTATTTATATAGCGCTTTACTAGTCCCTAAGGACCCCAAAGCGCTTTACATATCCAGTCATCCACCCATTCACACACACATTCACACACTGGTGATGGCAAGCTACATTGTAGCCACAGCCACCCTGGGGAGCACTGACAGAGGCGAGGCTGCCGGACACTGGTGCCACCGGGCCCTCTGACCACCACCAGTAGGCAACGGGTGAAGTGTCTTGCCCAAGGACACAACGACCGAGACTGTCCAAGCCGGGGCTCGAACCGGCAACCTTCCGATTACAAGGCGAACTCCCAACTCTTGAGCTACGATCGGTAGTTGAGCTTGCCGCAGCTTCCTGAGTAAGTACATCCTTTTTTGTGCTTTTCCTACTTGTTTTCCTACCAAATGTTTGTGGACCAGGTAAGGTCAGCCGAGATGTGAATCTCGAAGAACATGAAGCTCTTTACCCTTTCTACCTCCTTTCCATCAATGTAAAGGCTGGAGTGCTCAGATCGCATTGTTCTTCTGAAGTCGATTACCATCTCCTTGGTCTTGGCTGTGTTCAGATGCAGGTTGTTGTTGTCACACCATCGCTTCAGATGCTGAATCTCCTCTCTGTCGGCTGAATCATTGTCGTTGTTGATCAGTCCGATGATGGTGGTGTCATCAGCAAATTTTATAATGGTGTTACTGGTGTGAATTGGAGAACAGTCATGGGTGAGGAGTATAAGAGGGGACTGAGGACACACCCCTGTGGGACGCCTACGTTCAGAATGAGGGTGGAGGAGTTGTGAGTCCCATCCTGATGTTCTGGAGTCTGTTGGCCTCCTTGGGAAAGTCTCCACCAAAGCACCAGAGAAGAAAGTCAATCTGACAGATTCAGGAGGAAAAAGAGTTTTTGTCCTGTCTGGAGGAGCTTTGGGTAGACCCTGGACCTGCTGGCAATATTAAATGTCTTCAGTGGCCTGGTATGCCAAAGTGTATCTCTAAAGTAGATGCATTAGGTGTCTGCGAAGAGGGAGGTTTGGACTTTTCAACTTAGTGTACTGGCAATGCTATGCATTACATTGGCAGATGATGGATGGATGAAAACCCCCCATTGCCCGTTTTCTTGCAATACTCATTTCCAGGTTTTGGAATTTTGGAACTTTGGAAATTAGAAAAAAATAAAAACATCATCCCTGCAGCACTCCATTATCAAACAACTAGCCAGGCATTTTTATCCACCTGTGATAGTGATGCCAGCTCTATCCAGTTTACTAGTTAGCATTTACCTCACTCTCATTCTTAAAGTGATGTTGCTGTTAACCAGCTAGCCCTGACACCTTCTGTTATTGCCTTTAATATCATACACAGATATAACTTGGCAGCTTCACCAAGAAAGATCTCATCCTCACCTGTCATGGACAATACGTTTGCTGTGAAAAACAACCATGAATCCCAGGTGCAGTCCAATGCAGTGGATATTTTTCTGTTATTTCTACTCTAAAAATAAATACTTAATAAATGTAATATTTGCAGACTATAAAGTTAAAAACAACAAAATCTTATAGTTCTAAACCTGCTTGATGAAAATCAACAGCTACCAGTTAGATTGTCATAAAATGTTTTTAGTGTCTAAAAATATGTTAACTATTTAAAAAAATCTTTATCAAAAAACCCCCAGATTTTGCAGGAAGGTTTCTCCTGTCGTAGAAGTTGTTACTTCTGTCTCTTGGACTGTAAACTCAGAATTCCCAGCAAAGGTGCCATTGGACAGAATTGGATAAACAGGAGTCAGCAGCTGCAGCCAGCCCTCACAAGCAAATCTGTCCATTTCACTTCAGTCACCTCTTCCTCGATGAACAGAACAAAAAGGCAAGTGTGGGTGTATCCCTCTACAGGTGGCAAACTTTAAGCGACTGTTCGAAGGCACCCGCATCACTGAATCTTCTGCTCTGACAAAAATAGATCCACTGAAGCACAGAAAAGGCTAATAAGGTGTCAGCAGCACATCACGATGAGAAGACACATCAGTGAAGACTATCTCTCAATTACTGCTGGTATCTGTTCCAAGCCGTGTTTCAAAGTGAAAGGCATGATTTTGCAGGCAGCGCATTATGAAATCGTTGATGTAATCTTCCAAACGTGACTGCAGATTAACCAAAGAAAGGGATATTAACTCCAGAAGATTCAGTGTTCAAGTAACACCTGTTTCTTATAGTCACTTTGCATTAATTGTTGCCTCTTTGTGGTCGTTTTGGTTTTGTTTTTCATCGTTTTGTAATCACTATGACTTTGTGCCTATTTTGTGTGTTGGTCATCACTGTGATTCTTGTTAGGATTTGTGAGCTTCTTTGGCATCATGTCGTTTTGGATCAGTTTCCCTCTGTTATATTATATCTAATTTGAGCACCCATCCATCTATCTTCTTTAGCTTATCTGGGGTCGGGTCGCGGGGGCAGCAGCCAAAACAATTTTGAACATTTTAGACTTATTTTTGGTTGATTTTTTTTTTGTCTTCTTCTGGTTATGCTACAGTTTTTTGTGGCTGTGTTTAAATTTGGTTGCTTTTTGTGCTTTTGTTGGTTATTTTTGTAATTTATAGTTTTTTTGTGTGGCAATTTTATGTCATTGTAGCTGCTATATATAGTTTTTGTAATAATTCTGCAATGCATTGCAGTCATTTTATGGCCAATTTGTGAAGCTTTTGGTTGTCATGTCCACTATTATTTAATGGATTTTTGGGGTTATTTTGTTATTTTCTCCCGTTGTGGGCATTTTGCACCTCATTTAACTTGTTTTATATCTTTTTCTGGTCAATTTATTTCTCTTTGTCATCAATTTCAGTCACATTTTCATCATTTTGCGGCCAGTTTGCACCACTAGATGAACTGATTGCATATTTTGGGTGATAATAATTTTTTTGGCAGATGTTTTTTTTTGTTTACACCTTGAGTGTATGTATGTCTTCTAATCATATTTAGATTTTTTAAAATTAATTATGCTATCTGTTGGCTGATTGGAATAATAATGGGTTTACATATTATTTTATATAACCTTATTTCCATTTTACTCCTTGTTTTGGCCATTTTGTGTTTTATTTTGATCAAGTGTTTCTTGTTGGGACATACTGTATTGAATTCCCATCTTTTGGATGCCTATGTGGCTACATTTTGTCAGTTTTCTTTTTTCAATTTGTCTCTCAGTGGTTTCGGGGGGTTATTCTGTATCATTGTGGGCATTTTGCACCTCATTTTTGTGCAATTTGCTTATCTTTTTTGCCATCTAATATTACACTTTAGTGGCTTTGTATCCCACTGCTGGTGGTTTTGCGCTTTATTTATTTATTGTTATGGCATTTCATTTGTTCACTATGGTGGATCACATATGTTGAATTGCTTGTCTTTTTGTCAGTTTTGTTGCTTTGTGTGCTTTTCTAGTCTTTTGCGTTACATGATAGCCAGTTTGTGACACAGTTTGATTCTGGATCCTTTTTAGGTCGTATCCTATTCCTTTGTGGCCATATTTTTTGGGTTTGCTTGCAGCATAGATCAATCATGGATCTTTGTTTGCTCTGCTTGCATCTCTTCATGGAAAGCCATTGTGTTCTTTATAAATCTTAGTTTAGCTGTTTTGAATCTAATTTTACTAATTCTGTGTACAAAACTGAATTTTCGCTGTTTTGTCTTTGTTTGGTTGCTTTGTGTGTTTTTGATTTTTTTTCTGCCTCACATTTTGTGTCACTGCAGTCGTTGTCCTTTTCACTGTGGCCAGTTTTTGCCACTTGTTGGTTATTTATGTCATCATGTGTAGCTCTTTATCATTTTATGACGGTTCTTTTTTTAATTGAATTTTTGTCACGGTTCACTGGGGGTTGCTTTGTGACTCTCTGTAATGTTTTGCAGGTAAAGACCACAGCCTACTGTGTTTCCTCATTATGATTCATGCTTTTGAGCCTACCACATTCAGAACTGCAACAGCACATTTGCAGTGGAAACACCATCTACAGACACAGAGCGCAGTTCAAAATCCTGAATGGAAACAGGAAACTTCAAGGATATTTCCTTCCTTGATGTAAGGGTATTATTTGGTCCTTTCATGGACTAAACAATATCACATTAATATTCACAGATGGACCGTGGAAATGTCTGGTTTAAGCTCCCATTTGCAAGACTAACTGTCCCAGAGTTTTAGAGAAATAAATAATGAATTTGAATAATAATGAGGAACTTTCCCTCTGGGAGAATCATTGAATGAGTCCTTGACACATTCTTGACACACAAGGATTAAGACAATATTAAAAAATAACAGCAGAAGTCGTTTATAAGACCATCTTCATGTGGTGGATATTGGGATGTAATTAGAAGTTTTCTCTGGAACGCTGATCCCTCAGAGGCGCAGCTGTAATCGTAACTTATCTAATGACACGTTGTACTCATACATTCAGGCACAGGCAATTTGTGCAGTGGAGCTGAAGAAAATGCAGGTTTGATTGCTTCGAATGACAGCTCAAACCTTACTGCTTCAGTCTGAGTCCCCAGATGAGACGCCACAGCGGCGCCGTGACTCAGCGGACTGATCCCTCAGCCGCGATAATCAGCTCAATTGTGACATTTCTCAGATGTCAGACGCTCATCTTTTAATTGTTTTTCCTCACAAAAAAATTATGATGCTGGAACAGAAAGCAAGAGCACATAATTTAAATGTGGATTTCTGCATTTGAATTAATTTAAACTTTACTTTTTGAACACAATAAGGAGTTTTTGCATTTTACTGTTTTTACAGCACAGTTTCTTTATGAGGCAAGACTGTAGCTCCTACATGAAACCACTCACAGCAAGGATTGTTCAGGTTTTTTCAGTTAACATGATTTCTGAAAAGAGACATTGCTGCTGAGTATATTTTTTGACCAGGATGGCAGGAAGGCACTGCACTAGCAGGATGAACTGTACAATCCAAACAGATGACAAAACAAAATAAATTGAAATAACTGAGGCCCAAAGAAACAGAAAGGAAAAGGCAGGACACAAGGTTTGAAAAACAGGCAGGATAATGAGGGTGAACAACAAATAACTACAAAGGGGAACACGGGAACATTTATACACTCTGAGGTAACTGGAGACATGTGGGAAATAAGATGTTGGTGAGAGTGATCAAGACAATCGGACAAGGAGGAAACAAAACTTGAAGTATTAAACAAGGGAAACGATTAAAAACAACCATAAGTGAAACAATGTCTATGCTCCAAAAGTTAGGATGGTGGCTTACTGAGTATCTGCATGGCGGCCATAATAAAAACAGAATATTTGAGCCTCCTGTGTACAGATGCCACTACACCTTATGTTAACTTTTTATTTTTACCATGTCCAGATGCTAATATCAGATTTTGACTTACAAATTCATCTAAGATGTTTTCCTTGTATTGCTTGTGTACATTTTTTAAACTGTGAAGGGTCATGAAGTAACTTTCTATTTGATTTTCTGCCCCAGTCCCTCCTCTAACTCTTCCTGCTGCAGCCTAAACTGACGGTGAAATAACTGCACATTATTCAGTCTGAGCAGCTGCCTCTTCAGCACTCTGCCATCTCCAGAGACATCACTTTGCGAAGCCAAACGATACAAGCCATAAAACCAAAGGGACGGGGAGGCGAGGCGACGCTGTCAGTAAATGTTCTGCACGATTTCCCTCCGGGCGTCCTGCAACTGCATAGCGGTAAATCAGTGAAATGACCAGTTTCTATGGTAATTCTTCGACATTTGTCTCTGATGGAATGGGGCTGTGGTGTTTTCTGTCACAGAGGTCCATTTACACAGGTGCCTGATTGCACTTCACATGGGCCTGAGCCATTTTATACAGAGAACATAGGATTGTTTCTCAGCTGGGAAGTTTTCCAAACTTTCTTGGACTGAAATCAACAGCGTAAGCAGTCAGACCTGTTGCCACGCTTATACTTGCTTGTCCTGTTTATTTCTTCAGTTTGACTTCTGAAGTCAGGTCCAATATCAAGCACTAAATGCATAACCTGACCATATTCTGTACCATTGTTTATTGTTTTTCTTAGTTCCCCCCCCTGGCATAGATGGCCCTTTTTATGTGATGGCATGCCACATCTGGCCCGATTGTGGTTTGGGTTATGTGGCCCAGGCTCATAGAAAACAGGTCTGGACCAGATCCAGCATCAAGCTGGCACTTCTGACTGACTGGTGTCATAGTAGGGTGAATATCAACCAGATGTGGGCCAGGTCTGGCATTGAGGCAACATTTATGTTCCTATTTTCGTACTTTAGTTAGAAGATCCAAATATCATGTTGCAATACTATACTGCTATGGTAGCCAACATTTCAAATGCAGGTTTGCCAGGTTTGTGAGTGTACATTTTATCCAAAACCTAGTGAAAGTTTACTCATGTTTACTACCGGATGGCTGTAGCTCAGGAGGTAGAGCAGGTCACCTACTGATTGCAAGGTTAGTGGTTCGATCCCTGGCTCCTCCAGTCTGCATGTTGTGAATGTGTATGAATGTAGTTAGGAAGCACTCAGTTTAGAGAAAGTGTGTGATGTGGCCGTCATTCTTTGTGGTATCTGCGCAATACCAATTTTGCTATGTGGGTAGCTTGGGAGTGATGTCACTCCCAAGTTCTCAATCCCAACTTCCATTGGATATTACTAAACATGCAGCATTAATTGCAAAGAGGCCGCCATGCAAAAAACCTCCTTGTGATCACTCTGGCCAGATTGCCGTGGTTTCCACGTGGAAGAAACAACTTGTCCCTCAATAGTCACTAACTAGCTGAGTGGTAGTAAATCGTGAAAAAAGCTTGATGCAAACTGGTAAAGGGAGCCATTCACCTTAAAGTAAAAGTTGTGTTTCACTGTTGCAGCCAACACATTTTAAAAGGCAGAGCTTTTACTTTGAAGGTGAACAGTATCCTTTTCCAGTTTATATTGCACTTTTTACACCTCAGCTGTAAAAGACTGATGGGGTACTGTCGTCACCCCATTTAGTGCCTTCATTGCAATCTACACGCAACTGTAGTAACTGGTAATCTGCTAGTGATTTTTGGTATATACCTCTTTCTGACAAATTTCACCTTGCAACCTCCAGTAACGACTTTGTAACTGGTCGGGGGACACATGTATTCCCTTTGTAACTGGTGTTTAGCAAACACACTTGTTGCTCCAGTCAGGAGGTTTCTACATCAAAGTACTGCAGAATCTGCTGGCTTGTGTATGTGGTATTCACATCAATGTGTATCTAATTTATGTATTTGTTTTAGCTTGTGTTTATTTACTTTTTTGTTTTTCTATTTTATTCCTCCATAAAATCTTTATTTATATATTTCTGAAAACATATTTAGAGGGATTTTGAGGTTTTGCAAGGTTAGGTGTAATCGATTGCCTGCAGATTGATATACCTCCAAGATCAAGTCCTGTTTTGTAGTGATGACCTTTAAAGACATTTCTCCGTCCTTCAGAACTTTTTCTGTCGCTCGCCGCATTCGGTCCGCGTTTTCTGACTCAGCCTGAGATCCTATCGTCAGTTTCTCATGGCTGATCGGATCAAAATTGCTCAGACAGCTGCTGCTGCTATGCGTGTATCCAGATAACACATGCTGATACAAATTACTTCTTAATAGCTCCCACAAATGGTCTGTGTAATGTGTATCCCAGGAACATGGTCATTATCTGATTAAATCTAACAGATCATCGGGCTACATTAAATAGAGCTGAGTTAAAAAAAATGAAACTGGAAGTGGATGAGAAATTTCTTCAAGGTCATCCAGTCTGATTAGAAAAAAAACTTAGTTTAAATTACACAAGAATTACCTGCTGAATCCAGTGTGTCCTGTGCTGTTGTGCTGAAGACCCAGAAACATTTATCTGACATTATCTTCTTGGCATTTCTTATTAGGAACCGATACAACACAAAGCCTGGCAGGACAGTAATGATGGATGACACATGACAAAGTGTGTGTCAAAGGTCACAGGTCAAGTCTGTGACGTCAGGGCAGCGTTCACCTCACCCCCACCCCCAAGAAAAGATGAATACACATCTGTATGTTTCCTTCTTCATTTATCTCCTTGGCATGACCTTTGTTGAGTCAGACTTTCTATGACTGCTTGCAGAGATCACATCGAGAAAAAATGCCACTGTGTGATGTAAAGATACAAGACTGTGCCGTTTGTTTGGTGTATGACTTTCTGTAGGTATTCATCACATCTGCCCCTGAAGATCGTTTGGTCAATAACTAGATCCATATCCCTTTCATTTTGTGAAAAATCTGCACCATGGATCTTTTATTTAAGCTTCTGCGAGCCGGGTATTAAAGAAAAATAACAACATTGGTTCAAAGCAAAAGAAGAAAAACATCTCTTTCTCATTCCCAGTGCAACACACAGGTTTATTTCACCAGCAGCACTCAACAAATGTGTTCTTAAGCTTGGATGCTGTGACGTATCAGGTGAGACGCCCAAGTTACCAAGATACCAACACATTTGCTACAGTATGTTAAGGCGTAATGGTGGAAAGACTGAAGTGTTTTTATACCCATTCTCAGTCCCAGAACATAACATAAAATGTGTCCTTTGACATTGATGCCATTGAACATCAGACATAACCAGAATGAGCTCCATCACACTCCTAAATTGTCACATATTGCTGCTTTGTAAGGGCCCCTTGGAGCCTCGTGGTTATTTTGTGTCGTGAGGTGGCATATTTGAATGTTTTCTGTGTGTCAGCTTTTATCTGCTGCTCCATAAACCGTGTTCGTCTTTAACTTTGATCAATGTGAAGATACATGATAAATACTCGGCTCTTAACTGGCTCTTCTCGTGTCAACAAGAAAGACATTAATATTGATGCTGATGAAGATGTGTGTGCGTGTGTTCGATCGCCTTGTCCTTGATGTTCCCTCTTCAAACACTAATACATTTTGTGTGCGTGATAGTGGGTTAATCTCTTGTGTGTTTGAGTCATGTGTGTGTGTGAGTGTGTGAACAGCCCATCAACCAAAGGTCGTCTGAAAGTGAATGCTGATTAGTGACAGACCGTTGCTGAGGACATGGCAACCACAAGTTTGCGATGTGGGTGGACTGTAAAACACACACACGGACACACACAGGGCTGTGATCAGGTCAGTGTCCTGTTTTTGTCTTGTTACATGTAAATTAGTCAAAGGGCTTCTCTATGTGAACGATTCAGCTATAGGAGGAAAATTATTACAAATAGTCTAATTAAAATTGGCTACAACCATAAGGTCTCACTTTTGTCTACTCTTCTCGTCCCAACTGCAACAAAAGTAGAATTAAATTTGTCACTGATGATGTTTTTAGTAAGATTTTGAGGTTTTAGTGTCTAAATCAAAGTGACAAACCCAATGTTTTGCATTTTTATACGAATGCGACAGACTGGCAACTAGTCTAGGGTGTAACCTGCCTTCTGCCCTATGATAGATGGGATAGGCTTCCCTAGCCCCCTCCCCCACGACTCTGATAAGGATAAGCGAAAGAGAACGAATGTGCACATGGATACTACACTATTCATTTCCACAGCACCACATCTTCCCATCCCCCTCATCTCAATAGAAACCAATAAGCTCATTCCAAATACCTCCTCTTCTTTTGCTTGTCTTGTTTTGATCCCTGTAGTTTATATTGTGGAATGACGTAGGTTCATTTGTGATCTTCAAAAGAAAGCTGAGGGTTACATATAAGAATATTGTTGCCTGTCTGTCTGTTGGTGTTATTTCCCTTTTGCTTGTAAGGTAGGGAACCTTTAATGATAAAGGCATAAATATAAGCATTGCTTCAGTCTGAGCTTCTCTGCTACCCCAGACAGGCAATAGAAAATGGATAAGACTAATGACTGGAAGGATGAGTCCCTGTTAAAAGGTCCCTATTATAAATTCTAGTGTTTAAAAACAGCATAAAACCCTGTTGCATCTTGCTTCTCCTCTCTTGGACATTTTTTAGGTCCTTATTGTAAATTCCAGTCTTTAAAATTAGTGTAAAACCATTCAAAATCAACTAAAGTGACAACAGAGTGTAAAAAATCAGTAGCTACGACTTTATGCTCAAAATGTATTGTGTTGCAGAGTTATCAACTCAAGGTGAAGCAGGGTCAAGCTTTGTGTAATACCTCTTTAAACCACATGGTGGCGGTGAGTAAATATATCCTTATGTCAAAATCAGAAAACGGAGAAAATTTAAACACATCAAGTGGTATTTTTGGTAAAATTTGAAGAGGGTAATCCTTGGCGGCCGCTTGTCGGGGCCTGGGGCCTGGGGCTCGCTCGGGCCCCCTTTGGAGGTGGGGTGCCCCCGGCCTCTCGGCCTGGGGCTCGGTCACTCAGGCGCAGCTGGGGGCCGGCGGAGCTCACGGGCGCGTCACTGCAACTCCCCCTGACTTCTGCTCCGCGGCTGCTGGGCGAGCCCTCATCTGGGACTCTCCTCAGCTCTTACTGGAATAGTGGCGCGGCTGCCCCTCTGTTGGTCTTCCATGGTCTCTTGTGTTCTGGGGGCCTCTGGATATCTGGAGTTTTGATCTCCTCCATACCTGCTTCACACCCTGGAGGACGGGGCTGTGGCCCCCCCACACTCCCTAGCAGATCATTACATGGAGAAACCTTTGGAATGCAAGCATGCTGATCCACACAGGTATGCACACATGGGTATTCACAGACGCGGACTAAAGCTTTCTTGGCTGCTACCTCAAAGCACACTGTGCGCTGTCTATCTTGCGTGCTGCACAATATCGTTTATTATTTAGTAAATATTGATATCTATGACTAGCTAGTTTATTGTGATGGTGCTTTGTTTTCTCTATTATTATGTTGCTCTTTGTTGTTTGCTGTCTCCTCTGTTTGTTTTTTTTGTTTGTTTTTTTTTTTTTTTCTCCATACAGGTGACCCAGGAGTTCTTTTTTTTTTTTCTCTCTCTCTTCCCCCCCCTTCTCACCGTCTCTTCTCCCCTTTGGTTTTCTTTCTTTCTCTCCCCCTCTTTCTCTCATTCATTCCCCCTGTCCTATTTATTAAAAAAAAAAAAAAAAAATGACAAAGGATGAACTGAAGCTCTGCCATCACGTAATGTCGCATACTGCTGTTTCTGATGTCATTTAAAAAAAAAAAAAAAAAAAAAAAAAAAAAAAAGAGGGTAATTACTTTTTAAGCTAATACATTCGACTGAAGGTTGCTCACTAAAGCAGACAGACTGTGAAAACAAAAGATGACATGAAGTTAAAAGGACAGTTGTGACCTTGCAGGACACGGTAGGTGGATTGTCATCATTTTGTGCTGCACGGTTTTCAAAGGAGAATCAACAGCAGGCTGATTGATTTTTACAAGCAGTAACTAGCGATCAGTAACAACAAAACAATAATGAATCAATCCAGAATGAAACCCTTCCACAGCTATCAACAAATATTGACTGTGTGATTGATTTAAAAAAAACAAAATCAGCAAACAGTATGTGTTCTGGGTTATGTTCTCTGCATTAAAGCTGGCCAGTCATGTGTAAGCTTTGTTAAATTTTATGTGTGCATCTTACTGTAAGTATTAGAAATAACTAAGTAAAAAAATCTAACTGGAATCCTTAACTTTCCTGAACCAAATAAAACTAAGTGGATAGCGTTACCTTAGAGACAGAGATTTAGATCTGTCTCCTTGACCTCCTTGCTGCTGTTGGTAACAAAAATGGTACATTACAAATTTTGGTACATTTCTCTCCTCAGAAATACAATCTTGTCATCTACATCAGCTGCATAAAGATAGCAAAGAGCCCGTCATGTTGCTTGAAAGGGCAGGGATAGCTCAGTAGGTAGAGTGGTTGCCCCATGATCGGAAGGTCGGGGGTTCGATTCCCCTTAACAGCTACCCTGAGGTACCCCTGAGCAAGGTACCGTCCCTACACACTGCTCCCCGGGCGCCCAATGGCTGCCCACTGCTTCACTGAGTGAATGGGTTAAATGCAGAGAGCAATTTCCCCACGGGGCTCAATAATGTACACACTTTCTTCTTCTTGAAGTTAAGAAGTCATGTGTTAAATAATGGAAATCACTTTTAATCAATAGTAGGAAAGGAAACGTTATCATCATGAGCAAATGAACCTCCTCTGAGGGCCTGGCTCAAAAATTGAGGTGCTTTGACCTTAACTATAAATTACATTTCATTGTGTTAACAAGCAACCAGAGTGCTGTTTCTGACAATTCTGACATTTTGTAAAACTAAAATCATTTTGTGAAAAAAGCCAATCCTCATCACCTTAAACTTAGCAATTCAGTTGGTTCACACGCCAACATAAGAAGTGAACACCACCATGGAGGATTCCACAGTGGAAGTGATCAATGCACCGCACATCAATGGTTGATTGCTAGTGGACATTTTAGGCTAGGGAACTGGAGCCTAAAATGTCCACTAGCAATCAACCATCAATCAATCAACACTGCCCTCTGGTCTGACTGGCAGCCTCTTTGAGAAAGGTTTGAACTGCATTGCTTGCTTTGCATTGCCAGTGGTTTCTGCAGTAGCTAAATCTCATTGACTTTCTAAGCTATCTGATTGCTTCTATTTATTTCCTGTTGGAGTTGGAACCTCTGAATCTCTCCTGAGTGACCGTTCTCACACTATTTCAGAGTTTGAGCCAATAAAATCTCAGGAAACTCATTTCTACTTTTTGTATCTGTCAATACAGAATCAAAAATACACATTTCCTACACCCCTTCAATACACAACTTAAAGGCCCATAAATTATGATTATTATTTACAATTTGAGGTCCAAGTATCTCTAACCCCAAACCTTAAGGACCACAGAACGTGGGACTGTACAAACCCAAACCAGAACCCATCACCCTAACACTGTGTCCCAAATCTTTCATCATTTACCTTATCACTAAACCCAGCGGTTAACCTTAATTGCTCCACGGACCGGTTTAATGTCAGACAATAATTTCATGGACCGGCCTTTAAGGTGTCGTGGATAAATACAACAAAATAAAATGATACGACCAAGACAAAAACTGGTATTTTGTAAATATAATAAAAAACGCAAATTCACTGTGTGATTGTGTAACTTTATTAGCAGCGTCCTCCTGAAATGCACCAACAACATTGAGAGTAACATCCTCCTCTCTGCCCCTTCATGCTCTCTGGTCGCTATGGTAACACATAAATATTTCTTTCAAAATAAGACACACAGCTACAACACAGGAAAAGACCCAGGGAAACCGAGTTAACGATAAAAACCCTGAAAACCATAAATTTCACACCCGAGCTTCAACTCTCGCAGCCTGGTACCAAACAACTCACGGACCGGTCCATGGCCCGGGGGTTGGGGACCGCTGACTTAACCCATCTTTCATTAGGTTATATATTTATATTATTTAATATTGGTACTTTGACTTGTTTGTTACTGGAGACACAGTTGCTCTGTGACCACTCAGTTTCCTTTGGGATTCAAAAAGCTTTCTGATTCTGACTCTGCTGATGGAAGAAGACAAAGATGCAGGGAGTTGTGTTACAGTTGTAGTTGTCAGTGCAGATGAATTACCCAGTTCTGATCATTGCAACCTCTCTCTCTATGTTTTATTATTTCTTTCCCATTTCTCTCTCTCTCCTCTCATCCCCTTTGGTGCAGCAACAAACAGTGTAGAGATCTTAGAAAGTGACATGAACTGACCCGTGCGTTGACTTTGGACCTCTGCTCTAAACTGAATTCGTCAATGGACCATTTCAGGGAAGGTCACTTAGATAACTCCACAATCATAAAACTCACCCTGCGCACTCTGAATTTCTGGCTTTTGATAACTTTTCTCCTCAGATTTGGCAGTCAGGAAACAAAACAAAGAAACTACTAAAAGATGTAAAAAGGGTCAGAGTTACTTCTTGGTTCTTAACATTCACTGATGATGACTTAGACCTGTAGTCTTAAAGCAGTCCCTCACTGTGACTCTTTGAATTTAAGGCACTAATGAATCTTTAAACTCACAATTTATGTTGGAAATTAATAGTGCTGTACTCTTTGTATTTATTGCATTTAAATGTGCAAATGTTAACCTTTAATCTGGACTTTCACATTATGACCATGTACTTGATGAGTGCTCATTTCATAATGGCCTGACTCACCTCTCGTTAAGGCTCTTTTTGAGAGAGGACGATGATGATGATGATGGACTAAAGACCTTCTCTCTATCCCGGAGGTTTGTGTACTGCTGATGGGAAGCAGTACGGATTTATTGGCTTTTAACCTCCAAATTGCCTCCTTTGTTTTCTCAGCAGTAATAGCTGATGGAAGGATTTCACTGACGCCAGGTCTGATGAAATCAAATACTTCTTTTCGCCCACAAGCAGCAGGGGCCTATATGACTCACCAAAATGCACCTGAAAAATAGTCTATAGCTTCCTTTGCTAGTCTGACTGACCATTTCTAACATTAGGCTGCGGGTTGTGTTGTCGTAATAGTACAGTCACATCACTTCATTAAGCTCAAAGGCTTTATTTTCTCATTTTCTCACATCTTATTTCTTCACCTCCTTTCTTTTAAACTGTTGACTCTTTGGCTCATGTTGTGTGAAGCACGAGTCTGTGTATTGTGAATTATTTTCATATTGAATTGAGAATTTTTTCTCCATGTCAAAAACAGGAAATGAGAACAGGGACTGATCTGTTGGACTGTTCTGCTTCATCCCATTGAGAGGAACTAGTTTTCACCTGGCATTAGCATGCAACTTGGGCAATCCAGTCAACATCCACAGAGGTATAATAGTATGTCAACTGGTGTCAATCAAGCCTAGGTATATAAAGATAGATGTAGCTACTGTGATGTCACCAGCTGGTTTGTGAGCATTTTTGTCTTAGAAGTAAAAGAAAAAGAGGATTTAATTGGTGTCCCTGAATTCGCTTGTGGATGGGAACGATAGAAAAAATAAAAATGAAAAGGTAAACAGACTGGTCCTTATATTGTCATTTTCCACACTATCCGAGCACTCAAAGCACTTTCTTACTATAAGCCTTATTCACCCATTCAATAAAGTGCTTTATGTCCGATTGTGGTTTGGGTTATGGGGCCCAGGCTCATAGAAAACAGGTCTGGCCCAGATTCGGCATTAAGCTGGCACTTCTGACTGGGTGTCATGGCAGGCTGTATGTCAACCAGATGTGGGCCTATTCTGGCAATGATGGCACCATTTATGTTCCTATTTTCCTATTTTAGTTAGAAGACCCAAATGCCATGTTGCAATACTATACTGCTATGGTAGCTAACATTTCAAATGCAGGGTGGGGCCAGGTTTCACAATGAACTCACCCGAAACCCTGGCTGATTGTGACCTACACCTGTTTTCACACCTTGGCTCATGTGATTAGGTAGAGGATCATCAGGGGGTCCTTTTGTCCCTCTTTGGGGAGGCACTCCCACTAGGTTTAAATCTGGGACTCTCCACCATTTGACCTTAGAACTGAAGAAGCTTCTCGGATGAGAGGTGAAACGTCTTCAAGCAACTTAAAGACGTCCAGACGCTTTTCTTTCCAAGCTCCTTTGACTACGATGACCTGGAAGACTGAGAACTTTCACAGATATGCCACCCATCCATCCTTTTAGTGAGACCTACATAGAAACAACCCTTGCATTAAAATCGACATGAGTAGTGTTACAACTTATTAAACTGTTTTTGGGAACCTGCACTTATAAACTACACAGAGGCAATGCACATGCACACATGTGCTAATTAGTGTTAAGAGGCTAATAAAGTAATAGAACTTTGACTTAAACAATACGGCACAGTAAGCCATGTGATTTTTTTTAAATCAAATAATTGAATCAAAAATATTACAAAATGCTCCAACAATACGAACTCGGTCCAGAGGTCCAGTTAGGGACTCTAATTAACTGAGGTGAGGCCTAGCAGATAGGTGTCATCATCATCCATCTTTCAATCAGAGCTGTCTCTGCCCCACCTCAAACTAGTTGTGGTAAATGATTGCCCTGCCCTTCGCTTGGTTTTATTGGAGGTCACTTCCTTTTAAAAAGGAATTCTTCCTCCCCACAGTTGTCAGGTGTGCTCTATTATTCTAGGGTCTTTTCCTTACAACCTAAAGCACCTTAAAGTTGCTTTAAGTCAAAACATCACAAAAATTAACTGAATGCGCTTTGAAGAAACAGAGTTTTAGGTTGTCAAAGTGTGAGAATGTTGACACTATGGACTGTAAAATAATACACCCGACAGACACTGAATTCAGTGTGTCGCATGTGAGCAAGGATGTAATTTTGCATCCTTCACCTGTCAGTTTAAGAACATTTTCAAATCTGATTGATGGGGTTGAGGTGATAAAGCAGTTTTCTAAGAAAAAACAGACCAGAACGGCCTTCAAATTCAGTCAAAACTTGAGGCAAAACTTTCGCCGGACTTTGGCACCTCCTCTGTGTCACTATCTAAGAGGTGAACGAATATGAAGCAGGACAAGGCTGACAAAAAGATGTTCACGCTTACTGAATTCTGCCTCTTTAAATAAAGGTTTGATATGAAAATCCACCCTGCTCTGGGCAGATGGACACTGTGTAGCTCTGATATCAGGCTCAGGCAGCAGGATTAATTTTCAGACTGTCCTTTAACCCTTTAAGACCTACCATAGAACCAAGTCCGCCAGAGCTTATATTATATTTTTACATGCTGTGGAGCCATTTTTGGGAGCATTTCAAGTTGCTATACATCAATACAACCATTATAGCCCAAACTTTAATAATATGTCTGCATTAGGTGCATAATAATTACATAAATTGCAAAAAAGTGCAATAAACTACAAAAAAATTGAAAATCGTTTTTGTTTTTTTAACATATATTTCTAGTTAGAGAAATTTAAGAGGCTCATCCCTCAAAACTGTAAATACAAAAAAGTTGCACAAACTAGTTTCCCACCACAGGAAATTTATTTTGAGTGTCTTCATAGTTTTATTTTTGAAATACACCAATTTTTATACACTGCAGGAAAAACGAAAATAAATATTATAGTGCAAATTTGCAAAATAACAGCATATGCATCAAAATAAACTATTTCCAGCAGTGCAATATGAGTCCTAAGCATCCCAGAAACGACACAGAAAGTCATAAACTCAAACATAACTTTTTAAAACACAAGTATAGGCTCATAAGGCCCCGATCGTAAAAAAAACTACATTTCCGCAAAATGACGTCACTTCCGGTTTCGGGCAGGTCATGCGGTCATGTGATAGTTGCGCTGATGGACGTAGGAAGTGTTACAAACAGCTGATCGGATCGGCGAAGCGTGTTTCTGGAATATCATGTTTTTGTTGCTGCAAGTGATTTTTATGCAGTTTTTGCAAAGCTATATGTGGAAGGAAACTGTGACCTAGGACAAGCTGATGGCATAAGATGTAAGTACAACTCCTCCGGTTTCATATGCAAAAAAAATTATTGTGCTAGCTTACGTGGTTGCAGAGCTACCGGGATTTAAAAATAGTTACGCAAAATGGAGCGTGCCCGCTCCGATCGGCTGTAAAGGGTTAAGACATATGGACATGTTGTGAGTACAAATCATCAGAGGAAGATACAGTTTGTGGAAGAAGAGAGAAAAGGTGCTGATAGAGACAAGGGAAAACCCAGTCTTCTAGATTTTTCTATTTAGCTAAGTTGTTCCTCTATTTAAATGTAGATGTGTCAATCACATTCATATAATGGGATAGCCCCCACATCAGGTGCATGCCCCTAAATTAACCAGGTTCACGTTACTAAAGGATTTTGGGCAGTTTACCATTGTAACTTGGATCAGCGAGTGACTGTTCCATTCTGTGCCCATTTCCAGTCCGTCAGCCTATTTAAACCTGCCTTTTAAAAGGCCTTCTAAAGATTTTACGTCAGCACCCCCAAACCTGGAAGATGTTCAGTTGTTGAATCCTGTCCACTGCTTCTGTTTTGAACAGGAGGTAACATCACAGTATCAGCACAACAGAGAATTCTTCAGCCTTCTGCTCTGAGAACTGTTATTAATGGTGTAATATAATGTTTGACTTTGTAAATACACATTGACCTCTGTAATTGAATCAACACACTGTCTTTTGTGTTGTGTGCTGTTGTTTTGTTTACTGTGAGCTTGTCTTCATTTGTTGGGTGGCTATTTAAAGAAAGAAAAACCTGAATATTTCTCTGTGCTTTGCATGTGTCTATTGTTGCAAACCTGCTGACAGCAATTTGTTTTATGTTGTGTAATTGTTAGAAGGATTATGAAAGGGCACACTTTTATTTCACTGAACAAAGCATTAAAAATGATACCAAAGTGCAAATGCCAAAAACTGCAGTTCATCTAAAATCAAATTGAGGCTGGCTCCAAAAGTGAGTCAGTTCCCATAGGATCCAATGTTAAAATGTCCAGCTCTTAGTATAAATAAATATGTTTTAACCTCAAGATCCTAAAAAAGAAGAGGAAGTAACTAAAGGTACAAGCAAGACTTTGAATATGGAAGAATTTTGTACAGACTTCAGGGAGAAGCTGAGATAGGCTCTTGGTGGTAGGGATATTAACAGGGGACTGAGAAAGTACAGTTTGAAGTGGTGAGGGATATTACCAAGAAGGTGGTTGATGTTTCCTATACACGGAAGAACATCTATGGTATGACAGATGAGTATGACAGTATGACAGGTGGCGGTAAGGATGGTTGCAGATGACATTGTTATCTATTGTGAGAATTAGAGAGCAGTTGGATGAGAGCCTGGTGAGGTAGATGTATGCTCTGGAGAGGAGAGAAATAAAATTCAGAGGAAGTAAGACAGAATACATGTGTGTGAATGTGAAGGAGACAGGGGGGAAGATGAAAATGCAAGGAGCAGAGGTAGTGGAGACAGATGAGTTGAAGTATCTGGGGTAAACAATCCGAAGCAACAAAGAGTGCACAACATAGGTGAAGAAGGGTGAAGTTGTTGGAGATGGCTTACAAAATGGTTGTGACACCTGCTATCATGTCTGGTTTGGAGGCAATAGTATTGACAAAGATAGAGACGAACAAGCTGAATGTTACAGAGCTGAAGATGTTAAGATTTCACCTGGAGTGACCAGAATGGATGAGATTAAAATTGAGCATATCAGAGGGACAGCAGTTTTTGGGATGGGACAGGATCTTTGGACCTGACCAGTCCCATTTGAGGAAGACTTTGGTTGCATGCATAATATATCATGTCATAAATAGTGGCTTTTTACTTGTCAAGTTAAACATCTGAACAGAAGTAAAATATTCTTTCAGTTTTATATTCTCCTTTTGTTTTTCCCAGTTCTTCTTTTAATCCTCGTTAAGACGTCTTCCACCAGTGTTTTGATCCTCCTTTTATAATTTGTCGTACTGACTTTCATTTGTTTAGTCAAAGTAAAAATGGTGAGTTCTAAAACTACTCAGAATTTGTATGAACTCTGGTCCTGGGACCATGCCAGCATCAGCAGTGTTTTAGCAGAGCAGCTGAAGGATAAAACCAGACCTCCTACTGCTAAACTTAGACCAGAAATAATACTTGAATAATCCAAACTCTTCAGCCTTGGACCTCCTTTTGGGTTCCCAGGCCTTGCAAAAATCCCTTAAGGTTTGTGAATCTGAAAAAAAGAAGAAGAAACAAATGGCCTCAGAAGGTGTTTATTTTTGGATGTAAGGTCTTAGAGGAGTTTAACTATTCCTCAGGAACTTTAATAATTCTCAGGCTCTTTGGTATTTGTGATACATTTCTTCCATTTCCCTCGAGGTGAGGATTACAAAGAGAAAAAAGAGCTGTTGTCACTGAAAAGATGTCCTCATGTCTTTATTACATAATTTATTATACATATTTGTTAAGCTTCTTTATGAGCTGCATGGTGTGTTTTAGCCACATCAGTATCACTGCAAATGAGCTGTATTTGTACAGCCTTTACTGGGGAAACCTTAAGTCCTGACAGTTATTTGGATGTTGTTTGGGTCTATGTGGTTACATGTACCACTAACCTCAATATTGCTGCCAACCACACGTCTCCTGCAGGCAACAACCCAATAGCAGGAGGAGAGTGCATTTCTCAGGAAGAGTTTAAGACACTAACTGGAGGCTCCACCTCATAAACAACAAGAATCCAAGGACAGTGTCAAAATAATGGTGCTGGAGACCATAGGAGTCCCTCATTGATGAATTGTTCTTGTAATCAATGTTCTCTTCTAGCAGAATGATCTGTCTGCCACACTGCAAACATTAGGCCATTTCAGAAGCTATCAGGCAGTTTTTGAGCACCTAAACCTCTTTGTGGAACCTCCCCTGTAGGAGTGTCACACTGTCTTCGAGGAAGTCCTGGCCTACTGTTGAAGATGACTGGCTGCCAGCAGATGCAGCACACCTAGGCCTTCAAGGGTAAAGACATTATGTAGCATTCAAACGTGGCCTATCTTGAGATTCTTGCTCACAAGAAGCTGTAAGCAAGATGAATTCTCATGGACTTAAGGGGTCATAATGAACCTAAGAAGGTGGTGAGTATAAAGTGTGAGGATTTGAATATGACGAAATTTTAAGCATTCCGATTAACCCGGGAGCAATTTATACACAAAAAGAAGGGGGAAAAGCACAATAGTAGCTTTTAAAAACGTTGCTGAAGGTGAAAATGTCTGCTGCTGGAAATGAAAACCTGAACTTGTCACCTCAGACTATTACAATGCTGCTATGAAGACCAGTTATCTTCAGCTGCAGCTGTGAGCAGAACAGAAATTACATCCTGCTGCAGCCGAGGGTTTATTGACAGATATAGCAGAATATATTACACACACATTACATAACACATATTCCATGTATCCTCTGTGAATGTGGGGGTCTGAATTCATAGCAGTAGGGTTGTACAGCGCTGTTGTTATTAGATGATTTGCATGCATCTAATGTTGTGGACTTGTGGTATTAATGTTGTGGAGCCGGGAATCTGTCACATTATAGGGACCACTTTTGTGGGTGACAAAGAATAGTGAAATCATCGTGTTTATTATTCAATTTTAGTGTGAAGACATGGAGAAAGTTTGTACACCAATGTAAGTATTATTTACTCTTATACTGTCAGTCTAATATACATGATACTATTGAGAGATTTTATGTTTACAGAGAAATTTGTGAGAATATTAGTGTTATAGTGAGTTATTTTGCTTTTATAAACAATGAACTGTTGCTTATAAACCAGTTTTCTACTCTGTTTTAGCAATCAACACACATTCTTTCCATGTCTAAACACTGTAAACCTAGCCTTCACATACTCACACTTTGATGGATGCGTTCAGGAAAATGCGGCGGTTCAGTATTTTGCCCAAGGATATTGGAACATATAGCCTAGAGGAGTCAAACATCAGACTACCAACCTCAAAATTAGATCTTATCATTTCCAACCTACTTTACTTTACTTCCTGAGCCACAGGTGACTATAACTGCCTTAATTCTACATGACATAGATTCAGCAAAGTTGTAGTAACATTTCTCAGACATCGTGGCCCATATTGGCATGATAGTATTACGCAGTTGCTGTAGATTTGTCAGATTCACATCTATAATATGACCACATTACAAAGGAGCTCTATTAGATTGAAATTTGGTGTCGGTGGAGGCAGTTTGGCTAACCTGAACTCATGTTCAAGAAACCAGTTTGAGGTGATCTCAGCTTTGTGACGTGTATTATCCATCTTCTGATGCCTTCTGATGGCTGCTTCCAACCATTTTGGCCATAAAAACATGGACATGGTCAGCAAAAGGGCTGCAGTTGTAAACGATGCTCAGTTGGTTCAAAGGGGCCCAAAGTGTTCCAAGAAAATATCCCCCACAGGATTACATCAACAGCTGCCACAACTGTTCATACAAAGCAGGATGGATTCATACTTTCCAAATTCTGATCCTAGATCTGAATGCCATAGCAGAAATTGACACTCATCACACTAATGTTTTTCTTCTGCTGTCCAATTTAGGCCTACTTAGCCTTAGTTGTCCTGCTCATAGCTGACAGGAATGGGACCTGGTGTGGTCTGCTGCTGTAGAGCCCTTGTTGTTCCTCATGCATCTTGGAAACAGGTGAAGTTGTGCCAGAAACCTTTATTCTTTGTCCATCTGGCACCAACAACCATGCACAGTCAAACTGAAGTATGACTGTGCATGTTCTTGACTAATGTCTACATGCCTGAATGAACTGAATTTCTGCAATGTGATTGGCTGATTAAATATTTGTGTTAATGACCTTTGCTAGTTAAACTAATTCAACTGCTCATTAATGGGAATCCTTTATCATTGAATCGAATACATTCTGAAAAAGAAATTCTCAAAGTCCCCTTAAGGCCTAGGTTGACAATGCTGGTTTTGGTGAAAAGGATTCAGAACAGTGTTTCAGAGTTTGTTGTGCATGGGCTTGTCTTCAAACGTTTTGGCTGAACCTCCTTATAGTGAGAAAATGGCTGTTGGAACTGGACCATGATGCAACGGAAGAGGATTCAAGAGTTGCCTCAAGTTGCTTTATATTGTAAGGTTAAGACCGTACAATAATACAAGATGAATCATGTTGTTTCCAGCAGCAGGTTTTGTCCTTGCAAACTGTGAACATTGTTTGTGAATGAAGAGTTCAAGCTTGTGACTCAACCTCCGTATTACCTAAGTCTCAATTTAACCGAGTATTTAGGAAAGAAAGAATCTGATCCATGTAGAGCCTACAACGTAACTCCCAGGGCTCAAAGGATCTGCTGCTAACACCTTCACAACACCCTTTCTTCTGCTGTCCACAGATTGACAGTTCATAGCGCTTCCTTACAAAGATGTCTGTGAACTTTGGGCTTCTGTCTGAAAACTTCTTTGAAAGTTAATTTCCTTGCTACTGACCATTTGGTACATCTTAATTAATCATTGTCATTATCTCGCCGCCATATGTCCTAATTGTCTGCTCCACTTCTTGCATCAGAGACTATCACTCTCCACACCTCTCTGCACTTTTTACGGGTGTCAGAACATGAGGCGATCGATAGATAGGGGTGATCTGTGGGTTAATCGATAGTTCATCATACTATGGAGAGGAGATGTGGAGAAAGGCTGTCCATTAATCATGTGGTCTTTAACATGTTTCAGAGAACTGACGATGAACGGAGAAGTCAGAAAGTCACATTGTAGACATGAAACACAGAGAAAGAAAAGCCATTCCAGCACAGGTCATGTGGTTCCTGATGTCCTTTGTAATCAGTGATTACTGGGTATTTTAATTCTACGTAACATCATACTCTGTTACAGTATTTTTAACATTTGCTTGGTTTGAAATCTCAACTGCAAATGTCAGACTTCAGTGTCAGATCCTTTGAGATCAAACAATGAGCACCTCTTTTTCAGTAAGCCTTGATTAATATTTCTGTCTAATTTTACACAGCTGTGGGATTGCTTTCTTACATTGCCAACAATGTTAATCAAATATAATCAAACCACACATTCACGGCCCTAACAAAGTCACAATTTCTCTGTCTTTTGGGTAATATTAATGAAATAATGAATTTCTTCCTTTTTTAAGCATTTGAATTCAGAGTGCAGACAAATAAATATGGAAAACAAAAGGAAACAAAACTTAAAAAACTAAAAAAAAATTTAAAGAAAGCTTTCACTTATTAAATTATTCGTAGCGTTTAACATTTAAAGGTGCAGTTAAAGTCCTGAATATTAGCCTCATGGCACAATGTGACGTATTCTATGATTATTGGTGTCGTTACGGTCAGTACAACTTTGAAAGGAATATATTAGAGTAGGAAGATTATTTCAAGTTTGTGCACACACATTGTCAGAAGAACTTTCCTGAATGTAACAGTTTTAGTACATAACCTTGATCAAGTAGTTACTTTATTGCCTTAACCTAACAGAACATTTTTCTTCTACCTGTTATGATTGTTATTGTTACTGCTGTTGTTGTCTTCACCATGTTGAACTGAGAATACGATCCCTGGTATAAGTTGTAAAGTGATTCCAGTGGTGTGTAAAATGTCCCCCACTGTCTAATGTTGGTTCCTATGACTGAGAATGACTTTGTAAGTGAGCAGCCTGCACTATTCTCACCAGAGATGGGCAGTAATGCGTTACTTACTTTACTCGTTACTTTTTTCAAGTAACGAGTAAAGTAAGGGATTACTATTGCAAAAACGGGAATTAGATTACCGTTACTTTCCCGTAGGAACGCTGTGTTACTGCGTTACTAAAACCGTGATTCTTTGCGAGAATGTCTCACGACAGTGACGTAAGCGAGTGCGACGTTGGTGACAACAGCTGTGTGCAGATCAACAATGGATCACATATCAAGTGTGGGAGAGAGTATGAGCATGCAGCGTTTAAAGTGTGGCAGTACTGACCTTACTTTGAGTTTGATTCCATAAAAAGTGACAAAAACATTAGTGTCCATCGTGCGTGGGAAGAAAACTTATTTTTACAGCGAAAAAAAACCCTAAACTTCCGAGCAAGCACCGAGTCCGCAATGACGTAATGGGAAATTCACAGAGAAAGTCGCGGATTCTTCAACTGACCGCGGCACACCTGCACCAGGGTAAACCTCCGCCTACCGCAGTCCTGCTTTACAGGTGAAAATAGAGCAACAGGACCGCTGAGTCTTTGACTTTATTTATTTTCTGCTGTGTTTTACTTGCATCTATTTGAAAGACTGAGTGTAAACACAAAAAATATTTTATTTTATGTGCTGGAATGTGCAGAAAATAGGTTTAAATATTAAACAAATTTATTCAAGTCAGAATGTTGCATATAATAAAATTTTTGCTTGATGCATAAAGTTAAAAGATTAAAACTAATAAAACAAGTTTTAAAAAGAGACTTTTCCATTTGATTACATTTTGTATGATGGATTATGCAGAAAAAGTAGAATTGGGCTGAAAGATCTATCACTTTATCACCTATTCAGGTTGTAAATCGTGTTTTTAAAAAGTAACTAAGTAATTAATTACTTTTGAAAATAAGTAATCAGTAAAGTAACGGGATATATACTTCTAATGAACTAATAATGCCATATTAAAATATCAAATGATAATGAGAAAAACATCCCCTCCTTATTCTACAGGAAGTAATCAGTAATTAGTTACTGATTACTTTTTTCAAGTAACTTGACCAACACTGATTCTCACTGTGTTTTGTTTATCGCTTTAATTTCATGAGAGTTATAGTGTTGCTACAGAAGAAATTCAGTTGTGGCATTTGCTGTACTGGAGGTCACATACCAATTTTTGTTGTTACTCGCTCAGGGTTGGGAGTGCAGTTAGTGTCAACATTATGCTGTCGTATCTCTGGACAAGCTGCTGTGTTTGTGCCTCTCCACCTATATGTGAAAATCTGCAGCTGAATGCACACAGACTGCAAACAGAAAGAGAATCAGATGAAACCAAAAAGCTGGAGGTGATGGAAACATCCTGGAATGAAATGACTGCTGGAGAAAATAAATCTATGCAAATTAATTGGTAATGCTCAGTTAAAATGAATAAATCGATTAATATTCCTATTATTTATTCAGTTAAATGGATCACATCTCCTCCTACTTTTTCCTTTTTTTGACCAGTGAATTTGAATTAATGTAAATATATTGAAGGTAAAAGAACTGAGCAATGGAAAAACAGGCTTAGATGCCAGCAGTGTTTTTAACAAATTAATACAGATACGTTTTATTCATTTATTCCACATTCAAAGAAATAAAAAAACAAACAAACATACATTTTACATCTATATTTAAATCACATAGTCCCGGGGCAATTTTTTAAAGCATTGAGTGCTTCTTCACAGACAGTGCAGAGCTGATAATGCCATCTGTAGTAATGTGGAAAAAAATAAAGATGAAAAGATGACTGTGTTGTGTGGGGAAGGTCAGACTGAGAGAACTCTCATTGTTTTATGTTTACACACACACACACACACACATACGGGTCTATGTGGTATGGCGGGACTATACTACGTCAATCCGCCCGGTGGTGGTTTAAGTGGACTACCCTTTTGAAAGGACTTAGAGCCAAGGGAGCGAGGTTAAAGTGTTCGAAAAAATCTGAAAAAAATTTGGGTCACTTCAGACCTCATACACTCCCTATAGAAGTCTAGATACACTGATACACACCAACCAGACTCTATTGTGTTTTCTGGAGACATTGTCCACTTGACAACAATGTGTTTTATGAGGTCCAAAAAAAACAATATTGGGTCTTTAAAGGGACAATGATGTAATATGTAAATAGCTCATCATTACCATGAATACACATCTGACAGGACACAGGATTACTGGAACATCATTTTATTAGTGTTCTTGGATCTGAACATTAATTTTAACCATAAATAAAAAAAGAAATCTATGGACAAAAATGCCCACGCTTCCCACAGAAATATAAAAATATAGAAAACAGAAAAATTAAAAACATTTAAAATGAATTTTAATAGTTTAAAGGTAAATATTAAGGGGAGAAAATATGCATTTATAATTTTTTATTTTAAATATAACCCGTCAAAAAAACCCCTAAATAAATTAAATGTAAAAATTATGAAATACAAACTACTTCTGTATTTAACAAGAACTTTTTTTTCTTTAAACAGAACATCAGTGTTAACAACAATTGGCAATCTGACCAAGATGTAAAACCACAGCTCTCTAAACAGTTATTTTAGTTCATTTTTTTCTGCCTTTTTGCAGTTAATCCTCTGTTTCTTACAAAATCTCTTATGTTTTGAACTGTTCTTCCTGCCAACACCGGATCTTCTACCAATTTGCAATGACTGCATTCATTTTTGGTGGCTAGTTTCCCTTCGTTTATGTGGTCTTTCAAATGCCTCATCACTGCAGCAACCTCAGCCTTGGACCACATGTTTTTGGGAGCTCTTCGGGAATTGTGGGATTGAGCAGCATTTTTCTCTGGAAGATATATAAAGTAGTAGTAGTTAAAACAAACAAAAAACCAAACAAAAAAAACAAAAAACATTTGCTTGTTAAAAGAATGGATGCTACCCTGTACTAACTTCTGAAATGTGTTGCTACCATCAATATCAAAACGAGCTAAAATTCTGTTTGAAAATTTATCAAATTTCTAAAATGAGACAACATTTAGTGTTCCGCTGTGAATAAAAGACTGAATAAAAAGTTGAATAAAAGTCTCTTGATGCATGCTCAATCATCCAGGTAAGTAAATCCCAAAACGTTGATTCTGTTAATCTGGACGTAGCGTTTTCAGTGGGAGAAACATTTTGTCACTCATCCAAGTGACTTTTTGCCACCACTCTGCAGTTTGCCATATGTTGCAAAGTGATGAAACAATAATAAGCTTCGAGAACCAACTGCACCCCTTACCTTCAGAGGGAGCAGCAGTCTCACTTGCTGCAGGCATTGTGAGTAGTCCTTCATCTGCTGATTACACAATTTGATTAAGTTTTAATATTTGTAACAAACATTTTATCCACAGAAACCAAGCTAGTGGTAACTTACCACAATCTACAGTGTCTTGGGGCTGCGCTGTGTTTGTGGAATCAGCTACTGCATGTACAGGCTCACTGGTGCCACACGCCGACATTGTGAGTGATGTGTCATCATCATCTGATTCACTCTCACTGTCCTTTGTTTCAGCATCACTTAATGCAATTTCATCTGAGAAATTGTGGGGGAAAAAAACCCAAAAAAACCAAACACATACAACCCCCCCAAAAACCTCACATTAACAACGAGATATGACAAAAAACAGAGCAAATACTGGAAATTATAGTACATAGTTTTACTATTTAAGGCCTGCTGCTGGGTTGTTGCCCTCCTATGGCCTACTCCACATCCAGGTAGCACCTCCATGCTCTGGACACTACACTAACAGACACAGCAAACCTTCTTGCCACAGCTCACATTGATGTGCTACGCTAGATGAGCTGCACTACCTGAGCCACTTGTGTGGGTTGTAGACTGTCTCATGCTACCACTAAAATGAAATCACCGCCAGCATTCAAAAGTGACCATAACATCAGCCAGAAAGAATAAGTGCTGAGAAGTGGTCTGTGGTCACCACCTGCAGAACCAGTCCTTTATTATGGTGAATTGACTATAATTTCCACTTGTTGTCTACTCTATTTGCAAAACAGCATGTGAAACTGGTTGTCAGTGTTACTTCCTAAGTGAACAGTTTGATATAACAGAAGTGTGACTGACTTGGAGTAACATCGCATCGTTTAAGTGTTCCCTTTATTATTTTGAGCAGTTTATGTTATGGAATGGGGAATTGAGGACAATCCCAAGTATACCATTTTTACAAGGTCCTGCACCAATGAGGTAATACTACATTTCTTTAATTAGACGTGACCACCCATTAATTAAAAAGGGAGCAGTGTTCATTTCAGCTAGTCTTAACTTGTTGAACTCCATTAATGCTTTTTACTATATAATGTACCTATTCACTAAATGTCTCACCTTTGCACTTATAGCCAAGCCACTTGAGGGAGGAAACCAGTCCCACACACTGAATGCACTTGTCCAAAGATGATATTGTTGTGCACACCAGACGATGATTGTGACACTGTTAGCAAAATATTGCAACATTTATTTGTTTTGGACAGTTGGAAAGGTGAGGTGTTTTCAATTCAGTTGCAGATATCAACTAATAAACTTCGTCCATGTAAATCACATCACACCCAGGTGACTGCCAAACACACACACACACACACACACACACAGCATCCATAAGGAATGATGATAGATTAAATTATTAGTTCATTAAGTGGTACACTGGATTATATTTACCCTTTCAGGCTCTGGATGTTTCAGGTCCAGATCATTGTTTGGAAAGCTGTTTGGTTGCGGCTTTAGGCAGCTCACAGTCTTCTGAATCTGGCTGGTCTCAGTCTTCGTGTGTAACAGATAGAGAATGAAGACAAAAGAACAGTAATCTGACAGTTACTAAAAATGCATCACTCAAGAGGATGAATAGACCATTTCACTATCGGCAAATAGCGTAAGGTACACATCGTGCATGAGAAACATTCATTAAAATCTGTCCTAGGTCAATGTTACCTCTTCAAAATCTTGCACTGAAGAAGAATGCATGGCTTCTGAGCCTTGCTGAGGCATTTCTTCATCAAGATCCTGCAACAAAGAAAAGATGGCACAAAGATTAGACCAAGTGCTCTTCTTGCAACTGTACTGGGCAGGCCTGTGCTTCTGTCTTTAATTTGCATGTGTGTGTGTGTGTGTGGGGGGGGGGGGGGCTTTCCACTCAAGAAATGTTTTCTTCTGAAAAAAATACTGGCTACAATAGTTAACAACTGATTCCTTTGCAATCATCCATCCTCTTCCACTTATCCTTATCAGGATTGTGGGGTAGCAGTTTTGGGGCCTATACCAGCTACCATAGGGCAGTACAACCTGGACAGATCGCCAGTCTAACATGGAAGGACAAGCATTTGCATTCACACCAAAGGGCAGTTTTGAATCACCAGTTAACCTAACCCCATAAGCTACATCTTTGGACTGTGGGAAGAAGCCAGAGTACACAGCCAGAGAGAGCCCATGCACTACCAGCAGTAAAAAGTGCCTAAAACAAGTTAAGAAGTTGTATAGTACTATCTATCTTAATGTTCAAGCCTGAGTTTCAAAAAATTTCAACATAGAAACAAAGCACATGCAGTCAGCTCTGCATGCTGTAGGTCAAACTGTCAAGACATACGAGAAGACCCCTCCTAAAACCAGAGTGATGTCACCATGAAGCAAACTTTGACGGAGTCCCCCAATAACAGTGTGGTCCTCCTAAGTCACATTTGGGTGGTTAACACACACACACACACACACACACTCAGATGTTATCCAGACTTGCACTTTGAAACAATGAAAAGGACCTACAAGCCACGGTCCATGTAAATCACATCACACCCAGGTGACTGCCAAACACACACACACACACAGCATCCATAAAGAATGATGATAGATTAAATTATTAGTTCATTAAGTGGTACACTGGATTATATTTACCCTTTCAGGCTCTGGATGTTTCAGGTCCAGATCATTGTTTGGAAAGCTGTTTGGTTGCGGCTTTAGGCAGCTCACAGTCTTCTGAATCTGGCTGGTCTCAGTCTTCGTGTGTAACAGATAGAGAATGAAGACAAAAGAACAGTAATCTGACAGTTACTAAAAATGCATCACTCAAGAGGATGAATAGACCATTTCACTATCGGCAAATAGCGTAAGGTACACATCGTGCATGAGAAACATTCATTAAAATCTGTCCTAGGTCAATGTTACCTCTTCAAAATCTTGCACTGAAGAAGAATGCATGGCTTCTGAGCCTTGCTGAGGCATTTCTTCATCAAGATCCTGCAAACAAAGAAAAGATGGCACAAAGATTAGACCAAGTGCTCTTCTTGCAACTGTACTGGGCAGGCCTGTGCTTCTGTCTTTAATTTGCATGTGTGTGTGTGTGTGTGTGTGTGTGGGGGGGGGGGGGGGGGGGGGGGGGGGCTTTCCACTCAAGAAATGTTTTCTTCTGAAAAAAATACTGGCTACAATAGTTAACAACTGATTCCTTTGCAATCATCCATCCTCTTCCACTTATCCTTATCAGGATTGTGGGGTAGCAGTTTTGGGGCCTATACCAGCTACCATAGGGCAGTACAACCTGGACAGATCACCAGTCTAACATGGAAGGACAAGCATTTGCATTCACACCAAAGGGCAGTTTTGAATCACCAGTTAACCTAACCCCATAAGCTACATCTTTGGACTGTGGGAAGAAGCCAGAGTACACAGCCAGAGAGAGCCCATGCACTAAAGCAGTAAAAAGTGCCTAAAACAAGTTAAGAAGTTGTATAGTACTATCTATCTTAATGTTCAAGCCTGAGTTTCAAAAAATTTCAACATAGAAACAAAGCACATGCAGTCAGCTCTGCATGCTGTAGGTCAAACTGTCAAGACATACGAGAAGACCCCTCCTAAAACCAGAGTGATGTCACCATGAAGCAAACTTTGACGGAGTCCCCCAATAACAGTGTGGTCCTCCTAAGTCACATTTGGGTGGTTAACACACACACACACACACACACACTCAGATGTTATCCAGACTTGCACTTTGAAACAATGAAAAGGACCTACAAGCCACGGTCCATGTAAATCACATCACACCCAGGTGACTGCCAAACACACACACACACAGCATCCATAAAGAATGATGATAGATTAAATTATTAGTTCATTAAGTGGTACACTGGATTATATTTACCCTTTCAGGCTCTGGATGTTTCAGGTCCAGATCATTGTTTGGAAAGCTGTTTGGTTGCGGCTTTAGGCAGCTCACAGTCTTCTGAATCTGGCTGGTCTCAGTCTTCGTGTGTAACAGATAGAGAATGAAGACAAAAGAACAGTAATCTGACAGTTACTAAAAATGCATCACTCAAGAGGATGAATAGACCATTTCACTATCGGCAAATAGCGTAAGGTACACATCGTGCATGAGAAACATTCATTAAAATCTGTCCTAGGTCAATGTTACCTCTTCAAAATCTTGCACTGAAGAAGAATGCATGGCTTCTGAGCCTTGCTGAGGCATTTCTTCATCAAGATCCTGCAACAAAGAAAAGATGGCACAAAGATTAGACCAAGTGCTCTTCTTGCAACTGTACTGGGCAGGCCTGTGCTTCTGTCTTTAATTTGCATGTGTGTGTGTGTGGGGGGGGGGGGGCTTTCCACTCAAGAAATGTTTTCTTCTGAAAAAAATACTGGCTACAATAGTTAACAACTGATTCCTTTGCAATCATCCATCCTCTTCCACTTATCCTTATCAGGATTGTGGGGTAGCAGTTTTGGGGCCTATACCAGCTACCATAGGGCAGTACAACCTGGACAGATCACCAGTCTAACATGGAAGGACAAGCATTTGCATTCACACCAAAGGGCAGTTTTGAATCACCAGTTAACCTAACCCCATAAGCTACATCTTTGGACTGTGGGAAGAAGCCAGAGTACACAGCCAGAGAGAGCCCATGCACTAAAGCAGTAAAAAGTGCCTAAAACAAGTTAAGAAGTTGTATAGTACTATCTATCTTAATGTTCAAGCCTGAGTTTCAAAAAATTTCAACATAGAAACAAAGCACATGCAGTCAGCTCTGCATGCTGTAGGTCAAACTGTCAAGACATACGAGAAGACCCCTCCTAAAACCAGAGTGATGTCACCATGAAGCAAACTTTGACGGAGTCCCCCAATAACAGTGTGGTCCTCCTAAGTCACATTTGGGTGGTTAACACACACACACACACACACACACACACTCAGATGTTATCCAGACTTGCACTTTGAAACAATGAAAAGGACCTACAAGCCACGGTCCATGTAAATCACATCACACCCAGGTGACTGCCAAACACACACACACACAGCATCCATAAAGAATGATGATAGATTAAATTATTAGTTCATTAAGTGGTACACTGGATTATATTTACCCTTTCAGGCTCTGGATGTTTCAGGTCCAGATCATTGTTTGGAAAGCTGTTTGGTTGCGGCTTTAGGCAGCTCACAGTCTTCTGAATCTGGCTGGTCTCAGTCTTCGTGTGTAACAGATAGAGAATGAAGACAAAAGAACAGTAATCTGACAGTTACTAAAAATGCATCACTCAAGAGGATGAATAGACCATTTCACTATCGGCAAATAGCGTAAGGTACACATCGTGCATGAGAAACATTCATTAAAATCTGTCCTAGGTCAATGTTACCTTTTCAAAATCTTGCACTGAAGAAGAATGCATGGCTTCTGAGCCTTGCTGAGGCATTTCTTCATCAAGATCCTGCAACAAAGAAAAGATGGCACAAAGATTAGACCAAGTGCTCTTCTTGCAACTGTACTGGGCAGGCCTGTGCTTCTGTTTTTAATTTGCATGTGTGTGTGTGTGTGGGGGGGGGGGGCTTTCCACTCAAGAAATGTTTTCTTCTGAAAAAAATACTGGCTACAATAGTTAACAACTGATTCCTTTGCAATCATCCATCCTCTTCCACTTATCCTTATCAGGATTGTGGGGTAGCAGTTTTGGGGCCTATACCAGCTACCATAGGGCAGTACAACCTGGACAGATCACCAGTCTAACATGGAAGGACAAGCATTTGCATTCACACCAAAGGGCAGTTTTGAATCACCAGTTAACCTAACCCCATAAGCTACATCTTTGGACTGTGGGAAGAAGCCAGAGTACACAGCGAGAGAGCCCATGCACTACCAGCAGTAAAAAGTGCCTAAAACAAGTTAAGTTGTATAGTACTATCTATCTTAATGTTCAAGCCTGAGTTTCAAACCACATAGAAACAAAGCACATGTAGTCAGTTCTGCATGCTGTAGGTCAAACTGTCAAGAAATACGAGAAGACCCCTCCTAAAACCAGAGTGATGTCACCATGAAGCAAACTTTGACGGAGTCTCCCAATAACAGTGTGGTCCTCCTAAGTCACATTTGGGTGGTTAACACACACACACACACACACACACTCAGATGTTATCCAGACTTGCACTTTGAAACAATGAAAAGGACCTACAAGCCACAGTCCATGTAAATCACATCACACCCAGGTGACTGCCAAACACAAACACACACACAGCATCCATAAAGAATGATGATAGATTAAATTATTAGTTCATTAAGTGGTACACTGGATTATATTTACCCTTTCAGGCTCTGGATGTTTCAGGTCCAGATCATTGTTTGGAAAGCTGTTTGGTTGCGGCTTTAGGCAGCTCACAGTCTTCTGAATCTGGCTGGTCTCAGTCTTCGTGTGTAACAGATAGAGAATGAAGACAAAAGAACAGTAATCTGACAGTTACTAAAAATGCATCACTCAAGAGGATGAATAGACCATTTCACTATCGGCAAATAGCGTAAGGTACACATCGTGCATGAGAAACATTCATTAAAATCTGTCCTAGGTCAATGTTACCTCTTCAAAATCTTGCACTGAAGAAGAATGCATGGCTTCTGAGCCTTGCTGAGGCATTTCTTCATCAAGATCCTGCAACAAAGAAAAGATGGCACAAAGATTAGACCAAGTGCTCTTCTTGCAACTGTACTGGGCAGGCCTGTGCTTCTGTCTTTAATTTGCATGTGTGTGTGTGTGTGTGTGGGGGGGGGGGGGGGGGGGGGGGGGGGGGGGCTTTCCACTCAAGAAATGTTTTCTTCTGAAAAAAATACTGGCTACAATAATTAACAACTGATTCCTTTGCAATCATCCATCCTCTTCCACTTATCCTTATCAGGATTGTGGGGTAGCAGTTTTGGGGCCTATACCAGCTACCATAGGGCAGTACAACCTGGACAGATCACCAGTCTAACATGGAAGGACAAGCATTTGCATTCACACCAAAGGGCAGTTTTGAATCACCAGTTAACCTAACCCCATAAGCTACATCTTTGGACTGTGGGAAGAAGCCAGAGTACACAGCCAGAGAGAGCCCATGCACTAAAGCAGTAAAAAGTGCCTAAAACAAGTTAAGAAGTTGTATAGTACTATCTATCTTAATGTTCAAGCCTGAGTTTCAAAAAATTTCAACATAGAAACAAAGCACATGCAGTCAGCTCTGCATGCTGTAGGTCAAACTGTCAAGACATACGAGAAGACCCCTCCTAAAACCAGAGTGATGTCACCATGAAGCAAACTTTGACGGAGTCCCCCAATAACAGTGTGGTCCTCCTAAGTCACATTTGGGTGGTTAACACACACACACACACACACACACTCAGATGTTATCCAGACTTGCACTTTGAAACAATGAAAAGGACCTACAAGCCACGGTCCATGTAAATCACATCACACCCAGGTGACTGCCAAACACACACACACACAGCATCCATAAAGAATGATGATAGATTAAATTATTAGTTCATTAAGTGGTACACTGGATTATATTTACCCTTTCAGGCTCTGGATGTTTCAGGTCCAGATCATTGTTTGGAAAGCTGTTTGGTTGCGGCTTTAGGCAGCTCACAGTCTTCTGAATCTGGCTGGTCTCAGTCTTCGTGTGTAACAGATAGAGAATGAAGACAAAAGAACAGTAATCTGACAGTTACTAAAAATGCATCACTCAAGAGGATGAATAGACCATTTCACTATCGGCAAATAGCGTAAGGTACACATCGTGCATGAGAAACATTCATTAAAATCTGTCCTAGGTCAATGTTACCTCTTCAAAATCTTGCACTGAAGAAGAATGCATGGCTTCTGAGCCTTGCTGAGGCATTTCTTCATCAAGATCCTGCAACAAAGAAAAGATGGCACAAAGATTAGACCAAGTGCTCTTCTTGCAACTGTACTGGGCAGGCCTGTGCTTCTGTCTTTAATTTGCATGTGTGTGTGTGTGTGTGGGGGGGGGGGGGGGGGGGGGGGGGGGGGGCTTTCCACTCAAGAAATGTTTTCTTCTGAAAAAAATACTGGCTACAATAGTTAACAACTGATTCCTTTGCAATCATCCATCCTCTTCCACTTATCCTTATCAGGATTGTGGGGTAGCAGTTTTGGGGCCTATACCAGCTACCATAGGGCAGTACAACCTGGACAGATCACCAGTCTAACATGGAAGGACAAGCATTTGCATTCACACCAAAGGGCAGTTTTGAATCACCAGTTAACCTAACCCCATAAGCTACATCTTTGGACTGTGGGAAGAAGCCAGAGTACACAGCCAGAGAGAGCCCATGCACTAAAGCAGTAAAAAGTGCCTAAAACAAGTTAAGAAGTTGTATAGTACTATCTATCTTAATGTTCAAGCCTGAGTTTCAAAAAATTTCAACATAGAAACAAAGCACATGCAGTCAGCTCTGCATGCTGTAGGTCAAACTGTCAAGACATACGAGAAGACCCCTCCTAAAACCAGAGTGATGTCACCATGAAGCAAACTTTGACGGAGTCCCCCAATAACAGTGTGGTCCTCCTAAGTCACATTTGGGTGGTTAACACACACACACACACACTCAGATGTTATCCAGACTTGCACTTTGAAACAATGAAAAGGACCTACAAGCCACGGTCCATGTAAATCACATCACACCCAGGTGACTGCCAAACACACACACACACAGCATCCATAAAGAATGATGATAGATTAAATTATTAGTTCATTAAGTGGTACACTGGATTATATTTACCCTTTCAGGCTCTGGATGTTTCAGGTCCAGATCATTGTTTGGAAAGCTGTTTGGTTGCGGCTTTAGGCAGCTCACAGTCTTCTGAATCTGGCTGGTCTCAGTCTTCGTGTGTAACAGATAGAGAATGAAGACAAAAGAACAGTAATCTGACAGTTACTAAAAATGCATCACTCAAGAGGATGAATAGACCATTTCACTATCGGCAAATAGCGTAAGGTACACATCGTGCATGAGAAACATTCATTAAAATCTGTCCTAGGTCAATGTTACCTTTTCAAAATCTTGCACTGAAGAAGAATGCATGGCTTCTGAGCCTTGCTGAGGCATTTCTTCATCAAGATCCTGCAACAAAGAAAAGATGGCACAAAGATTAGACCAAGTGCTCTTCTTGCAACTGTACTGGGCAGGCCTGTGCTTCTGTTTTTAATTTGCATGTGTGTGTGTGTGTGGGGGGGGGGGGCTTTCCACTCAAGAAATGTTTTCTTCTGAAAAAAATACTGGCTACAATAGTTAACAACTGATTCCTTTGCAATCATCCATCCTCTTCCACTTATCCTTATCAGGATTGTGGGGTAGCAGTTTTGGGGCCTATACCAGCTACCATAGGGCAGTACAACCTGGACAGATCACCAGTCTAACATGGAAGGACAAGCATTTGCATTCACACCAAAGGGCAGTTTTGAATCACCAGTTAACCTAACCCCATAAGCTACATCTTTGGACTGTGGGAAGAAGCCAGAGTACACAGCGAGAGAGCCCATGCACTACCAGCAGTAAAAAGTGCCTAAAACAAGTTAAGTTGTATAGTACTATCTATCTTAATGTTCAAGCCTGAGTTTCAAACCACATAGAAACAAAGCACATGTAGTCAGTTCTGCATGCTGTAGGTCAAACTGTCAAGAAATACGAGAAGACCCCTCCTAAAACCAGAGTGATGTCACCATGAAGCAAACTTTGACGGAGTCTCCCAATAACAGTGTGGTCCTCCTAAGTCACATTTGGGTGGTTAACACACACACACACACACACACTCAGATGTTATCCAGACTTGCACTTTGAAACAATGAAAAGGACCTACAAGCCACAGTCCATGTAAATCACATCACACCCAGGTGACTGCCAAACACAAACACACACACAGCATCCATAAAGAATGATGATAGATTAAATTATTAGTTCATTAAGTGGTACACTGGATTATATTTACCCTTTCAGGCTCTGGATGTTTCAGGTCCAGATCATTGTTTGGAAAGCTGTTTGGTTGCGGCTTTAGGCAGCTCACAGTCTTCTGAATCTGGCTGGTCTCAGTCTTCGTGTGTAACAGATAGAGAATGAAGACAAAAGAACAGTAATCTGACAGTTACTAAAAATGCATCACTCAAGAGGATGAATAGACCATTTCACTATCGGCAAATAGCGTAAGGTACACATCGTGCATGAGAAACATTCATTAAAATCTGTCCTAGGTCAATGTTACCTTTTCAAAATCTTGCACTGAAGAAGAATGCATGGCTTCTGAGCCTTGCTGAGGCATTTCTTCATCAAGATCCTGCAACAAAGAAAAGATGGCACAAAGATTAGACCAAGTGCTCTTCTTGCAACTGTACTGGGCAGGCCTGTGCTTCTGTCTTTAATTTGCATGTGTGTGTGTGTGTGTGGGGGGGGGGGGGGGGGGGCTTTCCACTCAAGAAATGTTTTCTTCTGAAAAAAATACTGGCTACAATAATTAACAACTGATTCCTTTGCAATCATCCATCCTCTTCCACTTATCCTTATCAGGATTGTGGGGTAGCAGTTTTGGGGCCTATACCAGCTACCATAGGGCAGTACAACCTGGACAGATCACCAGTCTAACATGGAAGGACAAGCATTTGCATTCACACCAAAGGGCAGTTTTGAATCACCAGTTAACCTAACCCCATAAGCTACATCTTTGGACTGTGGGAAGAAGCCAGAGTACACAGCCAGAGAGAGCCCATGCACTAAAGCAGTAAAAAGTGCCTAAAACAAGTTAAGAAGTTGTATAGTACTATCTATCTTAATGTTCAAGCCTGAGTTTCAAAAAATTTCAACATAGAAACAAAGCACATGCAGTCAGCTCTGCATGCTGTAGGTCAAACTGTCAAGACATACGAGAAGACCCCTCCTAAAACCAGAGTGATGTCACCATGAAGCAAACTTTGACGGAGTCCCCCAATAACAGTGTGGTCCTCCTAAGTCACATTTGGGTGGTTAACACACACACACACACACACACACACACTCAGATGTTATCCAGACTTGCACTTTGAAACAATGAAAAGGACCTACAAGCCACGGTCCATGTAAATCACATCACACCCAGGTGACTGCCAAACACACACACACACAGCATCCATAAAGAATGATGATAGATTAAATTATTAGTTCATTAAGTGGTACACTGGATTATATTTACCCTTTCAGGCTCTGGATGTTTCAGGTCCAGATCATTGTTTGGAAAGCTGTTTGGTTGCGGCTTTAGGCAGCTCACAGTCTTCTGAATCTGGCTGGTCTCAGTCTTCGTGTGTAACAGATAGAGAATGAAGACAAAAGAACAGTAATCTGACAGTTACTAAAAATGCATCACTCAAGAGGATGAATAGACCATTTCACTATCGGCAAATAGCGTAAGGTACACATCGTGCATGAGAAACATTCATTAAAATCTGTCCTAGGTCAATGTTACCTCTTCAAAATCTTGCACTGAAGAAGAATGCATGGCTTCTGAGCCTTGCTGAGGCATTTCTTCATCAAGATCCTGCAACAAAGAAAAGATGGCACAAAGATTAGACCAAGTGCTCTTCTTGCAACTGTACTGGGCAGGCCTGTGCTTCTGTCTTTAATTTGCATGTGTGTGTGTGTGTGTGTGTGTGGGGGGGGGGGCTTTCCACTCAAGAAATGTTTTCTTCTGAAAAAAATACTGGCTACAATAGTTAACAACTGATTCCTTTGCAATCATCCATCCTCTTCCACTTATCCTTATCAGGATTGTGGGGTAGCAGTTTTGGGGCCTATACCAGCTACCATAGGGCAGTACAACCTGGACAGATCACCAGTCTAACATGGAAGGACAAGCATTTGCATTCACACCAAAGGGCAGTTTTGAATCACCAGTTAACCTAACCCCATAAGCTACATCTTTGGACTGTGGGAAGAAGCCAGAGTACACAGCCAGAGAGAGCCCATGCACTAAAGCAGTAAAAAGTGCCTAAAACAAGTTAAGAAGTTGTATAGTACTATCTATCTTAATGTTCAAGCCTGAGTTTCAAAAAATTTCAACATAGAAACAAAGCACATGCAGTCAGCTCTGCATGCTGTAGGTCAAACTGTCAAGAAATACGAGAAGACCCCTCCTAAAACCAGAGTGATGTCACCATGAAGCAAACTTTGACGGAGTCTCCCAATAACAGTGTGGTCCTCCTAAGTCACATTTGGGTGGTTAACACACACACACACACACACACACACACTCAGATGTTATCCAGACTTGCACTTTGAAACAATGAAAAGGACCTACAAGCCACGGTCCATGTAAATCACATCACACCCAGGTGACTGCCAAACACACACACACACAGCATCCATAAAGAATGATGATAGATTAAATTATTAGTTCATTAAGTGGTACACTGGATTATATTTACCCTTTCAGGCTCTGGATGTTTCAGGTCCAGATCATTGTTTGGAAAGCTGTTTGGTTGCGGCTTTAGGCAGCTCACAGTCTTCTGAATCTGGCTGGTCTCCGTCTTCGTGTGTAACAGATAGAAAATGAATATACAGTGCATTTTTGAAGAGGCTTTTGAAACATTAAATAAACTGTATGAGAAAGATAAGTTTCAAGCTATTGTCTTTAAAATATTCACTGTCATGTATAGAGAATTTAAGGTCCTATGATTAAGAGACAAATAGTCAGTGTGATTTCTTTATTTTTTAAGCCATTGCTAAAGGAGTAAAACAATCACCTGTAGCAGCAACGAACTGTCACTAGGGCCCATTTATCTTCAAGGGACAAAATTTAAAATGAATCTAACTAAAGAGGCTACACAGCAAAATCTCCAGTGTTAAATTAACACTAGAGAGTGTCTATATGGGTCCACACAACACTGTTGAGTGTTGAATTAACACTTTTGACAGTGTTATATGTTTAAAAGTAACCTAGTCAGTTTTGAAGATTAACAAAGACTAACACTGAGCAGTGCTGATTTTCTAACACTGGAATATTTCTAACATTTTGAGTTATTTTCCAGTGTTAGAAAATCAGCACTGCTCAGTGTTAGCCATTGTTAATCTTCAAAACTGACTAGGTTACTTTTAAACATATAACACTGTCAAAAGTGTTAATTTAACACTCAACAGTGTTGTATTTAACACTCAGAGGTGTGGACCCTTATAGACACTCTCCAGTGTTAATTTAACACTGGAGATTTTGCTGTGTAGAATCACATTAAACATCAATCACTGTTAAAATTTAGAAACCGAAAGCCATTTTTTATTTCTGCATACCTGCTGATATTTTTTTAGTGCTTTTAGAGGGCTTTGATGTGGCAGCCATCACAATTGCCTGTTTTCCATTAGTACCTACCCCTGTTTTTCCAGTAGGTTATAGTACCATGTAGTTTTTCAGTAACTACTGCACCAAGGTTCCAAGTGATCCAAAGTGATCAGAAAATTTGACATAGACTGAATGCCACCAGGTGGCTGGTCAATGGTGTCACTCGATAAGTTATGAGTGCGCCTCCTTCGTGAAAATCCAAGCCATCATTTTTGAAACTCTGAAATGTTTGAAATAGCGACCAAAATTAACAGCGTGATCCCTGAATTGAACACTAAAGTATAGACTGAGCAGCAGGCATTTTGTCACCTTGACGTCCATGCTTGCTGTGGCATTTATATCACTGGATGCTCGGCTGCATTGCTATAGTTACCCCAGGCACAGTAGGTGATACTCAATTTCAGTGAAAAACTAGATGCCCTAAGTCACGTTAAGCCAATTTGAGTAGGTACAAATGTAAAAATGGCTTAGGGTATGCAATTTATCAGTTCCAAAAAGTACAATTGTAGAAATACCTTGCATCTCCAGAGCCAATCCGAGTCACCATAATTATAGTCTATTTCTTCGCCTGGACTTATGTCTCTGCTTGCAAATAAGCATAGATGGGGCTTTCCATTGATATTTAATATTTTCATCTTAGCACTTGGACTGATGTGGTTGTCGTTGACAAGTCTGCCTAATGACCCATCTTCTTGAGATGCATCCACACTGTGGGGTTAGGCAAAAAAGTATTAGCTTAACTAGTTAGTTAGGAAGCTTTTTTTTTCATAAATCAAAAGCAATGTGTCATTTAATCTTAATCAAACTACACTGATATAATACGCACCACCAGAGTTTTCCATCAAACTTGAATTCAAACATGAACACCTTCAGGCTGTCATGATAAACTCTGTGTCTCCGCTCACATTCTTCTTTTGTTATGAGTTTACCTCTGTATTCCAAAAGAAAGTCTCCTTTTTGGAATGGAACAGTCGTGAAAATGCCCCGACCTGAATTGCAGAGGCATACCAAGTGAGTGACAAAAGACAAAGTGAAAAACTCCAAATCTAATCCAAACTAAAGACCAACTTACCTTTGAAGGCATTTATGTAGTGGATATCAAGTCCCAGTTTGTCCCTTCCAGCAGAAACATGACAGACTGCATCCTCCCGTGGAGGAATGCGTCTCCTTCGCATGTTCTCCTGTACGATTGGCTGTATTACCAAAGCATATAAAGTATTACGATTATCGTCATCATTGTCATCATCATCAGTAGTAGCAGAACTAGCAGTAGTGTAGTTTACAGCATAAACACAGCTGACTTATTCATAGTGCTAATTTATGCCTTCTTTTAAAATGTTAAAGGCCTAGTACTCAAAATGGCGACATGTGACATTTCTGTAATGGCGACTGCAGAGAGTGATACAAGTACTGAGAAAGCTTAGGCATCAAAACTGTAAGAAGTTTTTTCTTCAGGCATATAAATAAATACACGACTAAATACACTTATACCCTTGCTTTTATTTTAGGGCTGTCAGCAGAATGGACAGACATTGGACAAACTGCCCGAAATTAGCTAACAGCGACATCAGGGATTTTGACTCAGACTGCGCTGGTTTAATTGTTAATCGCGTTAGTCGCGATGTCGGCATTAACACGTTTAAGCCACAATAATGCTTTAACACCGAGTAAATCCTAACACGGGTTAGCCCGCTTTATCGCGTTGACGCGGTTAGTCGTCAGCCCTATTTTATTTACTCAATGACAAACGCTGGGGCCGTTTTACTTCTTCAAAGACTCACTAACAGTCCATAAAGCATAAATTAAACCAGTTTAATATAGGCCTGTGCACCTATAATTTCATATAGTATTAAAGTCATGGTGCATTTTACATTAAAAAAGGCTTACCTTTGTGTTTTTAATCCGTCTTCGTATTGCCGTCGACATACACTTGTTAAAGGGCACGCGCGCGAAAGTTGTGGCGCCGTTTCCTGTAGGTACCGCCTATATATATAGCCTACCAATCACAATGACTTCCGGCCGTGTGTATTGAAAATGTGTATTAAATTGCAGTACCTACACACATCCACTCTAACTCGAAACGTCGCTGTGCAATACACTGGAATACACAAAAATCAGGTGAGGGGTATAGGTGGACTTTTAAGAAAATCAGAAAATCTTTTAATTATAGTTTAATAAATGAATTTACACTACAGTTTAAGCAAATACAGGTCAAAAGATAAATAATGACCTCATAAGAAGTAGAAAAAATTATTATTTAGACACTTAAAAATGCATTTACAAGTCATGTTTTAGGGGGACACATGAATACACAGCAAAAAGTCGAAATGTCCCCGGAGCCCAGGTACAGCGCAGGTCAAATGTCAATCCATACCACATAGACGCACTCACACACACACACACACACACACACACACACACACACACACACACACACACACAGATGCTGCTGTTTTGTCTGTGTGATGCATTTAAATCACAGACTGTATGTAAAGGATAGACTAGCATGCAATGCGTTGGTTACACATTTAGAAGCTTCAGCATTAGCAGTTTGTTTCACAGCAAGAAGTCACCATGTTTTCATAAGATGACAGAGTGCTAAGTTATCAGCCTACTGTAGCTAGCTTGGTTAGCAAGCTGCATCCATTTGCTGTATAGCTTCAGCACTCAGATACAGAAAATGCTGTTTCAAAGTACTGCATATATTGTTATCTTCTATCTATTAATTGATAATAAAGTGATCTAAACCACCTGATGATGATCATGGGTGTGAATGACACACACACACACACACACACACACACACACACACACACACACACACACACACACACACACACAGTTAGATGTTCAGAAACAAACCAGCAACCACCAAGACTCAAGAGTGCCATGAACCAGAAGCTGCTGGAAAACGAGTGTCACTGTCCACAGTGAAGACAGTTTTACATTGCTATGGACTGAGAAGAAAGAAGCCCCTGTTCTGAAATCAACCCATTCAAGCTTGACTGAAATTTGAAATTCTAATGGTCTGATTAGATGGAAATTTAGCTCTTTGGCCATTGGGGCAAGTGACATGTTTGGAGGAGTAAAGTTGAATGTTCCAAACCTAAAAACACTGTACCAACTGTAAAGCATGGTGGTGGTAGCATCATGCTCTGGGGCTGTTTTGGTGCCAGTGGTACACTGCATTAAAACAAAATGGAATAATAAAGAAAGAGGACCTCCAAATTGTTCAACTTCACTCTAAATCAGCAGCCAGATGGTTGAAACTTGGATACAACTTGTCCATTGATACCAAATCAAAACTGGTTTTGGAATGGATAAAGCATGCTAAGATTAACTAACAGTAACATTAAACTTCTGGAATGACCCTCCCAAAGCCCAAAGCACAACCTTCCTGAAAATTTGTGGACTGCGCTTAAAAGCTAGGTCTATGTCACGAAATCAACCAGCTTCAATGAACTCTACCAATTCCGTCAGGAGTAGTCAAATAATAGAAGTCAAAAAACCTTGCTCATGACTACCAAAAACAAAGCGTAACTTGCTAAGGGACATTTAACCAAATGTAAGTGGGGTGTATGTGTATATTTGATCCTGCATGAATACTTTAGACCCTGTTCCCATGAGTGAAAATCCAAAATGCAACAAATTACAAAGTACACTTAAGCCCCACGCCCCCGGTATCGGGGGCAAAAAGGAGGAGATCACGTTTAATTGGTTATAACATGGGTTGAGAAATATAAGTCCAGACATGTGTGATATCCACAGAAACCTCTGAATATCAGCTAAAATCTCATATAAACCATTTCTACAACCACCAAACACACCGAAAACAAGCCATGATTAAACGAGCAGTTATGTAAATGCGCAGAAGTCCGCTAAACAAACAAAACCGAACCAGAAATTCTTCAGACTTCATATAACCGGCTAAAGACAGGCTGGTTAGCTTCCAGAGCTATTACCGACTCCACACACCAAGTTTCACCACACTCTGACCAAAATTCAGTGAATGAGCCGCAAAAGCAGACCACAAAAACACATAGCAGCGCAAATGCGCTAAGACAGAAATTGGCTTCCCGATTCCTTCCGTTATTTTCGCCGGTAGCCGGTAGCCACGTGATTATCAGTAGTTACCATGCCTACCTAGCCATATCAGAGCCATTTTCCATCAACATGCTCCATTTTAGACCCACCTATACACACGTGACTGGACAGACGCCACATGCAGTAAATATGGGCCCACGTGGGTTTTGGCATTACAACGTCTGATTGGTTGAAATGACGTGAACGTGGCATTGTTACTGTGAATCTATTGGCTCAAACGATTAAAAAGAGGTGTCAATCACGCAAATTGACAAAAAACAACAACAAAGTTACAGCCCCTTGGAGTTTAAAGGGCCAGAGGACAATCAAACGCTCCATGCGCACGGCAGAAAAGGGCCATTACCATGTAAACGTGTGGTTAATTCTTCAAAAATATACTTAAAAACAAAAGCATTTTTAGGCCTGTTAATAAAATTTATTAATTTCTGCTCTTTAATACCTAAAAAATTCAACTGGCATGGTGTCCAATTGTGTGCCAAAATTGGACATATTTGTACAACGTCTGGATATTCATGTATTGACAGTGCTGTAATTTTTCACTGTTTCACTTTAGAAAAATAAATCTTTGCACAGATAATGTTTATATGTTAGTTACTGAATTTCTGGAATGAAATGTGATCTGAGGCATATTTTTAAAAGGGTTATATGCTAAAAATTAAAAATAAAATTAGGCGAGGATAAAATCTACTTACTATTTCTGTGTTCCAATCTCAGTAACTTTGACACAGTAATATCTGCTTCAATATTTACATCTCTGATGAAATTTCCCAAGTTTTAGCTTTATTTTAATACCAAGATTGTAAGGACAGAGTTTGTAATTGCAGAGAAATTATCAATTAAATTTAGGCATTACATTTTCAAGCAGGAAGCTCAGAAATCAGAAAGGCTCAAAGAAGAAGATGTTGTTCTGATGTCTGTTCACTACCGTGAACTGACCAGATTAGTTGCTGTTAAATAAAAAACGGCAACAAAGACAGTTGGGTCTCATTCCTTCATTGCAATAATCTGATCTGAACTCCAACTGTATCCTCCTGTATTCTATGTGGAAGCAACATCAACATTCATTCAGTTCAGGTTTTTTAATCTCCTACCGGTTTTGAGCAGGGAAAGGAGATTAGGGCTTCATCAGGAATGAAACACTGCAAATCTATTCACCAAAAGCTGGAGCACGAAGGACTTGGGTGGTCAACTACAATTAACCACACAGCAAGCTGTATCTTTGTTAGATAACTGCATGAAGTGCATCCAATTAAAGCATCTGCATATCCACTCCTCAGCCCTAATAAAATCTAAAAGAATAACCCTGTACAGCTGTTATGAAGAAGGAAACTATCCATAAAGACCGCAACCATTTCGTTTGATAGCAGGACGTTTATTACTGCTGTAAACACTGACATTTTAATGATGCGAGTTTATGGGAAATGACTCGTTTGGAGCCCCAAGTGGGCATTAGAGGAACTGCAGCATTGGCTTTGCTTCTAAGCCTCCAAGGCTGATGCTCGGTTTAAGTATCTGCTACCTCTTTAAAATGAAGAGTACACTGTCGAAAAATAAGACTCACTGATAGATCTGGAATCTGAGCAGATGTCATTTGTTAGAAAGGAACAACTTTTTTGCTTTCCTGCAAATTAAGATATTTCTCGAATGTAATAAAATGTTAGGATCCTGCCCTCCTCTTTAAAGAGCTGTAAAGTGTGTCATAGTGAGGTTAGGATCACTAAGGGGCCCTACAAAATATAAAAAGGCACCAGCAGAAGTGTGTGGGAGCCAATTTTCGTGTCTCTGGGCTTAGATGGAGCTTGTGTCTGAATAAATGTTTGCTCCAAATTTTCAGAGCTAATAAATGCTGCAGCGCTGCAGACATTTCTGTGCACGACTGAGGACACATCTGTCTGTGCTTTATCTTTTTTTCCATCTGTCAATTTGAAACTGTTGTTTTCCTTCTTTGTTGGCTCTCATTTTTCCATTTGTTCCACTGCGCTGTCACATATCACATACTTGTTTTCTTTTCCTCTTACATTTCTGTCTGCTCTTTCTTCATTTGTCTCTCTGTGTTGGCCCTGTTTCACCTGTTCGGCTGTCTGTGACGCGTCTCCTCACAGTGGGCAAGCGAAACAACCACTTTCTTCACAAATGTCCTGCAGGAGTCAAACAGTGAAGCTGCATAAGAATAGCCCTGCTGCTGTGTCCTCATTTAATGTTCATCTTTCAAGCATAGTTTGACATTTCCCGGTTCCCTTCACCATCCCCTTGTTTCTTTCTCACATTTTCTTAGCTAAATGTATGTTTTCTTATTTTTCTTGTTTCCTCTTCTTCCTCATTTTTTGCTTCTCTAACCCCTTGTTTACTTATTTGCTTACTTCTTATCTTCTCTATTGCCTTGTTTTCTTAACCACCATTCACTGTTCTATGTCCTTTTTATCTTCTCTATCTCCTATTTTGCATCTTTACGTACCCTTTTGTTTCCCTAACTCCTTATTTGAATCTTTACCTCCTTGTTTCATTTCCTGCCTCTTTGTTTCCTTCCTCACTTCATTGTTTCCTTTTCTATACATTGCTTCTCTACCTCCTTATTTACTTGTTTTACCTCCTTGTTATCTTCTCTACCCCCTTTTTCTCCTTCAGTATTACCTTTCTGCCTCCTTTTTTAAAACTTTCTTTCTCTGTGTCCTTGTTGGTGTATCATCTTGTAAGTAAATGTTATTTTCGTTTAATCTCAGTTAAACTACTTTTAATCTTTAAGATTTCCTTTCTTGCTGTTTTTATGAGTTTGATGTTTTAGTCCTGTCGGCTTTTCACTGCATCATCCTGACGTCTGTATCTGCTGTTCACTGTTTACTGACATCTGTTGTTGCTTTGTTGGCTGACACTCTCTTTTATTTCCAGCTGTTAATTTCCTCTATTTGAAGTGTTGCAAAAGCTTCCAAGATGTTAGAGCTTTTAATATATGCAAAGATTCATAAGACTCATCAAACAACCTGAATATATTTGGATGCTGTATAATAACATTTTTACTGCAAATTAAGAAGTCTGATTGTAAGTTTAGGCTCTAAAAATACTTTGTCAGGTTTAGGACCAGAAAACTACTTAGCATGGATTAAAATACACTATGCAAGTTGGAAGTGACAGCACCTGTTATGTGTGCCATGTGTGATCCCAGCTGATTTTCCATAACACTTACGGATTATTTTACACCACAGGAATGAGAATGTTTGCAGTGGATTCCTGCTTCACAGGAGTTCAGCTGTAATATCTGCAGCTCCTGAATGTCAGGTTTAGTGCAGAATAGCATTTCCTTTGACACTGGAAAGCTTTGATGGCAACAATAGATGAAGGTGTTTGTGACAGACACAAAGCTACAAACAGCAGACGCTTGTGCCTTTGTGAAAAAGATAACTTAAAGTGCATATAGAGAACTTTTTTTTTATCCCTCAACCACACCGGTGTTTCTTTTGCCAGAGTTTCCACAGTTAGTTGTTCACAAAAAATGTTTTTCTTTCTGTTACAGTCAAGTTTTTTCCTAGAACATTTCTTAACGAGTCTCCAATAACTTGTTAAGAAAGTAGCTATTTAATGATGAATATGACGCCTGTGTTGATATGACTGCTTAGGTTAAAACAGCACATAATACGGAGACACCATGAAAAGTAAAGTAAACATCTTCAAATGTCTTTTCTAAAACCTCTGGAAGAACTCAAGAACAGTAGACATCAGACTAAAAGTACTGTTAAATATTTTATTTCAGATGTGTTCTTGCCTTTGCTCCATAGCCAAGAGCACATTTGAAATAAAATAGAAGAGAAATCAACCTGGAGAATAGTGTTTTACTAAATGAATATTTAATATTTAGTATTTGCCTTACCTGATGGTCTTAAATTACTTTGGAAAGTGTATATAAGGGGCGATTGTGGCTCAAGCGTTGGGAGTTTGCCTTGTAATCGGAAGGTTGCCGGTTCGAGCCCCGGCTCGGACAGTCTCGGTCGTCGTGTCCTTGGGCAAGACACTTCACCCGTTGCCTACTGGTGGTGGTCAGAGGGCCCGGTGGCGCCAGTGTCCGGCAGCCTCGCCTCTGTCAGTGCGCCCCAGGGTGGCTGTGGCTACAATGTAGCTTGCCGTGAATGGGTGGATGACTGGATATGTAAAGCGCTTTGGGGTCCTTAGGGACTAGTAAAGTGCTATATAAATACAGGCCATTTACCATATGAGTGCTAATTATTACTGTCTTTAAATCTATGGATGACAGGAACCCAACATATGAAATCCTCAACATTATCGGAGTTCAAGAAAATAACAAAAACAAAGAACTTCCAAAGATTGAACAGAAAGAAGGAAAGAAGACTACTGTATTTTCTGCACTATACGGCGCACTTAAAATCTGTCAAAAATTTTCTCAAAAATTGACAGTGCACCTTATACTCTGGTCACCTTGTGTATGAAGTCTGGTTGTGCTTACTGACCTAGCTTCCACCTAAATGTAATATAGCATGTTCTGACTGAGAGATTTCTGAGAAAATTAAAATGTACAGCTCTGCTGTCACTTCCAACAGAAATGAAGACAGAAAACTAAACAGCAGTGACGTTTGTAGGGTTACTGAAGTTGGGCTAGCTGGTATATAATGATGTGCTACGTGGTCACTAGCGGCACAGCTATGTTAGCATAACAACATAAACACAGTGAAGCTGGAGGATGAACGCTAACTTTTTTTCCACTCGATAAAAGTTAACGTGAAAGTTCCTGAAGGTTAGGAACAAATGCAATCGCATGTCAGGATGCTATACACGGACCAAACTTCAGTCAGGAGAACAACTGAGAGAATTCATCCACAATACGAGGTTAGTTATTAATATACTGCAACAACATGGGAATAGAGCAGCTGCCAGAGAATTCAACATTAATGAATCAATGGTATGAAAGTGGAGGAAGCAAGAACAGTTCACTGAGTAAAGTTTGATTTATCTGACTGTTTTGTTTCGCTTATAATTCGGTGAGCCTTATGGTCCAAAAAATACGATACCGTAAAAACAAACAAAGAGTGTGAGCTGACCATAAAATAAGTCACTCAATTCAGGACTCCCAACTCCACTAATTAAGGAGAGAAACGCAGCACTCCATTATAACTGGACTGACTGCAATCACTCTCAGACAAACTGGTGAAGGTTTGCTGTGTGACTAATAAAAGCAGACAGATTACCAACATGTTGCAATCCATCCAAGTCGGTTTACACAGATCAGTGCATTAGTTCGTTTGGAATTATTCTCTTTAGAATTGGTGGCAAGATTCAGTTGGAGGGCATCTGGTGGTATCCCGGTCATATTGCAACGGCTTTTTCATCTCTGTTCGCAAGTTTCTGGATTTCTGTTTTTTTTTAAATAAAACAGACTGAACTTGATTTTTTCCATGTTTGGCAATGTTCACATTCTGTTTTAACTTGTTGCTTTTTAGAAGAAGTGCTGCAGACTAATGAAGACGACTAGTGACAAATATTACAAATATTGCAGTTGTTTGAAATGAACGTTGTCTGAAAACTACTGAAGGATTCATTGTGAATGAGTTTATTATCTAAATAAAGTCGCAGATTTAGATGGGGCGTGAAAATATTTCTTCCTGCCATGTGGGGAATGATGTAAAAAGTTTGAGAACCACTGGCTGAAATGAACAACTAGTTATTATGACCTACCAAACTTAACATTTGTTACCTATTCTACAGTAAATCTGTATTGCCTAATATTGCTTTTCCTTTTATTAGAAAAAACAACAAAACATTGAAAAAATGCTGGCATTTTATATTGAGCAGGTTGGAGTTCATAGTAAGGCCCTGTGAGTAAGTCTGGATAAGGTAGATGTATGTGTATAAATTCTCTTTGGGAGTCATCAATCTATCTCTGCTACAAAACAAGCTCAAAAATGAAGAGTTGTCAAATATTTAGTTTAGAATTTTATAGCCTGAGGCTTAACTTGGAGATAACAACAAAGACATCTGTATTCCAACCCCTGACAAGTCATTTATGAATTGGTGTTGGTGGTGAAATCATGAGTCCGTTGAACCTGCGTTTTATTTTCATCGAGGAAGGGCTCTGATGACTTCCTCTTGTGGGAATCATTCAAGAGTTTAACAAATTAAAAGAATGTTTGCAGTTTCATGGTTTCAAAGAAGAGATTTCATGTTGTTTGCTGTTTCAGGATAAGGCTATTTAACAAGCATTTGTTCTGCTCTACGTACTTTGAGCAACACACTGAGTCACTCTGTCTGCTAGCTCAGAAATTAGCTTTCATTTTATGGCCTTCTTTGCTGTTTTAATCAGGTTTTATGGATAGTTTGCTCCTCTGTTTCATATTTTTATTGAGTCATGAAATAAGTTTTTTTCCCTGCCTTGTGGCAAACACAAAAGCCAGTTTTATTTGGAATCATAATAAGCCACTCATGTGAACAGGAGCCATTTTATTCAGCTTCAGGCTGTGAAACTCAAGCAGATTTTAAAGACGGAGAAGAGACTCGTGGAGCAAATATGAAGTTGAAAATAGTGTTAGAGCCTCACATGGATTCGGTTTTGGTAGATTATGAAAATAAGATAATATCTTTTGGCAGAGATAATATTTCCTTAACGCCTTTGCTGTGTTTGCCATCCAAGAACTATGATAAGATGAACTTAAAATTACAGTGATATGGTTTTGTGAGGTCTTTATGATTAGCCAAGAGCTTGTATATAAGGATTTTGAATTTGATTCTAGAGTTAGAAAGAGAAGCCAATGAGGGAGAAATATATTCTCTCTGTATAACCCCTGTTACATCTCTTGTTGTAGCAATGTGGATGAACTGAAGGCTCTTCAGATGTAGTGGAGATATCAAAGCTAGGCACGGCTGTGGCACTGATTCAGTCTTTGAGCACTACGGTCACCCCGGTGTGTCGGCCAGAACACCACTTAAGGCCAAATTGCCCAGAGCATGAAAGAAGGAGAGAGCTTGAGGTTCCGTTTGAGGCACTTTATTGTCACCGCTTGATTTCTGGGGCTGTAACACAGCGGGTGTACATAAGTGTGTGTCTGGGTGTGTGTGTGTGTGGTTTCTTGTCATTTACGCACACCTAACATGCCCCAGGAATCAGTGCACCCCCTCCGGACCAACACTGCTCAGCCGCCATTAAACTGCCCACCTTACTAACCGGATGATGTCACTAGAAGGTGGGCTGGCCCAAACTGACAGAAGACGGAACATTACATGAACTTATATAAACTTATAAACACCAGTAAAACTATTATATGAACTTTGGGGCCTTTTATACATCAGAGAACTTTTAGAAATCCATGATAATATTCAGTGGCGGTCCTAGCCTTTTTGGCGCCCCGGGCGAACACTCCCTCTGGCGCCCCCCCACCACCCCCCACCCACACACACACAAAACATATTAAATATTATACATTAACATAAAACTGTTGTCAGAACCATACTGAATTTCGCCAGAGAAACACACACACACATGAAGAGAGAGAGAGTATGCATTGTATGCAAACAGCTACCAAACAGCCATTATAATTCATCATACATTGAGAACAGGACAAATCAACAACTGACAATCACTAATTAATATTAAAATCTGTAACATAATGTATTGTTTGGAGTTTAGTCTGTTACTGTTACTATTATTACCATATCTTTTTGGAGTAACTGTAATCCACATTATTTCCTTAGTAATAAAGTATTCTGATTCTGGTTGTTTCAGGATGACCTGCCATTATAAAGTGACACATCTGCTTACCTGCATCTTTTGCTCGTTTCTCCTCCTCTTCTTTTCTATTTTTGCTAAACTGAGCACCTGATGGCTTTGAACTTTTCTTGTCCATCTTCCATTGGTTTTAATTTTGGACTGCAGTATGAACACCCATCCCAAACCCGAGGATCACCACAACATAACCTAACAGACCTACACCTTAGTTCACAGATTCACTTTGTCTAAGGTGTATTTCTGGGATTTCACACAACCCAGGATTCAAATCATGAATGGATAATGGGCTTGGATTTACAACATTATGAATGAAATGTGCTCTATCTGGAAGCAGCAGGGTTCTCCTCCCCTTTCGACGGTTTGTGTGTGAGACTTTAAATCATCAAACTGTAAATTATAAATTTTAAATTGTTATTGATCCCTTTACCCCTGGTCCTAAAGTGTATATTTATTTTCTTACTCTTCTTATATTTATTGTTTGTTTATTTGCACTGCTGTAACTGGAGCCTCGTCGTCTCGTCTCTCTATATACTGGACTGTATGTAGCGGAGATGACAATAAAGTTTACTTTGACTTCAGCAGCGAGCAGGCGCACCGAGGGTTCTCGCGCTCACTTTTCGTATATAGAATTTCAAAAAAACATCGGTGCAAATTATAAGTCTGTATCATAATGTCTGGTGTTTTCGTGTTTGTTGGTTTGTTTTTATTTTGTTTTATTATTATTGTTGTTATTAGGGTGCTGCTCCAGCCAGCCAGAGAATCCCCCCTCGCCCCGCCCTCTCCTCCGTGTGCCGCAAGCAGCAGGCGCACCTCGCAAACAGAGGGCGCCCTTACTCCCAGCAAATGGGCAATAGAAAACCGATCGGTGCCTATGCCATTCCCAATATGCGCCGGCTGATGTCGGGGCAGCATGAGTACGAGCAATTTTTTTTTTTGCCGATGCCCGTGACGCCGCCCCGGGCAACCGCCTGTATCAAAAACCGCTACTGATAATATTGAATTCTGACAGTAGACGTTCTAATACATGAACTAGTTTTTTAGAATCACTCTGAGATGTGATGTTTCTAGTGTTGGAAATATTATGCAAATGTATGAAGGCACCCCTAATTGTTCTTTGATGTGCTCACTGAAGGACATATGTTGGCTTGAAGTGACTCCAAGATTCATCACAGTGTTACTGGAGACAAGATTAGAGTACAATAACCTCAGTTTTTTTTTCAATTTAGAAGCAGGAAATTAGAGGTCATCCAGGTCTTTATGCCTTTAAGACATTCCTGCAATTTAACCAGTGGATGTGTGATGGTTATCTGGTTTCATTGACAGACAGAGGTATTCCATGGGGGGCTGTTCCAGGATAGAAATGAAAATGCATACTATGACTTCAAATGCGGCTTAAGGAAGCATGTATAATATAAAAAGAATTGGTCCTAGCAGAGAACCTTGTGGAACTCCATATTTGATCTTGGTCTGTGAAGAAGACTCCCCATTTACACGAACAAATTGGAGTCTATTTAGCATAAGTGACTTAAAAATTTAACCAATGGGGAAGAGCCAAAAAACTGAAATTCTACAGACAGTTTCCCCCTTCATAACAATAGATGAGTGCTACACTGTAAAACCTGACAAGTTAAGTTAACTCAAATGATTTGGGGAAACCGATTGCACCAATTGATTCAAGTTTTGTAACTTAAACAGTTGTGGGTTATTTAAGTACTTTATTAGAGTCCCAAGAACCCAAAGCAAATATGATAATGTAACTCAAATGCATTATGTTTATTTACTCATTGTTTTTAGTATGTTTTAACTTAAACCATTAAATTTGTTGTACTAAGATGCTGTATTTATTCAAACTTATTTAAAGTGCCAGTCTTGGCAGCCGGGGGTGAGTCCGCCAGGGCCTCCGCTCCTGGCCGCCACCCGGCACACAATGCACCCGACCCCTATGGCGCCTCCTGCGGGTGGTGGGCCTGCGGGAGGATGGGCCCATGTCTCCTCTTCGGGCTGTGCCCGGCCGGGCCCCATGGACTAAGGCCCGGCCACCAGACGCTCGCCCTCGGGCACCCTCCCCGGGCCTGGCTCCAGGGCGGGGCCCCGGTAACCCTATCCCGGGCAGGGTAAACTGTTCCCTCGGTGTCCTTTTCATAAGGGTCTTATGAATCGCTCTTTGTCTGTTCGCGAGTGATGGGAGAAGGGAGCCGGAGATCGACAGACGGATTGGGGCTGCAGCTGCAGTAATGCGGACGCTGCACCGGTCCGTCGTGGTGAAGAGGGAGCTGAGTGTAAAAGCGAAGCTCTCAATTTACCGGTCGATCTACGTCCCTACCCTCACCTATGGCCACGAGCTGTGGGTAGTGACCGAAAGAACGAGATCGCGGATACAAGCGGCGGAAATGAGCTTCCTCCGAAGGGTGGCTGGCCTCTCCCTTAGAGATAGGGTGAGAAGTTCGGCCATCCGGGAGGGGCTCAGAGTAGAGCAGCTGCTGCTCCACATCGAAAGGAGCCAGCTGAGGTGGTTCGGGCATCTGACAAGGATGCCCCCTGGGCGCCTCCTGGGTGAGGTGTTCCAGGCATGTCCCACCGGGAGGAGGCCCCGGGGCAGACCCAGGACACGCTGGAGAGATTATATCTCTCGGCTGGCCTGGGAACGCCTTGGTATTCCCCCGGATAAGCTGGAGGAGGTGGCTGGGGAGAGGGAGGTCTGGGCCTCTTTGCTTAGGCTGCTGCCCCCGCGACCCGGCCCCGGATAAAGCGGATGAAGATGGATGGATGGATGGATTATTTAAAGTGTTACATGCTCATATTCAAATTAAGTTAAATTAACTTAAATAGTTGTATTTAAACAACTTAATCCAATTGGGGAAACCGATTGCACCAAATGGTTCAAGTACTATTAACACAAAACCAAGCTATTATTCTTTCCATTCAGTCTTTATTAACTTTAACTGCAGAGAAAATACAGAATGAATACAACCATACTTTCAGTCATAACCTATGACTGCTAAAGCCATTATCAAATAACAAATAATTAGGCATTTTAAAACTTGCGCTTTTAGGGAATTCTGAATGTTTTTTGTAGCATTTTGAAAATCGATTAAATGTACAGAACACAAATTTAGTAATGTAGACCTGATACATAGGTGCACATAAAAAACAATAGTCTAGAGGCAATTAGAGCCATAACAATTACAATTTTAAGTAACATTTAGTATAATAATGAAATCGCATGCACTACAGCAATGCAACTATAGAAAACAGCTGAACTAAGGATGTCACTAACAAAAAGTATTCTCAAAGGTATTTGTGGCTTCGCAACAGTTTTGCCCAGACCTCGAATCAAGTGAACTGGCACTCATCATACAATTAAAAAATAAAGCATGAAAGTATACTGTACATATTGACTAATTATCAGTTATCTCGCAAAAGATTTCCATGTAACTAAAATGTGTTTTTAGAAATAAGCTTAAGATTACACACTATGTGAAGATTTTTTTCAATCACAAACAAAACGTCAAATATGGATTGTCTCCTTATTCTTAGCTTTCTCCACATTGCCTTTTAGAAAGCTAATTACCCAGAACAAATAAAACTATTGAAGCCATTCACAGATAACTGAAAAAGCACAAATATAGTGACCAGTGAAAAACAAAAATCATCTGCACAAGCTCATTTTTTAGTGTCTGCAATTTTGGTTTTAGTTGCTTTCTCTCATCGTCTAGCTTCAGCAACACTACTTGAATGAACTCAAAAAAGCCAGTACACTTCTTAGGATAGCTCAGATGCAGAGCATATATTAGCCCAAACAAACACACCAGGGCATCAGTCCATGAGTGACGAGTCATAACAACCTGATCTTCAATTTCTATGAACACTTGGCGTGGTGAGAAAGGAACTCCTCCAGGCACCTCCTCTTCATCAACATCAGCAACCAGAGCAATTGTGGCTTCATAGAACTCAATTTCACCCTAAGATATAATACAGAGTGCACAATTATTCATCTGTAATATCTCTGTTAAAAGCATAAATACAAATGGTCAGGCACCTTTCTTCAGTTTTTCAAATTCTATATATCATAACATGTTTTAAGTTGACAGTGAAGGTTCATTTTTCATTCATCCAGGTAGTCAAATCAAGGATGAAAGAAGTTTATAAGTCATTCAACTTCACGTCTTCAACTTTCAACCCAAGTCTAGATGACTTATAAACTCCTTTCAACCTTTTTTAAATTCAAATGTGCAAATTATTGTAATACCAAAGTACCTTGCATGTTTTGAAAATCTCTGAAGAATCCTCTTTGAGGTACATTGGTAGGCCGGCCAGAACTGCTGTTCTAGTTGCATAGATGTCATTTTTGTCCTAAAAAATAAATAAATAAATGTGTATATATATATATATATATATATATATATATATATATATATATATATATATATATATATATATATATATATACACATACACACACATATATACTGGGCAGGGATAGCTCAGTAGGTAGAGTGGTGGCCCCATGATCGGAAGGCTACCTTGGCTACCCTGAGGTACCCCTGAGCAAGGTACCGTCCCTACACACTGCTCCCCGTGTAGGGACGGTACACGGGGAGCAGTGTGTACCGTCCCTACACGGTAGGGACGGTACACACCGTCCCTACAGAAGCAGTGGGTGAATGGGTTAAATGCAGAGGAACTGTTTCCCTATGGGGACTAACACGCACACATTACATTACATTATAGCAGCTGGATAGCGTAGTGGTTAGACTACACGCCTTTGGAACAGAGGATCGCAAGTTCGATTCCTGCCTGGGGCGTCTGTATCCAGTAAGGGTCCTAAGGCTAGACCCCCTATGCTAAGCGAGCCTACCGCAGACATGAGCGAGACAAATAAATATGAAGGCATGCCGGCTCGGTGGGCATCGGTGGGCAAGAGACAAAAACAGGGCGTTGTTGGAATGCTACTACGCAAGTAACCCCGGCCGAAGGGGCTACATGAATAGGATGAGGGACCCATGGATTCTTCGATACCCAACATCCACAATGACGGCGAAACAACTAGTAGCTCAGTGTTCCAACATTCGAAAGAAGGGACTGCTCTCACAGCAGAAACCCAAGAAAGAGGAGGGAAACGAGGAACCATCATGGAAGGACAGGCCCCTGCACGGTATGTACCACCGGCAGATAGAGGAGGTGGCTGATATCCAGAAATCCTACCAGTGGCTGGACAAAGCTGGACTGAAAGACAGCACAGAGGCACTAATCATGGCAGCACAAGAACAAGCTCTGAGTACAAGATCCATAGAGGCTGGGGTCTATCACACCAGGCAAGACCCCAGGTGCAGGCTGTGTAAAGATGCTTACAGAGACAATCCAGCACATAACAGCAGGGTGCAAGATGCTAGCAGGCAAGGCATACATGGAACGCCATAACCAAGTGGCCGGCATAGTGTACAGGAACATCTGTGCTGAGTATAACCTGGAAGTCCCGAGGTCAAAATGGGAGACGCCCCCAAGGGTGGTGGAGAATGACCGAGCTAAGATCCTGTGGGACTTCCAGATACAGACGGACAAAATGGTGGTGGCTAACCAACCGGACATAGTGGTGGTAGACAAACAGAAGAAGACGGCCGTAGTGATCGATGTAGCGGTTCCGAATGACAGCAATATCAGGAAGAAGGAACACGAGAAGCTGGAGAAATACCAAGGGCTCAGAGAAGAGCTCGAGAGGATGTGGAGGGTGAAGGTAACGGTGGTCCCTGTGGTAATCGGTGACTCCCAAGCTAGGCGAGCGGCTCCAGCAGATCCCGGGAATAACATCAGAGATCTCTGTCCAGAAGAGCGCAGTCCTGGGAACAGCTAAGATACTGCGCAGGACCCTCAAGCTCCCAGGCCTCTGGTAGAGGACCCGAGCTTGAAGGATAAACCGCCCGCAGGGGCGTGCTGGGTGTTAAAAAAAAACATGTTGTCTCGTGTTATATATATATATATATATATATAAACATAACAATGGCAACTGCCAAGCAAGCAGAATAATAATTAGTATTTTTTAAATACCTGTTTTCCATATGCCAACAAAAGCTGCTCCATCCTTTCACCGACCCGTCCAGTTTTCCTCTTTTTGTAAAGTCCAATCAGCTGAGGAGCATAATCATCCAGCGCAGCATAAAACACATGTGGTAGATTCTTATTGGTGATCCGATGAAATTCAAAGTAGAGCTGAAGAGAATTCCAAAAATATTATAAGCAAAACACAGCATACTATATGAACAGCAAATGTTATATATGTAGTTGTACTTACCTGTGTCTCATGAAAGAGTGCTGGCCATGGTCCCTCGCCTGGCAAAATTTGAGGTTATTGGATGAGGGCGATTAACTTTGTCAGAATGTTGGTATGGAAAGCGCAGAATTGCTCTGTTTAAGTCTTCTAAGTTAAAATATCTCTTAGAAATCAAACCTTTACACAATGTGCCAACTCCACTGAAACAACACCTTCAAACAGGTCATGTAGGAAGTCAGGTGGGAAGCCTGTGACAGGATGAAAGAAAGAGAGATGGTCAGAAGGAACACAGGTGTTTTTAACACCATAGTTTTCCTTAATGTCATCATTCTGAAGCTCTTGCACAATAATTATCATGAGCATCTTTTGTTCTCATTACATAATTCCCTGTAACAGCATTTTCTGTTTGCATTTCTGTTTGGCAAAACCTACAGAAATATGTAGACCTGAAACTCTCATTGAAACCAGCAAGTCCATGGGCAGCAAGGTTGTCTGCCACAACAGAGTAGACAGTGCCTTTAAGACATTCACCAAGAGTCTCAATGTAGACACCTACTTCTTCAAGAGTTTTCAGATCATTTAAGCGTGGTGACAACATTTCCTTACACCCAAACTGGCGTACATCATTGGAATTGCACAGCAGAGCAAGCTGAGTGCAGTGTAGAGCAGAACGAGATTTAACTGGAAAGTTTTCCAGTGTCCAATAAACTGCAAAGACTTTATGTATTTTCTTTGAGGTACCAAGTGGGTTTGTGATCAAAATCATCCACATAAAGTATCATTGACAATTTCTGTCCCTCTTGTGACAGTAGAACATTTTCCTGGTAGTAGGATCCATCACAAAATGACATGAAATGTCCAGGAATCTGTGTGGGTGCTTGTTTAATTTCTTCAAGCACATCTTTTTTTTTCAACAACAATTGCAAAGATGTGAGAATAGGGACATACATATAAGTGTCCTTTGACGATTCAATTAAATACTCCACAGGTTTGACATATGGAAAATTTTCTTCATAATATGATTCCCTCCTCTTTGCTGTAGATAGTGGTCCTTCAGATGTGACACATTTATGTAAAACATTACTATCAGAAACTGCCTGACAAATCTCATCCACCAGTTTGTCCGTATATGTACAGTTGTGCTTTTTCAGTATATCTACAATGGATTTTCTAACCAAAGGTTGTGATAACAAAAACAACTGATCAATATGCTCAATAATCTCCTGTGTTGCTCTCTGGGACACATGGAGAAGGGTCTGCATTTTCAAGAAAAATCCAGCCAGATTGTATTGCAACTGCTCTTCTAAACCCTCAATTCCACTGATTTCACTGGTGGATGCCACTTGATTGTCATCTGATGACTCTATTGAATCAAGCTGCATGTCATCTTTTTGTTCTACATTTATAACACTTTGCACAATGCCTTCATCGTAACTTGTTGAATTTTGGTGGTCTCTGCATTTGTGGGCATTGAAGGTTGAATAGACATTGATTTTAAAATTGCAGTTCTTGAAAGGACATGGGACAGTTTCTTTTTGTTTTAAATGCCCCCTCAGATGGATAAACATTTGGCTTTCAATAAATGGCTGCTTAAAATTACACATAGAGCAACAAAATCCATAATTATTCAAATCTAGATAAGAACCGTCTTTTCTTTGCGTGGGAGTGTGCATTGTTGACATGTATATCTTTAATGAATTAAATGTACTAAATGTACACATGCATGTGTTGTAGAGACAGGGTAAGGGTGAAATTGTGGAGTACTGACCATGGTTGAGCCGATAATGCTTCAACAACATGACTTTTATGACAGTAGAAAAACTAGACAAACTACACAACTTGCAATTCCACATTTTGATACCAAATTGTTTTAAAATCACCTTTACTGGCTGTCTTTAGTGCCGTGCTGGATGATCTCTTGGCATGCTACTGCTCCTTCAATCGTCAGACTGTAATAACACAAAAGCCATGAGGACAGAAAGCTAGCAGAACAGTTTTTACTTTTAGACTTTTACTTCACTTAAAAACAGTCAATCTGAATAACACAAGCTTGGAAAACAGTAAGATTTATTCTTGCACTACAGTTCATTTTCAATTCAGGTTGGTCAACTACTCTATATGTTATAAAATAATAAAGCAATTTTACACAAGTGAAGTACACAATAGGCTAACCCTTGGAAAGTACAGAGTCAGAAACGTTTAGGTTTGGTGCAGTGCAGCTTTGAAAAGGTAAATTATTTCACGACTAAAATGCCACTAACCATCATATTCAAAATTTGTGAAGGCGAACTTGTCCACTAGACTCTTAAAATTAACACTAAATAAATTTTCTACTATTTTCACTGTGTCAAAAGTAGGCTACATTTGAACTTGATAAAGGTCAGAGTCAGAAAAGTCTAAACACTGATTTTACCAAAGGTTTTGTGGCATGCAGTTTGCAAAAATTAGACTACTTACCAACTATTGATTGAAACAAGCCACCAACCGTTAATTTTTTAAATTGTGAAGGCAGACTTCATATAGCGCTAGGCGGGAATTGTGTGCTGGCAAGCTAAGTTACGAGCTACTACAACAAAGTAGTCTGATAAATTACAACGAAGTACAACTAAAACAAAGCAGTCTGATAAATGTACGTTTTGTATGCTAGAAGTAAGCATTAACAAAAAAACATAAAAATAACTTTATCTTGTACTTTCCACTCTCTTGACGAGGCTCCTGTCTCATGGCCGACAAGTCCAGGCAAAACACTGGGGGCGGGGCTGTGGATGATGAATTAGCATAACTTAAACAGTTTAAAGCAACAGTACTTAAAACGTTACAAAAACACAATGTGTACTTATTACAATAAAGTTATTATATCATATGTATACTTTTGGGTCTATCTAACACACTTCATGAAAGTTACTTTAACTATTTTTCAGAACTGAGTAAGAACAACTTACTTCTTTTAGTAAGATGCACTGTTGGGTTTTACAGTGTAGGCTTCATTTCATCAGATTGGACTCACTGAGCTGGACCTCTCAACCTTATTTGTTCTTTTGTTGTCACATGTAGGATTTTTAATGGTAAAAAATGGCTTGAGGTTTGAAAATGTGCAGTCAAACCCAAAAGGTGACACCATCTTTTATATACTACCTGTGGTTGTTCCACAAAATAGCTCAGTTAGTGTACACAGCCACAATTAATGGGTTTTTGTGATGAACATTTAGCAGGCTGTTATGTCTCTTTCACAGTCATTGCTCAGGCTTGTTTGAAAGTCTTTCTGAACTTCACATTAAATGCCAGCGGCAGAGCTCAGAGTAAGTCTGTTTACTCTTACTGTCTGACATGAAACTGTGCTTGTTTGTGCTGTTTGTGGTTTGAGTGACTGCTCGCTGAGTGTCCAGCTCATTACTGATGCTCAGAGGCTTTAATTTACCCCATTTCAGTCTGACTAACCTCCCCCCGTCTGCACACCCAGTACGGAGCATCTGTCTGAGTGCCATCATTAGCTCCGTCTCCATTTACTCTGTGGTGGTTCTCAACCTGACGATTCAAAAAATAAGAAAAATTTAAAAACCACATACAGAGCAGTGATTTCTTTTTTTCATCACCCCACGCTGCCACCTTTTATTGTTTTTTCTTTTTCCCTTCATGGGAACATTCAGATGAGAAATAACATTTTGCTCCGCACCAAAATGGAAAGGTGACACCCGGGGTTACATAATGATTGGTGACAGGAAATTGAAGTCAGACTGGTGTAGACGATTTTTATTTTATTTTTTATTTTTTAAATTATTAAGATAAACACAGCTGGCATTTTTAAACTCTTATTTACTGGAAAAACAGAAAGTATATTTTATTAAAAGTTAGTTCCTGTTTTTGTTATCGATAATTAGCTCCAGAAAACAAGCCTCCAGTTATAAAGTCTGACAAATATTCTGCATTAGAGTATATTTATCCATCCATCCATCCATCTTCAACCGCTTATCCGAGGCCGGGTCGCGGGGGCAGCAGCCTAAGCAAAGAGGCCCAGACCTCCCTCTCCCCAGCCACCTCCTCCAGCTTATCCGGGGGAATACCAAGGCGTTCCCAGGCCAGCCGAGAGATATAATCTCTCCAGCGTGTCCTGGGTCTTCCCCGGGGCCTCCTCCCGGTCTATCCTTTTTCTTAACCACTGATCCAATTCAGGGTGCTCCCCCACAGTGGGGCTGGAGCCTATCTGAGGTCATCAGACTATCACAGGACTAACAACAAGAGACAATCAGTCTCAGTCAGAGTCAAAACTACAGCCAGTTTTGAAAAACCAAGCATGTCTTTGGACCTTATACTCACAAAAAAGGGAATCATTCTCACAACACATAACCTGTCTATATATCTGCGTTTGTGTGTGTATATATATATATATATATATATATATATATATATATATTTAGCAGCACAGGAACAAGCTCTGAGCACAAGATCCATAGAGGCAGGAGTCTATCACACCAGGCAAGACCCCAGGTGCAATCTGTGGTGTAAAGATACACTTTTCATTTTTCTGTGTGACTTTGTCTCACACATCATTGTGGAGGAATTCTAACCAACTCTTCTTTGGAGGTTTTAAACCCAGAACTTTCCAAAGAGATTATATATCTCATGTGGCCTGCAAGTGTTTCTTGATTGCCCAGGAGAACAGAAAAATATTTTTTGGGAAAAAGGTCATTTTGACTGCACTGTTACAACCAAAGTGACCCACCTTTACATGAGTGGGAAAAAAGGATGCTTTTATTCAATCAGGTTAAAAGATTAGGATAAAAAAATGAGGAAGGACTTAATATTTACCAACTTTTTCATATAAAGTTCTATTGTAAGATGCTTTCCAACGAATTAGTCGAAAAATGTTTTGTTGAAGGTAAAAATAATGAGCCTCACGAAAAAGGATCAATAACATTATATTTGTGTTGGGATGAGGGTTTTTTCTGGAGAAACAATCAGTGCCACTATAGATATGTGAGTTTTAAGCATAAAAGCAGAAGATCTAAAATGTAGATAATTGTCAAAAACCAACAGATGATATCACACTGGATACATCCATGTTTGCTATATAGTCACTGTTTTTGACTCATTTTGCTGGGAGCCTAGAGCCTTGCATATATGGTGTGTGTGCATATGCTTGAGTCTTACTGCCATCTCTTTAAAAAAAAGTGTGTTTGTGTGTAGCTGATTTCCATTAAAAGTGCTTCTTCCTCTCTTAAGGGAAAGTCCATCTTTCAGAAACAAAAGGTCACACACCTTAAAAACCTTGGCAATAAAAACACACACATGCACACGCACACACACCTCCACACACAGAGTGGGTGAGCTGTGACATTAAGACAGCAGTGAAAGCTGCCTTTGCCCTCATGAATGCTAACCACTCTTAATCCTCCTCCTCAAGAATCCAGCTGTGCCTGAGTTTCACGATGAAACAAACATTTTTGGATTTAATTTTCCACAGTGTCTATTTTTGAGAGAAAAGGAAATTAAGGCCGTTATACAGATTTGCAAGCTGAATTAAATTTCATGTGTTAATATTGCAGGTAAACAAACATTTTAATTATAAGTATTTATAGTTTTTTTTTTTGTTTGATTGTTTTTTTGTAGGCTATAATTTCATGTTTAAATATAAAAACTAACATAGTGTGATCCTGCTTGGTTTAGAGGACTGTCTGTACTAATGAAAATTAGTGTCTTGGTGTCAGTATGTTGACATGCCACCAAACTCTGGAGATTCAGGCAGGTTTAACAGAAAATGCTGAACTGTTTTGAGAGATGACACGATTGTGATGACACAACTTGCACACTGAATCCAGTCCTCACCCAGTGCTTCAGTCAACTGACAGAATCCAATTCTGGATACACACAGTTGAAAGAGGAATTCTGGCTAACCCTTAGAGATTGGATAGGGAGTTAAGCCATTCAGGATGCTCCTTCACATTGGAAGAAGTCAGATAAAGTATTTAGCGCATGTCAAACTAAAAGGAGATCTTGGGGTAGATTTTGGGAAATGCTGAAGAGATGTCTTTCACCTTGCTTGGGAAGGTCTTAGTATGCACCAGAAGAGCTGGAGAAGGTGTTCAGGCAAAGGAAGGGCTGGGGACTTCTGCTTAGATTGCTCATTGACACTAAGAGAAATACGGTGCAGTGGCTAAATAACTGCCCCTAAACCTAAAAACTTGGTTGTGCTGCCCCTGGGAGAAAGAACTGCAATCAAGCATTTGTGATAATTGGCAGTAAATGTTTCACATCACTGTGGAAGAATTTTGGTCGATATTGGAGGTTTTTCAAGTATGAATTGTCTGAACGGTTAAAAAAATGCTTTGACATGACCTTAAGCAAAGGTGGACTTGCTGGTGTCCCGCTAGATAACCCAAGTATGCTTGAGCTTCAGGGCATGAATTGAGTACAATGATGTCCTTGACGTAGCCGTAGATTCTCCTTCAGGATTTTCTGACAGAGAGCAGAATGAAGTCATTCAGGTCATGAAGCAGCAAAACAGCCCCAGACCATCACAGTATCACCAACATGTTTGCCTGTTGGTATGATTTTCATGAAATGCTGTGTTAGTTTCATGTCTGATGTAACGGGACTCAAACCTTCCCAAGTGTTCTTTACAGACTGATAGATATCAGTTATTTTGTTTCTCAGGTGTCTTTTTAGATCGAAACATGATGTGTTGCTTTTTGAAATCTTTTAGCCTGCTCAAGTTTTTCAGACAGGTTCTATATTTCTTCTTTCAACAGGTCCAACGATAATGAGGCCTGGGTGTGGCTAGTGACATCAAACTCACAACACCGTATCTTTAGACAAACACTCCTTTTGGCATCAAGAAATTCACATGCAGACTTATATTCTAAATTCTTGAAGTGTCTTTGCCATGTTATGCCTCTGAGATGCCCATAAATGAAACAGTGTTAGTTCTGACTGGTGGAGATAACTACAGGCAGGCATGTTGACAGCAAACAAAAATATAACCAGCAGAATAAAAGAATTAGTAAGGACTTCAGGTATGGGCAGAAATCTGTGCCATCAGAAACTGAATTTGAATACCGTATTTCCCGGACTACAAAGCGCACCTGAATATTAGCCGCACAAGCTAAAATCAGGGGAAAAATCCTGTTTTGTACATACATTAGCCGCACCTGACTAAAAGCCGCAGGTGTTTCAATGTTGACTTATCATATGTAAGAGAATATGCACAAAGGGAATTGTCAGGAAAGAGATGGCTGTTTGGAGACACATCCCTTTTATTTAAATTTTGAAAAACAAGTTATGGGTACATATTTGCATAACTTTTTAGGTATATGTACAAGTAGCGGTAATTACAAGTAGGAAACATGTGCTGTGCTTCATAAATGAGTAACAAATGTAGTACATAACAATAACCTACAGCACGCCAGAAAAATAGATTGGACTACCTTTTAGGCTCAGGTGCAGTGACACGGCTTTAACAAGAAGAAAAGTCAGTCATTCACCACCATCTTTCTCTTCTTCCTGCACACTAAAACCACCAAAGTCCTCTTCTCCAGTGTCGGATACGAACAGGCTCAGGATGGCTACGTCATCCACTCTCAGCTCCTTTCCTTTGTTGTCAGTGTCAGAGTCGAACACCCTCAGAAGGGCCGTGGCGGTGTCCTCCTCTCCATCATGCAGCAGTCCAGCCCTTCGAAATCCGTTGGTGATCGTGGATGTTTTCACACTTTTCCACGCTGTCAGATTCCACCGGTGGAGTTGAGCATAACTTGCTTTTCGCACGTTTATCGCCGCACATCATCCACGACTCATATTTGCACATATTCAACTCTGTATATTTTATATATTTTATTATTATTATTATTATTATTATTTTATTTTATTTTTTTACTATTTAATTTGTAAAAATGTGTATACACACACACACACACACACACACACACACACACACACACACGTAGGAAAATATTTAGTATACACATCCAGAAATGCATACACTATTATATATTGTACATATATTTATTAGTTTCAGGTTGGCCATTCTTGTATTTTGCTCGTTTGTGTTGTTGTGTTTGCACATCTCTGTTGCTTGTGGGGCTCGCACACAAGAATTTCACTCGCATGTGCTGTGCCAGTGTGCCTGCACATGTGATGTGACAATAAAAAGTGATTTGATTTGATTTGATTTGATTTGACTCCCGCTGAACGCATAGCGCTACTTTGAAGTTTGTTTTTCGCGCTACTTGTACGGCACTATGTTGCCTGGCGGATGGACATGTGACCAACATACCACTCTTGAACCCGATACTGTGTGTCTGATCACATGCCCTTCCGCCAGGCAACGTAGTGCCGTACAACACCGGAACAAACAAAACAAATCGTCTTACGATATGACAAAAATCATGGACAATCCATAGAAAAGCCGCACCTGACTAAAAGCCGCAGGGTTCAAAGCTGGTGCAAAAAGTAGCGGCTTATAGCCCGACAATTACGGTAAGTTCAATTTGAATTTGAATTGCTCAGATTGAATCTGAATTGTAACTTGAATAAATGCTTTTGAAAACTGAATTTGAATTAGTCTAATTTGAAATTGAATTTATGGTTTGAAAATGATCATCACTAAATTGAAATTGAATTTTATATTTTGAAAATGAATTGATTTGCTTTGAAACTGCATTTTATCCTTTAAAAATTCAGCTCTCGAATAATTTCAGTTTCACTTCTCACCATTCAGTTTCAGTTCTACAATTCAATTTCAGTTCCAAAATTCAGTTTTTTGGAACTTACATCCGGTTCCGGTTCAAGCGCAGATTAATAGAACTAGGTTTTACTAGCGGACCGAAAGTGTTACTGACGGGAATCTACAGCGTCTTGAGCTGAATTAAGACTTCAGAAGTCATTCGTCATGTCGAATGACCAGCGGATAAACTCTCAGGTTGGTAATAAATGTATTACATGTATAAGAACAAGCGTCATGTTAACAAAAGATAGCCGTACAGTAACTGTTATGCTTATTGTAGCTGTTAGCTAAAAACGCTAATTTAGCGTAGTTTGCCCTGAATTCAGCTTTGACAAACAAATATGATCGACTGTTTCTAGTAGAATTCCAAAGTTGTCATCTTGGACCCTCTCAGAGTACCCCCTCTGTATGCTTGCAGAGACCCCTACAGTAGGGAAACATGCAAAACGGTGTCCAAACCTTTGTATTTTAGCTTTATTTATGCCTTACACAGCATCCCAACTCTTTCGCTAAAGTGAATAGTTAGTCTAATTCATTAGTGCAGCATTACTGGATCACCTCTGTTTGAAGTGATATAATGTGATATACAACTATCACTGTGTTTAACTACTATAATAATTCTTAGGGTACTCAGTGCATGCTTAATTAGATTTTTTTTTTAAAGCATACTGCTCCATTACTATGTTTGACAGGCTGAAGTTGTCGGGTCACCTCCTAAATCGACCATCTTTTACAGGTGTTTTGTGCCAGAAATGGAGTGTCCACTGAAGACTGAAGATACTGAATCTCTACGCCTTGCCATTGATCCCTCTTGTGCCTTCATCTAGACAAGAGACATTAACTTAACCACTCTCATATGCTCTGTACCTACATCACCTTCCCTGACAGTCGTAGCTTGGCTCATCTGAGGGTGAAATTATAAGAATGTGTTATTTTGCAAAGTGCTCTCTAGGGTTCCTAAATAAAATATGGCATTGAGGTCATTTCTTTTGAATGAATCCCTTCTTCTGAAATATAAGAACCTCTCCTGGTTTTAATGGCACTTTGGATTTCTTTACTTTCTGTTCCACTTCCAAACCCAAATAGATGCTGACAAGCTGACACAGTAACATGGAAGAGGGAAAGACGTTGGAAAGGACTACTACAAATAAACCTAATACCTAACAATGAAAAGTGTAAAATAAGAACAATAATAATAATAATAAAGACAACAGATGAAGTAACAAGTTTTTAGTTTTTTGTTTATTCCAAATGATCATCCAGATGTCTGTGACATGTGATGACAAACACCATAATGGAAGGCCTTAGTCATCACATGCTTAAACTCATCATATATTTTTGCATATGCTGAACAGGCAGTCAGACATGCTGTAACTGTGGGGTAGAAAACAGCATGAACACCATACGGCAGGGGTCTCAAACTCCAGTCCTCGAGGGCATGGAAAAGTTGCATGACACTTTGACCCTTGAGGACTGGAGTTTGAGACCCCTGTCATACGGAATATGACAGGTGTGGTTGAACTGAATAGAATAGCCTTTATTGTCATTGTACAGAGTACAACAAAATTGGAGTGCCGCTCTCTTGGTGCAAGTTTCAATAATAAATATAAATGTAAAATATAAAAAGTACAAGAAAAAAACAAAAAAACCAATCGTAAGTACTCAAACAATAGTATGTACAATATATATATTGGTTTAAAATGGAGCACTGTAACAAAAAATAATTTCCCCCAGGGATCAATAAAGTATTCTGATTCTGATTCTGATTCTGATATACAGGATAGCAGCATTAATATAATGACAGTATGAATAGCAGCATAATATAATGACAGTGACGGTATGGAATAGGTTCAATTGTTTTTGTGCTTATTTACTACGGTGATAGCTCTGGGAAAGAAGCTATCCCTGAATCTGTTTGTCCTGGTTTTATGTGACCTGTACCGTCGGCCTGACGGTAATAGTTCAAACAGTTGGTTGCTGGGGTGAGAGTGGTCCTTGATGATATTGCCAGCTCTGCTGAGGTACCGAGAGTTTGCAGTGACCTCCAGGCTGGGCAGAGAGCAGCCAGTGATCTTCTGGGCTGTGTTGATGACCCTCTGCAGTACTTTCCTGTCCGCAGCTGAGCACCCTGCATACCATGTTGTTATGCCGTACGTTAGGATGCTCTCTATGGTGGCTCTGTAAAATGTCACCAGCAGCCTCTCCTCCACGTTGTTCCTCATGAGCACTCTCAGAAAGTAGAGACGCTGCTGGGCCTTTTTAACCACCGCCGTGGTATTTGCAGTCCAGGAGAGGTCATCAGAGATGTGCACGCCCAGAAACCTCATGGAGTGTACCCTCTCCACACAGTTCCCGTGAATGTAAAGTGGGGCCGGGTCTGCTCTGCCCTTCCTGAAGTCCAAGATAAGTTCTTTAGTTTTCGTGGTGTTCAGTTGGAGGTTGTTAACTGAACACCACTCAGTCAGTCTGTTGACCTCATCTCTGTAGTCCGACTCATCCCCCCTTGAGATGAGTCCAACCACTGTGGTGTCATCCGCGAACTTTATGATGGTGTTTGAGAGATGGGTAGGGGAGCAGTCGGATGTGTAGAGCGTAAACAGCAGGGGACTCAAAACACATCCTTGTGGAGACCCGGTGCTGAGTGTGATGGTGCTGGACAGGTGGGGGCCGAGTCTGACAGACTGGTCTATTTGTCAGGAAGTCCTTGATCCAGAGGCAGATGCATGAAGACACTGAAGTTTCTCTTCTCTTCTGGCAGGACAGGAATGTAGCCTTGTCCTGTGAGCCACTGTAAGGATGTACTTAGAGTAGAACTGGACTGTCTCAGGCTCTTCACCCTTTTCAAAGACAAAGCAGTCATTTAGATAAAATATTAGATATTGTTTACCTGTAAATGCACAAAGTAAATTTAGAAATGTTATTATTGTCAAGCGTGAACAAGCACTGATAGTGTAATCTACAGCTGTGGCCAAACGTTTAGAGAATGAGAAGTGTTGTTTGCTTATTTACAAAGTTTGCTGTTTCAGTGATAGTTGTATATCATATTATATCACTTCAAACAGAGGTGATCCAGTAATGCTGCACTAATGAATTAGACTAACTATTCACTTTAGCTAAAGTTATTAAGTTAGCGAAAGAGTTGGATGCTGTGTAAGACATAAATAAAGCTAAAATACAAAGGTTTGGGCACCGTTTTGCATGTTTCCCTACTGTAGGGGTCTCTGCAAGCATACAGAGGGGGTACTCTGAGAGGGTACAAGATGACAACTTTGGAATTCTACTAGAAACAGTCGATCATATTTGTTGTCAAAGCCGAATTCAGGGCAAACTACGCTAAATTAGCGTTTTTAGCTAACAGCTACAATAAGCATAACAGTTACTGTACGGCTATCATTTGTTAACACGACGCTTGTTCTTATACATGTAGTACATTTATTACCAACCTGAGAGTTCATCCGCTGGTCATTCGACATGACGAATGACTTCTGAAGTCTTAATTCAGCTCAAGACGCTGTAGATTCCCGTCGGTAACACTTTCGGTCCGCTAGTAAAACCTAGGTCTATTAATCTGCTCTTGAACCAGAACCGGATGTAAGTTCCAAAAAACTGAATTGTAGAACTGAAACTGAATGGTGAGAAGTGAAACTGAAATTATTCGAGAGCTGAATTTTTAAAGGATAAAATGCAGTTTCAAAGCAAATCAATTCATTTTCAAAATATAAATTTCAATTTCAATTTAGTGATGATCATTTTCAAACCATAAATTCAATTTCAAATTAGACTAATTCAAATTCAGTTTTCAAAAGCATTTATTCAAGTTACAATTCAGATTCAATCTGAGCAATTCAAATTCAAATTGAACTTATTCAAATTCAGTTTCTGATGGCACAGATTTCTGCCCATATTCAGGGCTGGGATGACGCAGAGTAAACCCTTTAGAAGCTGACTCTGTGCCAGGCAGGAGGAAAAGAGGAAGACTACAAAGAAGATTTGCTGATGTAATGAAGAGATTTGGTGTGACAGAGAAGGATACTAAGGACAGGGTGTGATGGAGGAAGATCATCGACTGTGGCGACCCCTAAAGGGACCAGCTGAAAGAGGAAGACATTGTTTGGGGTGAAACACTGGTTACCCAATATTGGACTATATTACTATATTAGTTTGGTTCTTTTAAATAGTCTTTCACATTATACTAAATTAACAAACATAATCTAGATGCTGGTTGAAAGTGCAGACCAGATGCTGTGCACAGATAGATCTGGAATTGTCCACATCAGAACATCTTCTAAAAAAGCAAGTATTAACAGCTGGCTCTTGATCTTAAGCAACACGATTCTTCCTCAAAGAGACACAAAGGAAATACATTTCTGATGCCTCTCTGCAGGTACTGAAGCACTTTGATTGTTACACAGACATGAAGGGGAGTCAGGGGGGGAGACTTCAGTGTGTCTGACTGTGTGGAAAGGTTTCTTTAGCAGATGTGTATGGTACCTCCTCTCCTTCGTCCTCAAGTAACCCTAATACTCAAGAAAGATAAATCCTAATTTGTTCTCTGGTTTCTTCTTTTTATCTCCCCTTTTATTTTATTTTCTTCTTCTTTAGCTCAAGCATTCGGCTCTACGGAGCTTACTAAATCTATTTCCACATCTATTTTGATGGGGAATAGGTTTTCTGTTAACATTCAAACTTCCCATTATATCAGCAAATGTACTGCCTGCAGGTCTGAGTGGTATGTTTGTCACCAAGTGTAGCAGAAGATCACATCCAATCCACTATTGTTATTGTTAATAATAATGTCAAGGCAATACAAGGTTTCACTTGACGCACTGTTTAGTGCTACAGCACTTTATGAAAAGCAGAACAATAAGCACGTATTGTTTCCAAACAGAGAGGAGAATGCATTCAGCTGGATTTAATATAGGCACTGACCTTCTGGAAATTGTTTGTTGCTGTTTTATTTAGATCCAATCCTTTTTTGTTTAAGTCAAAAGAGGATATCATTGACATTCAGTGGGCTTGTGTTTTGAAGCAGGAACTTTTTATACAAGCAAAACCATTTTAGTGCCTCATGTTTTCTTTAATGGTTTATGTTAGGTATTTTAGTACCATGGTAGCATTTACTGGATATTGTTTTATAGTGACATTATGCAGGAAAACTCTGTCATTCAATAAGGCCCCTTTGTTTTAGTTATTTTTCTCTTTGACCCAAGAATTGATGTGTGAGAATCACAGGCTGGTACAAGGTTGAAATACCACAGAGATCACTCCCTCAGCTACATTAGTTTCTTAATCTTTTAGACGCCTGTTGAAGGCCAAATGGTTTGTTTCAGATTTCACTAATGTAAGAACTCTTTGTTTTGTGCCTTGAAAATATGTCGCTGAGATAATCACAATTGTAGCTGAACTAATAAACTACACAAAGGATGCTTCTTCACCCATGGGCAGGAAGACGCTGCCTTATCTTGGTCTGTACTGGTTTAAACTGATAAATCTGCTGTCTCATGAATTTTACCCTCTATATAAACTGTTGTACTTGTGAATAAAGTTGAGTCACTTTGGGAAGACAATCTGAAGCAGTCTCTGTTTTCTTGTTCTCCCAAGCTGCTCCCGAGCTCGTACTAACACGCTGAATGGCATGCTTGAATATTACTTGAGAATATATTTGACTGTGTTACAGACTAAGGGACATTCTCTGCTGATAGGTGAAGGTACATTCTCTGCTGATAGACACCCACGCCTCGAAGGAAGTCGATCCACGGATTAGGCCCTGGAAACCGTTTCCTTCAGTTTACTTTTGTTGGGCTTTAGCCTTGATTTTTTGCTTATGTCCATCAAATCCTCCATCATTTACTACAATTATACCTAACTTAGTCACCAACTATCACATCCAGACTTGAGTGAACATTAAGGTGTAAAAATTATGAATTAAAAATGAAAAAAAGCTCAGTACAGAATATAAATGAACACTAATCTGCAGTAAAAAAAACAAAACTGTGCCGGTGAGAAACTGTAGAAATTAATCCCTGATGAAATGAATCTGATTGGAAGGCGGGTTAAAGATTGTGTTAGCCAGAAGGATGCTGCAAAAGAGGCAATGTGTCTGTTGAGGAAAATTTTCATATGCTCTAATGTAGTTCAAGCCACACTTGACATGAGTTGATGAACCCAGTTAACGCTGAGAGGCAAAACGTCTTTATTTTCTCAATTACTGTATGTTTCATAATGAAGGTCGTTCTGCAACATCTCATTTACTCTTGCACACCCTGGAGATAGATGGAGAAATGCTGCTGCCCCAAATAAGGATTGCTGCTGAAAATGCGCAATTTCCTCCTCTGCTTTGTTAAAATGTCAGCGACTATTTGCTTTTCTCCTTTTTAAACAAAAAGGGAATTTCATAATAGTTTTCAAAGATTTATATCTTTATATCTTTAGTATCAATAACTGTTTGGGGCCTTTAAGCACCACAGAAAGCCAGAGAGGTCTTGGATAATGATATCAAGTTGTGACATTTACCACCAAGGCTCATGGGAAATTATGTTTGCTGAAGGTCATAGTGTATATATAAATAAAAATGCAAGTGGTGTCAGACTTGGCTACATGTGAGTAAGTTATTGATTTCTGTTTTACAAACAGGTCTATAGTACAGTTAGTCATTGTTATCTATCCATTCTCTTCCACTTATCAGGGTTGGCTCGCCCTTTGGAGCCTATGCCAGCTATCAAAGGTATTCCGTAAGCCGAAGTACCAGAGAACAAGGCAGTCGAGTCGAACTCAGGTAAGAGTGCTAACCATAGCACCACTGTGCTACCCTAGCTGTTGTAACGTGGGCATAAATTGGAGAGCTTCAGCTTTAATTTGAGAGTTTATTTGATCAATTTATGGAGAATTAATTTGTAGGCTGTTAGCTCGGTTGTACTGTGGTCAACACCGTTTGTTCACAGCAAGGACATCCCATTTTTAACTGTCTTTGATTTTGCATGGGTCCTCTCTGGGTACTCTGGCATGCATTTGGTTAAGTAAGTGATTCAAAATTGGTTGTAGTTGTGAATGGTTTTCTGTTACTCTGTGTTAGCCCTGCAACAGTTTGCAAACCTGTCCAGTGTGTGTACCCTGGCTCTTAGCCTCTGACAGTTGGGATAGACTCTAAACCAGGGATGGGCAATCTCAGTCCACGAGGGCCGGTGTCCCTGCAGGTTTTAGATGTGTCCTCGAACCAACACAGCTGATTTACAGTTTTTTCTGAATGCTTAAACCCTAACTGTGATTCCTGCAGCACAATTTCTAAAACTATTCAGACTTATAGCAAAACCACTCACTGAGTTTGCAAAACTAAAAGCACAAAAACTGCTTTGCACTCAGTTTGCAATTTTGTAACACACACTTTGCAAAACTGTAGGCACAATTCACTGCACAACACCCAATTACCAAATTTCCAACACACTCCTAGCAAAAGTATACACATGTATGTCTATCATTAACACTAATTTGCCAACTGTCTGGCACACTTTCACATGTGAAAACTGTTTTAGATAATTAGTCCACTTTGCAATCAGCCTAAGCACTATAATACAGGTAAGCTGTGTGTGCGGAGTACAATGGAAGGAGCAGTAAGAGTGAGAAGAGTGAGAATCAGAGGAGGCCGAGGGAGAGGACGTGGAGGTGAAGAAGTTGGAGGAAAAGGACGTGGAGGTGAAGAAGTTGGAGGAAGAGGACGTGGAGGTGAAGAAGTTGGAGGAAGAGGACGTGGAGGAGCAAGAAGAGGACGGGGAGGGGAAAGAGGAAGGGTAAGAAGAGTAAGAAACAGAATAACTGATGACACCAGAGCTACAATAGTGGACCATGTCATCAACCGTGGGATGACCCTGAGGGAAGCTGGCCAACGTGTTCAGCCTAAACTGAGCCGCTACACTGTGGCAAGCATCATTAGGACATTTCGAAATGAGAATCGGTAAGTACTTTGTAGCACTGCCATACTCTAATGGGAAACACAACAGTACCATACATGCAAAAATACAGAAATTGTTACTTTACAGAATTGCTAGACGTCCAGATGTTGGGGGCAGAGGCAGAATGTTCACTCCAGAGCAAGAGACCCATATAGTGAACATGGTGATTGCCAATAATGCAATAAGACTGCGTGAAATACAGCAGCGCATAATGGATGATGACACCATCTTTCAAAATATACACAGTGCAAGCATTTCTACACTAAGTCGTGTACTTGCGCGCCACAGAATAAGAATGAAGCAAATTTACAGAGTTCCTTTCGAGAGGAACACAGAACGTGTAAAGCAACTGCGATATGACTATGTGCAGGTAAGCTAGTGTCATTGGTTCTGAATTTGGAAGTGCATACTGTAGTGTTGTGCATGGGCCTGATGTGTTGCATTTGTTTTGTCTTGTCCAGAGAGTGATGGAACTAGAAGCAGATGCGATGGGACATGAGCTACTTTTTGCAGATGAGGCCGGTTTTAACCTCAGTAAAACCAGGAGACGTGGCAGGAACATTATTGGACACCGTGCCATCATCAATGTCCCAGGACAACGTGGTGGTAACATAACCATGTGTGCAGCTATAAGCCAAAATGGTGTTGTTCACTGTCAGTGGTAGACATTGTTTAAAACACAAGTAAGAGAAATGAGACAACTGCAGACCGACTGTTACGTTTCGGTGTGTCAGTGTTTTGTTTTTGCGTGACTGTCATGTGTTTCCTGTTTTACTTTGAAGGTCTGTTGTTATCTTAGTGTGTTCAGTTTACATTTTCCCTGTCTCGTCAGTTCTGATTTGCCCCAGCTGTGTTTCCCTCCTGTGGTCCATTCCCTAATTGCTCCTTCTATGTATTTAAGCCTTGTGTTTCAGTATGTCATGGTCGCGATCTTCCCCCCGTTGTAAATAGTTTGACGTCTTGTGTTTGGTGATGTAAATAAATGTCGTATCTTGCTTTAAATCTCGTTTTGGGATTATTTTTGTGGAAGCCCGTATTAGTTTTTTCTCGTGTGTTTTCCTTATTTTTATTTTTCTGCGTTGCACCCCGGTTGCCTAGGCCGGGGTGTAACATATGGGGGTTCGTCCAATCGCTGGAGGGTCCGGGGGCCGGTCCGGCCTTCATCCGCCTTCGCTGGAGGATCCGAGGGACCGCTCCAGCCTTCGTTTGTCTTCGCTGGTGGGTCCGAGGGAGGGACCGCTTCAGCCGTCTGTCTTCGCTGGAGGGTCTGAGGGCCGATCCGGCCTTCATCCGCCTTCGCTGGAGGGTCCGTGGGACCGCCCCAGCCTTTGTCGTCGCTGGAGGGTCCATGGGACCGCTCCAGCCTTCATCCGCCTTCGCTGGAGGGTCCGTGGGACCGCCCCAGCCTTTGTCGTCGCTGGAGGGTCCGTGGGACCGCTCCAGCCTTCATCCGCCTTCGCTGGAGGGTCGGTGGGACCGCTCCAGCCTTCCTCCGCCTTCGCTGGAGGGTCCGTGGGACCGCTCCAGCCTTCGTCGTCTGCTGGAGGGTCGGTGGGACCACTCCAGCCTTCATCAGCCTTCGTCAGTCTTCGCTGGAGGGTCCGTTGGAGGGACCGCTTCAGCCTTCGTCCGCCTTCGCTGGAGGGTCCGAGGCACCGCTCCAGCCTTCGTCTGCCTTCGCTGGAGGGTCCGGGGGACCGCTCCAGCCTTCGTCGTCTGCTGGAGGGTCCGTGGGACCGCTCCAGCCTCCACCAGCCTTCATCCGGTTTTGATCAAAACATTTCACTTGGGGTTACATGTTTGATTTTTGGGTAGGGGGAAATGTTACGTTTCGGTGTGTCAGTGTTTTGTTTTTGCGTGACTGTCATGTGTTTCCTGTTTTACTTTGAAGGTCTGTTGTTATCTTAGTGTGTTCAGTTTACATTTTCCCTGTCTCGTCAGTTCTGATTTGCCCCAGCTGTGTTTCCCTCCTGTGGTCCATTCCCTAATTGCTCCTTCTATGTATTTAAGCCTTGTGTTTCAGTATGTCATGGTCGCGATCTTCCCCCCGTTGTAAATAGTTTGACGTCTTGTGTTTGGTGATGTAAATAAATGTCGTATCTTGCTTTAAATCTCGTTTTGGGATTATTTTTGTGGAAGCCCGTATTAGTTTTTTCTCGTGTGTTTTTGCCTTATTTTTATTTTCCTGCGTTGCACCCCGGTTGCCTAGGCCGGGGTGTAACACCGACTCAGAGAGTAATTAGAAAACGTGCGCACGGGTGAATGCCTCTGAGAAGACACACACACCGAGCACAGGCTCGCTGCTTTATTTATAAGGCAAAAATGGGTTACATAGTACTTCCTCTTTTTAACAGTCAGGGAAGAGGTTAAACATGAAATCAGCTTATCTGATCTTTCACACACTGGGATTAAAAATACTGAAGTATATCATGCTTTATCTGACATCACAGACATTATAGGAAAGAATGCATCATTATATCATGCTGTCAAAACATCTCAAACATTTCAGACACTTAAGTAAGGAATGCATTATGTTCTCTTTAACAATAAACTTGATTAGGTAATTCTTCAACAATAGGCTTGGTTATGTGAAAATATATGAACACACAAAATGTAAGGCATACTTGGTTAGAATATAAGGCTCACTTGATTATATTGTATTATAGAGATTTGGTTATAGTGTATAATGTAGAAAATCTCTTAACATTTCCCTCCTGTTGTTAATATATTTCACATGTTTAATATCAATGCATAGTCACTTGTTAAATCACATTTTCAACTTGCATATCATTCAGTGAAGTATCTAAACATCAGCTCTGTTAAGATTAAGATTATCATAGACATTCTCTTCTCTGGTCTCTCTAGTTAGCATATCATACTGGCGAAAGGGATCCTCCATATCTCTCTGGATCAAAACAAAATTTCCTAAAGTACGATTAAACATACTCATCACCATGCGTCTCAGACAAGGGATAATACAAGCAGCAAAAATGCAAAATAGGAACATCATAGTACATAGGGCCAACAGGCCTTTAATCAGCAAAGATTTCCAGGAGCCGCTCAGCAACCAGTCCCACCAGCCATGCTCATCGGTTACGTAGTCCTGTTGCTGAGCGTCTCTTAGTTGTTTCAGAACATTCAAAGCATTTGTCATGTTTAATGAGTGTATGTTGTCAGGTATGTAAGTACAACATGTCTTGTTGAACAGTACGCAGAGACCTCCTTTCTCTGCAAGAACAATGTCCAAAGCTACTCGGTGTTGCATGACAGTGATGCGGATTGCATCAATTTCTTCATTCTGTGATTTGTCAATGCGGGTGGAAGCATTCAAAAACAGTCCAAAGCGATAGTCTAAAGTCTCTATTCGTAGTGCGTGCTTTCCTACTCCTGTCCAAGGAAACAGAGAGTGCATTACCTTTTCGCCGGTATTCCAGAGTTTGAAGTTCTCTGGCATGTCTGTTCCAAGGATTGAATCATGAGGCTTGATTTCGATATCACGCCTAACTCTGGTCTTGTTGTACACAGAGGAGGTCCGTACACCACAGAATTCTTCAGGGCAATGAAGGATTAGGCTAAGTGTAGTGAGATTGTATCATATATATAGGGCTTGGCTTCCTGATCAATGCTCCACTACCAAAAGGAAGCCAAGCCCTGTCACCCTTTACAACAAAACAAGGTGTGATCACATTGATGCCACAATGGACGACTGATCAATGCTCCACTACCAAAAGGAAGCCAAGCCCTGCCACCCTTTACAACAAAACAAGGTGTGATCACATTGATGCCACAATGGACGACTGATCAATGCTCCACTACCAAAAGGAAGCCAAGCCCTGCCACCCTTTACAACAAAACAAGGTGTGATCACATTGATGCCACAATGGACGACTGATCAATGCTCCACTACCAAAAGGAAGCCAAGCCCTGCCACCCTTTACAACAAAACAAGGTGTGATCACATTGATGCCACAATGGACGACTGATCAATGCTCCACTACCAAAAGGAAGCCAAGCCCTGCCACCCTTTACAACAAAAAAAGGTGTGATCACATTGATGCCACAATGGACGACTGATCAATGCTCCACTACCAAAAGGAAGCCAAGCCCTGCCACCCTTTACAACAAAACAAGGTGTGATCACATTGATGCCACAATGGACGACTGATCAATGCTCCACTACCAAAAGGAAGCCTAGCCCTGTCACCCATTACAACAAAACAAGGTGTGATCACATTGATGCCACAATGGACGACTGATCAATGCTCCACTACCAAAAGGAAGCCAAGCCCTGCCACCCTTTACAACAAAACAAGGTGTGATCACATTGATGCCACAATGGACGACTGATCAATGCTCCACTACCAAAAGGAAGCCTAGCCCTGTCACCCATTACAACAAAACAAGGTGTGATCACAGGGCTTGGCTTCCTTTTGGTAGTGGACAATTGATCAGGAAGCCAAGCCAAGGTAAATGCAGACTACAGATACCATGGCAGTGCCAGGATTGTGAGTGATTGCTGAAAATGTTGAAATGTACTCACTCACTTTTTATAATTATTTGTAAAAATGTGTACAAATGGTTGATTGTTTGTACTGTTTTTATCAATAAATCTCAGCAACAAAGGACATACACCCATGTGTGTTGATTTCTCCCTAAGATGGCAAACTGAAACACTCCAAGTTGGTGACTTTTGGAGATTTATTTCCCTGGATGATTGAGAATGCATCAAGACGAACACAAAAGGAAGTTCACAGCTTTTAGCAGCTCCCCCACCCCCTCATTCACACACCCCCACTCCCCTCCAGAATTCCCAGATAACAACCCAATTTACATATGAATGACTAGCCAATTTAGCTTCCACTTGGCTGAAGCTAAAGCTTAGCTAAAAGCCTACCAGCCATTTGGCTGGTGGCGGGTTTTAAAGGTAGAAAGGTAGAAGCCTGGGACTCCTAGTGTTAAAAGTGTGATCTGAAATGAAGATAGGTGCACAGCATCCTGACCAGTTGGGTGGCAACATAAAGTACGCACGCTGTCCGCACAGCCATGCCATACCTTGTACCCAATAGGTGCCATTTACCTGTTGATTTAGGTTGACTGTCCCATACCCTACTCCTCCATAGGTTGTGTTGCAGTTGCTGGTATGGCCCAGAGGGTGGCGTCCTTGCACTGGCGCTTGGTAGAAGCACAGAGGATGCCACTTCTCTGTATGGGTCATAAAAACAGGGAAAGGGACAGAAGCATTTCTGTTTTTTACTGTCATATCTACCCAGAATTTGTCGTCACAGATTCCACCCTTCTTCAGGCCTTTTGCACCTGGGAGTGAAGCTTTCTTGCCGATTGCAAAGTGTTGTCTTCCAATGCTGGCGAAACTTGCTGCACATTCACTTTGCAAGTGACTGTCCATTTTGCGACCATATATGGTGGGGTAGACTGAAGTTGAAGGCATGTGAGAACAGACATAACATTCTTTTTCATCTATGGTGTTGTGTAGGTATCGGTACCAGGCATTGTTCATCCAAGGGTGAATGTGATCTTGGGTCATCTCAGTTAGATGGGAGTTGTCATGGGTCCACCTCTTGAGACGGGGAATAGTTGGTGTTATTCTGCGGGCTCTTCCAGGTATCAGCCAGAAGAGCATCACCCCTAAGATGACACCGGCCACCAGACAGATCAGGCGGCACATGAACCGTTTCCGTTGAAAGTGACAAGCACTTAAGCATAGCAGCTTTGGGGCTGGGGCTGGTGGCTGTTCTTCTTCCAGATTCATCATGCTGGCTCTCTGCATTCTAGGCGTCCCCGGTGTTGTCATTGGTTCCTCTCTTTGGTGGGATGGGTCACTCTTTATTATGTGTTTGTTCTTCAGGGCGACCAGGCACACCTGGGCTCCAAGTGAGGAGACCACTGGCGAGAAGGTAAAGGGCGGGGTATACCCAATCAGCCCTTTCCTTCACCAGGGGATCACTTGAGAGTCGGGGGAACCGGCGTCTTATTGTGGTGCAAACACTTTCTTCACGTGACTTTGATGGATCCACGAAGGTCTTTCAGCGATTTTACAAGCTGTTGGTGTAGTCAGCAACACTTGAAAAGGACCCTCCCACTTCGGAGAACTCCAGTTTTTCCGCTGGAGGACTTTAATCAGAATCCAATCACCGGGGTTCAACCTGCAAGAGACTGGAGATAGATCACTCGGCAGTTGATTGTTTAAAATCACTTCTTTATTTTCAAACAGTTTTGTCATCCATTCTGCCATTGTTGTTTCTGCAATAGATTTATTAATTGGCTCGCTCGTTATGGGAAGAGGGAAGTGTCTGCCATGTACAACTTCAAATGGCGTTAGACCACCTGCTCCTTGAGTTATTCTCATCCATAACTTTACTAAGCTTAGACATTCAGGCCATGGTTTTTTAGTTTCTTCCATACATTTTCTCAATCTTTGTTTAATTGTGCCGTTAGTTCTCTCGACTAATCCTGCACTTTGTGGATGATAAGAACAATGATGTTTTATGCTAAAGCCTAGAGCTTCAGAAACTTTACTTATCACTTCATTTACAAAATGTGTGCCATTGTCTGATCTTATCAGAGACGGAATGCCATATGTTGGAATGAAATGGTTGCACAAACATTTTGCTACTGAGATTGCATCTGCTTTTTTCACTGGGTATATTTCTGGCCACTTGGAAAATACATCTATTATCACAAGTGCATACTTGGAGGATTGAGATTCATTTAGTTCTATAAAATCCATGTGGATAGTATGGAATGGGTGTGGGGGTGTAGGGAACCGGCCTCGCTTTGGTCGTAAATTACCTTGAGCATTGTGTTTTTGGCAAATCATGCATGTTCTAATAAACTCTTTTGCTGAACTTTCAAAATTTTTTGTATAGAACTGTTTATTGAGTATATTAATCATCCCTCCGCTTGACACATGCGTTCTGCCGTGTGTCACTAATGCAGCAGTTTTATGCAAATTTTTTGGAAGGACTGGTTTGCCATTACACATCATGAGAGTATCTTTTAATTCTGCTCCATCTTTCAACCAAGATTTTTGTTCACTCAGCGATGCTGTTTTCTGTGCATCTGCTAGTATTTCTAATGGTATTAAATCTATGGTTTCTGTTGTTAAAACATCAATGTGTTTTTCTGCAGCTGCTTTGGCTGCTTTGTCAGCAAAGTTATTTCCTCTTGTTATTTCTGTGTCATCCTTTTGATGAGCTGCACATTTGCATAGTGCTAATTCTTTTGGCAACGTTATTACTTCTAATAGCTTTTTTAGAAGGTTTGCATGTTGAACTGGGTTGCCTGAGGACGTTGTCATTCCTCTGTTATGCCATATTTTTGCGAAATGATGAACTGCTGAATAGACATATTGGCTATCTGTGTGTATATTGACACTTTGACCTTCGTACAGTGTACATGCTCTGATGACTGCGGTCAATTCTGCGCTTTGAGCAGAGTTTGAGGAACTGAGAGCTTTTGCCTCTACCACTGCATCAACAGTTGTGACCGCGTAACCCACACAATTTCTACCGTAAATATCTTTTGACGCTGAGCCGTCTACAAAAACATTACTGAAACTGCTCTGGGGGGAACTGTGTATATCATTGCGAGGCTTTGTGTCTTCCTCTAATTTTTTAATGCAACAATGTTGTTCTCCATCCAGAGGGGTCGGCAAAAGTGTGCTTGGGTTTAGCTGGCCACACTTCTCTATTGTTATGTGTGATTGCGAAAGTAAAATCCCCACATAAGAAAGTTGTCTGGCATGTGTGAGGAAAGAGAGATTTTCTTGGAGCAAAATAGAGGTCACAGCATGTGGGACTTTAATGATCAACTTATGTCCCAAAACAATGTCTGCACATTTTTTAACTGCCTCTGCTGCTGCTGCGCATGCCTGTACACAGGTAGGTAATCCAGCAGCTACAGAGTCAAGTTTGCATGAGTAGAAAGCTAATGGGCGTTGTTTTTCTCCAAAAGCTTGAGTTAACACTGCTTTCATGTACCCTCCTGCACCATCAACATGGAGAATGAACTGTTTTTCATAGTCTGGTAAAGCTAAGACGGTACATGTCTGCAATGCTATTTTTAAATCAACAAAAGCTTTTTCTGCTTCTGGGGTCCATTGTATTTTGTCTTTTAGTGCTAGGTCTTTACCATAAATGAGGTCCTGTAGTGGCTGGGCCAGCAGTGCATACTCTGGAATCCAGCATCTACAGAAATTGCACAGACCTAAATAACTCATCATTTGTTGTTTAGTAATTGGCTTTGGAGCATTTTGTACAGCTACTTTTCTGCTGTCTAACAGCTGTCTGCCTTGTCCTGTTAGTTTGTGGCCAAGGTATGTCACTTCCTGGCTCCACAACTGCAATTTATGCTGTGATACCTTATGGCCTTGCTCTGCGAGATGTTGCAAAACTGTCAGTGTGTTTGTTTTGCACTCATCCTGTGTATGGCCCGTAATCAATATATCATCTACATACAGCAAGAATTGCCCTGGAGCAGGGAGGGAGCAAGATGACATTGATTTTCTCAAAGCCTCTGCATAAAGCGTGGGGCTATTCTGGAATCCTTGAGGCAACCTTGTATAAGTATACTTTTGATTGTTAAAGGTGAATCCGAATAGCTTCTGTGAGTCAGGGTGTAGAGGCACAGAGAAGAAAGCATTGGACAAGTCTATTACAGAAAACCACTGTTCTTTTGGTGTTACTTGATTTAAAATTGTGTGTGGATTTGCAACCACCGGAGGTATTTGCTCTGTTACCTCGTTTATTGCTCTTAGATCATGAACTAGGCGATATTTTCCTGTATTAGCCTTTTTTACTGGAAAAATTGGTGTATTACACGTGGCTTCATTAGTTTTCACGAGAATACCTGCTTTTTGCATATCTGCTATGACTGGTCCAATTCCTTCTCTCGCCTCTGCACTCAAAGGATATTGTGGTTTCACAGGCCTATATGTGGTTGTAGTTTTCACCACTACTGGATCTGCTTCTTTTATTAGGCCTACATCTGTGGGTCCTTGAGACCATAATGTTTGTGGTAGCTTTTCTAGTTCAGGATGTGTTTCAACTGTTAACACTTGTCATTCGTCTTGCTCTGTTGTGGCTAAATGTGTAGCCGGTGTGGCTGTCACCGGCCAACACAGCGTGAGTCTCATGCACCCTGTTCTACGGCCTTTTTGCCAGCCCTCACACTCTGTTTTGTCATATCTGTCCATTTCTACATTTCTCAGCACTGTGCCTAACTCAGACCAAGGCGTTTGGTCGTTGCATGCAACAGATACATGAGGGTTCAACATTTTATTTATGCGTTGCACTGCATCTGTCTGTAACACTGAGCATACTGCGTTGCCACTCTGTGTTACATACAGGTGTTGTAGGACTAGTTTTTGTGGTCCTAGTCTGTGCACTTGCTGATCATAAATTTTGTCTGGGCCTGGGACATGTTTATACCACAGGGTGTTGTGGTATGCTGCTGGGTCCTGCCTCTGTGAGTGTTCAGGTAAGTACACATTAGCCTTGGCCTCCAGAGGTTCAAGTTTTGGTAAATCTAAAGTCCAGTAATAATTTGGCTCACCTAAACCTTCACAAACAAAAATGTCTTCAGTTTGGCTCTGACTTTCAGAGAGTAGGAGTCTGGCTTGCATGCCACTTTCTTCAGGGATAACTCCTATTTTTAATTTAGTTAAAGCATCTCTTCCTAACAAATTTAGTGGACAAGATGGGTCATAGATGCACTGATTTTTGCAGCCACGACCACTTTCTCTATGTGACATAAAGAGGGGAACGGTTAGCTGTTGCAATGTCACATGTCCTGTGGCTGATTTCACAATTAAAGTGTCTTTTGAGAAAGTTACATTTGGGACTTCTACTGTTAAGACAGATCTACACGCTCCTGTGTCACAAAGGAATTTTACTGGGACACCATTCACGTGTACTATAACTGTTGGCTTTGCTTCTGATCCTAGCAGTAGTTGTTCAATATTGTAAACTTCCCCTTCACTTGTTTCACTTCCTTCCTCTCGTGCTAGTCATTCATCACGGCGTCTGCGCCTGTCATCATCACTTTCTTGCTCCTGGCTTACACTTCTACAGTCTCGAGCGAAGTGCCCGTATTTACCACAGTTATAACATTGTATATCTCTTTTGTCTCTTCTTTGTCCTACTTTCTGCTTTCCCTTACGTGGCTTAAAACCTGCTGTGTGTTTTTGTTGTCCTGAGAAAGCTATAAAGCCTGTCTCTGGGTCAATCATGAAAACTCCTTCTGTTTTTTCTTTCTGTTTATACACTTTAACTGCATGCTCAGCATATTGCAGGGCGTCAGGCAGAGTGCCTGTGTTTTGTGTCACCCAGTGTTTGTCTACGTGTGTTTTTATTTTGGGCATTAGGCCATTCAGGAAGGCATTTTTTAATTGTTGTTGAAAAGCAGACTGTGGATTTGGATCGTGATCCAGTCCTGAATTTTGCCCGAAAACAGGACGTAAGCGATCCAGATAGTCTGATGCTGTCTCTCCTTCCTTTTGTTTGCACTCTCCTATTTTTCCATAATCTGGCCTTGGGGCTAAATTGATTTCTATTCTGCCGTACAAGTCATTTATTTGTTGATCTAACTGAGGAGTGTCTGGTCCTAGAACATCACCGTTTTGGTCGTTTCCTGTGTAGGCTCCTCTGACTCTAGGAAAACGTAAACCTAATAAATCTTGAAGAACCTGTTGCATCTCATGACCATTCAAACCCCAACCACGACGAATCAATTCTACTGCATGTCGCCACTGTTGAAAACCTTCATTAAGGGGTGGGACATCTTTTAGCACATTCTCTCTGTCCTTATGGGACCAGGGTCTGAATGCGTATATCAGAGGTTCTCCATCTATTGGTATGATTCCTTGGGCGTCTACAGGCCCACTGGGTTGCCCATACCTAGGATTTGATAAGGCAACCATTGGAAACTGACCTACAGTTCCTTCTTTTTTGTAGTGATTATGTTTAGTCATAAGATTAAGCTGATGTTTTGCCTCTGCATAGGGGTCTGGAGCAAAAGGGTTGTGAGGAGAGATTACAGGAAGCGGTGACGCAGGAATTGGTGCAGCTGCTGCTGCTGCTGCTGTCTGTGTGGGCTGAGAGGAAGGTGCATAAGGAGGGGGGTTTTTTTCCTCTCCTGCAGCTCTCTGTTTATCTTTATTTTCTTGTTTTTGGGCACGTTTAGCACTGCGTTTATCATTTTCTGCCTCCCATGCTTTGAAAAGTCGCCATTCTGCTACACGTTTTGCTTTTTTCTTTTGACTTTTTTCCTCAAATAGTTCTTTTTGCAAAGCAGCTTTTAAAGCAGTTATTGACTTTTGATTGCATTTGCCTTGCCAGGCTGGACAATAAATTTTATGTGGATTTCTCCACCTATTTGCACTGACTTTTCCTGCATTTTGACAGTTTCTTTCAAGCTTTTCTTCATCTGCTGTTAATTTTACTTTAGTTTTAGAATTACCCATTTTGAACTAATTACGTCAGAACTGTGACACCTTCTTTGGCATGTAAAAGTGAGAATGGGTTTTCAATAACAGCCTTCTACTCACTCGCTATTCGAGTGAGCGGTTATTGATTTTACGTGATGAAGCACAACCCTTTTTCCACTTTAACCAATACGTGAGTGTACACAGGAAAACAGTTTGAGAAGTGGTTCGACCGCTTATTGGGTCGTAAAAACAACTCACTCCTCTATTTCAACACAAACAAAGCGCGTTTTTATAATTTTTATTGAGATTTTCCATAGGCCTATTTCATGTAACCTTCAACCTGTTCCGTTGCAGCCACTCCTAGAGTGACCGGAACTCGTTCCGTTACAGCTGCTACCCAGAGCAACCGGAACTTTTAATAGCGATTTCTAGAATATCGCTCTTGCCTGTTGTCTCCTTAAGTCCCTCTCTGGACTGAGATCTGTCGGCGCTCACCAGGCTTACACTATTTTAAAGGAAAATCTCAATATCAACGTATTTTAACGCTTGATGGAATGCAGTGTTTCATATTCACCTTACTGTGGCGCTGCGTTCTGAATTCGGTTCATCTGGTCCTGGCGCCGTGGGGCCTGTATAAGACGCTGACCGGAGGTCGAATTCACGCTCCCGGATTTTCTTTTGCTGTGCACAGACTCTTTTCCAGCGCAGGCGTCACGACGTCAGGATCCGATGAAGACCGCTGTGGAAAACTAGACGTTAAAAATAACAGTCAGTTCTCCGGCTCGAAGGACCAATTAAATGTCAGTGGTAGACATTGTTTAAAACACAAGTAAGAGAAATGAGACAACTGCAGACCGACTCAGAGAGTAATTAGAAAACGTGCGCACGGGTGAATGCCTCTGAGAAGACACACACACCGAGCACAGGCTCGCTGCTTTATTTATAAGGCAAAAATGGGTTACATAGTACTTCCTCTTTTTAACAGTCAGGGAAGAGGTTAAACATGAAATCAGCTTATCTGATCTTTCACACACTGGGATTAAAAATACTGAAGTATATCATGCTTTATCTGACATCACAGACATTATAGGAAAGAATGCATCATTATATCATGCTGTCAAAACATCTCAAACATTTCAGACACTTAAGTAAGGAATGCATTATGTTCTCTTTAACAATAAACTTGATTAGGTAATTCTTCAACAATAGGCTTGGTTATGTGAAAATATATGAACACACAAAATGTAAGGCATACTTGGTTAGAATATAAGGCTCACTTGATTATATTGTATTATAGAGATTTGGTTATAGTGTATAATGTAGAAAATCTCTTAACATTCACCATCATGCAACCATAGGCCCATACAACACTGCACACATTATTGCATTCCTGGACACCTTGCATGACATGCTCACTGTTCAGAGACCAGAGCAGGCCCGATATGTCATCATATGGGACAATGTTAGTTTCCATAGGGTTGCTTTGGTCCGCAACTGGTTTACAGACCATCCATCCTTCATGGCACTCAACCTCCCTCCATACTCTCCATTCTTGAATCCCATCGAGGAGTTCTTCTCTGCCTGGCGCTGGAAAGTATATGACCGTCATCCTCATCAACAGGTAGCCCTTTTACAGGCAATGGAGGAGGCATGTGGAGATATTGACCAGGCATCATGTCAGGCCTGGATACGGCATTCAAGGAGATATTTTCCCCGGTGCCTTGGACTGGAGGATATCGCATGCGATGTGGACGAAATTTTGTGGCCGGACCCAGAAAGACGACATGATGTAGGCTGATTGTCTTTTTTTTTTCCTTTTATTTGTGGAATTCCTATTTTGTGTTCTGACTTTGTCTTGGTTTTGATGAGTGTGAATAAACACCAATACTTGACGTTTGGTTCCTTGTATGTTTACATGACACTATGACAAAGGTGTGACCTCAAATTGACATCTGTACACAGAGAAAGCAAAAGCCAGATGTGTTTTGTATTCATACCATCAGTGTGCAGTTGGCGCATTGTGTGCTTAGTAGATGATGGCTTGTGTGTACTGTTTGATACGAAAACACCATTTTTATAAAGGTGTGAAGAGTTAATCTAGCTGTGTTCACTTTTGCAAGAGAACTAAAATGTTTTGATAATTGGGTGACAGGTTTTTTTTATTTGTGTGTAGAGTTTTGCAAAATTAGCCAATAGTTACAAAAAATGTGCTTAAGCAATCAGAAAAAACTGTAAATGGCTAAATTAGCTCATCAACATGTCCTGAAGTTCTTCAGAGGCCTGGTAACGAACTAATCATGTGATTCCGGTGTGTTGACCCAAGGTGAGATCTAAAACCTGCAGGACACCGGCCCTCGTGGACTGAGACTGCCCACCCCTGCTCTAAACCCACCACCCCCCAGCTGACGGGTTCCTTAGTCTAGAACCCAAAAATTAGTTTCAAGTTCTGTCTTTATTGGTGAAATGTAGCTCCATCAAGCTGAAGTTAGGAACTTTCTTTAGCTCTTAAAGGACTTTATGATCATGCACCACTAGAAAATATTCCCACTGTCTAAAGGTTTGCCTTCGCCAGTGCAGTGCAGCTGTATTGGGTTGTGGTCAGCGGGTTTTCATTTGCCATCACACACCACTGCAAAATATTCTTGTCACTTATTTTCTCTCAAAATTTCCTGGATTGTTTTCACTCAGTGTCCATTTTAACTGGTAAACACTGTCATTTCTACTTTATTTGGCTTAAAGCTAAAGGAGAATATGATTCAATACATTTAAGGATCATCTGAATCATCAGTAAGGCACCAGCGTACAACATTGTTTCCAATGTATTTTATGTCTTCATGGCTTTTTTCTTCCAGTTATCCTGGCATAAGGTGATGTCACTTATATCTGCCTATCTGGCGTTTCTGTTTTTCCGGCTAATGAATGTTCTTTTGCAACTTGTGCTAAACCCTCAGAATTTCACCTGAGGTCTTGTTTATATGACAGGATTGGATAATTGTATGCCTTCCTCCTGGGTATTGTTCAAAATATGTTGTCTTTTCTTTACCATGACAAGGATCCTGCAATCATCCATCACTTGTGCCTTTTGTTTATTTTTCGCTGAAGTCTTTTTCTGCTGATGAGCTCACAAATGTTTTCTTTGTCTCAGTGTACCAAACTCTTATTTTTTTTTTCTGTGCTAACTTTCCCACTTCCTTTGTGATGGATGTGTTTGCTTTGGAAATCTAAGGATGGCTGGTTTGATTGTCATTTATAGCTTCCCATACTGCATGTTGTGGGTTGACAGAAGCTTCCAAATTTAAATGCCACGAATGGAACTTTTGTTTAACTAATTGATAAATAGATTATGAAGAACTGACCCACGTCTGTACATTAAACACCTGATGAGTGAATTAAACAGATACATTTGAGCTCTTAAAAAACAAAATGAAATTCTGCAATTTCCCAATGATAAAACCAAATATTTTATTCAACACCCCCAAATAAACCTGAATGTAATACATGTAACTATAGTTTGAAGGTTTAGATAGACAACTATACACATTATCCACACCATAAAGAACTACTGACCTCATTTTGGGTTGCCATTTTGAATAAATAATGAATCCATCAACCAAGAAAACAAAACCAAATCCCCAAAGCAGGAACCTCATTAGAAATCTTTCCAAACAATTCTTAGCAGAATGACAAACGTGCCACCACTGGACTACTAATGATTCCTTAATTAAGAGCCACCACACGAGCAGGTTCATCAGCTCCCTTTTTCACCTTATCTTGATGCCTGCGGTCCCAGGCTTTAATCTATCCAGCGGGCAAAGCAATGTAGAAGCTGTCTGCTTTCTACAAAGAGCCTGAGAATCTCTCACATTGCTGAATATGTATTCAAGGCACGATTGTGGAAAATGGAATTGAGAGACCTGAACGAGGTGAAGAATTCACACAATCAGCGAGGCACTGTTGGTTTATATTACTTTGACACACCCACAAACTCACACATAGAAATGTTAGATGCCTGAGTCCATCCTGAAAAAGTAAGAAGTAATCATAATTTTTTATTATGCATGTGTTGTTGGCTTCAGAATATAAAACTATTAAAATGTTCAGAGGTTATGAAGATGGACAAGTTTAAATACCCAGGGTCAAAAGAGTGTAGGCAAGAGTGAAAGGGAATGTTTCCATGGTGTTAGTGAGACCTGCTATGCCATATGGCAGACCTGGGCATATTGCGGCCCGGGGGCCACATCTGGCCCTTTGTGTATCCTTTTCAGGTCCGCGTGAGGTCAATAATAAATTACCACTAGATAGATTATGTAAATATATGTAGTGCGTGCAATACAACGGTACTGCTTTTATTGTCTGATGCATTGCTAGCAAAACTGCAAACCCAACAAGGACTTTTCACCAAACTTCACACCACCAGAGAAGCAGCTGTTCAGACAAGTTATGTAATATCTCACAAAATCGCCAGGAAAAATAAGGCCTTTTCTGATGGAGAGTTTATTAAGGAGTGCTTATTGGACTCAGTTGCACTGATATGCCCAGAGAAAAAGGACGCGTTTGAGAACGTCTCACTCTCCCGACGTACTGTGACGAGGCGGGTTGAGGACATCGCTGAGAACTTGGAGCTTCAGCTGAAGAACAGAGCTGCAGACTTTGAATGTTTTTCTCTGGCTTTGGATGAGAGCTGCGGAGTCACGGAGGAGCGGGCTGCCATGCAGTCAGCTAAAATAAGAATGATAGAACAGGTAATTGTTTTCTTAATTTATACATGCTTGTGTATCTGCTTGAAATAAATAGAAGCAGTAGCGTTAACAACATTAACTTCTATAATTATTGCATAGAAACCTGGCTAAATTGGTTCGCCAGCTGATCTTTATCTTGCTGTATGCTTTTGATCATTTGGAGTGTCTTTTCAGTCATGTTAAAATCCAAAACCCATTAATGTGTCAGAACTTAGAGCTGTGCCATGTGAAATTTCTTTTAATGCATGTAAATGTAATATGTTAATATATTTATATATTCCATATATCTATTTGACTATTGAACCTTTTTCTGCCCCCGCAGCCTCTTCACTCAGCCCTCATGTCGTTTCTAATCTGAATGAACCCAATTTCCCCTCCACAACTGAAACCATCTCAATTTAACTTTCCTTCCGTTTCTGCTCTGCTGGCTCTTTATTCTATCTTCTCCTGCCTTCCCTGGTTGTCAAACTTGATAATCACTTCTCTCTAAATCCTTTCTTCATCATTTACACTCACGTCCATTTCAGCTTTCTTCTGACCATGGTCACTGCTCTTCATGTCGTTATCTTGGTGAGATCTTTTTACTCTTTCTGATTAATTTCCACACCCTATCTCTCCCTTTCCCTTCTTATTGTGATCTTTCTTTTTTTTTTAGCTGCTTACTCAGAAGCTCACAGTTCTTATCTATTATCCTCATCCTTAGCTTTCATTTCTTTTCGTCTGTATCCAACTTTTAAATCCGTCATATCCTCCTTCTCACGCTTATTACATTTTTTTGATCTCTCTCCAATGTGGTAATGTTCACGATATATCAGTGATTTCTTACAATGCAAAAAAAAAAAGAAAAAGAAATAATGAACAGAAACATAAACAAAACGTTGTGGTTACTGAATATGGCTTGTGCAAGTTTGTGTAAATTTATGTAAATCCCCCAACTTCCCGATGGAGAGCATAGATGCCATATGGAAATTTTCTATTCATACTCATCCTTCTGCACTTAGAGGGCAGATTATTGGATTCAACAAAAAGAAAATCCCCACAAAAATCTGCTCAAGCATATCTCGAAACAGTTATTTTACAGCCTGTCTAATCCTTTTTGCCAGCCTGTGGGCTGCTTGGACAATTTTTTAATAAATTTTTATTGTCATTATGGGAATTAATCATAGTGTAACTTAAGAAAGAGACCCTGAACTGACACTCTCTGTTGCAGGTAAACTAATGTCTAAGTCAATGACTCAAGAATTCTTTTGTGAAAATCTAGGATGTGAGTCATACTGTATGCTCGCTGTCGAGCGTCTCTTCTGCTCTCAGCATCAACAGTAAGCAACAGAAGCTAATGCTAGCTTGAAAGAAAAGCAAATACTGACATGTCTCTCGTATTCACTATTTTTATTGTAAAAATCATTAGCAAGCAAGGAGAATAAGTTCATCCAACCAGCTGCTACATCACTGTAAAATCTTTTTTTTTTTTGCCTGTCCCATTTGGCTCTTTTGCCATCAGAATTATTGTCTAAAGGCGAAGAAAGATGCCCAACGGATTTACTTTACCAAATTGACCATCCCAGCCTTGCCGTAATGGTCCATTTGATTCACCTTTTATTGTTTATTTTATTTTATTTTCACTTGCTAAATATGGGAAACACATGACTGGAGAAAAGAAAGGGGAGAAAGAAAGAGGGAAAGAAAAACAGCGGGGATAAAGGGCAAAAAACAAAAACCAACAAAATAAGCAGACAAAAAATACATATATCAATCACCTGGATCACCTGTTGAGAAAAAAAAAGAGAAAACAAGCAGAAGAAAAAAAAGAACAACATAATAAACAACATCACAATGATATATGGGAATATAACAGTAAATACTAAATATTAAACATTATTATGCAGCACATAAGATCGACAGCGCACAGTGTGCTTTGAGGTAGGAGCCAAAAAGGGTGTAGTTTGTGTATGTGAGCACCCGTGTGTACACCTGTGAGCATGGACGCGCTTGTTTTTAAAAGGTTCCTTCATGTAATGATCTGCTAGAGGGTGTGGGGTGCCACAGCCCCGTCCTCCAGGGCATGAAGCAGGTATGGAGGAGATCAAAACTCCAGACATCCAGAGGCCCCCAGAACACAAGAGACCAAGGAAGACCAACAGAGGGGCAGCCGCGTCACTGTCCCAGTAAGAGCTGAGGAGAGTCCCAGATGAGGGGTCACTCAGCAGCCGCGGAGTATCACTGTAAAAAGTCTAATATTGTGTTTAATTAAAAATATTAATTAGGCTGAACTCAGTTTTTATCAGTTTGTTATTAGAACTCAATTTAAGTACGTTACCAGTACTTTTTATGCAAAAACTCTAATCAACTCAATTTATTTGAGTTGTCTTAACTTAGAAAAACTAAGCTGGAAATGTTGCTTCTCAGTGCGGAAGGATGAAAGATGTGTTTTGAAAATGCCCCATCACTACCGTCCTCCTCCCTCGCACGGATCAGTCCTCATGTTCATGGTGCCAGCATTTTTTTCTAGAATATGTTGAGCAAACCTGGAGAAGCTTCAGCTCAAGAGGTTATTGTTGTCATTGCTGTGGATCTTTACCAGATACACTGACTTGGTGAGTACATGTTTACTCTTATTCAAACTGATTTTGTGGCTTCTCTTAGTTTAGCACCAGGTTTATAATCTTGCTAGCTAGTTAGTGTTAGCCTAGCGTTGCTGCTGCCGCTGGGCTCATGTTACTTAAAAATTAACACCACAGCCTTAAAAAACTTATATAAAAATATGTCTGAAATTTTCTGTTGAATGTTTGAAAATAAAGTGAGATAAGAGCCCAGACAAAATTCTTCGGGAGGTGCAGCCGTTAGGGGTGGGGTGTGGGGGGTATTTTCAATCCATAGCCATAACTAACTAACTATATATATCATGTTTTACCTGAGTAGACCGCGGGGGGGTGTTGAAAACAATACCCCAGGAGTTAGCTGTGCTCGCCGTCTCCAGCAAGCCTTGACCTCCCGGTCAGCTATCACGCTGGTGGAGCTCTCCGGAAACGTCGAAGCAGTTTCGCAAATATGTGATATTTTGGTAAATTAAGTAGATATTTGAGCATTACACAGCTACAGTCTCGCCTGAAAATATCTTAAAAATTTATTTTGTGACCCAGAAAGGGTAATCTGGGGAAAAGGAGGATCGCATTTCTCGCCGCAGTTGTCGGAGCCTGTGTATCTGTACTTGTGTGTACTTGTGGTCTTGTGATACGTTGGAGACCAAGTGCTGCTCCAATTCAAAATACACATGAAGCTAAGAACGCCAAAAATTACGGGATGTGTTTTTGCTCCTCCCGTTTTATCAAGCATGTATCGGTGGTGACTTGTGTGGACTTCGAGGGACTTGGTACAGCTAAATATCCCAGAATGCATTTCGTCCAAAACTCAAACGCGGCAATGGTGGAGGAGCGCAGTTAAAAAACCTTTAAATATTACTTTTTCTGGGTCACAAAATAAACTTTTAAGATATTTTCAGGCGAGAATGTAGCTATGTAAAGTTCAAATATCTGCTCGATTTGTCAAGACATCACATATTTGCAAAAATGCAAAAATCCTTTTCAGAGATGTCTATTTTTTTTAACACTTTGTGGCAGCTTTTGAAAATCTGTAGCATCTATTAATGTCAAATCTAGCCTTTCTTTAACAACATAAGCAAACTGCTTTTATATTTAACGAACTTTTCTGTTTAATTACATTTTAAATGATGATAATAACAATAGCATTTCTTTTGTTAAAAACAATAGCTTTCACAACAAAAAAGTTTTGTTGTGAAAGCTATAATCCAGATTAGTGGCCTGTTAAATGGTTAAAGTCTAGGTTGGCTTTATAATTGAGAATAAAGTAATATAGCTTGTCCTTCTATAGAATTAAGTTAAATTCCACAGTTGAATCATAAGAAACATGTTATATATAGACCCTGCCATATGTTAAATCTGGTCATTTTGCTTATTAGAAACTTTATATATTGGAAGTTAACTTTTAACAAGGATGTAATGATTACATTTAAATTAGGTGGTATTATTTTAAACACATATCTCTTTAGGCCTAAACTGACAGTGTCAATACCACACATTCAGACACAGTAGTAGATGGTGTTTTTAATACTATATGTGTTAGTCTAATTTGGTTGTATGGGGTCTACATTGCCTCTCCGTAAATCGTGGTGGAGGGGTTTGTGTGTCCCAGGGATCCCAGGGGCTATGTTGTCTGGGGGCTTTTGCCCCCTGGTAGGGTCTCGCATGGCAAATTGGTCCTGGGTGAGGAACCAGACAAAGAGCAATTCAGAAGACCGTTATGAGAAAAACAGAGGGAACAGTTTCCCCTGCCTGGGATAGGGTTACCGGGGCCCTGCCCTGGGGCCAGGCCCAGGGAGGGTGCCCGAGGGCAAGCACCTGGTGGCCGGGAACAGCCCGAAAAGGGGACATGGGCCCATCCTCCCGCAGGCCCACCACCCGCAGGAGGTGCCATAGGGGTCGGGTGCAGGAGCGGAGGCCTTGGCGGACTGATCCCTGACTGCCAAGATTGGCAATTGGGACATGGAATGTCACCTGACTGGTGGGGAAGGAGCCTGAGTTAGTGCGTGAGGTTGAGAGGTACCGGATCTTCAACACACACCTCCGGCAGAGCTTCAACAGCATTCCGAGGGAGACTGGGAACATTGAGTCTGAATGGACCATGTTCAGCGTCTGCATTGCCGAAGCTGCTGCATTGAGCTGCGGCCGCAAGGTGGTTGGTGCCTGCCGTGGTGGTAATCCCTGAACCAAATGGTGGACACCAGAGGTGAAGGGAGCCACCAGGCTGAAGAAGGAGTCCTATCGGGCTTGGTTAGCCTGTGGGACTCCGGAGGCAGCCGACAGGCCAAGCGGAATGCGGCTCGGGCAGTGGCTGAAGCAAAAACTCGGGTGTGGGAGGAGTTCGGAGAGGCCATGGAAAAAGACTTTCGGACTGCCTCGAAGAGATTCTGGCAAACCGTCAGGCGTCTCAGGAGGGGAAAGCAGTGCTCTACCTGCACTGTGTATAGTACTGGCGGAGCACTGCTGACTTCGACTGAGAAAATTGTCAGGCGGTGGAAGGAATACTTCGAGGACCTCCTTAATCCCACTGACACGTCTTCCGAGGAGGAAGCAGAGTCTGGGGATGAGGGGAATGACCCGCCAATTTCTGGAGGCGAGGTCACTGAGGCAGTTAAACAACTCCTTGGTGGCAGAGCCCCTGGTGTTGATGAGGTCTGCCCCGAGTTCCTGAAGGCTCTGGACATTTTAGGGCTGTCCTGGTTGACATGCCTCTACAATGTTGCATGGAGATCAGGGGCAGTACCCCTGGACTGGTGATCCCCATCATCAAGAAGGGGGACCGGAGGGTGTGTTCCAACTACAGGAGGATCACACTCCTCAGCCTCCCTGGGAAAGTCTATGCCAGGGTGCTGGAAAGGAGAGTTCATCTGCTAGTCGAACCTCAGATACAGGAGGAACAATGCAGTTTTCGTCCTGGTCGCGGAACACTGGACCAGCTCTTTATCCTCTCAAGGATACTTGAGGGTAGGGCTGGGCCATATCATACCGTTCACAGTAATACAGTAATACCGGTATAATGTTGGGCAACGATAAGAAAATGAAATATAGTGATAGAATATGGATAAAACGCACAGTGCCTTTGTTTTCATACGCACATCGTGGAAAACGGAGAATGAGAAGGGCGAAAGCGGATTGCTGAATGAAACGGATGAACCAGAATTGGTTTGTAAAAATGCTGCAACTTCAGTGGTGTGGAACTGGTTTAGCCTTCGTCCGTCAGATACACAACAAAGCACTATTTTTGGTAGAGCATGCTAGCAGGCCATCGTTATTACCGTGTTTTTTGGAAAATACGGCACACTTAAAATCAGTCCTTTGATTTTTCTTAAAATCGACAGTGCCCCTTATAATCCCGTGTGCCTTATGTATGAATTCTGGTTGTGTTTACTGACCTCGAAACGATTTTATGTCGTACACGGTGCTCTGTCAAATGTTTTAGTACGACTTTGCTAAGCTACGAACCCGCACCACTTGATGGATTGTCGGAGCATTACGGCTATCGTAGACAGGAGCCTCGCGGAGTGATACGTACTGTGCTTCAACATAATATTACCGTATTGTGTGTATAAGCTCTTTTTAAGTTTTGTGGGTATTATACATGGTTATGCTGAGGATATGTTGGCCAATTTCCACTGGAAATACCTTTTGGTTAAACTGTCAGCAAGGAATTTGCATTTGCACTATTACATTTTTATATAACTTTAATGGACATAAAACAGCTGCTTGTTTAAGTGAAAATACATTGATGGGTTGTGTTTTTTTGCACTAATAAAGTTGTAAAGTATTTTGTCAAGTGTCAATTATATCATCAGTTATATCGTTATTGCAAATTTTCAAATGTATATCGTGATAAATATTTTTGGTCATATCGCCCTGCTCTACTTGAGGGTGGATGGGAGTTTGCCCAACCAGTCTACATGTGTTTTGTGGACTTGGAGAAGGCATTCGACCGTGTCCCTCGGGGTGTCCTGTGGGAGGTGCTGCGGGAGTATGAGGTGGCTGGCCCATTGCTACGGGCCATTCGATCCCTATACAACCGTTGCAAGAGCTTGGTTCGCATTGCCGGCAATAAGTCGGACTCCCAGTGGGTGATGGGCTCCGCCAGGGCTGCCCTTTGTCACCGATTCTATTGCTAATTTTTATGGACACGATTTCTAGGTGCAGCCAAGTGGCGGAGGGCTTTCACTTCGGTGGCCTCAGAATCTCATCTCTGCTTTTCGCGGATGATGTGGTTCTGTTGGCTTCATCGGGTGATGGTCTCCAGCTCGCACTGGAACGGTTCGCAGCCGAGTGTGAAGCAGCGGGAATGAGGATCAGCACCTCCAAATCTGAGGCCATGGTTCTCAGCCAGAAAAGGGTGGAGTGCCCACTCCGGGTCGGGGATGAGTTCCTGCCTCAAGTGGAGGAGTTCAAGTATCTCGGGCTCTTGTTCGCGAGTGATGGGAGAAGGGAGCCGGAGATCGACAGACGGATCGGTGCTGCGGCTGCAGTGATGCGGACGCTGCACCGGTCCGTCGTGGTGAAGAGGGAGCTGAGTGTAAAAGCGAAGCTCTCAATTTACTGGTCGATCTACGTCCCTACCCTCACCTATGGCCACGAGCTGTGGGTAGTGACCGAAAGAACGAGATCGCGGATACAAGCGGCGGAAATGAGCTTCCTCCGAAGGGTGGCTGGCCTCTCCTTTAGAGATAAGGTGAGAAGTTCAGTCATGCGGGAGGGGCTCAGAGTAGAGCAGCTGCTGCTCCACATCGAAAGGAGCCAACTGAGGTGGTTCGGGCATCTGACAAGGATGCCCCCTGGGCGCCTCCTGGGTGAGGTGTTCCGGGCATGTACCACCGGGAGGAGGCCCCGGGGGAGACCCAGGACACGCTGGAGAGATTATATCTCTTGGCTGGCCTGGGAACGCCTTGGTGTTCCCCCGGATAAGCTGGAGGAGGTGGCTGGGGAGAGGGAGGTCTCGGCTTCTCTGCTTAGGCTGCTGCTCTCGCGACCCGGCCCCGGATAAAGCGGAAGAAGATGGATGGATGGATGGATGGATACATTGACCTTCTGTGTTGTAAGTTATAATGATTGCACAGCCATTAAAAAGGGCTATGCAAACATGGCCAATAACTTTCATTCTAATGATGTGCAAAATGATTTGGGCACAAAACTAATTTTGCTGTTAGAAAACTTGCAGACTTCACTATATACAGTGTAGACCCTTTCAACTAAGTTTGAGGGATGTGATCATTCAAGAAATGCAGACCAAACTGTTGCTGTTTGTTTACTTACACAGCATGCCTTGTAGAATTAACTTGAGTCACCAGCAACAGCATAGTGCAGTCATATCTCAAGTCTAATAACAGAAGACAGAAAAAGATGAGTAAAGAAACAACTTCCCCAAACCAAAGCACAAATAAAACAATAAGTAAAACAGGCTGATCTAAAGTATGATTAAAGTTCAGCCTGATTAATATAAATGTCACTGACAATTTTCCAATATATCAATGCTAATATATTGGAAAACCAAAATACTTACCACTGAGTTGATGTCTTTCTGTCCAACAGCAGTAGTGCTAGTCCCGAGCTTCAAAGACAGTAAGAAGCAAGCAGAGGGAGAAAAAACGGAAAATTCTTTAGAAGCTGATTTGATCCTTAAAATGATGCTTTCATGACATTATTCTATGTTGGGTGGGACTGACAAGTGGGACATTGAATGTCACCTCTCCGGTGGGGAGGGGGCCTGAGACTGTCTAAATTGGAGTCTGTTCTATACCAAATGCAGAAAAAAATGTTTTAAGAAAGTAATTAAGTTTGTGTTCCAAAAAATATGATTGTTTGCTTGCAGGACACCAGGAGAGAAGAGTCCTCCGTCACAGATGGTGTGGTCAGTGAAGATGGTCGCCTGCAGGTTCAAGCTCATTGCATCTCTAACCCACATCCACTGCCACTGTACTTAAGGGAAGTTAAAGACTTTCTTCTGCACTTACATTTGGATCACCTCGATCCATGACAGTCATTCAGGCAGTAATGCCTGGACTGGAAACAAGCATCCTTAAAATATTACAACATTCCAGCTCCTGTGTTGGAATGAAAAACAAATGTGTTTTTTAAATCAGAGACTGCACTTGCGACAGAACAACAAATATTTTATTTTGATTATATAAGTAATGTACAGTAAGTGCAAAACAAACTTGTGGTAGGCCTAAGCTTATTTTCAGAATAATTACATCTGAGACTTTGTTTCATTATAAGATTATAACAGTGATGGCAATATAATTGTTTGTTGTTCAGCAGAACAGTGTCCAGTATGTTGGCTGTTATACTTTGTTGTGTTTGAAAATAAAAGTTGGGCTGATTTTAACATCATTACAAAAAGTGTTGTTAATTATTTTTAATCATATTCAGGTTACCACAAATTGTTTTTTCATTTAGTTGAACTTAAAATGTTTGTCAGTAGGTAAACAATTAGTATTGTACAGCCAGAAATATCAAGTTATTCTTAATACTGCAGACTTGCAATGAATAAGTTGTCCTAACAGTCATCTTAAGTACCGTAGTTTTCGGGTCATAAGCCGCTACTTTCCCCCCCCACACTGTGAACACTGCGGCTTATACTGACGTGCGGCTAATGCATATTTTTTTTCATGCGACCAATCAAAATGATAAGTAGTGTATATATACAGTATATATTTTTATCGGTTGTTAAGAGACGTTGTAATGTTGTTTGTGCACTGTTCCGTAAAAAAACCATAAGCAACGTAATTTGTGTGTTACCGATACGTACGTATACTTAAAGGTAGCCGTGTTACAGGCGCTGTTCGAGGAAAAAAAGTATTTGCAGTATGTATTTTTGTATGTTACCATGTTTATGTTACCTTACAGATTAAATTAAACGTTAAAAATCCTCACGTGTAGTATTTCTGTGTGAATATCTCATATTACAGGTGAAATGCATACGGCTTAAAATCCGGTGCGGCCTGTATAAGTACAAAATTGATTTTCTTTCTACAATTAGAGCATGCGACTTTTAATCAGGTGCGCTCTGTAGTCCGGGATTTACGGTAAGCTTTTGCGAGTTTGCATAGTTTTTTTGAGTTCTGGAAACTTAATAGGCTTTTACTCTGTACTAGAGATGGCACGATACCACGAAACTACTACGAAAACTGAACTTGGGTTTTAAAGTTCTGATTTCTGTTCTGGAAAACTCTATGCACTCACATTTAGATAAATTTGACCTCATTTGTACACCTCAATAAAAGTGAAAAATAAAATATTTTACAGAAAATAATTATCTTAATATAGGGCATCAGAGAAGCGCAGTGGTGATAGCTGTTAGTTAGAACTAGAGATGGCACGATACGACTTTTTTATGTCCGATACCGATACCATAAATTTGGATATCGGCCGATACCGATATGAATCCGATATAGTGTGTTTCAATCAATAAAACTGTTTTTTTGACATCTTGCTACATTTTGTATAAGTTCAAACTCAAGTTTTTTTTTTTTTTTTTAAAAACCCACTAAAGCTATTCTGTTATACCTGTATGCAAAAAATACACTGCACCCAAAATATTCCATAGTTCAGCAATACTGATCAATCTAATAAACTTAAACCTACTCCATCCTCCCTATTCTGGTATTTTAAAGAGTAAACAACCTAACTAATAGGGTTGCAAACTCCCAGCAAAAAAAAAAAAAAAAAAGGAACCACCGACCACCGCGTGATGCTTAATAGACGTAATCAACTTTACTTTGATGCAGTGTGAAAAGAAAATGCACAGAGATCAATTATTTTTCAAGAATAATTAAATAGATTCAACATCTTTCTTAAACAGAACTGCAGCCTGCACAGATGGTACCTTCCCAAAGGAAAAAGTGCCAGTTTACTATATTAGACAGAAAAAATCCAAAAAATTAGACAAGCAATTGGTACATCAACAGCAGATCCAGGATATGTACTGTGTCCACCAAAAAACTGTTTAAACACCATGAAACAGTTTCACCCGATTAAGAGCAAAGACCTGGAGGACATCTTAGGTCAACTGAACTCCTCCTGCTGTTTAGATGTCCTGCCAACAGGTTTTTCAAAAAGGTCTCAAAGACTTTAGAGTCAGACCTGTTACAGATCGTCAACTTTTCTTTATTATCAGGTGTGTTTCCAGAATCACTAAAAACTGCTGTAATAAAACCTATACTGAAAAAGGACAATCTTGAAAAGACACAAATGAACAACTACAGGCCAATCTCAAATCTCCCATTTTTAAGTAAGATCATTGAAAAAGCAGTTTCTCAACAGCTCAGTTACTTCTTAAAACAGAATAATTGCTACGATGCCTTCCAGTCAGGTTTTAGACAGAACCACAGCACTGAAACCGCTCTGACCAAAGTGTTTAATGACATATGTCTGAATACAGACAGTGGGAAAATGTCAGTCTTAGTTTTACTGGATCTCAGTGCAGCATTTGATACAGTTGACCACAACATATTACTCAAACGACTGGAGAACTGGACAGGTCTTTCAGGAACTGTACTAAACTGGTTCAAAACATACTTAGAAAACAGGAAATACTTTGTATCAATAGGTAACTTCACATCTGAGCAGACAAGTATCACATGTGGAGTTCCCCAAGTTTCCATCTTGGGACCCCCTCTGTTTAACATTTACATGCTCCCACTGGCACAGGTTATAAAGAACAACAAAATAAACTATCATAGCTATGCAGATGACACACAAATATATATCACAATGTCACCAGGAGACCGAGGCCCTGTACAGGCTCTTGGTAAATGCATTGAGGAAATTAATGACTGGTTGTGCCACAATTTTCTCCAGCTAAACAAAAACAAAACTGAGGTAATAGTCTTTGGCGCCAAAGAAAAACGATTACAGGTCACCAGAGAACTTCAATCTATACATCTAAAAACCACAAACCAGGCGAGAAATTTGGGTGTAGTGATGGATGCAGACCTAAACTTAGAAAAACACATTAAGACAATAACAAAGTCAGCTTACTATCACCTCAAGAATATTTCAAGGATAAAAGATCTGATGTCTCAACAGGACCTGGAAAAACTAGTCCATGCATTCATCTTTAGTAGGCTTGATTACTGTAACAGCATCTTTACAGGTCTACCTAAAAAATCAGTCAGACAACTACAGCTCATTCAGAACTCTGCTGCTCGAGTCCTCACTAAGACCAAAAAAGTGGACCACATCAGTCCAGCTCTGAGGTCTTTACACTGGCTGCCTGTCCGTCAGAGGATAGACTTTAAAGTTCTGATGCTGGTCAATAAAGGTGGTTTATACATCAGTGACCTCCTGACCCAGTATGAACCATCCAGATCCCTCAGGTCATCTGGATCCGGTCTTTTATCAGTTCCCAGAGTCAGAACCAGACACGGAGAAGCTGCATTCAGCTTTTATGCTCCTTACATCTGGAACAAACTCCCAGAAAGCCTCAGATCAGCTGAAACACTCAGTTTATTTAAATCCAGGTTGAAGACTCACCTATTCTGAGCTGCATTTGAATAAAGCACCAAATCCACACTTAAGCTTAAATTTCAAAACTTACATTAACAACTGATTTTATCTGTTTTGATTTTATATACTGTTTTGTTTGTTTGTTTGTTAATTAGTTAGTTAGTTAGTTTGCTTGTTTTAATCAATTTTAAATCATGCTTTTTATTTGTTTTTGTTTCTAATGTCTCTGTAAAGCACTTTGAATCACCTTGTTGTTGAATTGTGCTATACAAATGAATTTGCCTTGCCTTAATAGTTACTCTATACAGTAATGGACTTCTATACATTTTACATCAGATTAAAACTTTGGGTGTGAGATTCAGATAATTAATTATTAAAAGCTAGATATTTTAAATGAGAATAAGAAAGAAAAGTATGTCTTTGTGCCCCCTTTCCCCTGTTCATGCTCTATCTGCCCCCCTGGCTAAAATTTGCTAGATCCGCCCCTGCACAGTTACCAGCCGTCAGCTGCGTAGAAAAAGATCCTCGAGTAGAAAGTAATATTAAATAAATTCTAACAACAGATTATCAAGCTTAAACGTGCTGCTGTTGTTCAGCCGCTGGTTTCTTCTTTCTGGCGCAAAGTGGGTCAAAAACAAACAAGAGAGACAGACTTGCGACAGAAAAGCCGATCAGCTGATCATTAATCAGTTTCACAATTGAAGTAGCAGCAGGAGAGGGAGGGAGAGAGAAGAGGCAGTCGCTCCATATATCGGTTGTTAAGCTTAACGCTGGAATGCTTTACAAACATTCAGAGGTGAACTTACAAACTTGCTTTACTTCTCTCTGGGATAACTTTCTCAGAGATGAAATGCCGGTTTGGTAGCGAGGCTCCAAATACTCAACCAGACCGCTGACAGGTCCAGCACGCCACAGCCGTTCTACCACATGATGCATACTGCTCCGATGTGCTGCGGTTATGAGCCGAGTTATGCCATGTCGCAAGTTTTGTGAGGTGCGTTTTTGATATTTAATGGATCGATTACATTTTTTATTTCTCTCCGATATCCGATCCAGTAATTTAGGTCAGTATCGGACCGATAACGATACGTAATATTGGATCGGTCCATCTCTACTCTGTACTCAAAGTGAATAAGTTGCCTTAACTTAGTCATCTTAGGTAAACTTTACTCATTTTTTTGAGGCAACGAGTTTGCGTAGTTTTTTTGAGTTCTGGGAACTAACGAGGTTGTACAGTGTACTCAAAATGGGCAAGTTGCCCTAGCTTAATCATCTTAAGTAAAATTTTATTCAATTTTTTGAAATTGGACAGTTTTACATCAGATGTAGCTACCACAAGGTCAGAGTAAGTTTTCTGAAATTCTTGTGAATGGGATAACTTGAGAGCAAGACAACATTGAATTTTGAAACTGATGCCACAGGTCTGTCTACTAGTGGGTTGATGGGTAGCACTGGCAGTTGCCAGTGTTTTTTTACTTTTCACTTTAGGTTTAGCAACAGTTCATGGTTTGGATTAAAGACATACCTTAAACCTTCATTCCTTCCATTGGCCAAATCCCATAACTTAGATGTTATAGAAGTCTATCCAAAAACACCTTTATTTCTTGCTCTCAGTCTTATTAACTGCAAAATTACATTTATTTTTTAAATGATAATCCTTTAATAGAGGAAAGGCCTGATAAAATCTTAAAAAATACCACAAAGTGTCATCTGAGGGGGGGGGAGAATCCCTCTAAGCATTTGTACAAAAGGCAATTTAGTGGCATGGGACCATACACCATTTTAGTGATTGTGTTTAGACATAATAAGGACAGCTTCCAGGTGTATCAGCTGCTCTCCTATGGTATGTCCTGTGTGGCTGTTGTAACTGTTTACACTTCAGCACCATTAAGATTCACTGAATATTCACATCAGTGAAATTGTTTGTGTGCATGAGTGGCCATGACGCTTAGCTGTATTAAAGGATGGGATTATGTGCCTGTGGATAATTGTTGCATCATTGATGGGGTTTACAGAGATGAGCGAGAGCAGCTGTCACGCCTTGTCTATTTTTTTTTTTATCCATTCATCATTTATCTTCACCCTCCATCCTTTCCTTTTTCTCATTTTGTTTTTGTGTACCCAACTATGTACCACAGCTCATCTTTTACACATGTCACTTCCAACCAAATTCACTTTGTCCAATGAAAGTCATCACAGGTCACCTGGCAAACACATCAGGTGTCACCGTGGAGGGCCAGTGGAGAATTAGCTGTGTTTGAATGAACACTAGTGCTGCAAACAAAGGGGAAGCTGAAGTGACCTGTTGTGTCTGCAGACTTGATTACCTCAATTAGTTTCCAGGAAGCAAACAAAATCAACACAGTAATTAACATTTGCATCTGCTAACTGGAGTTCACAGACTACAGCTCACAGAAGTAATGAGTCTTGAGAATAGTTGTTAGGGGGTTTCTTTAAAAAACACAATTTCAAAAAACAAATTTGCAAGTAATTCGATTATACTCGTGCCAGAGTTCTGGTGTCTCTTAGTGAGAGTAATGACCACAATCTGAGGAACCAAGAATTGGCCAGATTTAACCGTTCACAAGTACAAGTCTCTTAAGTACACATTACACTGTTGTATGAGCATTTGACTTTTGGGAATTGACTGTTTATATTTTACAGTGTTGTAAAACACAATTATTATTTATTTCAGTTGCATTGCATTGTGTGTTGCTTGTTAGGGCTGTGCGCTATGACCAATATCTCATATCCCCGATATAAGAATTCTATCGTCCTGATAATGATATAAATCACAAAAATGTAACATTTTCTGTAAATTCTGTGAATCTCGGGCAGCTCGACCTGCGTGAAGTGTTTCCAGCTGCGCGTCATGTAGCTGGAGTCGAGTGTTTTAACATTGTATGAAACTATAAATTTTTTGACATAAATTGTAACGGCCGCCGTTTTCTTTGTAAGTATTTATTACACGGTGTACTGCGGGGAAAAGCCTGTTCTAACGTTTGTGTCTAAGGTTTATTTTTTAGCACCTGGCAGCTTTGTTGCTTCTCATCCGTAAACACTCTGCATTCTCTTACACATGATTCATTTTATTTTGAAAAGTCTCAACAGGATCTTGAGCTTTATTGTGAAAGGTTTATGTGGAAAATAAACAAGCGGACACGCGATGGTTTTACCGTCATTGTTGCTAACCACAACACATAAAAAACAGGCGCTTGTCCGTCCGTAGTGTGGTTATATTAAATATAAGCGAAAGAGAGAACTTTAAGAAATTAATATAGCCACTACAGTGACCATCAAAACGATGAAAAAATATTGCCGTAAACTGTTTATTTTGTGACACCACGAAACAAACGATAGCATAAAATGAAACAATAGATGTTTTTATATCGTCATCTGATATATATCGTTATATTGAACAGCCCTATTGCTTGTTGTTCTTTTGTACATTGTAGGATTTCTGCGAACCACTTGTGGAGAATTGCCCAAGACCCAGATCCTTTTATGGGGTGGATGGTGATAAATAAAATATAAATGTTTGCCAAACTGTGATTCAAGGTGCTGCTGGCAAGATTTTCCATTGGGTACTCAAGGCAGGCAAAAATCCAATCCCACCTGTAGCCTTAGACCAAGAACGTGACCTGTTGGTTCTTGAGAAGCTAAAGCTAGTGTTAAAAAACAGTTTCAGGAAATTCAACTTAAGACTAGGTGAAAGAAACAGAGGCGTGTTTGGGCGAAAACACAAAAAGTTTACATCTTTTCTGGACATAATGGCCTCTGAAGGGACTGTGCTTCACCAGAATACTCTCGATCTAGCCTTTTTAAAAATCTCACCTTTATCTGTGTATCTCCATATTTGTTCCCTTCATCTTATCTTTCAGTTTTCCTCCCTCCCTCTTTCTGTTTTCCTGGCTCTGCAGTTTGACAGCTTGTTGTGCAACAGAAGCTGACAGGGAGGGCATAGAAGACGAAGGTTGCTGTAAAAGTGAGACAAACAGATAAAGGGAGGATGAGATTAAAAGAAACATACTGAAACACAAGCAGAGAAATGTAGAGAGAGAGAAAACCATTATCTAATCTTTATGTTTCAAAAATAGCACCATAGGGGACCACATGTGAACAGTCTTAAAGGCCAGGTAATTACATTTTGTTACTATAGCAGCATAAAAATGCAACACGGTGGATTGCTACGTCTTTCTGGTGGCTTGGGAACATCTCAGTGACAGGCTGAAAGAGGTCGGCAGGATGTGGGGATGGATGGATGGAACTGCAAACTCACATACATAAACTACAGAGCACTTCCCTCCACTAAGGTTAAGTTTATTTAAGGTAATGACCGGAGTGGCATTCTGAGAAACAACTGACAGTCAGTGTGATGTCCTTTGTGTTTGTTGCCATCTGGTTTAGCTGTTCACTAGTGCAGCTGTCTGTCTTTACTGGAGAGACATAATGCAGCTGTCATGTTCACTTGAGTTGCAGCAGCCTTCTCATTCACACGCACACAATCCACAGTGACTGAGTGTTGTTCCAGCCTCATCGTAGGCATTATGTGGTTTGAATGTCTCCCGGCCCTGTGTTGTGGATCAACGGCCCCCATGGGCCAGATATTCTATCATGAAAAATGTCACAATGTTTCTGTCCGTGAAGGTTCTCAGTCATCCAGGTCATCGTAGTCAAAGGAGTTTGTAAAGAAAAGCGTCTGGACTTCTTTAAGTTACTTGAAGACGTTTCACCTCTCATCAGAGAAGCTTCTTCAGTTCTAAGGTCAAATGGCAGAGAGTCCCAGATTTAACCCCCCCCCCCCAAAGAGGGACAAAAGGATCTGAGCCAAGGTGTGAAAGCGGGTGTGGGTCCCAATCAGCCAGAGTTTCGGGTGTGTTCATTGTGAAACCTGGCCCCACCTTGTCATGTGATTTCCTGAGGTCAGATGGCCCAGGATGTGAGTGGGCGTTAAGGCGTCTGGGGAGGGATCTCAAAACTGGATTATAGATGGCAGAGAGTTGGTGTCGTAAACCACCGCCTCTGTTCAAAGATGGTCGCTCACAGTGGACATAGATGGCTTCTTTCACTCCTCTTTCAAACCATCTGTCCTCTCTGTCCAAAATGTAAACATTGGCATCCTCGAAAGAGTGTCCTTTATCCTTAAGATGCAGATGGACTGCTGAGTCTTGTCCTGTGGAGGTGGCTCTTCTATGTTGTGCCATGCGCTTGTGAAGTGGCTGTTTGGTCTCTCCAATGTAGAGGTCTGGGCATTCCTCACTGCACTGTACAGCATACACCACATTGTTAAGTCTGTGTTTTGGAGTTTTGTCTTTCGGGTGAACCAGTTTTTCTCTGAGCGTGTTGCTGGGTCTGAAATACACCGGGATGTCATGCTTGGAGAAAACTCAGGAGAGTTTTCTGATGATTAGAGGATCATCAGAGGGTCCTTTTGTCCCTCTTTGGGGGGGGGGGGATACCCCCACTGGGTTTAAATCTGGGACTCTCTGCCATTTGACCTTAGAACTGAAGAAGCTTCTCGGGTGAGAGGTGAAACGTCTTCACTCCTTTGACTACGATGACCTGGATGACTGAGAACCTTCACAGACAGAAACATTGTGATAGAATATCTGGCCCATGGGGGCCGTTGATCCACAACACAGGGCCGGGATATAGTGAAATTCCAAACAGCACAAATTCTATTCAAAGCAAAAAATAAAGAACTGCCAGGTAATATTCTGAGTATGTTTTTTTTGAAAGAAGGAAGTTGTAATTTAAGGGGTTTTTGTAACTTCAAAACAATGAAGGTACGTACTACAAGAAAAGGCTTTTGTGTTTCTGTTCAAGGAGTGAAACTATGGAACAAACTGAATATGGAATTAAAGCAATGTCCAAACATAAAACTGTTCAAAAAGAGTTATAAAAATATGATCTTCTCGATCTATAAAGAAAAGGAAAATATTTAAATTAAGTGAATGTCTCTATTTAAAAACAAACAAACAAAAAATTCATGATGTGATATTATAGTATATAGTATATCAGAAATCTGTTCACTATTTTTATTACAAATTATATCAGTAAGGAAGCTGACTAAATATTCACTGATAATTTATGGGACAGGGGTGGGATTAAATAAGTGTATACTTCTTCCCACTCCCTTTCAACATGTAAATTAATCAGAATGTTTTTTTGTATGTAATTTGTATAGTATTTTTTTTCTCTCTTATTTCTTTTCTAAATGTACTTGTATATTGTTCACATGTTGAAATAAATTACCAATCAATCAATCAATCAAAATGCTGGGTCAAAATGACCCAGAACCATGACACCTGCAGTGCTGTTTTTCCTTTTCATACACGTCTGTTGTAAGGAGTGCGAAAAATCCATTATGTGATAGAAACAAGAAGCGGCTCCATTTAATTTAGCATTTTTATTTGTACTGGCTCACACACAAACACGACCCTAGGCATGCTCATTTCATTATACAGTACATTTAGATAAGATGGTCTCTAATGTCCAAAAAAAACAACACAAAGGCACAGACATACAGTACACACATTAAATTGTGTAGCTGCAGATAAATGAACGAGGCAGAGTTTGATGGGATGAAAGTTTACATCATCATGCAGGCACAAATGAAGCTGCAGGCTGAAGATAAAATGCACAGGGAGGAAAACAAACTGTATTTGTTTATATCCTCACATCTATTTCAATGTGATAATGAATTATGTGAGTAGTAGTATGAATGAAATGATGGGTGATTAGGGTGTCAGCCAGAAAACTGTAAAAAACCAAAAAACCAAAACACAAAACAGGAGACAAACAAAAAACAAAAAGGTACACATCAAGTAATAAACAGAAAGCAGCTGCTGACAGCTGTTCGTGGCAAACCAGTGTAGAGACTCACAGATCTGCCATCGATGCCTGTTGTATACAACTTTCTTTTTTTTAAAAATTAACATGTAGGGCTTTGGAGTTGACGTCACGCCGCAATGCATTGTGGGAGCGCAGCGCCATTTTCGGGGTCTACGAATCAAAACAAACACACTGTGTTGGAACGACGACTACAAGATGCTTAAAAGCAGCTCAAAAGAGAATGAACTGTATAGAGACCGATTTCATTCAGAGGCGAAGCGGCGGTACTTGCAGAAAATAGTGTGCATTGGAAATGTGGACCCGTATGAAATACGGCCGTGGAGTAGAAACCCTGAAGACCAACCGCTATTGACGTAGCCTGACATATTTTCGTATCTTGTCTGTGGAGTCAGCGCGTACAAGTCGTTATTCAAACAAAGGTAAGTCAGCTCGAGTACTGCGAGTGAAATGCGTTTGATTTCCCTGCAAACATTCAGATTAGTGCAGCATAAATTCATTCATGAGGGGAAATTACAGTGAGAACACGTGGAGGCTGTTAGGTGGATAACATAGTGAGTTCAGTGCATTGATGTGACATTGTCCTGAAGGATTTAGTTATTCTTTATGGTTAAAGAAATTGCACTAATTTATTCATATTTATTATAAATAATTCTAATTATACATCTTGCTTCCATGTTTGTATCCCGTGTCACTAAAAATACATTTTATTTTAGTTTTATACATTGATTAATGACCTGCAGAATCTCCTTATCATATTAAGTGATTCATAATTGTCACTTTATACTTTCTCCATCTCTAAAGTGATGACATCCTTGCATTACATACTTTAGGTTCATTTTCTGCAGGCAGGTTTCTGACAGAACAGGCAGATTTACACTATAACATGCAGCGTTCTATAGATGGACACATAAAGAAATGAAAAATTACATGTATGTGCTAACTTTCTAAACACTTTGTTACATTTATGATAAAGTAGATTAAACACATTTACGTCGGCCTTGGCTCATAGTTCTTATCTTTAAATGAACTTTGTCTCTGTGTGTTTCAGGTCTTGCACTCTTAAAGAATGAATTGCAGCATTGCAGCCATGGGTCACTGTGAGCATCACAGGGAAGGTTGAAGCCGCCCACTGCACCTGTATGGCCGGAGTCGCAGAGACCTGCAGCCATGTCACTGCTCTTCTGTTCAATGTAGAAGCAACAGTGTTGATCTGTAGCACAAGGACTGTTACAGATGAACCTGCATACTGGGTTTTGCTGGGTAATATGACCAAGATACAGCCAGAGGTTGGCTATAAGAGACTTCTCCTCTTCAGCTGCCCCAAAAAAGGCTCTTGATCAAAACATAAACAGACCATCTGTAGTGACAGGTAAAAGGAGCCGCCCTCAAAACAGAAAAATCCCACCTGCTACTGTGGAGGAGTTGTCACTGCTATTGGATACTGTGCTGGTACACAGTAAAGCTGTGGGTTGTGGGAATGACCCATAATGTTTTATCTAGGGGTCTAGATTTATGCCTGTAGTGCACTGCCGTGTAAATAATTTGCATTTACTGAATATGTACTGACTGAGTCCCGCTGTTCAAAAGTTGAATAAAGAAACAAACTAATTTTTGCCTCTTTTTTTTATTAAAACCACTTTATAGAACATCACATCAGTAACAGTGTAGAATCAATGTCATGTATAGTTTACAAATGACAAAATGTTTACACCAAATCATGAGTGTTTACATGATATCACCCACTACTAACATTACTTTATTTACTGTATCTTTTGAAAAAAATACAGCAATTTTAACAGCACAAGACTTAAGAATATTTAACAGGAGCAGGTTTCATTCTTCCCTGGTTTTATTATCACACTGTTCATCAAAACGGCAGCAAACCTTCACCATCTTATCCAGGAGGGTCACCTCTTCACCCTCACATGGAAGAAGTAATGATTGGCATGGTGGTTTGTTTGAAGCAGGTCCCTTGTGTAGCGCTGGGACCCAGTCATGATGTTTCATCCATTTCATAGGCTGGTTTGCTGCAATAATGCCAAATAATTAGCAACTCTATAAATAGAAGGTAGTTCTGCAAAATCACTCAGTAGGATGTTTGTTCTAATTTGCTATGAGCTCAGAGTGCATCGAAAATAAAACTAATAGGCTATAAAGAGTGATATGAACATATTTAGAACTTACCGGAATGAAAATGTCTGGAGCACCAACAGATATTTGGAGATGGAAGAGAACTGCACGTCAGCTCATCTCACAGCTGCTATCCAGGCTAGACGCCTTCGTTTGGTAACATCGATACACGAGCTGCCTCATGTTGCTTCCAGGTTGGGAAAGAATGAAAAGATAAACCCTTTTTAAGCTTATTCTCTTGCCGGTCGTGTGATCGAACATTGCAGCCGACCACACAGCAAATACGAACCATGGCTGTTGTGTGTTACTCCGCTCCCTTTTCACTTGCGCTAGACCCCCAAAATGGCGGATCGGGCCAAAATCCTTTCCACGCCCACCCCCGTGACATCACGCTCCAAAGCCCTATAGGAATCACTGTACAGTACCATCAACTTCAACAATTTGTTACATGTATTTTTTATTTAAAAAACAACAAAAACATCCATTCAAAAGGGGGAAAAGAAAGAAAAAAGAAAACAAAATTTGTATTTAATTATTGGGAGCAATTATGGAGTTTTGTGTTTTATAACAAATTCAACTTGTCCAATGTTTAAATTTATTAATAAATAAATGAAGCAAAAAAAAAAAAATGTTGTTGGCATGTAAAGTTCTTACACAGTTCTTTTCTAGATATTTTCCTCCTTGTGGACTTTTTGTAAATTGAAGATGTGGAAATTTTTTGCTTTTTTTAAGTCATGACCTAAAAAAAATTGAAGACCGTAGACAAATTGCACAGTTTTACAAAGGAAATGTATTGTACAAGATATGCCATTTTTTAAATTTGTTATCTTTTTTTTTTCTCTCAAAATATGAATATCGGTGCTTCTTTTTTTTTTTTTTTTTGTTACAATGAGACATTTTACAAAGTGAAGAAATTGTCTGTTTGGACATCAAGCACAGTTTTGTAAAGTGAATACATTCTTTACAAAGTTCCATCCATCCATCCATTCGCTTCCGCTTATCCTTTTCAGGGTCCCGGGGGGCGCTGGAGCCTATCCCAGCTGTCATGGGGCGAGAGGCAGGGTACACCCTGGACAGGTCGCCAGTCTGTTGCAGGGCCAACACACAGGGACAGACAACCATTCACACTCACATTCACACCTAGTGGCAATTTGGATTATCCAATTAACCTATCCCCACAAGCTGCATGTCTTTGGACGGTGGGAGGAAGCCGGAGTACCCGGAGGGAACCCACGCAAACACGGGGAGAACATGCAAACTCCTCTTTACAAAGTTAAATTTTATTATTTAATTATTTTTTTTAACTGAGGTAATTTGTGTCATATCCACAGTTTTAAACGTTGGATACAAAGAAATGTGAAGAAACGTTCTCAAATATAAAGCCACAACTAATAAGCCTGGGTATGTCCCGAGGCAACAAGGCAACTTTATATGTTATGGCCTGTAATATACCATACTTTTCGGACCATAAGGCGCACTGGATTATAAGGCACACTGTCGATGAGTGGGTCTGTTTTCATACATAAGGCGCACTAAGCGAAACCAAACAGTCAGATAAGCCAAACTTTACTCAACTAATTCTTAATTCCTCCGCTTCTGTACCATTGATTCATTAATGTTGAATTCTCTGGCAGCTGCTCTATTTCAATATTGTTGCAGTATATTAATAACTAACCTCGTATTGTGGATGAATTATCTCAGTTGTTCTCCTGACTGAAGTTTGGTCCAGTTACAACATCCTGTCATGCGATTGCATTTGTCCACAACTACCGGGAACATTCACGTTAACTTTTATCGAGTAGAAAAAAGTTGGCGTTCATCCTCCAGCTTCACTGTGCTAATGTTATGCTAACATAGCTGTGTCACTTGCGATCACTTAACACAGTGGTTCCCAAACTTTTTTCGCTGAGCCCCCCTTTGTTTTACAGAAAAATGCTCGTGCCCCTTCCTCGCGCGCACACACGCACTAACACATCCTCCAACCACACACACCCATATTTTGCTCAATTGCGGTTTATTTCACACCTCAAACATTTAGTAAACAATTAAGCAAATACAAGTACCCTGCAATAAATTACAGGTAGTAAGAAAATAAACTACTAACTCTTTTACGCTACGTCTGCACCTACACGGGTATTTTTGAAAACGCAGCTGGTTTGTCCACACGTAAACGGCGTTTCGAATCACCGAAAATGGAGATTTTTTAAAACTCCTTTTTTGTGTTTACGTGTGGACGAAGAATACGGAGTTCGTCACACAACGTCAAAGGTATGTGCCTTTTTCACATCAGCTGTGCACCGCATTATTGCTTACATGAAAGGAATTGCAGATAGAGACGAAATACTGTTAATCTGACTATCCTCAGGTTTTACAGGCTTACATATTAACACGCAGTTACTGTCCTTCTATTTAGAAAGGCAGAGGTGTCACGGTGTGATTATTTTACATGTAGTTGTTTTTTTCCTGTGTAATAATATTCAACATTGCTATCAATAAATTAACAAAAAATGCCTTTGTGTGCAAAATGGGTTTAAAAACAAACAGCTGTGACATACTGTTTGTCCGTGATTTAGACAGGGGGAACAAATCGTGGCAGGATCAGCCTGATATTATTTGTATCCCACTGTAACGTTACTGTATAAAGAGCAAACATCTCCAAAATGTCAGGAGTAGTTAGTCATTGCAACAAGTGTTGGTGAACTAAAAATCAAGAATGTGGGATACTGTTTGTCCGTGATTTGGAGAGCCCAGCGTGTGCTCCCGACGAAGGAAAGACCAACTATGCAGGGGAGACCTACCTTGGCACTTGTGCAGGTGAAACCAAAGGGCAGATATGCTTCACCATATTTTCTAGTCTTTGGCTTAGAATGAAGTTGGTTTGGAAACATATTCAGCGATGCTTCATCTCCTGCTTTGCGTTTCTGTGGGCGCCCCATGCTAGCAGTGTCCAAGGGTTGTTGTTTTTTTCTGTTTTTTTCTCCTTTTCATGCCGCGCCCCCTCTGCAATGGCTCTGCGCCCCCCCCCCCCCCCCCCCCCCAGGGGGCGGGCCCCACTCTTTGGGAAGGTCTGACTTAACACATCATTATATAGCTAGCCCAACTTCAGTAACCCTACACTGCTGTTTAGTTTTCTGTCTTCATTTATGTTGGAAGTGATAGCAGAGCGCTAAGTTCAAATTTTTTTAGAAATCTCTCAGTCAGATCATGATATATCATGTTTAGGTGGAAACTAGCGAGCTAACTTCCTGCTAACTTCTAACTCCGTTAAATTTAATAAATTCTGTTTTCATGGATGCCTGGATGCTCAACTTAATTGTTACACCTGGTAGAGCAGCAACACTGATCATTTTATCAAAGATGAAAGACTTTAGACAGTTTAACTCTCAGTGATGCCGTAGTGTTCGTTTGACTTTGGGACCTGAAGTGGGCGGGGTTTAGGACCCAGATTACTCCGCGAGGCTCCTGATTACAGCAGCCGTAATGCTCCGATAATCCATCAAGCCGTTTGTAGCTTATCAAAGTCGTACTAAAACATCTTTTACAGATTTGAGCGTCATGTACCCCATAAAATCAGTTCGATGTCAGTAAGCACAACCAGAATTCTTACATAAGGCGCACAGGATTATAAGGCGCACGGTCGATTTTTGAGAAAATTAAAAGATTTTAAGTGCAACTTATAGTGAGGAAAATATGGAAATATGAATGTATAAGGACTCTTTGACTTTCAAAACCTGCAGCTGCCTTGACTTCATGAGGTTGTCATTGACGACACAGCGAGTCAGGCTTAAGTCAAGAATAAAAGTAACTGGCATACTTTCTGCTGGATTGAATAAGCCTGATAACCTGCAGGTGAGTGATGTGGCTGTTTAAATACTAAGTAAAGAACAGGAACAGCAGAGCACAGCAGCAGAATCAAAAGAGTTTGTCACAGATTCGACCTTTGAAGCTATTATGTTTTCTAAAGGGTGAGTTTCCCTCACTGATCCCCAACATTAAACTCTCTTTCTCCGTAGGCGATCCCCTCATGGCCAACTCAGCTCGATTCATGTTCGGCCATCAGCCCTCTGACATTTCCAGTCGCTAAGCAGATTATGGAGACATATCCGGGTATTCAGAGCTTCCTTGAACTGGGCTGAGTCGACTCTGTGAGCCTTTCTATTTAGGATGAAGGGGAGGCTTCGGTACTCCCATGATTTAAATATTCTAGAGCTGAGGGTTGAAGACTTTTCATCATACATACTGAAACCAATGGTCAGTTCATTTTTGGTTAAGAGGTACTAATATCTAATTAATCAGCAAATGCAGTATGCAGGAGCGTAACATTACTGAAATCATATTGTAAAAAAAAAAAAAATATAGACGTTACAGCAAAGTGATGACACTTGAAAAGTTTTGGTAGCTTTGATTAATAAAAAAAAAAAAAAGAAAAAAAAAAGCAATACCTAATACACCTAGCTTTGCCCAATGGTTAATTTACAGCCTGAAGACATTTTAAGAGAGACTTCTGGAAAGTTTCTACGTATCTAATTTGCAAATCTGCAACCTTCCCTTTGGTCAACGACAAACACACATTATGCCCCTATCGTGGACTAAACCAATCGGAGATAGTAAGGGGCGGAACCTCTCTGATTGGCCATGGTCCAGTTGAAAGTGCAGGTGAGTATCTTGAATAAAGCGATATCAATTCATTAAATCCTGAATCGACTTTTAAATATAACTGCGTTTTGCCAGAAACGCCAGATTCTCAGATTAGAGCTCACAAAACCATTTCAACAACAACCAAACAGCAAATGAGAGCAGGTACACGGATTCCACGCAAAGACGTAACACAGACCCGACGCATCAGAATCAACTTTGTCTTTCTCGGCTTTCTCACCCGACGGCCCGTAGACGGACACGCTGTTGGAGCTTAGCGATCCTGATGCGTCCAGTCCGCGCTGTGATTACGTCTTTTTGCGCTGCAGGTTTTGTCTCTCTCCAACCAAAATTCACCGAGCCAGCAGCAAAAGAAGCAGCAAACTGCGCTTCACATTTGATCAATGTCGCCATGAATTTTGCTGTTTTGCTTCCACGACTATTAAAATCGCACTCCATGCACAGCTAGCTCTCTCTCTCTCTCTGTACTTGAAGAACAGTTTCCCGTCTCCAATCTCTGTTTTCTGTATTATTCATTCGCTTATTACCCACCAGTCTACCGTTGTTTACAGCGCTGTGGCTGCTGTCTTTTTCTTTTCTTTTTCTCTTTTTCACTTAAATGACCTCGGACAAGAAAGCCTATTTTTTCTGTTGTTCAATACTGAAGAAATTTAAACTTTATATGCAGAACATTGTAGAATATTTTTAAGGTTATCTGCTATAAAAAGCCAGACCAGGAAAATCTCCTTCATGTTTTTTTGTTTTATTCTCAGTTACTTTCACACAAAGGCATCTGCTGTGATGTTCACAATTCTGATGAAGTCAGTACTGATAAATGATCAGAATTATAATATTTCTGACTGTCTGAGGCTAAGTTGAATCGAATCGGGACTTTGAAAACCAGAATTGAATGGATTATAGAAATCAGTGATGATACCCAGCCCTATGAGCAGCCTAGGCACGACAGAAGTGGATGTAGCTGTAATAGGAAAAGAACTATTGCTAACTTTTCTGTTAAGTTAAGGCCTGATCCTTCTGAAATTCATAGCCAGAGGGCTGACACGGTGTCATCAATCTTTGAATGCTGAAAAAGCAGTGTATCCAGAAAAACACATATTATATAAATTATTATATAATTTGTGTACGCCTAACTTTTGGGCCGGTACGCCTAACTTTTTAAAGTTAGGCGTACCGGTACGCCCACGGCAATAAGTTAGACTACAGCCCTGCATTATATTTATTATATTTATTGTCGCTGTTATTTTTGCTATCAGTATAATTTCTGTCATCTTTTCATCTGCTACTCTTTTATTTTTGGTTTTAATCTTGCAAAACACCTTTAACGATTTACATAAACATTTCTGCATTTATAACATGACATACTGTCTGTTACTGTTACACCATGTGCATCTATCACTGCCACTAGATCACTGCTAGAAATAACCATAATACTATATCTGTATCTATAAATGGCATAATAAGGTGAAGTAATCATATATAAATGATGAATTAGGCACTTGCTAGTATCTTAATAAAGCTTAATAGTGTGGCATTATTATAAAGTGCTACCTTCATATCTTATACTTGTGCCATAGTGAGTGTCTCAGGGGAAACAATATTCATCACCCTTGTCACTTCAGCCTGAGCGCACAATTTTTGTTTTTCAACCACTGGAAAGCTTCTGGTTTCCTCATTTGGCACTATTGTTTCACTGCGTTTTGTCGCTCTTGTGTTTTTTTCCCCACGTGCCCAGAAACTGAATACTTTTTCACCATCATCACTGGTTTCTCTACTCTGCATCAAGGTAAACGAGTTTCCTTATATAGGGAAATGGGAGTGTGGCAGTACAAGCACAAGCTCATTTATTAAGAATGATTCTGATTCATGTTGGTAAAAACAAAAATTGCCGGTACACGTTTCACAAATCTGACAGTAATTTTGTTCAGGATAACATTCATGCCCACGCATTAGTGAATGCACTTTAACAAACTAAGGACATCTTTTTGAAGTGAGATTTGTTTTACAGTATAAAAGAGTGGGGAAAATCTCATCACACTTTCAAGAATTAGGCAACATTTTGGAAAAGCATCCATCCATCCAGCCATCTTCTTTCGCCTATCCGTAGCTGGGTTGCGGGAGCAGCACCCTAAGCAGAGATTCTCAGACCTCCCTCTCCCCATCCACCTCCTCCAGCCTTTCTGGGGAAACACCAAGGTGTTCCCAGGCTGAGAAATATAAACTGTGTCTCAATTCAGGGGCTGCATCCTTTGGAGGACCCGGCCTTTGTGGTATATGTGGGCCGGGTCTTGAAGACTGAGAAGACCAGAAGTGCAAGGTTGTAACATTGGACGGTCTAGCCTTCAGGTTTGCATCCCCGCCGTCTTGGTGGAGTTTAATAAACTCAGCCGTTTCAGCCAAACCGATTTACCCAGGAACAAATAAAACACTGAAAAAAAACAAACAGGAAGGAAGCTCATTTTTTCCTGCTTGTTCTTTCAGTCACTAGCCACAGCTCGTGACCATAGGTGAGAGTAGGGACGTAGATCAACCGGTAAATTGAGAGCTTTTACACTCAGCTCTCTTTCTCACCACGACAGACCTGTACAGCGACTGCATCACTGCAGCCACAGCACCAATCCGTCTGTCGATCTCCAGCTCCCTTCTCCCATCACTCATGAACAAGACGCCAAGATACTTAAACTCCACTTGGGGCAGGAACTTGTCCCTGACCCGGCGTGGGCACTGCACCCTTTTTTGGCTGAGGACGATGGCCTCAGATTTGGTGGTGCTGATTTTCATTCCCACCGCTCCAATGCAAGCTGAAACACATCACCCGATGATGTCAAGATAACCACATCATCTGCAAAAAGGAGAGATGAGATTCTGAGACCACACATATAAGCATAATTTTGCAAACTCAAAAACTGCTTTTCCACCTCGTCAAAACTTAAAAATAGAAATATTCTCAAACTTTGATAAGTAAAACAATGACATGGCTCAGCCTAAAAAAGACAAAAACAAAAACAGCTTGTTCTTGCACTGTTTAACTTTCATCAAGAAAAAAAAGAAAAATAGACAAACCATACTAAACCATAACTACATTCTCCTTCCTGGAGAAAATCAACTAGACGTAGGCTGACTCAATCTGCCACTCAGTGTTTTCCAGCAGTTGCAGTGAAAATCAATGGCGGGGGGGGGGGGGGGGGGGGGGGGAAAGAAGAAAAAAAAAAAGAAAAAAGATCAGACTGTAAATGTCAAGATTTGCAGTCTGTCTTGCAGAAAGTCAGAAGTCATTCTAGGTGAAAATTAGGAGATGAGGCAGAAACAGGCAAGCCCAGCTCGGTTTAATGGTAACGTCCATCTTTACTCTTAAAGAACTTCTTGATCACAGAAAATATCTCTTATGATTATTTATTATTTTATCTTTTTCTCCAGAGTCCTTTTTTACCAGTTCATATGGCATCATATTTATGTCAACCAGCTCTGGCTTTTACTCTGATGTTTAAATCCATTGGTCCGTGAGCAGCAGTCTCAACTCTGCCCACTGTGGAAATGTTTCCACATCATTTCTTTTTGTAATCTCTGTCTCTTCAGGGTGGATTCAGTGAACATGCTCAGTCAGCTCTGCTCACTTCCTCCCTCTTCTGAAGGGAGTGCCTAAGAAAAACCCCACTATGTGCATTATTGCATTTGTATCTTTCTGAGGTTCAGATTTGTGCTTTAGAGTGACGGTTCTTCCAAAATGTGGATATTTTTAACAAAAACAAGGCAGATTAGAAAGTAGAAACCTTTTTATTCTGACCTTTTGGAGGAGAAACATGATGGACCGTGCAATCAGATTTGAAAAGTACAAGATTTTCAATTAATTATATTTCTGAGTACCATTTAAGAAAATGAACAGAATTTGGCTTCTTCTCCTTTTATGTTTGTTCACAAAAATTAAAAGGGTAAAGACTATTAAGGTGCTACTAATCAAATGCACTTGATTATTTAATCATCATCAAGTGTGAACATGTCTATAAAAGCAGAGATCTTGGTATTTTGCTACTTCTGTAGTATTAAAGCGTAACGCCAGAAATGGACGTCCCAGCAAATTCACTACATGGTGAGAATCTGCAAAAGATCCCAAAGCTACATTTTCAACCCTCAAGGCTTCAGTTAACATATTAGTGACAGTAAAAAAAAAAAAAATTAACAAAAAGCTTAGCAAACAACTCTAAATGAAGACGATAACATTGTCAGAACCACAAGACTTCTGGAACAATGTCTTTTGGACAGATGAGACCAAAGTACAGGGTGGGCCATTTATATGTATACATCGTAATAACATGGGAATGGTTGGTGATATTAAAGTCGTGTTTGTGGCACATTAGTATATGTGAGGGGGCAAACTCCTCAAGATGGGTGGTGACCATGGTGGCCATTTAGAAGTCAGCCATCTTGGATACAACTTTTGTTTTTCAATAGGAAGAGGGCCATGTGACACATCAAACTTATTGGTAATGTCACAAGAAAAACAATGGTGTGTTTGGTTTCAACGCAACTTTATTCTTTCATGAGTTATTTACAAGTTTCTCTTTGTTCACAGCCATTGACATGTCAAAGAGGTTGACACGTGAGGAGCGGATCGAAATTGTGTCGATATCTGGTGAACGCAGTAACCGGGTCATTGCAGCAGATTTCAATGCAAGACACCCTACGAGACCAACCATCTCCCATGCTACAGTCAGCAAACTGCTTGCTAAGTTTCGTGAAACTGGTTCAGTGTTGATTTTGTCAAAATGTGGACCCAAGAAAACTGTCACTAATAAAGAAACATCAGTGGCTGTCCTAGCTTCATTCAGCAAGAGCCCACAGCGTAGCACTCGCCGCATGTCACTGGAGAGTGGCATTAGTCGAACATCCCTTCGGCAGATATTAGCTACTCACAAATGGCACCCTTACAAACTCCAGCTACTGCAGCATCTCAACGAGGATGACCCAGATCGGCACACAGAATTTGCAAAACAAAAATTGGAACAGGACCCTCAGTTCACGCAGAATATTTTGTTCAGTGATGAGGCAAACTTTTATGTGAATGGTGAAGTTAACAAACAAAACCAACGCTATTGGTCTGACACTAACCCACATTGGACGGATCCCTCCAAGACTGTTGGACCAACAAAAGTGATGGTTTGGTGTGGTATATGGGGTACAACGATAGTGGGTCCATTCTTCATCAATGGAAACCTCAAGGCCACTGGATATTTGAAATTGCTACATGATGATGTGTTTCCCTCTTTGTGCACTGAAGCTGGCACGTTCCCCGAGTTAAGATAAGATAAGACTTTATTGATCCCTCAACGGGGAAAATTTTTGCGTCACCTCAGCTCAGGTACAGATATATGAAGGAAATAAAAAAATACAAATAAGTACAATCAATGAAAAAAGTAAGATAATACACTATATACAATGGTAGCATACACAGTATGTGATTATGGATATAGTTGGAAATATGGAAGACATAAACTATATAGCTTGCAAAACTTTTTCCAGTAAGATGGTGCACCACCACATTATGGGTGCCAGGTCCGAGCATTCCTAGATGAACAGTTTCCTGGAAAGTGGATTGGTCGTCGTAGGCCAGTTGAATGGCCCCCTCCTGATCTGACCCCCCTAGGCTTTTATCTTTGGAGTCCTCTGAAGGCAATTGTCTATGGTGTGAAGATACCAGATGTGCAGCACCTGAAACTACGGATACTGGATGCCTGTGCTGGCATTTCTCCTGCGGTGTTGCTATCACTGTGTGAAGAGTGGGAGAAGAGGGTTGCATTGACAATCCAACACAATGGGCAGCACATTGAACACATTTTATAAGTGGTCAGAAACTTGTAAATAACTCATGAAAGAATAAAGTTACGTTGAAACCAAGCACCCCATTGTTTTTCTTGTGACATTACCAATAAGTTTGATGTGTCACATGGCCCTCTTCCTATTGAAAAAACATAAGTTGTATCCAAGATGGCCGACTTCTAAGTGGCCACCATGGTCACCACCCATCTTGAGGAGTTTGCCCCCTCACATATACTAATATGCCACAAACAGAACTTTAATATCACCAACCATTCCCATGTTATTACGGTGTATCCATATAAATGGCCCACCCTGTAGAAATATGTGGCCATACATGTTTGGTGTAAACCAAACACAGCATAACAGTACAAATTTTAATTTTGAACACATGCTTGATAAACATGTTAAAAATCTTTTACAATCTTCTTGTTTTAGCATATTAGTCATCACATGAGAAGTACTGGCAACATAAACTGTCTCTCAGCAGTACTGGTTGTGCATCAGGATAGCAAAGACAAAGTATTTGTGCTTGTGCAGGCAACTCTTAACAAAACAGCCATACTTGATGCCCTCAGACGAGAACAGGTGGAGATTTCTGGTAAAGTAGGACACAGGACAATGTAGAAAATTAGGACATTTTCTCTTAGCTTAGGACAGTTTACCCCCTTAAATGTAATTGAAGACATTTTCAGAAAGCAATGACACTTTTGGAATGAGAGGACATTTGTCAGACTTTTATCTTATTTTCCCATCAATGAATTTAAGAATTAAGGTTTGAGAAATGAGTCACCCAGGCTCACAAGAAATATATTCCCTTATTCTGTGCATCTGAAAAATATCAGCACCATGTGCTCATTTTTCCAGCCTAAACTCGTCTTATACAGAGTAGTCAGGGAGCTGAGTCATTTGCTGTCTCTGCCAATCACAGTTAAACGACTGATTGTACATTTTAGTGTATGTGTGTGCGTTGATTTGGGAATGAGCTATTAAGCCTGCGGCTGTATACTTGCTTCCCTTATCTGTCCTTTTCAACAGCTAACAACATAAAGCCCTGATAACAGGCAGATGGAGGGCTGATGGGGGAAGGATGAAAGAAAGAAGAGTGAGAAGTCTGGATAAAGCAGGGCAAACAGGAGATAATGGAGAACCCCTTTACTGGTTCCCATTCAAGGGTGCCCCCCTCTTCACCCCATTGCACGTCTTGACACAGCAAACGAAAAAAAGAATGGAAGTGGCAACAATGTAACCAAAAAAGTTGTAATACATTCATAAAATTTTGACGTTTCTTAGAGTGTAAGGAGATTACACTGAAACTGTAATAAAATAAACGTTGGCAGACGTATGGGTGAGTCTGTTGGTTTAGTAATGTCTGAGAAGCCTGAAATTGTCAACAATTGGACACCTGAGGTCATGTTTGGCTCATACTCATCAGCTCCTGCTGGACAGTAGTCTGTGAAAAAAAAAAAAGAATATAAAAAAAAAAAAAAAAAAAAAAAAGAAGGTAATTGGCTCTGGTGGCGGTAGCGCCAGTGTCCGGCAGCTTCGCCTCTGTCAGTGCGCCCCAGGGTGGCTGTGGCTACAATGTAGCTTGCCATCACCAGTGTGTGAAGGTGTGTGTGACTGAGTGGATGATTGTGTATAGTGTAAAGCGCTTTGGGGTCCTTAGGACCAAGTAAAAGCGCTATACAAATTACCATATCCTGCTGGGAAAACTTTGGACCCTTGTTTTCATGTTCGTGCTACTGTACCTAAACATTGGTGTGGGACTCAAACACTCCTTCCAGGCAGTAACACTGGTCTTACATAGCACCTTTCTACTCAATTTGAGCACTTAAAGGACTTTTTACTACAAGTCTCATTCAGACACAAATTCATACAGGGCTTCCATCTATATCTAAGCACTGTTATAACATTTGCACATGCACACACAAACTGATGGATGGATCAACTTTGGGTTTAGTTTCTTGCCCAAGAAGGAGGAGACCGGTCCACCAGCCTTCCAATCTGATGACCCGCTCAACCACCTGATAAACAGGTTTGATGCAAACATGTGTAGTAAAATTGCAGGTCAACGACAAGCGTCAAATGTTAATAACTAAAGACAGTATTTTGGATTTTGCCTCATTGACGCTGTTACGTTGAGTTTTGTGTTTGCTTTTCTAGTTTAGCTTTCCTGTATTTCATGTTAAGGTTGTTCCTCCAGCAACAAAGCTGCCGCCGTTAGTTTATCATTCAGTCTCTGAGTCCTGCATTTGTGTCCTACATCCTGCCACACAGCACATCATGACAGATTCATAATCATAGCACTGTGAAATATGACTGGTGTAGACTCACAACTTAGGAATGCCAAAAATACATACAGCATACATAAATGTGATTTAAAACAAATGAGAGCATCTGTGTTGAATGTAGAAGCCACGGCTGAAGTTCACTGTAATGCGTTTGTCTTTCTCAATGGAGGGACAGTAAATGTGTGTGTATATGTTAGCGTGGAAAAACGGAAGATAGTCAGATTAACAGCAACAGTAGCTGTGTCCCAAAACGTCAGCTGCATCCTTCGGAGGACCCGGCCTCCGCGGTCTACGTAGGCTGGGTCCTTCAAAGACCGAGAAGGCCGGAAGTGCGAGGCTGTGAAATGGGACCGTCTAGCCTTCAGATTTGCGTCACCGCTGTGTCGGTGGAGTTTAATAAACTCTGTCTGCTCCTTGCTATCTAAAATATAACAGGACACTGGCGTAAATTCTCGACCGTCTCACACTTCTGTTTAATCAGTTTTCTGTTTAACGTTTATTCAGCTGTGTGAAAATCCCGGAGGAACCCACTCGATGGATTAATAAAGTTTTATTTAATCTAATAACTTTGATCTCAGCCAAACCGATTTACTCCGGAACAAATAAAACACCGAAAAAAGGCAAACAATTACATTTTTAAGTTACCCGAGTGACTTATATCATGTTCAACCTGAGTAGTGAAAGAGCGGGGGTCTGAAAACGATGAAGCCAGGAGTCCGCTGCTCTCGCCGGATGGAGTGAGCAATGAACCCCCTGGCTTGCTATCGAGCTGGTGGGTAACTTTGTAATGTTTTACATCCAATGGATGCATGATCTGATTAGTCGACTAATCGTAAAAATAATTCTGTAAAAATAATCATTTCTGGCAGCCTAAGCCCCAAAATATGTTTTCAAAATTACACGTGTACGTGTAGACGTAGCCCAAATGATTGCATATTCAGCGATATGATACCTATGTGTGAATAAAAAAAAAATAAAAAAAATAAAAAAACAATGTGTTTTTCCAAAAGTGATCTTAAGTCAAGGATTCATGTTGATGGTGATAGTTTCAGTTTGTTTTTGTCTATAAATACTAGTTTCCACTAAACATAAACTGAACAAACCTAAACTTTAAAGGGCATTTTCTTAGTTAGCCAGAAATCCTGACATCAGGACACTTACATCACCAAACTTTACAGTCTGATTTCTTTCCATATTTTGAAGGTTCTTGCAGAAGGGTTTGTTCATCTATCATTTAGATTTATTGAACATTTCATTCCTGCTAAACATGGTGAGCATCGCTTTTCTTTCTTCTTTTACTTTTGGGTTGATAAAAAGTGATATCCAAAATTTGCAGTCACAGTGCCAACAAAATGAAATAAGAAAACTGAACTTGGGTTTTAAAGTTCTGATTTCTGTTCTGGAAAACTCTGTGCTCTCACATTTAGATAAATTTGACCTCATTTGCACACCTCAACGTAAAAGTGAAAAATAAAATATTTTACAGAAAATAATTATCTTAATATAGGGCATCAGAGAAGCGCAGTGGTGATAGCTGTTAGTTAGAACCCACCTCAATCACTTTTAGTGCCTCCTTTTAAACTCTAAAGAGGGTTGTGATACCCATAATATTCAAATGCATCTAACAAATCCATCAATGGGTCCTCATGTGGGAAAACAAAGAATAATACAAGGATCTTAAATCGATTCCTCTCCCCCAAAATTAGTTTCAAACCCTTAGAAGTTGTAGTCGTGTCTGCCTGGTGAAAGGCCAGTATTTAGTCTCTTTTTGGTCTCTCCCAGCTAATTAGAGAAGCAAACAAAGGCTGTTTTACTGTTCATGTTGGTGTTTTCTATTTCAGAAAAACATGAACAACAGCGACAATAAATCTGCTTCATATCCAGGCTTTACAGTAAGCACAGTAAGCATACAGTAAGCATAAATTCCTGGTAGAATTACTATTATTTTTCTCTTGATTAACTAACATATGTGTAGCTTGCATGCTTTTATCGCCTGATCATCTTCCAATTATACCAAAACTTCATCCTGCAGGTGATTTGGACATTGCTAGCTTTGCTTGTAGATTGTTTGGCTGCCTCCTACACAAAACACCAGACTTGTCACACTTCATGAACACACAGTGAGCGAGAGTCAGAGTCTTTTTAGAGATTATCTTTTTTCTGCAGATAAGTAAATGTGGGTCACACAAATGTTCCAGAGGCGCATTGGATTTAAGCATCCCGCTGAAGACGAGCTGCTTCTGGCAGCATCCATAAACAAACAGAAACACACCTTCCTCTGTGGTGGGCAGATGCTTCATCCACAGTGAAACACATGCCATGCGTTGTTTAAAATGTGCTTTGTGCCTATTACTCATTGCCAACCCTTCTTATGAATCTGAGCTTTTTTTCACCAAACAGTGAATCTCTTATAATAAATTTCATTGAAAATACTACTGAAAAACATTCACATGCGTCCCATCAAAGTAAATTTACTTACTAGTAAGTTTTCTCCCCAACAAACACAACAATGTCAACGAAACTTTTTGCACCATCAAAGGCAACCGCGGTAGCACCCAAAAGGCAGAGGAAGATGATAAACATTGCACAAAAAGTTGGACTCTGGTCATGCTAAAAGAAGATAGACGTTACCATATTGGATTATAAGGCGCATTAAGCAAAACAAAACAGTCAGGTAAGTCAAACTTTACTCAATTCATTCTTCTTGCCTTTTCCACTTCTGTACCATTGATTCATTAATGTTGAATTCTCTGGCAGCTGCTCTGTTCTCATGTTCTGGACCTGAAAACAGGGTTTGATCTTTGATTTCATTCTATAATACTGGACTTATTTTTCTACGAAGGTTTGAACTGTGAGAGTGTGTAAAGAAGAGAGAAAAGTGTAAAAATGTTCATGCCTGTCGGAGAAAAGTGTATAAAGTGTGTAGTGTGTAGGGGTTTTACAGCCTTAAAACACCTATAATAAATGTAAAAAAAAAAAAGTTGGCTACTTCGCGGATTTCACCTATCACGGGTTATTTTTAGAACGTAACTCCTGTGATAAACGAGCGACCACTGTATTACATTTTGTCATTTACATCAGCGGTCCCCAACCCCCGGGCCTCGGACCGTTACTGGTCCGTGAGTCGTTTGGTGCCGGGCCGCGAGAGTTGAGGCTCAGGTGTGAAATGTGTGGTTTTCAGGGTTTTTATCGGTTTTCAGCGTTATTTTGTTATCGTTTTTATCGTTAACTCGGTTTTCCTGGGTCTTTTCACATGTGTTATAAATAAATCTCATTTTTTTCGGTACCGGTACTAGTTTTATTTTGTTGTATTTATCCGCGACACCTTTAAGACTGGTCCGTGAAAATATTGTCGGGCATAAACCGGTCCGTGGTGCAAAAAAGGTTGGGGACCACTGATTTACATAATTACTATAGTATATTTATAGTATTTTAATTCACTAACGTATTGGCAGCTTTAGGAAAGTTGTTAGCTTTTCCAGCAATATTTTATTTTCACTGCAAAGAACTTTACAGTAGAGTAGATTTACAGTAAAGAATAATTACTATCTAGAGCCACTAAGTATTCTGTATATACATATTAGAATATTTTGCATGTGTACATAGCATAGTACATTTTTACATTTAAATGACAAACACTAATTACAATTCAGTTTTATTTACTAGCGCCAAATCACAACAACAGTTGGCTCATGAAGTTTGATTCATACCATAGGTATGTTTGGGATTGATTTAATTTTTTATTTATTTTAGATTTCTCTGTACTCCACTGTCTTGTAGGCCCTTTGGGTACATCTGTTCTTCTCAATGGTGCTGATTTATCATTGGTTTATTCTTCAAAAACTTCAAAAACTAAAATTTTGCATCGGTCTTATCAGTCAGGCTACATTTTGTAGATACATTTGGATACATTTGCCTTGTAAAAAAAGATCCATCTACAGATAGAGCTACTTTGTTTTTTACCAAAGCTCAAGGGTGGACTGCAAGGCCGTTATGTAAGCGAGCCAAAGTGTGCCAATATGTACAACTAGGACACACAACACTTTCAAATGGAAATCAAAACCCGCACGCACACACCTGCAGCATAGAAAACAAACAGCACAGGCAGAATAAAAAAAGAAGCTGCTGGCCTTTTACCAGCTTGCTTATTAACATCACGGAAACTTGCCCACAAGTGTTTGATGCAACGCATCCAGAGAGATGAAATAATATGAATGTGCAGTACTGCATTATATAAATGTGTTCCCGATCTTGTGCTTCTTTGCAAGATAGTAAAAATGCACTTGTTTCTCAGTGATGTAAGGCAGAGCAGTGAGCCTTCCTCTTTCTTTGCATCCTTTCTTTACATTTGTCTTCATCCTCATTTAGCAAATAATAAAATCACTCCTCTCTTCATCTATGCCCCTTACCTGATTGTTCTCTTTCTTAACTTGGGGCGATCGTGGCTCAAGAGTTGGCAGTTCGTCTTATAATCGGAAGGTTCGAGCCCCAGCTCCGACAGTCTCGGTCGTTGTGTCCATGGGCAAGACACTTCACCCGTTGCCCACTGGTGGTGGTCAGAGGGCCCGGTGGCGCCAGTGTCCGGCAGCCTCGCTTCTGTCACTGCGCCCCAGGGCAGCTGTGGCAATCTATCTGTATTTTGCCATCACCAGTGTGTGAATGACTGAATGTACTGTAAAGCGCTTTGGGGTGCATAGGGACTAAGTAAAGCGCTATACAAATACAGGCTATTTACCATTTAACATTTTGCCTACTTGTGAGAGGAAAGGTGTAGCGTGAAAAAGCTCTTCTTTAGTCTTTAAACTCATTACGTTTATCATAACATCAGCATGTTGAACCCTGATTGAATTAATGACCTACAGCTATACAAACGAAGATGGAAGAGTGGGGAAAAAATTGTCAGTCAAATTGAAACCGTTTTTCTAGTTTTTTGAAGTGCAATCAATTTTCCATTTTCATTCCACATTGATTAGCCCAGCAGTCACTTAGGCTCCTGGAGATTAGTGCCAAACCAACGTTATTTACACAAACAACTTTGTAGCACACTGTGTTTAATTTTTACTTTTTCATTGTGTCAGAGATATGTTAGTCATTCCCCCAGCCAGTGTTGCCAACTCCTCAGTAAGGAAAATCGCTATTGGTTGTCCTAAAAGTCGCTAGAAGTCGCTAAATGACGTCATCGCCTAATTTGCATAATTGGTCATGCTAATATAATTGTAACCTATATTGTTGGAGAGAGAAATAACATCTATAACAATTATTGTTTTTTTAATGTCACAATTCCAACCCTGCTCCTTTACCCGGGCTTGGACCGGCAAGTGACCAAAAATAGGCACTCTGGTGGAGTTACTTTGTGTGTGTTTATAAGTAGTTTTAAACCTTGTGATCCACAAAACAGCATAAGAGTAAAAGAGTAAAAGAAGAACTGACTGCGTTACAGCACCCGCTGCTTGTTGAGAGTAAAAGCGATACGCGCTTTCACGTCTTTTTTTAGCGACTTTCTTTAGAAAGTCGCTAAGGGGTCTGAAACTCGCTAAATTTAGCGACAAAGTCGCTAAGTTGGCAACACTGCACCCAGCTGCTAAACTAAGTATAAACGTATTAGTGCTCACAATTCAAGTTCAACATTTGCAAAGCAGATTAACCATATGCTGGGCCTATTTGTCATTGCTGATACAACTCTTGCCCTGTGAGATCCATTAGTAGCTTTTTTTATGGTCAGAGAGTAATCCCAGCTGTGGAACTACAACTAATGGATTTAAGCCTTTGATAAACACTGGTGCCCAAGAGATCTTTTAAAGAAAAACTGCATATGAATTTGCAGATTTCCAGGAAAGGAAAGCAAGTTTTGGCATCTGAAGCTTCCTGGTTTCTGTGTGTCGACTGATTTGTATTAACTGATCAAATTTCAGTGTGGTTTGGTGAACAGTCATCAGATCACAATTTAGAATATATTTGAAGTTCTGAAAAACTGGCCATTTGCACAAGAGGTTAGACCATCTTCATCCGCTTTATCCGAGACCGTGTCGTGGGGACAGCAGCCTAAGCAGAGAAGCCCAGACCTCCCTCTCCCCAGCCACCTCCTCTAGCTTATCCAGGGGAACACCAAGGTGTTCTCAGGTCAGCCGAGAAATATAATCTCTCCAGCGTGTCCGGGGTCTGCCCCGGGGCCTCCTCCCGGTGGGACATGCCAGGCGCCCAGGAGGCATCCTTGTCAGATGTCCAAACCACCTCAGCTGGCTCCTTTCGATGTGGAGGAGCACCTCCCGGATGGCCGAACTTCTCACCCTATCTCTAAGGGAGAGGCCAGCCACTGTTGGAATGATCTTACCTGAAGTGCATTATTACTGTGCCTTATATTAATCTCATATTAATCAAAACTGCCATATAATCATGTAGAAGTAGTGTTAAGTGGACACATCCCTGAATAATAAAGGCATTAGAATAGACGTCCTTCAGTCGTAGACTCTCGCCCACGTTGGCATGTAGAGCACTAGATAAGAGGGAACCATTTTCTGTGAAAATTACTGGAATGCTGTTGTTTAGCTTCTGGAATAAAACTGTCAGGGGCACACCACCATTTTGAGATCCGTGGCAGCGTGTTGTGCAGGGCGCATCTCCCTTCTAGAAGCAATAAAGTGTTAAATGGTCTACTGAGCAGTGTTTTGTCTTCCATGGGATGCCTCTGAAGAATCAAAAGAACTCTGTAAAGTGTTGAGATTAATACCACCCTTCGGAGGAAGCTCATCTCCGCCGCTTGTATCCGCGATCTCATTCTTTTGGTCACTACCCACAGCTCGTGGCCATAGGTGAGGGTAGGGACGTAGATCAACCGGTAAATTGAGAGCTTCGCTTTTACACTCAGCTTCCTCTTCACCACGACGGACCGGTGCAGCGTCCGCATCACCAATCCGTCTGTCGATCTCCGGCTCCCTTCTCCCATCACTCGCGAACAAGATTGGAGGTGCTGATTCTTTCTTTCTTTCTTTCTTTCTTTCTTTCTTTCATTAATTAATAAATGAAAGAAAAACACATAATAAAACACACTAATTATATGCTTTAGCAAAAGGGTAAATTTTAAGACTAATCTTAAAAGTAGAGATAGTGTCTGTCTCCTGAATCCAGACTGGTTCCACAGAAGAGGGGCCTGAAAACTGAAGGCTCTCCCTCCCGTTCTACTTTTAATTACTCTAGGAACAACAAGTAGGCCTGCAGAGCGAGAGTGAAGTGCTCTAATAGGGTGATATGGTACTACAAGGTCATTAAGATAAGATGGGGATTATTGAAGAACTTTTATGTGATGGGAAGAATACTAATATATATTAAGCCACTGCAACAGACTGGCGACCTGTCTAGGGTGTGCCCCGACAATTGCCCTATGGCAGCTAGAATAGGCTGCAGTCCCCATGACCCGATTAGTGGATGGACAGATGGTAGTACTTTCTTGATACTGAGCAACACAGACTAAGTTGTAAACTCCACACGAAGAGACTACACTAGAAGGGATAAAATTTGAGAGAGTATTTAACAATGTTAGCTAACATCTTATCATGTTGGAATTTGGCGGTCACAAAGGATTTAAGTCACAGAGACTGTTTGGTTTTTGGGATCAAATCTAACTGAAGTAATTTTTTTCATTCTGATGAAGTAGGGCTGCTCGATTATGGCAAAAATGATAATCACGATTATTTTCACTGAAATTGAGATCACGATTATTTGACGATATTTATTTAACCCTTTAAGACCTACCATAGAACCAAGTCCACCAGAGCTTATATATATATATTTTTTTTACATGCTGTAGTGCCATTTGTGGGAGCATTTCAAGTTGCTATACATCAATACAACTGTTATAGCCCATATTTTAATAATATGTATGCATTAAGTCCATAGTAACTACATTAATTGCAAACAAGTGCAATAAACTACAAAAAAAATTGAAAATCGCTTTTGTTTTGTTTACATATATTTCTACTTGGAGAAATTTAAGAGGTTTATCCCTCAAAACTTTAAATACAATAAAGTTGCAAAAAAATAGTTTCCCACCACAGGAAATTTATTTTGAGTGTCTTCATAGTTTTATTTTGGAGATACAGCAATTTTTATATACTGCAGGAAAAACAAAAAACAATCCTATGATGCAAATTTGCAAAGAAAACAGCATGTGCCTCATTTCACTGTGGGAAGTGTTACGAACAGCTGATAGTAACGGCAAAGCGTGTTTCTGGAATATTATGTTTTTGTTCCTGCAAGCGCTTTTTATGCAATTTTTGCAAAGCTATATGTGGAACGAAACCGTGACCGAGGACAAGCTGATGGCATCAGATGTAAGTACAACTCCTCCGGTTTCATATGCAAAACAAATTATTGTGCTAGCTTACACGGTTCAGATTCTACAGGGATTTAAAAATAGTTACGCAAAACGGAGCGTGCTGCTCTGACCGGCTTTAAAGGGTTAACAATAACTTTAAAAAAATTATATAAAATAGTGTGCAACACCACTGAAGTTTTTTTTATTTTTTTTAAACTCTCTTTTCAACCAACGGCAGTCACTCTCCAAATAACTTCTGCTTAGCTTTCCGAGCTTCCCTCGGGTCCTCTTAATCAGCGGTCTCCACCCTTTTTTGCGCCACGGACGGTTTATGCCCGACAATATTTTCACAGACGGCCTTTAAGGTGTCGCGGATAAATGAGGGAGGGGCTAATAATCGGCTCAGTCATTTTTAATGATCGTTGAAAGCCCAGATCGTAATCGTGATTCAAATTCGATTAATTGAGCAGCCCTATGATGAAGTCACTAGGATGAGTAGGGAAACATTTCTCCTGCTGAAAACACAACATCCAGATGGAATACAACAGCTTTCTCGGATTTCATTACCAGGATGATTGATCATATATCAAAATGTTGGAAATGCTATTTGGCTTGCTGGACAAATTATTTCACAAGCCATTGTCTAAGAGTCAATGTTTGGTATGATCACCTTTATTCTTCAGCACAGACTGAGTCAAGCATTCTTGTCATTTCTTTAAGCAGTCTTCAGGAATAGTTCTACAGGCTTCTTAAAAGATTTTTAAAGGTCGTTTTTGTTCTGTTCTATAACAGGATGATTCGACACTAATTCATCAGTGTTCAGGCCTGGACTTCATGATTGATACTGATCTATCGTGTGTTTTTCTATCCAGGTGCACTATTATTGCAATGTCAGTGTGATTAGTATCATTGTCATGCGGATCTCTCTCTCTCTCTCTCTCTCTCATATATATATATATATATATATATATATATTAGGGGTGCAACGATATTCGTATCGATATTGAACCGTTCGATACAGTGCTTTCGGTTCGGTACGCATATGTATCGAACAATACAACATTTGTAATTTATTTTATCAACTTTCCTTCCGACGATGCTGTCTGTGTTGAGCGCTCAGTGAATCTGCGTTCGACTACTCCGCCTAGGCTGCACTGTCGAGCGCAGATCCACTGAGCGCTCAACACAGACAGCATAGTCAGAAGGAAGAGCGCAGGGCAAGCTAGCGAGACACATGGACCTCCCCCACCCTCATTCAGATCTGGCGTTTGGAATTATTTTGGTTTTCATGTGACGTATGACCCTGAAGGTAAGCGAGTCATGGACTAAAGTAAAACAGTATGTTGGATGTGCCATGCAATGCTCAATTACATTGGTGTGAACTAGTGTGTTAGCGCAGTTAGCTCGTTAACGTGTTGGCTGTCTAGCCCCACACACGGGGCGATCGGCGGTAGCTCGTTAACGGAGATTTGCCGTGTTGTGGCGTTAAGGTCATTTCAACGAGATTAACCTGAAAGCACTAGTGGGAACACAACGAATATGACTGCACATTTACACCAACATCATCCTAGTGCAAAGACAAAAACAACAAGCATGCTACTAACTTTAGCCGAGTCATTTAGACAGCTGTTAGCACATGATTCTCCTTATGCTGCTGAGAATATAGCCCAGAAGAAGCGGATAGTATAGCTTTTATTTTGGAAAGAGACATTTCTCTGTAATAAACTCTCTTTTCCAAAGATGAGTGATTCCTCAATCAGATACAGGGCTTGCAATATCGCTAGCCCGACGTCCCGGAGCTAGCGATTTTTTTCAGTCGGGCTACCAAAATCTATCTCTTCCCTGCCCGTCGGGCTATTGTAGGAAGGAAAAATATATGTCAATGCTTTTGCATTCTTTCAGAAATGTAGCTGGGTAATTATGTCATTGGCATCTGTGAGCCACTGTCAATATGTGACATATTGAAATCGCGTTTGAATTTGCGCTTGTTTTTTTGCTTTCACTTTGCAATCGTGCGAACTGTGTATAGAAAGCGACAGCACTGATCTGTGAGTGATGATAATTTGCGCACCAATTCCTCTGACATCGTCTTATTAATCGTTAGCTTACTATGCAAACATGACAAGTGAAATCTCCCACAGCAAGCTTAAACATGTGAGAGGTTGATTGCGCAGAGAATCGCTGAGCTTATGTGAGTGCGTGTGTAAAAGCAGCAGGATATATATATTTTAGTTCTGCTGAGCCAAATAAGACAGGTCAGGGTGAAGAAGTGACAGCCAAAGAAAAGCTTACCACAAAACGGAGAAGTTATGACAAATCAGACTATAAGGCAAAAAGAAAGTGCAGCTTTATGGTTTCATGGACAAAATAATTTCTGTGGCTGCAATATGACGAACTATATAACCAGGGCTGCACATAAGTGGTCCGCAGGTGCGCATTCGCTGTCAAAATAAAAAACACGCACAAGGGTTAGGGTTAAATTTAAAAACTGTACTTTTGAGTTAAAATATAAATTTATAATTTTAATAAATGAAAAATTAAAAAGGCATGAACATTTTTTTTGTATCGAAAAAATATCGAACCGTGACACCAAAGTATCGAACCGAACCGAACCGTGAATTTTGTGTATCGTTGCACCCCTAATATATATATATACACAGTGTTGGGAAGGTTACTTTTAAAATGTATTCCATTACAGAATACAGATTACATGCCCCAAAATGTATTCTGTAACGTATTCCGTTACGTTACTCAATGCCAGTAACGTATTCTGAATACTTTGGATTACTTAATATATTATCATGCTTTTTACAACAACGTGAATGTACTATTGCTGTGTGATTTATTACTATTACTGAAGGTCCGCGACTCCGAACTGTAGTAAAGGGACCTCTGACTAATACGGCGGGGTCCCTGTCGGCTCGTAGCCAAAAAATAGCTTTACTTTGTTGTGTGGGTCAACTTTTCTTGCGAGAGACAGAGAGAGCCGTTGAAAGACTGCTCCAACGGAACTTATTGTTTCGGAGGAAAACACGAACAGGGTGTACAGTCGAGTCTTAATAGCTTACTTACAACTGGGCTCGTCAGGCACTCTTCTTGGCTGCAGTGGTTATTATTATATTTACATGCTTCCAGCTCCCGTTTTTGCTCGATGACAACTCGTACTTTGCCTTTTTCTCCCTCCCTCGCTCACAGACACATTAACGTGTATGGCAGTCCATTCTCCCTGCAGCACGGACTACACTGCCCATGATGCTACATTCTTTAGAGCTATGCTTGTAGCATTCTGCCTGTTAGCTTAGCACAACAACAACAAAAGGCGCTCTCTCACCCAGGAAACACACAGAAGCAGAGAGAGAGAGAGAGAGCGTCGCCCTGTAACCATGGCAACCGTAACGCTGCCGCCTTGAACAACAGCACGTAGCTGTCAAACAAAACCCAAACAGTCCTGACCCACCACAATATGAACCAGGAAAGTACCGCAGTGTAATCCATTTATTTCAACAAAGTAACTGTATTCTGAATACCACCTTTTTAAACGGTAACTGTAACGGAATACAGTTACTCATATTTTGTATTTTAAATACGTAACGGCGGTACATGTATTCCGTTACTCCCCAACACTGTATATATATCCGCGTCAGGTGTTGAGGAACCAGGGCACCCTGACGAAAAGCGGGCTACTGGAACAAGAAGGCATCGGTGGGCAAGAGACGAAAACAGGGCGTTGTTGGAATGCTACTACGCAAGTAACCCCGGCGGAAGGGGCTACATGAATAGGATGCGGGACCTATGGATTCTTCGATATCCAACATCCACAATGACGGCGAAACAACTAGTAGCTCAGTGTTCCAACATTCGAAAGAAGGGACTGCTCTCACAGCTAGAGATTGACGAGGTACAACACAAATGCTATGGCAAGGAGGAGTCAGGACGCCAGGTCAGGGGGGCGATATCATCACCCCCACCTGAGATTGGGTACATAGCCCCAAGTGCGATAGGAGAAGGATCGTTGAGTGCGAGAGGAACTGACCTGAAAAATAGGATCATGGCCAGCTTGAAACCTGTATCCCCCGTAGTCGGTTACCAAGATTACGTGAAGTACCCTCAGAAGGTCTGCTAGATGATGTTAATGCAGCACTACGATTACCGACACTAACAAGCTGATCTACAATACGGCAGCAGTGATCAGTGAGATGCTTGGCTACAAGTTGAACAGCCACAAGGGGCAGTACCCTCCATGGAGAAGGAGGCTAGAGGACAAGATCAAAGTAGCACGGAGGGAGGTTAGCCAACTAACGGAGTTGCAGAAAGGTGCGACAAAGAAGGTGCATAAGAAATACAGCAAGCTGTCCATACCTGAGGCCTTGGAAACTGCCAAGCAAAGACTCATAGCCTTGGCCAGCCGCTTGAGGAGGTACACCAGAGAGATAGAAGGCAGGAGAATAAACCAGCTGTTCTCCACAGAACAAGCAAAGGTGTACTCTCAGTGGCAAGGGAACAATAAGAGAACAGCACCACCAAGGCTGGAGACGGAGCAATACTGGAAGAGCATATGGGAGAAGGACGCAACCCATAACGGCAATGCTCAGTGGCTAGTGGATCTGAGGGCAGACCACAGCGACCTCCCTGAACAGGGTCCAGTAACCATCACAGTGGCAGATATCCAAGAAAGGGTCTCCAGTATGAAGAGTTGGACAGCACCAGGGCCCGACATGGTTCACGCCTACTGGCTAAAGAAGCTGACTGCACTCCACGAGCGTCTGGCAGCACAAATGAACCAGCTGCTAGTTAACGAGAGACACCCGGAATGGCTAACCGAAGGTCGGACGGTCCTGATCCCCAAGGACCCCAAGAAGGGACCGGTCCCCTCCAACTACCGACCAATAACCTGCCTCAGTGCCACATGGAAGCTCCTGTCAGGCATCATATCAGCTAAGATGAACAGGCACATGGGTCAATACAGGAGCGGGACACAGAAAGGAATCGGCAAGAATACCAGAGGCGCAAAACACCAGCTACTGGTAGACAGAACAGTCAGCCGAGACTGCAAGACCAGACTGACCAACCTGTGCACGGCCTGGATTGATTACAAGAAGGCCTATGACTCAATGCCCCACAGCTGGATACTGGAATGCCTAGAATTGTACAAGATCAATGGGACCCTAAGAGCCTTCATCAGGAACTCAATGGGGATGTGGCGTACAACACTAGAGGCCAACTCCAAGCCCATAGCACAAGTCACCATCAAGTGCGGGATCTACCAAGGAGATGCTCTGTCCCCACTGCTGTTCTGCATAGGCCTGAACCCCCTCAGTGAGATCATTAACAAGACTGGCTACGGATACCGACTACGGAACGGAGCAGTTGTCAGCCACCTCCTGTACATGGATGACATCAAGCTGTATGCCAAGAGTGAACGAGACATCGATTCACTGATCCACACTACCAGGCTATACAGCAATGACATTGGAATGTCATTCGGACTGGAGAAGTGTAGTCGGATGGTAACAAAGAGAGGGAAGGCAGAACTGAGGGGATTGAACTACCAGAAGGCAACATTGCAGACATAGAGGACAGTTGTCAAAGGAGCTTGCAAAGAAAAGCGTCTGGACTTGAAGACGTATCACCTCTCATCCTGAGAGGTGAAACGTCTTCAAGCAACTTATAGAAGTCCAGACGCTTTTCTTTGCAAGCTCCTTTGACTACGATGACCTGGATGACTGAGAACCTTCACAGACATAGAGGACAGTTACAAGTACCTGGGGATCCCGCAGGCGAATGGGAACCATGAAGAGGCCGCTAGAAAAGCTGCAACCACCAAGTACCTGCAGAGGGTCAGGCAAGTCCTGAGGAGTCAGCTGAATGGTAAGAACAAGATCCGGGCCATCAACACGTACGCCCTGCCCGTGATCAGGTACCCTGCTGGGGTAATAGGCTGGCCAAAGGAGGAGATAGAAGCCACTGACATAAAGACAAGAAAGCTCCTTACCATGCATGGAGGGTTTCACCCCAAGTCCAGCACCCTGAGGCTGTACGCTGAGCGGAAGGAAGGGGGCCGGGGACTGGTGAGTGTCAGCACCACAGTCCAGGATGAGACAACGAACATCCAAGAATACATTGGGAAGATGGCCCCAACTGACCGAGTGCTCAGTCAAAGTCAAAGTCAGCTTTATTGTCAATTCTGCCACATGTACAGGACATACAGAGAATAGAAACTACGTTACTCTCAATCCCTAGATAAAATAGCAAATGAACATTTAAATATAAGAGTGATTAAAAATGCAAGTAAAATAATTAAAAAGTAAAATTTAAATAAATAAATACAATACAATTTTTACATATAACAAGAAAGCTATACAATATACAATATAATGAGTAAATGACATTGAGTGCAAACCAGGCAGAGTAGTGCAAATGGGCAAATAGTGCAAATGGAGATTTGGTAATGTACGGTAAGAGATAGTGTAACAACAAAGTCTTATGAGGTAGTGGCAGTCCAATGCTCCACAAAGTGACTGGTAACTGGTGCAGGCCAGTGAGTGAGTTAGAGAGTGTGTGTGTGTGTGTGTGTGTGTGTGTGTGTGTGTGTGTGTGTGTGTGAGTGACAGAGTTCAGTGAGACCGTGGAGGAGAGAGGGGAGAGGGGGTAGAATCGGGAGGGAGTTAAGCTTCCTGACAGCCTGATGGATGAAGCTGTCCTTCAGTCTGCTGGTCCTGGCCCGGAGACTCCGCAGTCTCCTCCCCGACGGCAGCAGTTTGAAGAAGCTTTGCATTGGGTGCGTGGGATCAGCCGCTATGCAAAGGGCTTTTTTAGTGAGACGGGTGCTGTAAATGTCCTGGAGGGAGGGGAGAGAGACACCAATGATCCTCTCTGCAGCTCTCACTATGCGTTGGAGGGTTCTATGACAGGACGCATTGCAGGTTCCAAACCACACAGTGATGCAGCTCGACAGGATGCTCTCGATGGTGCCTCTGTAGAAAGTGTACATGATGGGGGCTGGTGCTCCTGCTCTTCTTAGTTTGCGGAGAAAGAAGAGACGCTGCTGTGATTTCTTGGCCAGTGCTGTGGTGTTGTACGTCCAGGAGAGATCCTCTGTGATGTGCACACCCAAGAACTTGGTGCTGCTCACTCTCTCCACAGACGCTCCGTCAATGGTCAGAGGAGCATGTTGGGTGTGCATTCTCCTGAAGTCCACAACAATCTCCTTCGTCTTCTCCACATTCAGAGAGAGATTGTTGTCAGCACACCACGTGGCCAGGCGTCTCACCTCACTTCTGTAGTCGGTCTCATCCCTGTTGCTAATGAGACCCACCACCGTTGTGTCGTCCGCAAACTTGATGAAGAGGTTGGAGCTGTATGATGGAGTGCAGTCATGGGTCAGCAGAGTGAAGAGGAGGGGGCTCAGCACACATCCCTGCGGGGCCCCCGTGTTTAAAATGATGGTGCTGGATGTATTACTGCCGACCCGTACTGCTTGAGGTCTTCCGGTGAGGAAATCCAACAGCCAGTTGCACAGTGAGGTGTTGAGCCCCAGCTGGACCAGTTTTTGAGTGAGCTGTTGGGGGATTATGGTGTTGAATGCTGAACTGAAATCTATGAACAGCATTCGAACATATGAGTCATTTTTGTCCAGGTGTGTGAGTGCCGAGTGGAGTGCAGTGGAGATGGCATCATCGGTTGAGCGGTTGGGCCGATACGCAAACTGGAAGGGATCCAGGGAGGGGGGCAGGACAGTCTTGATGTGTTTCATGACTAGTCGTTCGAAGCACTTCATCAGGATGGGAGTAAGTGTGACAGGACGGAAGTCATTAAAGCAGGAGGGAGATGACTTTTTTGGAACCGGAATGATTGTGGTGGCTTTAAAACATGTGGGGACGACAGCCTGGATGAGTGATATGTTGAAGATGTCTGTGAAGACATCAGTGAGTTCCACTGCACAGTCTCTCAGTACACGACCAGGAATGTTGTCAGGACCCGGAGCTTTACGTGCATTGATCCTGCTGAGGGATCTCCTCACGCTGTCCGGGGACAGAGTCATCACCTGGTCACCAGGAGGGGGTGGGGTCTTCTGTGCAGTGGTGCTGTTTTGGACTTCAAAGCGAGCAAAGAAAGTGTTCAGCTCGTTCAGCAGGGGGATAGTGCTATCACAGGTCTGTGGTGGGGGCTTGTAATCTGTGATGGTCTGAATGCCTCGCCACAGGCTCCGTGAGTCTCTGCTGTCTTTGAAGTGATGAGATATTTTCCTGGAGTACTGTCTCTTAGCCTCTCTGATGCCACGGGAAAGGTTGGCCCTAGCTGTCCTCAGGCTTGCCTCGTCTCCATCTCTGAAGGCAACATTCCGAGCTTTCAGCAGCCTGTAGACCTCTCCTGTCATCCATGGTTTTTGATTGGCCCGGACAGTTATGGTTTTTGTGACTGTTACATCCTCAATACACTTGTTGATGTAGGCAGTAACAGTCTCTGCGTACTCCTGGAGGTGCGTGGTGTTGTTATAGGTGGCAGCCTGCTTAAACATGTTCCAGTCTGTGGTGTTGAAGCAGTCCTGTAAAGCTTCTGAAGACCCTTCTGGCCACACTTTTATCTGCTTACGAACCGGTTTGGTGACAGTGAATACCTCAGGCAGCAGAAACCCAAGAAAGAGGAGGGAAACGAGGAACCATCATGGAAGGACAGGCCCCTGCACGGTATGTACCACCGGCAGATAGAGGAGGTGGCTGATATCCAGAAATCCTACCAGTGGCTGGACAAAGCTGGACTGAAAGACAGCACAGAGGCACTAATCATGGCAGCACAAGAACAAGCTCTGAGTACAAGATCCATAGAGGCTGGGGTCTATCACACCAGGCAAGACCCCAGGTGCAGGCTGTGTAAAGATGCCCCAGAGACAATCCAGCACATAACAGCAGGGTGCAAGATGCTAGCAGGCAAGGCATACATGGAACGCCATAACCAAGTGGCCGGCATAGTGTACAGGAACATCTGTGCCGAGTATAACCTGGAAGTCCCGAGGTCAAAATGGGAGATGCCCCCAAGGGTGGTGGAGAATGACCGAGCTAAGATCCTGTGGGACTTCCAGATACAGACGGACAAAATGGTGGTGGCTAACCAACCGGACATAGTGGTGGTAGACAAACAGAAGAAGACGGCCGTAGTGATCGATGTAGCGGTTCCGAATGACAGCAATATCAGGAAGAAGGAACACGAGAAGCTGGAGAAATACCAAGGGCTCAGAGAAGAGCTCGAGAGGATGTGGAGGGTGAAGGTAACGGTGGTCCCCGTGGTAATCGGAGCACTAGGTGCGGTGACTCCCAAGCTAGGCGAGTGGCTCCAGCAGATCCCGGGAATAACATCGGAGATCTCTGTTCAGAAGAGCGCAGTCCTGGGAACAGCTAAGATACTGCGCAGGACCCTCAAGCTCCCAGGCCTCTGGTAGAGGACCCGAGCTTGAAGGATAAACCGCCCGCAGGGGCGTGCTGGGTGTTTATATATATATATATATATATATATATATATGTATGTGTGTGTGTATATATATATATATATATATACACATATATATACACACATACATATATATATATACATATATATATATATATATATATATATATATATACATATATGTGTGTGTATACATATATACATACATATATATACATATATATATACATATATATATATATATATATACACATATATACATATACATATATATATATATATACATATATATATATATATATACATATATGTACATATATATATATATATATATATATATATATATATATATATGTATATATGTGTATATGTGTATATATATATGTGTATATGTGTATATATATATATATATATTAGGGGTGCAACGATACACAAAATTCACGGTTCGGTTCGGTTCGATACTTTGGTGTCACGGTTCGATATTTTTTCGATACAAAAAAAATGTTCATGCCTTTTTAATTTGTCATTTATTAAAATTATAAATATATATTTTAACTCAAAAGTACAGTTTTTAAATTTAACCCTAACCCTTGTGCGTGTTTTTTATTTTGACAGCGAATGCGCACCTGCGGACCACTTATGTGCAGCCCTGGTTATTTAGCTCGTCATATTGCAGCCACAGAAATTATTTTGTCCATGAAACCATAAAGCTGCACTTTCTTTTTGCCTTATAGTCTCATTTGTCATAACTTCTCCTGCTGCTTTTACACACGCACTCACATAAGCTCAGCGATTCTCTGCGCGATCAACCTCTCACATGTTTAAGCTTGCTGCAGGAGATTTCACTTGTCATGTTTGCATAGTAAGCTAACGATTAATAAGACGATGTCAGAGGAATTAGTGCACAAATTATCATCACTCACCAATCAGTACTGTCGCTCTCTATACACAGTTCGCACGATTGCAAAGTGAAAGCAAAAAAACAAGCGCAAATTCAAACGCGACTTCAATATGTCACATATTGACAGTGGCTCAGCGATGCCAATGACATAATTACCCAGCTACATTTCTGAAAGAATGCAAAAGCATTGACATATATTTTTCCTACAATAGCCCGACGGGCAGGGAAGAGATAGATTTTGGTAGCCCGACTGAAAAAATCGCTAGCTCCGGGACGTCGGGCTAGCGATATTGCAAGCCCTGTATCTGATTGAGGAATCACTCATCTTTGGAAAAGAGAGTTTATTACAGAGAAATGGCTCTTTCCAAAATAAAAGCTATACTATCCGCTTCTTCTGGGCTATATTCTCAGCAGCATAAGGAGAATCATGTGCTAACAGCTGTCTAAATGACTCGGCTAAAGTTAGTAGCATGCTTGTTGTTTTTGTCTTTGCACTAGGATGATGTCGGCGTAAATGTGCAGTCATATTCGTTGTGTTCCCACTAGTGCTTTCAGGTTAATCTCGTTGAAATGACCTTAACGCCACAACACGGCAAATCTCCGTTAACGAGCTACCGCCGATCGCTCCGTGCATGGGGCTAGACGGCCAACACGTTAACGAGCTAACTGCGCTAACACACTAGTTCACACCAATGTAATTGAGCATTGCATGGCACATCCAACATACTGTTTTACTTTAGTCCATGACTCGCTTACCTTCAGGGTCATACGTCACATGAAAACCAAAATAATTCCAAACGCCAGATCTGAATGAGAGTGGGGGAGGTCCATGTTGCTGAGAGCTTAACTTCTGTCTCGCTAGCTTGCCCTGTGCTCTTCCTCCTGACTATGCTGTCTGTGTGGAGCGCTCAGTGGATCTGCGCTCGACAGTGCAGCCTAGGCGGAGTAGTCGAACACAGATTCACTGAGCGCTCAACACAGACAGCATCGTCAGAAGGAAAATTGATAAAATAAATTACAAATGTTGTATTGTTCGATACATATGCGTACCGAACCGAAAGCACTGTATCGAACGGTTCAATATCGATACGAATATCGTTGCACCCCTAATATATATATGTGTATATATATACATATGTATATATATATATATATATATATATATATGTATGTATGTATGTATGTATACACACAGTTACATTGGTTTAAGCTCCTATTTAACATGTTTAAATGATGTGGTCAGTGTGTGCACAAATAATTGCTGTGAGACATGTTCGCCTGTACCACCTACGACAACTGAGGAAGTTCAGGGTCTCTCCAGTGATCCTCAGGACTTTCTATGCAGGTGCTGTGGAGAGCATCCTCACATAGAACATCACATCCTGGTTTGGGAACAGCTGTGCACTATGTGCAGCAAGTGGCATTGTAAGTGCTGAAGAGGCTGTGCTGAAGTACTTGTAAAAAGTAATCGAATTACAGTGACACATTACTTAGAACACGTTACTGCCCATCTCTGGTAGCAATATCATAAAAAAATCACTGAGATTGAGTGAGTCAGGTTGAGAAACTCTAATTCTACATCATGTATACAAGTTTTTTTTTTTTACATGCGTTTATACAATCCAGTCCACAGAACTCAGAGATGGAGAGGTGTAGTCTACCAGATCAGAGGTGACAAGTAAAAGGTGAAAGCTGAAAACTGCACATTAGGAGGAACAGTCAGCTTCTCAGCCACTACAGAAAAATGCCTTTTGTGTTTGAGTTGAAGCCCACGCATCAAAAATCACTCTCTGCTGGTCTGAAGTGATAAAAGGGCTCTTAATGCAGGTTATAGACCATGAATAGAAGAAAGGACACAAATGGCAGAGGGTTTAGACAGGAAAGTAAAACTACACCTATAAGGAGGCTTATTGAATCAGCGATGGAATTATTGAATCTAATCTAATCTAATACTATAGTTCTGGCCCCCAAAAATGAGCCATTTAAGTCTGTCTTTGTAAGGTGGCTGTTTATGTTTAAACCTGGGTTTATTTATTTTCCGTAAAAAGACAGTAACCACAAACCAAAATCACACCTTTCCTCTGAGTCATCCTTTCTGTTTTTTTTTTTTTAACTTTGCTTTTGAAATTGATTCAGTGTTACTGAAAAATTAAGTTGCCTCTTAAATATCTCTGGGGAAATAGATCAGGGCTTTGCTTTTCCCCTACAAGGATTCATTGCCCAGGATGCAGCTAATTTCACAAACATCACATACTTTTTTACTGTATGTACATATACTCTTACCAGACACATGCACCTGTCGTGATGACACGGTAACTGGGGTTGTTTCTGCTTTTGTGTCAGTGACAAACAGACCTTAGGGGAGCAATAGATGGAAAAATGGGTGGTCGGACAGGGTGCATCAAAATAATGATATAAGGCATAGTATAAATCCTGAGGGAAAAATATACCTGGATGACAGATGTATTCCTCCAAAAGGGCTTTAATGGGTGGATAGATGGGAAAAAAATGATAAAAAATGACAGAGCTAAAGGACAAATGATAGAAGTGAGAAAATGAGCAACGATAGGAAAGTACAGGAAAAAAAATGTCAATAAGGAGGAAGTGTGGTGAGGCTCAGAGGGAAGAAAAGGTGCAAGACCTCACTAGAAGTCAAACCAGGAGGAGGATGGCGTAACAATTTTCAGGTGACATACTGGAGACACTTCAAAGACAAGCTACCATGGATAGGAGGAGATGAAACTTTAATGCTCCCACTGGGAAATCAGCTACCTGACGAACAAGTTAAATTTCACACATTCAGCCCGGATGTCTTTATTATGAGTTAGCCGTTCACTGGTTCAGAGAAGGATGAAAAACCCTAATTAAGGGAATTTGTTTGTTTCCCCCATGTTCCTTAGACATGCCTAATCCACTTCTGTTTAATTGAGCAATTTACTTAATTTCCCAGAATGCCACTTTAAAACATTTAGAGTACAAATTAAAGTACTCTGCTTGTTTTGTTGTCTTCCAATTGTGTTACTATTAAAATGCTGAAGAAAAGCTGTTTGAGTTCAATTAGTTTTTCAGGCATCATTACTTGTCTGTGTCATATGAATGGTGCACAGAATCATCTCTGACGACATAAACAGCCTGGGAAAAATGATGGAATCACCACATTTGGAGGATGTTCATTCAGCTGGTATGTTTAATAGTTGAACTCTGGCTTCATTGACCTTATCTTAAAATAAATTATTTTCATTTATAGCATATATATAAAAAAAACACCCAGCACGCCCCTGTGGGCGGTTTATCCTTCAAGCTCGGGTCCTCTACCAGAGGCCTGGGAGCTTGAGGGTCCTGCGCAGTATCTTAGCTGTTCCCAGGACTGCGCTCTTCTGGACAGAGATCTCCGATGTTATTCCCGGGATCTGCTGGAGCCACTCGCCTAGCTTGGGAGTCACCGCACCTAGTGCTCCGATTACCACGGGGACCACCATTACCTTCACCCTCCACATCCTCTCGAGCTCTTCTCTGAGCCCTTGGTATTTCTCCAGCTTCTCGTGTTCCTTCTTCCTGACATTGCTGTCATTCTGAACCGCTACATCGATCACTACGGCCGTCTTCTTCTGTTTGTCTACCACCACTATATCCGGTTGGTTAGCCACCACCATTTTGTCCGTCTGTATCTGGAAGTCCCACAGGATCTTAGCTCGGTCATTCTCCACCACCCTTGGGGGCATCTCCCATTTTGACCTCGGGACTTCCAGATTATACTCGGCACAGATGTTCCTGTACACTATGCCGGCCACTTGGTTATGGCGTTCCATGTATGCCGTGCCTGCTAGCATCTTGCACCCTGCTGTTATGTGCTGGATTGTCTCTGGGGCATCTTTACACAGCCTGCACCTGGGGTCTTGCCTGGTGTGATAGACCCCAGCCTCTATGGATCTTGTACTCAGAGCTTGTTCTTGTGCTGCCATGATTAGTGCCTCTGTGCTGTCTTTCAGTCCAGCTTTGTCCAGCCACTGGTAGGACTTCTGGATATCAGCCACCTCCTCTATCTGCCGGTGGTACATACCGTGCAGGGGCCTGTCCTTCCATGATGGTTCCTCGTCTCCCTCCTCTTTCTTGGGTTTCTGCTGCCTGAGGTATTCACTGAGCACTCGGTCAGTTGGGGCCATCTTCCCAATGTATTCTTGGATGTTCGTTGTCTCATCCTGGACTGTGGTGCTGACACTCACCAGTCCCCGGCCCCCTTCCTTGCACTTAGCGTACAGCCTCAGGGTGCTGGACTTGGGGTGAAACCCTCCATGCATGGTAAGGAGCTTTCTTGTCTTTATGTCAGTGGCTTCTATCTCCTCCTTTGGCCAGCCTATTACCCCAGCAGGGTACCTGATCACGGGCAGGGCGTAAGTGTTGATGGCCCGGATCTTGTTCTTACCATTCAGCTGACTCCTCAGGACTTGCCTGACCCTCTGCAGGTACTTGGTGGTTGCAGCTTTTCTAGCGGCCTCTTCATGGTTCCCATTCGCCTGCGGGATCCCCAGGTACTTGTAACTGTCCCCTATGTCTGCAATGTTGCCTTCTGGTAGTTCAATCCCCTCAGTTCTGACTACCTTCCCTCTCTTTGTTACCATCCGGCTACACTTCTCCAGTCCGAACGACATTCCAATGTCATTGCTGTATAGCCTGGTAGTGTGGATCAGTGAATCGATGTCTCGTTCACTCTTGGCATACAGCTTGATGTCATCCATGTACAGGAGGTGGCTGACAACTGCTCCGTTCCGTAGTCGGTATCCGTAGCCAGTCTTGTTAATGATCTCACTGAGGGGGTTCAGGCCTATGCAGAACAGCAGTGGGGACAGAGCATCTCCTTGGTAGATCCCGCACTTGATGGTGACTTGTGCTATGGGCTTGGAGTTGGCCTCTAGTGTTGTACGCCACATCCTCATTGAGTTCCTGATGAAGGCTCTTAGGGTCCCATTGATCTTGTACAATTGTAAGCATTCCAGTATCCAGCTGTGGGGCATTGAGTCATAGGCCTTCTTGTAATCAATCCAAGCAGTGCACAGGTTGGTCAGTCTGGTCTTGCAGTCTCGGCTGACTGTTCTGTCTACCAGTAGCTGGTGTTTTGCGCCTCTGGTATTCTTGCCGATTCCTTTCTGTGTCCCGCTCCTGTATTGACCCATGTGCCTGTTCATCTTAGCTGATATGATGCCTGACAGGAGCTTCCATGTGGTACTGAGGCAGGTTATTGGTCGGTAGTTGGAGGGGACCGGTCCCTTCTTGGGGTCCTTGGGGATCAGGACCGTCCGACCTTCGGTTAGCCATTCCGGGTGTCTCTCGTTAACTAGCAGCTGGTTCATTTGTGCTGCCAGACGCTCGTGGAGTGCAGTCAGCTTCTTTAGCCAGTAGGCGTGAACCATGTCGGGCCCTGGTGCTGTCCAACTCTTCATACTGGAGACCCTTTCTTGGATATCTGCCACTGTGATGGTTACTGGACCCTGTTCAGGGAGGTCGCCGTGGTCTGCCCTCAGATCCACTAGCCACTGAGCATTGCCGTTATGGGTTGCGTCCTTCTCCCATATGCTCTTCCAGTATTGCTCCGTCTCCAGCCTTGGTGGTGCTGTTCTCTTATTATTATTGTTCCCTTGCCACTGAGAGTACACCTTCGCTGGTTCTGTGGAGAACAGCTGGTTTATTCTCCTGCCTTCTATCTCTCTGGTGTACCTCCTCAAGCGGCTGGCCAAGGCTATGAGTCTTTGCTTGGCAGTTTCCAAGGCCTCAGGTATGGACAGCTTGCTGTATTTCTTATGCACCTTCTTTGTCGCACCTTTCTGCAACTCCGTTAGTTGGCTAACCTCCCTCCGTGCTACTTTGATCTTGCCCTCTAGCCTCCTTCTCCATGGAGGGTACTGCCCCTTGTGGCTGTTCAACTTGTAGCCAAGCATCTCACTGATCACTGCTGCCGTATTGTAGATCAGCTTGTTAGTGTCGGTAATCGTGGTTGTAGGTATCGTCCGTAGTGCTGCATTAACATCATCTAGCAGACCTTCTGAGGGTACTTCACGTAATCTTGGTAACCGACTACGGGGGATCCAGGTTTCAAGCTTGGCCATGATCCTATTTTTCAGGTCAGTTCCTCTCGCACTCAACGATCCTTCTCCTATCGCACTTGGGGCTATGTACCCAATCTCGGGTGGGGGTGATGATATCTCCCCCCTGACCTGGCGTCCTGACTCCTCCTTGCCATAGCATTTGTGTTGTACCTTGTCAATCTCTAGCTGTGAGAGCAGTCCCGTCTTTCGAATGTTGGAACACTGAGCACTGAGTTGTTTCGCCGTCATTGTGGATGTTGGATATCGAAGAATCCATAGGTCCCGCATCCTATTCATGTAGCCCCTTCCGCCGGGGTTACTTGCGTAGTAGCATTCCAACAACGCCCTGTTTTCGTCTCTTGCCCACCCAGGGGGTCTAGCCTTACGACCCTTACTGGATATATATATATATATATATATATATATATATATTGAATACCAAGGGCTCGAGAGGATGTGGAGGGTGAAGGTAACGGTGGTCCTCGTGGTAATCGGAGCACTAGGTGCGGTGACTCCCAAGCTAGGCGAGTGGCTCCAGCAGATCCCGGGAACAACATCGGAGATCTCTGTCCAGAATAGCGCAGTCCTGGGAACAGCTAAGATACTGCGCAGGACCCTCAAGCTCCCAGGCCTCTGGTAGAGGACCCGAGCTTGAAGGATAAACCGCCCGCAGGGGCGTGCTGGGTGTTGTTTGTATTGGAATCACCTTGTGCTCTGATCTAAAACAAATACCTACACAAGAATGCCAAATAGTCTGCAGTTAAGGGGAGAGTTTTGGGGCCTGCTTGAAAGGAAACAATCAAGGCAGCTTTCGGATAGAGGGACAAAGAGAAGGATTAAACAACTCCTTCAAAAAGCCAATCCAACACAGGGTATGGCAAAGGGTGCTGGTTGATCCCAGAGAGCAAGTACAAACAAAGTGGAAGGTTAAAAAAAAAAATCCCCCAAAACATATGGGTTGACAGAATCAACGCTTGAAAATAGAAAAATCACAACAAAACAAATGGGCAGAAACAGTTGTGTTGTTAACAGAATGGTTAGGGATAGTCTGGTTAGTGTAATGGGTCGTCAGGTTCGCCCAGTTGCCTGAGATCAGCAGCTGTTAGTTATTTTCTTTTTATTGCAATCACATTAAAAAACCTTTAAAAGTGTTATACTCACATCTTGACCTTTCTCAAAACAAAAAAATTGTTTTCTGTCAAAAATGAACTGAACCTTGACTAATGTCACATAACTGCCTCTGATCTTTTTGTAGAGGTCAGGCTACATTATACCAGAGCACCCAGGGAGGAGAGTTGGGTCGATTGATGGGTCAACAAAACATCACAAGTACTTGGTTTTATTCAAACATTGACCTTTCTCAAAACCTACCCACATGGAAAAGAAATAGGAAAAACTTATAAAAGACTTCATCAGCTTTAGCTTGCTTCATATAGTGAATCATATAAGGCTTATATGAGTTACTCATGAAAGTGGCCACTTTCTCATTACTTTCATATATTGTTTTAGGAAGTATCCCAAACATACAAGTTTCATTTATATAATTTTTCAAGAGATCTTATATCTGTTTTCACTCTTGTATGCTTTTCATATAAGTTTCACACAAGACAGATACAAACTTTATAAGATTTATATATATCTTTTCCATATGGGTAAACAAGTTGACCTTGTGCCTAAAATCAGACAAACCTTGAACACAGTCACATGTAATGGTTAGTTACTGTTTTATTCAACATGTTATCAATAAAAAATTAATTCATGCAAGTGTCAGTGCTTCTACTGAGATTGTTTTATTATTATTATTATTATTTTTAAAATCCCTACATGGTGATGGTGTGTTAGTCTCTGCTCTTTGTGAACAGGAAGACAAGTTAAACGGAGAGCATCATTCAGCTTTGATGTAGTTTGTGGAGTTGTACCAATTTTAAAAGTAAACTGACTTCCAACTTTTTAACGTGTACTAATTTTTCAATTTTGTTGTGGTGCTTTTACTCATTTTATTGAAATGATGGCAGTTACGTCGGGGCAATGAGTTCTTGTCACAAACAGATGCCGTGACAATCTGACTTGTAAACAAGTCAGATTTTGTTTTCTCGACCCTCCTGCTGTCTTAGAACATAACAAACCTCTTAGGAAAGTCAGTGGAGATTTTCGTAATGCATGTAAATCTATTTAAACCACAGTCAACCATACGAATGTTTAATTTGCGTGGCGCTTTTGTGGACGTGATGTGTTTTTCTTCCAGTCACCAAGCGGCTCAACATGAGTATGCTCCATTATCACTGTCAGATTCAGACACTGATTAAATATAAACACTTGTTGGATAATTAATAGCCGCAGTGGTAACAAAAAGTGTTCGTAGTGTTTTTTTTTTTGGTGGGGGTGAGTGGGTGGGTCAATAATTAGAAAGAAATCTCGATTTTTAAGGCACTTGACAGCACTATTGAACCACTTTGCAAATTAATTGGTGATTTCAAAAGTTTGGTGTATTTGTTTGCAAATTAAGTTTCTGTGGAAGTTTTGTTCTGCAGCCGAACATTTGGAGTTTGTCATCTTCATTTACTGTTTCCTAATGTGGCCATTACCCAGCTGTTTAATATCGCTGCTGTGATGAATAACATTGCAAATAAAATTTGACACCCGGAAATGTAACGGGGGAAAAAAAAACCAACAACCACAAGGACGGGACAGAAACACCGAGCTCTAATGTCTTATTTTTTTTTTCCCACACAAACAAACTGTGGCATGCTCTAACTGCTGGGTCATTAGTACTCTGCTGCAGACTGGACAGATTTGTGAGTTTAGCTTAACTGTCCTTGAAGTGTGTATTTGGTCTACTAAGTATTAAGATGCAAAATGACTGCAAATAGTTGGGCTATTGATCTTGTTTGACGTTTACAGCAGGAGTCCTCGTAAAGGCAGCAATACGTTTCTTCTTTTATTCCTCCTAAGAGCTTTTCTTGAAGCTGCTGAAAGAACATTTATAAAGGAACTCAGAGAAATCCTGAAAAAATACTTTGTATCAGTTTTGCTTTCTGCTGTTTGTGCCTCTTTTGAAATGTTTTCCTGCTTTTGATGACAGTTGATTAGCATAACACCAGGATAGAAACACAAATTGTTCATCTCTATATGTTGTTCATTTATATTTTTTGAATGATTTTTTTTCACTCATTTTTATTTTCTTTTTTAAAATATATTATACTTTTTATTTTTTTTACCCATTTGCCTCTTTTAGATTTAATTAATTGCTTTTTTCATTGTTATTTTTATTAAATTATTCATTTTAGTTTTTTAAATTTGTATTTATTTTTATATAGTTTTGTATTTGTTTGTTCTTCTTCTTCTTCACTATGTGTTAATAGGCCTTTCTGCTTTGAATCACACTTGCTATTAATCTCAGTCTCTCTTCCACAGCATGTCTTTCATCCTTTCTTCTCTCACCCCAACCGGTCACAGCAGATGGCCGCCCCTTCCTGAGCCTGGTTCTGCTGGAGGTTTCTTCCAGTTAAAAGGGAGTTTTTCCTTCACACTGTTGCCAAAGTGTTTGCTCATAGGGGGTCATATGATTGTTGGATTTTTCTCTGTATGTATCATTGTATGGACTACCTTACAATATAAAACGCTTTGAGGCGACTGTTGTTGTGATTTGGTGCTGTATAAATAAAATTGCATTGAACTGAATTCTTTTTTTTTTTCTTTTTCTTCTTTTAATTCCTGATGAGGTCAGAACAGGTAGCTGATCAGTGTAAGGCTGATGTATTTGGTCCAGGTGAACCCTATATTGATGTTATTGGACCATATAATATAAGATAGCTGATGAAATTCAGGTGTGCTCGAAAGGCCAGTTTCTGTGGTGCAATAACGAGGTAAAGCTAGAGTCCTGTGGTATGTAAACTACTAAAAAAACATTCTAAAAAAAGAAGACTTAATCTGAACCTGACCAGTGAGTGCAAAACACAAAGGTTTTCAAAAGGCACATCAACCATGGTGACCACCTCTAGCCCTCCAGCAACCTGATGTAGACTATAACGCTCTTTTAAATGAGGACGGTAATCTCCCCCCAAATATGCCGAACGTTTAAAAGACAGAAGTTTATTGTATAACCTCTTACCCTTTGTTGTGTTGTACTTTCGATTTTCCTCTCCTACGTCTCCTAATGTGAGGTACAAGGCTGTTAGATACAGAACTACTCCTTACAACACAAACACAAACCCTAAATGTCAACCACAATATGGTTTCCATTTTGAAGAACTGTTGGCTCTGCTGATACACTCATACTCATTTTTGTTTCTCAGCAGGTTGGCAGAGCTGACATTTTACAGATGAACTTGACTCCCTGCTGCTTCTGCCAACCAAGGTTAGGTTTGTTTGGCAATCGTGGCTCAAGAGTTGGCAGTTTGTCTTGTAATCAAAAGGTTGCCGGTTCGAGCCGCTGCTCAGACAGTCTCGGTTGCTGTGTCCTTGTGCAAGACACTTCACCCGTTGCCTACCGGTGGTGGTCAGAGCGCCAGTGTCCGGCAGCCTCGCTTTGGGGTCCTAAGGGACTAAGTAAAGCGCTATACAAATATAGGCCATTTGTTTTGGTATTCGTTTTCCACAGACCTCCTGGGATCTGATGAAAACTCATCAGTGACACTTCTAAAATAATACTCGTGTCCAAGATGGCTTGTTTCACAACTTCACAGTTTTCAGTTACCAAAAGGCGAAGGTATTACAGAGAAGAAGAAAAAAAAAACAGTGAGAACAAAAGAATAGCTTCCCACAAAGCTTTGTTGGTTGAAACACACCAGAAAAACAGCCATATGTCACATTTATAGGCAGGTCTCCTTTATTTTCTCATTTTGTTTTATTTCCTAATCTACACAAAAACGTTTGTTCTGCCTCTTGTAAGACGATGTGAAAAGTTGAGAAGGTTGAATTTTAACTGAATGGTCAAAATTCGTCTTTTAAGCAAACCGTTTTATGGACTTAACCAGTGAGTGACAGTACGTTCAAAAACACACAAACAGAAAATGTACACTAATTAGAAGTTTCTACAATCCTTTCAATATGGACTTCATCATGTTTTGTAGCCCCGTAACATTCTCTTGGTCACTGGAGAGCTATCCAGGATTAGCTTGGGGTTTGGGCTTGGTCAACACCCACCGCTTTTCTATAGAAATTTAACCCATTAAACTCATTTTAATATCTGAACCTATGTACTTATTATTACCTAAACCTAACTGGTCAGTTTTTCTTCCTACAACATAACCAAGTAGCTATAAATGCCTCAAACATACTGGAGCAGCATCATTACTTAATGTTTCAGAAATCAGTCTCCTGGAGAGGATACCACCTACTGGGACTATTAGACGCTCACATGGGCAACAACAGTGAGATGTGACAGGGAGGATCATCCTGTCTGATATGAACCCGAGTGTCATTCTGTTATTGCACTTCTGTGCCAACCACAGTTTGTCTATTACGAACACCATGTTCAGTCATACAGAGTATTTGTAACTGCATTATCATCTTATGTTTAGATTTGTCCAAGAAAATATGTTTCTTGGACATTCGGGTGAAGAAAGGAGTTGAAGTCTCAACTGATTGTCACCTGGCAGGAGTTGGATCAGGTGGTAGGGAAGGATGCTGGACAGGCCTGGTGCACCAATATGTAAAGTGAGGGCGCACTGGGAGTGTCTGGTGAATGCCTCGGTCTGTGAAATCCTTTCAATTTATTAGTTGATCTCCAGACTGTTTTCTTTTAGTCATCCAGTGTAATTTACCTTTACACGTATCGCACCATATTCCTTCACAGCTCCATTACAAACCAAGTCACATCTCCTCACTGCCGTCTTCTGTTGTTATTATCAGCTCTGGTCATGCACAACCTTCAGCATTCACTTGTCTGGATGCGTCAGACATGACGCACACTCATTCATTGCATTCCTCCACCTTCTCTCTGTGCATTTATCCTGACTGCTCTTCTGTCGGATTCAAAACGTGAAAACATATTAGTCACGTCAGTGACATAGTTTCTCTTTGAATATATTGTGTAATGAGAAAAACACCAAAAAGTATTTTCTGCTGTAGCAAACAGTGTCGGTACTCTGCATTTATATTGATTCTCTGTATTTACATTAGCTTCTCTTTCCTTTTGCATCATAACCAGTATCAGTCTGTTGTCAGTTCTGAAAATTGGAAAACACATGATGGATGGATCCGTGTGAAAATTGTAATTGAAATTCCTTATTATGAATGTGGTCATGGATCATATTGAGCATGGCGTTAATGTGTTTACATGCTCTGAGATTTTGGTAATCCCGTCATTCTATTAGAAGTGCAACATGTGTCTAATAAACCTGGCAAGGACATCAAGTCACACAGAGTCATGGTTGCTATTATTTCCCTTTCTTTACATGCTTAACCATCCTCAATGCAATTACCATAACAGCTGAAGGATGCATCATTTAAACAAGCTATCCTAGCTGTCACAGGGCAAGAGGGAGGTTATGGCCTGAGCAGGCCACCAGTCTGTTGTATATATAAGTTGTATATATAGGCATAGAATGGGTTAACATTATCTTCATGAGCAAGAAGGATAAAACTAAAGCAACTTACCTTAAACAGAATACTGCCTTGAAGTTTATCTGCTTTTCAAATGTGGTTAGAAATGGGTCATGCTGTTCTTGAATCCAATCACTTTGTGAATAAGATTCAGAATTTCAAAAGGCCAAAGGGCCCAAAATTTGGAATCTTCTGCTGTAAAGCAATCAATAAATGTAAAAATATGATCACTATTCATGTGGAGGCCTGAGGCCAAGAACACTGAGCTGATCCCTCCTGGCTGAGGAAACATTAACCCTCACTTAGCGGTACTGCTGGAGGAAGGCAGTAATGTTACTGGCAGCTGGCTGTTGCACTTGCATATATAAAAAACATATATTGGTCCCAAAAGGTTTGCTGAAATAAATTACACAGCCAAAGCAGCTCTATTAAGGTATTTATCTTGATTTAACTAACTTTTAATCACAGAAGCGACATTTACAAAGCCAAAAGATTCACTTATTTTAAAAGGTAGGTCTGTGGTTTGGGGGTTTGGTCTGGGGACCACAAAGGACTGCCCACTCACTCAAGTGAGGCAGGTAATCCATGTAGCTGGCCTTGCCACACCTTCCTCTGGTTTGGGAAGGACATACAGTATTTTGGCAAAGTATCAAGAAGGTATGTACCAGACTATGGTGGACTCCGGTTGCACGCATACCCTTGTCCTGTTGAACCAGGCCTGTGGGGCCTTTTGAGGAGACACAATGCTTTTCCAAGCAAAAAAAAAAAAAAAAAAGAAGATGGTCAAATGGTGTGCCCAGACACTGCACAGTGATACCCCCATTTTGTGATGAATAGGCACAGATTGTATAAAGCTGTGACAATCACACTAAAACACCCAGTTGTTGATGCCAAAAAGCTGTTGGGAATTAATCTTCCAGATGGCTCATTATAACCCAATGGTTCTGCACATGGGATATGATAAAACTGTATCAAATTATGACCAAGAGGTTACGATCAGGTTTGTGTCACTGAGGCCCAGTGTTGGTCAAGTTACTTGAAAAAAAGTAATCACTAACTAATTACTGATTACTTCCTCCAAAAAGAAATCACATTACTTTACTGATTACTTATTTTCAAACGTAATTAATTACTTAGTTACTTTTTTTAAAAACGATTTACAGCCTGAATAGGTGATAAAGCGATAGATCTTTCAGCCCAATTCTACTTTTTCTGCATAATCCATCATAGAAAATGTAATCAAATGAAAAAGTTTCTTTTTAAAACTTGTTTTATTAGTTTTAATCTTTTAACTTTATGCATCAAGCAAAAATTTAATTATATGCAACATTCTCTGACTTGAATAAATTAGTTTAACATTTAAACCTATTTTCTGCACATTCCAGCACATAAAATAAATTTTTTTTGTGTTTACACTCACTCTTTCAAATAGATGCAAGTAAAACACAGCAGAAAATAAATAAAGTCAAAGACTCAGCGGTCCTGTTGCTCTATTTTCACCTGTGAAGCAGGAGTGGGGTAGCTTAACACTGCTGTGTTAAGTTCGTTTTTGAATGGTGGGAGTCACCACTTGGACCCATATTTCTATCCTTCATGCTAAGCTAATCTGAATTCACTCTAACTACTGTTTAACACACATAGATTAACTGTATGTCAGTTTTTATGTCAAAAGGAATAATTAAATGGCACCTTCATGCTTAAAACTCAAAGTTAGACAAACCTTGTGAGGACTTTGTCCTCAGAATGCACCATGTGATCAGAGGCCTGCTTGTAAAATTCTTTCGGACTTGAAATTTTATTAGGCTTGCCATATTTAGTAAAATGTGCCAAATCAGTTTGGGAAGTCTTGATTGACAAAGCTGCTAGGAAGGCAACTCTGTTTGCAGTGACTGTCATCAGGACAATGATTTACTGTCAGTACACATGACACGCAGTGTGAAACACACCCCAAAGAGCTTTGTCATGGGAGAAGGCTTCACCAACATCAAGCTAATCTTTGGCGTTTGGTGTCAACAGATGAAGAGCGCCATTCTAGCTGCGATGGAAACACTTCACTATGAATTTAGCTTGCAGATATCAGTTTCAGAGCATATTGATTGTAGATGGGTAGGTTTGACTGATGCACAGCTATCTGCACCTACACAATGTAAAGCAATATGAACAAAAATCCTTATTTTAATGTAATAGAAGAGGAATGCATGTGAAGACATGTCTGCCTCTGAAATCAATGCAAGCAAGCGGAAGAGCTGCCTGTCTTGAAATGATGTTCAATCACGTCTCATAAAAGAGTTAAATCTTATTTCCCAAAAGGAAAGATTCTCCTCGAAGGCTCGGGGCTACGGTAGAGCTTTTAAGGTAAATGATAGCAGGGGGCATTTGTTAGTTTACAAGGACCACCACACAGTTATAATATTATTTAAAGTCGTACTTTGAAATGAAAGTTCTCTGATGAGTTTTTGACAGCACTGCTTTATTACAGAAGTTCTTCAAATGAAAAAAACAAAAAAACAAGCTGGTGTCCTTTAAAATAGCTCATGCATTAGATGCTTGACTCATTTATTACGTCACTTATGTTTCTTGGGTCAAATCACAAATTCAGTCACATTTATTTCTCATTAAATGTACTGTTATCACTACGTGTTGGATACACTGTGTATGTTAACGCAGGTCAACAGCAAGCCAAGCTCAATTTTCATCAGCCAGAAAACTAAACTGATGGTGTATATAAAGATTCAGGACACAGGAGGGGAAGTTTAAACACGGATAGGCAGGTTTTCTGTACAATGTTTTTTCCCAACTGACTGCGGCTTCTGCTTCCCACAATCCATTGCGAACACAGATTACTCCTTCAATATAAGATACAACAAAAAAAAACTAATGCTGACTGTATAGAAAATATTTTTAACTAAATGATTCTTTTTTTAACATAAATTACCACAGATGAAATATGACATTTTTATCACTAAATTATTATGAACCATTTTTAATCTTTTACTTGCGACAGAACATTAAATCATTTTTATTAAAAACTGTTTTGTGTAATCTAGTGGGGATAACAAAACTGTCAAAGTCTTCTGAAATCTACAAAAACTAATAGTTCCAATATTTCAGTCCGAACTGCAGTATCAGATTGGCTAACCAACACTGTCAGTGCTAGTGTTTGAAATATTTCTCCTATAAAGATATATTATATGAAAAGTCAAGGAAATTTCCAAGGAGCTGAATGGTTCCTTCGCTGCTTCTGCACCATGGTCTAAAGTTCTGGAAAATAAAGGCAAAGTTCTAAATTTCTCATTTCTATAAAAAGTAACAAGACCAAAACATATATGTTTACAATTGTAGATTTGTCACGGACGAGAATGCGGTGGACTCAAGAGCAGACTCAATTTGCTTAGAACTGTGTATAATTTATTGAAAAGAACAAAACGTGAACGGAACTGGGTTTAACAAAAACCATACGCAGAAAACTAAAGGAAATCCGTGGGCGGAGAAACCGGCGTAGAGCACGGGGAGACTTCTAACGGGAACTTCTGTAAACACAGGGGAGAAATGTTACTGAATGGGAAACAAACGAGTAAGGGACAAAGGTACGGAGTGCCAGTGAATAGTCTTGGGCTTACTTGGCGACCCTAGTCATTTAACGGGGAAAAGGCTGCCAGGGGTGTATTCCAAAGAGGGTCAAGAGTGGAGAGTCCGGTCCAGATTTCGAAGAGATGGAGAATACAGACTGAAGGGCAGGCTGAGGAGAAGTGGAGTATATAATCCTCGGGCTCCGAGCAGATGGGAGGACAGGATGGAGACCAAAAACAGCACTACTGGTGAGTGCGATGGGTGGAGAATCTGAAGAATACAGGAAACAAAAACATATTAACCCAAGGTCCAGATATACAGAGTCAGAGCTCAGAGGAGGCCGAGTTTACCACAGATGGTAGCAGGACGAACTGGCGAGGAGTGGCAGGCCGTGCTGGCTTAAAAACCCTCTAGGTGGAGCCCCGGAGATTGACAACAGGTGATGAGCTGGCCAACTCCACTCCCAGGGACAAATGACAGGAACCTGGACCACACCCAACCAGACACTCCCACAGCATATGACAAGATTGTTTGTGAAATGCTAGAGCACTCAACAAATTATAGCCAAACATACTTAAAAAGTTCCTATAATTCCATAAAGAACTACAAAGTGTTTAGGTACATTTAAACCTAGAACACTATCGCTAAAAATAGTAACACCATCACTAACGCCGGGTGATTTTTACCCAATATAACAAAAAGTACTTGTCATCAAAATATATAAAATATATAACAACACATGACAAATTAGAGTGGTTTTCTTTTATTTTCAGCTGTGCCATATCTAACAAAATGGAGAAAAAAAAGTTTCATGGGGGGACCTTAAAAAATGCTCCAAAATTTCTGGAAAATTAGCAGTTGGAGAACAAAACAAACCCTAAACAATCAGAATCAGAATCAGAATACTTTATTGATCCCTGGGGGAAATTATTTATTGTTACAGTGCTCCATTTTAAACCAACATTAAGACAAGACAGACAATACACTAACTAAGAATAGTACAATATATACATATATATACATACATACATAAGTCACTCATAAATAAATAGTTGGAAAAGAAACATGTGTAGCTGTAGTAGCAAACAGTGTGTTAAGTGGATGCGTTGTACAGGGAGATGGCCACAGGCAGGAAAGATTTCTGTGTCGTTCAGTGGTGCTTTTCGGTAATCTCAGTCTCTCACTGAACGTGCTCCTGTGACTGACCAGCATGTCATGGAGTGGGTGGGAGGTGTTATCCAACATTGTCTTTATCTTGGACAGCATCCGCCTCTCCGACACCACCTTGAGGGAGTCCAGCTCCATCCCCACAACATTGCTGGCCTTACGGATTAGTTTATTAAGTCTGTTGGCATCTGCGACCCTCAGCCTGCTCCCCCAGCATGTAACAGCATAGAGGATCGCCACAACAGACTCATAGAAAATCCTGAGCATTTTCTGGCAGATGTTGAAGGACCTCAGTCGCCTCAAAAAATAGAGACGACTCTGGCCCTTCCTGTAAAGTGCTGTGGTGTTTTTAGCCCAGTCCAGTTTATTGTCAATGTGTACTCCAAGGTATTTATAGTCCTCCACAATGTCAACACTGACCCCCTGGATTGAAACAGGGGTCAAGTGTTTCCTGGTCTTCCTGAAGTCCACGATCAGTTCCTTGGTCTTTGCCACGTTGAGCTGCAGATGATTCTGCTCACACCACGTGACAAAGGAGTCGACCACAGCCCGGTACTCTGTCTCATCATCCCTGCTGATGCATCCAACCACCGCAGAGTCATCAGAAAACTTCTGAAGATGGCAGGTCTCTGTGCAGTGGCTGAAGTCTGTGGTGTAGAGGGTGAAGAGGAAGGGGGAGAGGACAGTCCCCTGTGGTGCCCCTGTGTTGCTGATCACCTTGTCAGACACACACTGTGGGAGACGTACATATTGTGGTCTTCCTGTCAGGTAATCAACAATCCAGGACACCAGAGAAGCATCCACCTGCATCGCTGCTAACTTATCACCCAGGAGGGTCGGCCTGATGGTGTTGAAAGCACTGGAAAAGTCAAAAAACATGACCCTCACAGTGCTCGCCGGCTGGTCCAGATGGGTGTAGACACAATTGAGCAGGTAGATGATGGCGTCCTCAGTTCCGAGACGAGGCTGATAAGTGAACTGAAGGGGATCCAGGTGTGGTCTTACTATGGGTCGCAGCTGGTCCAGGATGAGCCTTTCCAGGGTCTTCATGATGTGGGAGGTCAGTGCCACGGGCCTGTAATCCTGGGGGCCACTGGGACGTGGCGTCTTTGGTACAGGGACGAGGCATGATGTCTTCCACATCACCGGGACCCTCTGCAGACTCAGACTCAGCATAAACAGTTTATGAAAGACTCCACACAGCTGGGGGGCACAGGTCTTGAGGACGAGGGGACTCACTCCGTCTGGTCCAGCAGACTTGCCTGAGTGAAGTCTCCTCATTTGCATCTCAACCTGGTATTGAGTGAAGGTGATGGGTGGGGGAGGGATTCCAGGCTGACTACAGGTGAGGTTGTGGGGGTGGGAGCAGACACTGTGGTGTCGAATCTATTGAAAAACAGATTCAACTCATTGGCTCTATTCTCACCTCCCTCAGCTCCCCTGCTGTTGGTTGGCCTGAACCCAGTGATGGTCTTCATGCCCCTCCACACCTCTCTCATGCTGTTCTGCTGGAGTTTCCACTGTATGCATCCTTGACGTTAGCATACAGTAAGTCTAAAGTTTTCTCTCCCCTGGTGGGACAGTTCACATATTGTTTGAATGTTGGTAGTGTATTGTCCAGTGATACATGGTTGAAGTCACCCGAGATCACAATAAAGGCACTCGGGTGTTGAGTCTGTAACCGAGCTATGGCAGAGTGGATAGTGTCACATGCAGCTGTGGGGTTAGCAGAGGGGGGAACATAAACAGCCACCAAGATGACGTGAATATAATGATGCTGGAAACTTGGTCTTTGGTCCACCCATTCCTGGGATATTTGAGTCTTCCCTGGTGAAGGCACAGTCTCCTTGACACGCGAACAGCTGCAGGAGAGAGAAACAAAAAAATGGCATTTTTTGAGTGGGTAAAAATGACCAGTTGACTAAAATATTTTTTTTAACCATATGAATTCACTTGGAAATCACCACTTGTTGATATTTATTCATAACCACTGCACTAAATAAGGATAACATGCAAATTCCAGGACCACTCTTACTTACCTATTCCTTACATGCAGTCAGTACACACAGGGTAGTAATGGCGTGGACACACCGGTCGACGGCAGACATGGCACCTGTATCCCGTCTTCCTGTCCAAGCCTGTGGGGCAGTCAGCACACCTCACTAAGGGACCACTGCTTTCTGCTGCCACTGGTCCTGCCTCACCTTCAAGAGTGCCAGGGGTAGGGATGTCGAGCACGCTACAGATCAGGACTCTGAGTTGACGTGACAGATTTGAAGAGGGGAGCCTCTGCTCTGCCCATGGTTTGATGAGTGCCAATGCCAAAGCCTGCATATAAGGCCTCTTCTGCATTTGGTTTTCATCTCTCTTCATTGCATTCTCATTGTGAATGATCCATGAGTTTATCACACCAGCATTGATCATGCCATAGAACACGCAAAGGGGCCATCTCTTGGTTTTTCTTCCACAACCATAGTGAGCGCACATCTGGCCAAAAGTATCGACACCTCCCTTTGTTTTGTTGTAAAATTCAATCACTTCGGGCTTACGAGTGGGTCCTATGCTTGGTTGTGTATGCATGGATGACAGGAGCAGTACAACCTTCTTTTTTGAAGCTTTGTCAGGGAGGAAGGACACCAAGTTTAGTTCTTTCATAAAGAGAAATGCACTGGAGCCTGGCGCGTGATTTTCTTTAACTTTCATCCCTTGTGGGATCTCCCTTTTGTTTGCTTTTATTGTTCCCACTAAGGTCATGCCACAGCTAGCTACATAACATAGCTTTTAGATAAAAAAAAGAAAAGAAAAAGAAATCTAATCAGCTAACAATTGCCAAGTTAAACAAACCTTACCTATGTGTTACTCACTAGCTGGGATGCCAAAGACACTAAACCTGCAACAGGGTGACGGCTGTAGTTGAAGAGGTACAGTAGAGTACGCTTGGGGAGTGTGATCGTGTGTACAACGTCTCTTTATGTCTGTCTCCACGTTGGTTGAGTGTGGAGTAAGTGCATATGAGAGCATGAGGGTGGGAATGGATGTTTGTATCTGTGTGTGCCTGTATGTCTGTGTCTATATGTCAGGTTGGGTGTCAGGCGCCACCTCTCTGGGGACATCTCAGGCCCTCCAAGGTTTGGAGGCCTATCTCCCCGTACCACCACTTCCCCTGCCAGTGGCGGACCCCCTCAGACATCGGTGCGTTGGTGGTTCTTTGTGTCCGGGGATGGGCGTCCAGGTACACACCGGCTCACTCCTTGGCGGCCGCTTATCGGGGCCTGGAGCCTGGGGCTCGCTCGGGCCACTTCGGAGGTGGGGTGCCCCCGGCCTCTCGGCCTGGGGCTCGGTCACTCAGGCGCAGCTGGCTGCCGGCGGAGCTCACGGGCGCGTCACTGCAACTCCCCCTGGCTTCTGCTCCGCGGCTGCTGAGTGAGCCCTCATCTGGGACTCTCCTCAGCTCTTTCCGGGACAGTGGCGCAGCTGCCCCTCTGTTGGTCTTCCTTGGTCTCTTGTGTTCTGGGGGCCTCTGGATGTCTGGAGTTTTGATCTCCTCCACACCTGCTTCACGCCCTGGAGGACGGGGCTGTGGCCCCCCCACACCCTCTAGCAGATTATTACATGAAGGAACCTTTTAAAAAAACAAAAAACAAGCGCGTCCATGCTCACAGGTGTACACACGGGTGATCACACCCACAAACTACACCCTTTTTGGCTCCTACCTCAAAGCACACTGTGTTCTGTTGATCTTATGTGCTGCACAATAATGTTTAACATTTAGTATTTACTGTCATATTCCCATATATCATTGTGATGTTGTTTATTCTATTACTCTTGTTCTCTTCTGCTTGCTTTCTTTTTTCTTTCTCAGCAGGTGATCCAGGTGATTGATATATGCATTTTTTTTTCTCTGCCCGTTCTGTTGGTTTTTGTCTTTTGCCCTTCTCCCCCGTCCTTCTTCTCAGCTGTTTCTCTTTCCCTCTTTCTTTCTCCCCTTCTTTCCCCCAGTCAAGTCTGTCCCGTATTCAGTAAGTGAAAATAAAATAAACAATAAAAGGTGAATCAAATGGACCATTACGGCAAGGCTGGGATGGTCAGTTTGGTAAAGTAAATCCGTTGGGCATCTTTCTTTGCCTTTAGACAACAATTCTGATGGCAAAAGAGCCAAACGGGACAGGCCAAAAAAAAAAAAAAAAAAAAAAGAAGAGGTACAGTAAATATGGTGAGCCTGAATGTTGTCACCCTTGAAATGCGGCAAGATCGCCTGATTTTATACACTAACACTATCACCAGGTGAAATCCACCCAAAACCTACTTTACCCTCTATCACTATTGCCGGGTGAAATTCACCCGAACACATGCCTGTAGGAAAAAGCGGGATTTGGGGTAGGGAAACACCCACGCCTTCAAAGACGTCAAAGACAATGCTGAAGCTACCCAGGGATCCACCACACTCAGACAAACGCAACATATTGAAAATTATGTAAATACATTTGCTCGGGTGAAAATCACCCGGCGATAGTGTTCTAGGGTTAAAAGAATATCACAATCTCAAATGTTGTCTTTGGGGGGCAACATTAACTATAATAACCTCTTGTAGTTGAGATTAAATATTCATAGTAACTAGAATTATGACTTTCTTTAATGCAATTGAAATGAGAAATTAGCCATTATTTGTGTTGTACTCATGGTTCTTTCTCCCTGTCACCCAAATTGAGCAAAAGTGGTTAAAATTCTTCAACAGAGATTTTTTTTGTATTGGAAAGTCTAACAAGGACATCCAAGTTCACCGAGTAGACGACACAACTTTCATTCTGAACAACAACCTTTTATGATATCTACCTGCTTTCACATGAAAAAAAACTGTTAGGAAGCCTCGCTGATGTAAGCAACCAGGGTAATCTTCTTATGCATCTCACAAATATCAACCTCTTAACTTATGTTCAGTTTTGTCATATTAAACTCTAAGCTAAACACATTTAAATTGTTTGTCTGCTGCTGACAAACACAAGCAGATTGTTGGATATCACTCAGCTCTCTCACATGCTGATTCTCATTGAAAAAAGGGAAACTGCACATGTTCATTCATTGGTTGGATGAATAAAAGTCAGACCGCAATGCACAGGTTTCATTTGCGAAATAACATCCATCTGTCTCAAATAGCAAGTAGGTGCTGCAATTGAACTGACTGCAACTTATTATTTTCTGTATAAAAAAATACAATTTCTGATGAGACACCTCATGGGGAAATAGATTCACAACAATGAACACCATGGGAACAGTGTTATATGACAACAGCAATAAACAGTGAAAGCAAGAAATAGCACACATCTGTACCACAGAAAGTAATGGGAATGCCCATGTGCATGTTTCAGCACATTCCCTGTAAATTGCTGGTTGGTTCAGAGTGCTGTCATCCACACTCTGAATCGGTTTAAATTGGTGCCTTTCAAGCTGTCCATAATTATGAACATAATAATTATGAACATAATAATTATCCATAATTTCTCGCTACACCTGCATTCATATCTGTACCTCTAACATCATCGGTTCAGGGCATTTACAGGATCCAGTTTGAACACAAATGTCACCACTCCAGCAACATTTAACCTGCCTTCTTTTGGAAATAATTTATTCATTAATTATTTTATCTATTTATCTGTTTTTCCTTACCCACTAGAGACAAAATTTCAGGAGTGGGACCACACCTCCATACACGCCCCTTCCTGTTCTTTGTTCTTGTTTCCATGCCCCACCCTCCCACTTTTTTGAATTCATTCACTTCTCACAATTCATTCACACTGGGATCTGCCCGGCCTGGGAGCCACTGCCAGTCCGATCTGACACCTTTCCCACACCACACCGTCAATTTGTGCTCAAGCTATTTGCCATTATCTGCTGAAATTGACCTAAATGAGAATATGAATTACCCGTTATTGTTACTTTTGCTCATTTTTCTAATGTGTGTATGGAAGTTTGTATGGTGTAATAAATGGATGATTGTATGTTAGTATCTGTTTACATTTGTATAACAAGTGTTCTACAAATAAAATATTATATTTATATTTTTTAACAGGCATTGACATCCCAGCAGTATCGCTACAATTGGTTTAAATCTGGTGCTTTTAGTTTCTCTCTGAAAGGATGTTTGTTTCTAAGTGTTTTTTTTTTTTTAACTTATGGCCACATGTTACCATTGGCAAACTTCTCCAAACAAGTGATGGCAGCTCCCAATTTTCTAGCTGGATGCTGAATATAAACACTGGGGCAACACTTATATCTGCATGCATGAATAAATGACAGGAATGAAAATGGGACCAGCTATGAGGAACGCCTGGATGCGAGTCATTAAAATAACTTGTTTACCATTATTATGCATAAAACTAGCTTATAGAGTAACTTCACCATAATGCCATAACAGGTCTGTCTTAGTTCATTTTGTCTTACGTCTCGGCTCCCCTGATTCTAACTTGGACTTGGCCTGCATGAGAAGCTTTGTTCCCTTACTGATTTATACTGAAGCTTAGTTTGCTCAAGTGTCCTGTTTTTACTTCCTGCCTTTCTTTTTGTTGCCTTATTTCTGCTCCACCATCATTGGTCCCACCAATTTAATTTAGTTCTAGTTTTACTGATAAACTCTGCCTTTATCCCCCACCATGCAGACCCTGGAAACCTCCAGCGGGAGGGAAAATAGATGAAAAAACAGATATTGCCTATCTCCAGAGTGAGTGGTTCCTGGAAGTTGCAAGGTGAAATTAGTCACAAGTCATATACAGTGTTGTACCAAAAACCTCTGTGCAATTGCTCTGGTTGCTAGCAAATTGCTGCAGCTGATTGTAGTTTGCATGAACGGTGCTGCTAATGCTCACTGAGTCGTGTGAAACTGTGTGAAAAGTGAGACACAAAATGTGTTGGTTGCCACAAGAAGCCATACATTTGAAGCTAATAGGTCTCCTGTTCCTGGTGTGTCACATCTTTCATAGTGCACATAGTGTTTCTTCCAAAGTATGATCAATTTTGGCAATCCACAAGCAATCATAATGATCACAAGAGGGATTTTACATTAATCCTCCAGTTTTTCCATGTGTAGTTCAAGCATGTGTTCCTTGAGATCTTCATTTTTTTCCATGTTTTCTCAGTTTAGGTACAGTTTTTGTGCTTCTGGTTTTTAGTTTTTATCTACCTCTGACCTGCATGTGATCTGCAGTACATGTTGTTCAATTTCATTGTCAGAATTCTTAACTTCCCCCTACAATCTAGATTAATCACACTTTAGAATAGTTTTCATCTGTAGCATTTTTCAATCTACTTTTAATCAAGCTGTACTTTAGACTGCAGTGTAAACATTTAATAGGAACTGGAATATGTGTGCATTTTGAAAGACTTGGTTCTTTTGTCAGTTTTTCCATCTCAGTCTTTGCGATGGCAAACATTTCACGACAGCTCTGATTTTGCTTTCTTTTTGCTTTCATCTTTTAACAGTGGGTTGTCACTGAAGGCTTTTAGGTCTTGTTCTTGTTAAAGAAACAAACACTAGTTCTACTTAACATGCAGTTATTTGATTAAGGCATGACGGAGTAAAGCTGAGCCCAGAAAGCTGAATCTCAGAAGAAAATGAACATATTAAAGTATCGTGGCAAAACTGTCAAAAGAGATATTTTATTTTGGATCTCTGGATTGTGTCTGACAAAATGCATCCAGTCTATACAGCAGAACAGGGGAAGGACTCTGCTTACAAAACACCTCCTTTCCTGCAGGCGGAAAGTTGCATATTGTGGCACTTGAAAAGAAAGTGTCTTCTCTTTTCTCTTGGTCTCTCTCGCTCTTCCTTTTCACCGTCTCCAGCTGTCATCATCGTCATCTGTGGAGCTTTTCTGTGTTTTAATCCCAGACACTGTGACTGGCACGCTCATTACAGCGAGGCTTCAAACGCTGATGAGGAAAAGAATCGACTGTGCTGGAGTGGTGACAAATATAGCTCTCTGCAGCCAGACGCATTACAAAGTTTTCAACAGAGGTACTAGGAGAGGTTTTCTATGTGTTCCCATTAAAAATGTGTCAGAGAGTTATTCTCAGCATTTGTGACAACCGTGGGAAATGAAATTCCCTTGGACTGAGTGGTGAATATTAGAGCGTCCAAAAAACTGTCTGATGGAAAGTAAGACTGTGTGCGACCTGTGTTATATAACTGTGTATGAGTGAGTGTGCTGGGTAGATGAAACCTTAAGTCTGATATTCACACTCGGCTGGTGGTCCTGACAAGAGTAATCTGCCTTCTGACAGGACACGAAGCACCACAACGTATTCAGGCCACTGGAAAGTCCTGCAAATTTCTGAGAAAAACAAGGAATGGCAGACCAAATATTAAAGTTCACTTCAGTTCAGTTTCATATTTGTGCAATTTTTTTTAACTTGATGTTGATCTTCTAATGAAATTTTGCAGTATTTTAAATCTGTGCCATCTAGGACTTGTTAGAGCTAAAGAAAAAAACTATTGCTTACTATGTAAATCACCTTTTATCTTAAGACACTTAACATCTGATGTTTCATGTGTAGTGATGATGCTCATGATGATAGCAAAATAACCAAACTCGTCTTTTCTGCAACTTTACAAAACAAGGTAAATACAATGTATTTTACTAAAGCAGCTATTACATTACTAGAGCTAACATTTGAGAATGTAAATAATAGTTTGACTTGTAACATTGTGTTAATGGGGCCTTGGCCTTATGGTTTTTTCCTTGATATTACCTGATGTGAGTTGAAAAAAAAAATAGAGGATGTCACAAAGTGTCAAACTTACAAGGAATCAATTCATTGCAATAGTCATTGCGTGTAGGATCAACATTAATTCTAGTAAAAGCTTCTTTGACATGGCTTCATTAATGGTTCAGTCTATCGTCTCTGCTCATCCCATCAGAGTCCTGAAAAACCACATAACCCATAAAGAGTACAGTTTCCTACATCTTTATTTTGCTTTCTAGTGGAATTATGCCTTTTCCATTTCGACTTTTTAACCAGTATATCCTACCACAACAATTAACATCTGTCCTTTATTTTTTATTAAAATGTTAAAGTAGGTATAGCTAGGTATAGTTTTTTTTTCCTTTAAGCAGATTAAGACTTTTATTCATTACTTTGATAATGCTTCTGTTATTCTTCTGATGAGAAAAAGAAATAGAAATATTTCAAATGGGATTACAAAAATAAAAAATGCTGGACGTTTGTAAAGTCATGCTGCTATTTTGAAGAGCTAATAGCTAGTAACATACACACACACACACACACACACACACACACACACACACACACACACACACACACACAGAACAAGGCACTGTAACTGGAAATGTACCATAGACTGTATAAATGGACTGTATATGGATGTAGCCACCATCAAGCCATACAAAGGTCCTATTACAAAGCCTAGACTGAGTATTTTATCTGTTTATCTGATTCACTGGTAACAAGCCAATAAATATATCCACAGTAATCCTCTTTTCTGACTCTCAGGATGACTATTTAGAGAATGGACTTCATGGTTTATGGAATATGATCTGAAATGAGTAACTGAGAGCATGCAATCATCTGAAATTATTTAGACAGCTCAGGGTTGAGGGCCATTTCCCATAGATTTCTAAATGACGTCAACTTTTGCATACAGGCTTGTTTTGAGCTTCTAGAACAATAATTGTTTTGTCTAGATTTTATGTTGTACAAGTGTATGGCTTTGGTGAACTGGATAAAGAAATATATAATAAGTTGACTTAATTTAAAAAGAAAATGCAGGCTTTGTGTGCCCACGTAAAAAATGAAAATGGGAAATGAAATGGAAATTTCAAATGAAAGAGAACCGTACTCATGTGTGCGTGTATGTGCAAGACTGTTGTAATTAATTAAATACAGCTCGTTTGACTAAAAGCAGAGGGGCCAATGTACCTAATAAGCCTTTTAATGAGGTTAACCCACAAGCTCTTAAATAATCAATTACACTGCAATGACTACAACAAAGGGCCTGTACCACCATATTGGATGGAGACAGAGCGAGTACAATTATAAACCCAGTGGAGATCCGCTGATGAGTTGGCTGTTCACTGTAGATGTGTAAGCTGTGGTAAGAGAGTCAATATTGGTGTTTTAAGTAGCTGTCTTTACTTCAAATACCTTAAAACTGGTGAGAATCAAATGATTCCACTTTCCATTGGTCTCAAATGATTTAACCTTGATCAGCACTGGGGCAGCAGCTCAGAACAGCTGCAGAATTTTCTTTAAATAAAGCAAAAGAGAATCAATCAGTCAGAAAATGGTTCACAATGTCAGGAAAGTTTTGAATTTTTAACCTACTGTTGGTTTTTGAATTTGATGTGTTGACTTTATGAACAAAACACATGACCTTAAAAAAAAGTTGAATTAAAGTCTGTATTCTAATCTATCAAGATACACATGGCCACTGATTTTGAGAAGAGTAACCAATGCTTAACTGCCTTAGACTTCATTCCTTGTTCTGGCCAATAGGGGGCAACTTGTCTGGTTGCAAATGGCAAGACAGACTGAGAACATTATCCTTGTAACCTTTAGACAGTGTTGGGAAGGTTACTTTTAAAATGTATTCCACTACAGATTACAGAATACATGCCCCAAAATGTATTTTGTAACGTATTCCGTTACATTACTCAATGAGAGTGACGTATTCTGAATACTTTGGATTACATATTATCATGCTTTTTTTTTTTTTTTTTACAACTACATGAATGTACTATTGCTGTGATTTATTACTATTACTGAAGGTCTTGCTTCTTATTTTGTGTTTCAAGACAACAACAGAAAAAATTACAAGCTTAAGGCTTCAGAACCTGACTACACTAACCAATGGAAACATCACAGTAGCTATTAGCTTACAGTCTAAAGTGTTTTCCACAGTATAGATTTAATTTGTGTTAGTCACAGTAGCACGCACCTAAGCTTTCTTAAATACATAAATGAAATATACAACTGAAGGCCATAATTGGTCTTCACTGACTTATTCGTCATGTAGATTCTTGGACTACAAATAGCAGTAGACGAAGTGCCAGGCACTGCACGCTCTGCTTGGAGTGGCCCTCCAGCTCACAGAGCATGTGTCTGGATAAACAAAAAGTCTGAAATACATAGTCCATAAAATGTAACATTGGAGTACATGAAGGTAAACAGATGCTAAAACAAAGACTGGGGTGAAGGACAGGACTATTTATACACAAGGTGATCAGGGAACTCAAAAGAGGACGATAATGGGACATAGCTGAAACAAATCTAGACAGCGACGGAGAACTGAACGGAAAAAGGAAAAACTAACTGCACAAAACATGATAATTATCAAAATAAAACAGGAAATTAATGAGAACCACATTTGAAATTAGGAAACCCAGAAACACAAAGGAATTTAATGGTGGGAAAACACAAGAGGATGACAGAAAAAGAAAAAAAAAATCAGCAGACTAACTAAACTTCCAAAAAATGGACAGCAACTAGAATGAGTTAATAGCTGACTAACCTCCCAGCATACATTTTGCCTTCCAAAAACAGTTGACTGATCATATTTTCTTAAAACAGATATTTCTATCACAACTTCAGCTAATTCCAAGGTGAATGCGCCAATGAAGTGCATTGGTCAAGTAATAAAGCTGTTCTTTATAGCACAATAGATCATATTTTCTCCATTTTGTTAAAAAATGAAAGTTTTTTAAAATTACTCAGAGATCGTTGTTTCACTTTCTAACCAAGTAAATGTAGGCTCAAGAATTGATTCTCTTATACGTTTATCAATTAGAAACATTTTCACAACACATTCTCTTAAAGCAACAAATGTGAAACTCCTGACCTGCTGTTGTGAGGACCACTTCTTATCCTGCTGAGTTATTGGGTAGTTAAGCAGTCACATGACAGGATTTATGGGTTCAGAATTTACATATAGATGAACATAAATGACTTACAAGCGCTGTTAAACAATCACGCTCTGTTTATAAAACTCATCTGTCTACATGGAGAAGATCTAGTGTGACTATCTCTTAACAATTTAGTGACCAAATTAGCGGTGAATCAAATCTCATTGAATAAAAAAGAAAAACACAAGCAAATAACTTCTGTTATACAAGTTAACAACATCAACACCCGCATACAGACAAGCTTTGATCCAGAACACAATGCTGCTGATCTACTATGGGTTTCTTTTTTTTTTTGTGTGGGACTAGCAGTGAGGAGATTAAGGTGTTCTTGTCCAGCTGATGAGCTAAGAGTGAATTTTCAAAATGACAGTGATAGTGCACCAACACACCCATAAAACTGTTTTTGCAGGTGAGTTAAAAATTCAAATATATAAATCACAAACTGAAGACCAAGTGAGCTCTGTGTGCAGTCTGTCATCTCCTCCTGTGGCATGATGGGGATCTGAAGTCCATAAATGCTGGTCTGTGATAATTTTGCACGTTCAGCTGACTCCATTTTCAAATTTGCTTCTTCAAACTGATAGTGTCACACACACACACACACGCTGACACCAAACTTCACACTTCATTTTGCTTTAGATTTGCACTCTGCCAACACACACACACACACACACACACACACACACACACACACACACACACACACGAGCTTCTTCAGCATCAATGAATAGCACACTAAAAGCCAACACGTGATATCCTCCTCACAACACATTTGCAGCACAAGCTCTGACACACACACACACTTTGCTACACACACACACACACACACACACACGACAGCAGCAGATATGAAGCGGGCTTTGTTGCAACACTCACACATGGCTGGTTGATGTAAACCGTCGCCCTCAGCAGCTGGTGGACACCAGATTCCCCAAATTTGTGTCGCTTTGACTTTAATCAGCAGGCTGTTGTGACAGTGAGCGAGCTGCACTGAGAACCTCAATCTGACTCATTAATTTACATGAGTGTCCTGTACAGAGGCTTTTCCTCCTTTTATGGATTATGTATTTAGGCATGTATTATGCATTTGAAGAGTGTTGCTGCATGTTACATTCCACAGGAGGTCCAGGGGAAAAGAAAGACGGTCAAGAAATACATTTCACCCATTTTCCTGTAAGTAAAACTGTACTTTCATTCTCGTTTACGTTCCCCACCCTCCCTCCTCTTTTCAATTCTTTAACTTCTTCACTTCTATTTAGTACAAGGGGATCTGCCAGGCCTGGGAGCTGCCGCCAGTCTCCTTTGAGGCCTTCTCCAAACTGCAGCTCAATTCATGTCCAAGCCTTTCACCTTTATCAACTAAAATGCTGCCAAACCTCAAATGAGGACGTGGGCCCAGTGAGTGATCTAGAATATAACTAGAGTAAAGACTGAGTCTTTGATATCAGATGAAAAACAGTCAAATTAAAAACTCTTTGTCTCCCAGTCCCAAACTTTTGTTCTCATACGTCAGTGAAAAATCCATAAGTGGTTCCACCACATATGTGAAGGTTTCTCATTTATACCATAAAAAATAAGTAATTTTGCCCAGTGGCAGGTTTCATAGCATGTTGCTTTGTGTAATGCTTGATATTTTTCTTTTCCTCTATAACAGTTCTATAGCTCTAGTTTCATTTAGTAGCCTCTTTCCCGTGGAAGACTTTCCTTCTCCCAAACTGATTATCTTTTCTTTACTCCAGAGTTCCTTTCACTTCATTACAATTCATTCAAACATCTGGAAGATCTGAGCATTTTTTAGTTTTTTCTGGTGTTACATACTGTCAACGGCCACTTTATTAGGTACACCTGTTCAACTGGCTTTGAATGCAATGATCTAAACAGCCAATCACATGGCACCAACTCAGTGCATTTAAGAGTGTCAACACAGTCAAGTTCAAACCAAGTATCAGAATGGAGCAGAAAAGCTGATTAAAATGACCTTGACTGTCTAGTTCATTGGTTGCAGGTGCAAAAACATTGCAGTTGCTCTAATGTCCATTGGAGGGTGGCTGACAGATAGATGGCAAGACAGGCAGCGGTGAGTGCCGGCTGTATGCTGGGCTTCATCTCAGTGAATCAGAGCCACTGGACTTGTCTGCTGGACTGTGTGTGTGCTCCTGGTGACTTTTTGAGCTTTTAAATGTAACTATTTAAGGAAAATGTGGCTTGCTGTGTGGTTAATTGTCTGATTAGAGTATCCAAGAAGTCTGCACTTAAGTTTTGCTGATTGAAACTCTAGGAATTTGTTTTTATTTAGCACTAATTAATAGGAATCTGTAACTATGCTATGCAGGTATATACTTTATGAATGACATCATAGAGCCCACAATTATTTGCCATAAAGTGTATCTGTGTAGCTGAAATGTTAATTAAGGTCTACTTTAAAACATATGCAGACTATACATGGATATTAGACACACATAAGTAACATAAACATACACTTACTACTGCCTTGGACAGATGCTAATTTATGGGTATTTATAGATTTGGACTGTAGCTGCAGACATATAATGCAGATAAAAACAGCTGCAGAGTTATATAACCTGAACAATAATCAGTTTTTGGTGGACACTGATTATTTTTACCTATTTAAGTTATTATGCTCTGGACCTGGGCCCAGGCTTCTGGATTAAATCTCGTAGAAACCCTGAGATGACAGCCATGATGCCTCTCTCATTCTGTATAAAACAAATTGTTTAACCTCCACTTGGACTCCGTGTTGTTTGTCTTTGACAGATACAGATTCTGAATATAAGATCAATTTGAAATAAGGTCTGGGTTGCAAAAAGCACAAGTGGCCTGCAGTCCTTTAGAATAACATGTGGAGAAAAACATTTCCAGCACGATTATTAAACATGACTGACAGCTTGTTCATGAGGTCGATTCAGTCTGTCTGTTTGTAAAACGACTTTGTCAGCGAGATGGCTTCATCCATTGTTTTCTGTGGGATTAATTAAGATGTATTACCTCACTGGATGGTCAGCAGTTATTTTACCACTCAGAGGAACCAGTCAGGCTGAAAAATCATTTGTTTCAGTGAGCTGAATTAACCGGGTTGCACTGTAATATGATTCTACTGCTGAAGTACACACAGGTACAAGGATTAATAAGGACATCAAGGTTTGTGTGTGTTGTGTGTATGTTGTGTGCGCAAATATGCAGCTCCATATTCGTATTCTTGGACTCTGCTAGAATAGCTTTGTATGATTCCCAGTTATCAACTGAAACAAGCTCCTCACCTTTTTAGCAGCGGCATCCTGTCAGGGCAAGTAAGGCAAGCAGTGTTTGCCAAGCAAAATCTAAAATCAGACATCATTAAAATCTACCAAAGTGGAAGCGATCTCTCTCTTTTCATCTTAACTAGCTTTCTGTCATAACATTTTTAAATTCATCCTTAAGTTACTGTAATTTTGGAAGCAAGGTTAAAAAAACAATAATATTGTTAACTTCTTTATGATCCAAACAACCTAAACGTAGAAATACTTTCTCTTTTCACATACTGTAATTTACCGGCAGTGCTGGGATCCCGACAGCAGGAATTTCAGTGCATTTTAATGATAAAAGTGGATTAATTACATATTCAACAACCTTGCAGCCTTTGACTCACAGGGATTACTTGTACAAATACTGACCTCATAATTTTAAACTTTGGCATGTTAAATGTGAACATCTGTCATTGAAGAGAGAGAGAGAGAGAGAGAGAGAGAGAGAGAGAGAGAGAGAGAGAGAGAGAGAGAGAGAGAGAGAGAGAGAGAGAGAGAGAGAGAGAGATTTTGCAGGAAACAAGGTTCCTCATTGTTTTGTATTATATTAAACACAACCCACAATTTGTTAGTGGCAACTATGAGTTTGAGCAGCTCAGCTGTGTTAATGTTAGAGCTATCACCTCACAACTCACAAAAAGGTCCCTGGTTGAGTCTCTTCATCACCTGTGGTCTTCTTGTGTGGCCTTTGCATGTTCTCAGGGACTGGTCGAGTCTAAGCTAAAAAAATCAAACCATACATTTAAGGGTAAAAGCAGAAATTTGGCCTCAAAAAGATAGAAACCTTCCCACCGTGACGCCACAAACACACACATATAGTTTTCATCTTTCAGCACGTTCGTCACTCACCGATATAATAAATGAGTGAAGAGCAGCCTGAATGCTGATGGGTTAAAATCTGAAATTGGTTCTGGCTCCTGTTTCTGTACTCTCCTCCCTCCTCTGCCTTGTCTTCTACCCACTTTTCCTCCTCTGCAGCCTTTATCAAAACACATTTCTCCTCCTCTTCCTCTTCTCATTCTCTAATTTTCCTTCCCTGGTGTCCCTCCTTTTTTCTTTCCCCTATCTCCTCCGTCTACCCCTCTTGCCTTTGTCTTCCTTATCCTTTAAATTCCCTTTAAATCTCATTCCCTCCTCTCATCATTCTTAATCCCGTTTCTTTGGTCTTCTTTTGTTTCTGCCTCTCTCACCCCTCTGTCTTCATCAGAGAAACACAATTAAATCGAAAATAAAAAATAAGATCATTACAACAAATTATAAAGTAAAATAAAAGAATATGAAAAATAAAGATAAGAAAATGAATTAATGAAGAAGTCTATTAACCTAACCCTTTTAAATGATTAACTAAAATGCGAATAATTTAAAAAAAATACAGAATTCCATTATTTAGTTTAAATGATTTAAAATTGCTATAAAAAATTGGCAAAATAGAATTTGTAAAGTATTTCTTCTTAAATCTGGCAGCAGTCTGAACCCTTTGTGGTCTGATTGTGGAACTGAAACTGAAATGTTATCTCTCTAGTGGGGAGGGAGCGTGAGCTCGTGTGTGAGGTCAACAGTTATGTGGTGGAGATATCACTCAAAAAAACGCTAATTGTATTACACATTACTATAAAGAAAAGTAAGAGTAATGCAGATGAAGTTGATCTACATTCCTACACTCACCTGTCATCACAGTTGTGATGATACAAGTGGCAGACATGTGCTTGCCCTGAAGGGGGCTCAGCCTTTGCAGTTACAGTAAGGAGCTCAGTTATTCTCAGTCATAAGAGCCTCAGAGTGACCACAGCTCCTCATTAGTAAAAGAAGATAAGGCAGTTCAGAATGCCACCTGGATACGTTTTTTGCATATGCCGCAGTGAGAAAACCCTTGAGCCCAGGCCACAGTGGAGCAGCTATGATCTGGGATCACCTTTTTCTGTGCCCACGTTTGAAGAACTGGAAGTGGAGGGTGAGGAAAGGGAGATCTAAGCATCTAAGCCGCAGAAATTCAATGAATGGATGAATAAAATGAAAATTAACTCCTCCCTCACATAGCTTCCAGCACCTCCATAGCCCCCCCCCCCCCCCCCACACACGCCCCGTTGTCTCTTCCCCCCCTCCCCCAGTCTTCACCACCTTGTCTATCCTCCCTCCCCACGTTCTTCTCTCGCCCCCCCTCTTAAAAACGAGAAGCCCTCCTCCTATGACCCTCCACTCCTTTTTACGCGCCGTGCGTAAAGCTTTTCAGTCCGTGTCCAGAGCGCACAGTCCAGCAGAAGAGAGAGCAGGAGAAGAACATATGTGCATGTTTTAAACACCGATGTAGAGTGTGTACGTTTACATTTGGCTCTCCGTGCAGGAGGTGACTCCGTCTTTAAAAGTGTCCTCGGCTCCTTGGAGGCTCGTTTGGGGGCCGAACTTACCGGCGGGTTCCGCTGATCCAAAGTGACAGAGGCGCGGATGTCAGCGCTGCCTCAGACAGCAGCCGAGCGATTGTTTCCTAAAATAGGGCAAAGGACAACCGAGACCTCGCTTCCCGCTCCAGGTTGGGTAAATTCAAAAAGACATTGGAGAGAGAAAGAGGCGGGCAGAGGAGAGAGACTTGTAAGCGGGACTTACACACGAGGATCCAGAGGATGGGGATTTAAACTCTCAACCAACGTCAGACACCCGCCCCTTCCTTCCTTTCTTTTTGTTAATTTTTTCCCCTTTTAAATTAGATTTCAAGTTTTTGTTTTATTTATTTATGTTGATGGCAGCCGGGAGCCGCGTGACTCTTCCCGGGGTTTTCCGCTCGGGCTGCCAGGGAAAGAGAGAGGAGAGATCCGAGATACGAGAGCGGTGCCGGGACCCGAGCTAAGCGCTGAGCGCCTGAGAGGAGAGACTTGGAGCAGGTCAGTGTGTCAGGAACGCACGCACACCACGCGCTCACACATGCACCTGCTGTGTCAGTACAGGAAGCATGCTTGTACTGTAAGCGAGCACACGTGCACTTATGGACGCACGCGCATGCTGATTTACAATGAATACAAAATGCGCGCGAGAAAAAAGAGCGAGCCTTCAGATGTGGGGCTAATTTACTTTTCGCACTTTTATTTTTTATTAATAAGTAATTTAATACTTATTTTTAATATTTTAGTTCATCCTATTTCATTTCATGAATTAAATTTTTATATTTTCTAATATTTTCCTTTTTTTGATTTTTATAAATTTATTTTATAAATTTACATTTTATGTACTTTTTCACTTCATTACACACACACACACACACACACACACACACACACACACACACACACACACACACACACACACAATCAAAATATATATTAATTTCATTTAAAATTATTTTGGAGTTGTTATGTATGCAGTATTGTGTGTGCCTCACTGGTCTCACTTAGACTCTGGTGATTATAAAGAAGACACCCAAGAGTATGTCTTCTTTATATTGTGACTGTGAATGTACACACCAGAAGTAGGTACTGTGTTCAGAAAGTTTTGGCTCTAAAAGTTCTAGTTCAAGCTTTAGTTTTAGTGTTATTTTGGTTTCAATGGTCTCCACGTTGAAAATGTGTCCTTTAAAAGCAAATGTTGGTTTCGCACGCAGCGCTGATATGCTGTTAAATGAGAGAGAAACAACAGCGCCGTGATTGCACATGTTCACTGCTTGTCTTATCCTCCCTGCGATAAGGAGCGCAGCTGTTTAAATATTAAACCATCATTTCCAGCAGAAATCTGTCCTGCACACTTCTCCTCCAACGATTCGCCCACAAACACTCACTTTAATGTGTGCGTCTGAGTGTCAGTGTGGCTTCTGAGACGACAGAAAGGTGCAGGCTTAAGAAAAGTCCTAATGTTGGTTGTTTCTGTCGGAGGTCTTAAAAAGAATCAGAGGCTTAGTGAGGTTTCCTCTCTGAGCTGATAGCTGGTGACTTGGGATGGGTACCGCACCGGTTCTGACATAAATGGTAGTAACCAGATCGAAAAGCAGCGCACATTTCGGTGTTTTATTTCCTGAGATGTCATACACTTTGGATTCTAGCCAATCATTTTACCTTTGCAAGCATAGTAGGCGGGCCCAGGTACGTACATTCTTTTAGAGCAGAGCTACAGATTAAAAATGCCCAAGGCGAAGTGGTCAAAAGTCTGGCTGCACTTCATAGCAAAAGATGTAAACTCAGCAGCCTGCAACAAGTGCTTTAAGCTGATACTGTGCAAAGGAGGTAACACCTCAAATCTGATGAAACACCTGGCAATGTATAGCATTTTTTAAAAGCTGAGAAATGCACCGTATTTGATAGCTTGCTGCGAGACCTCACATCGAGCACATCTACTGCGGGTGTGGTGCCTGTTATCGGATCCGGAGTTAGCAACATCCCCCAAGAACCCGAAAATGAGAGTCCTGGCCCCTAGCCCTGCCAGTGTAGCAGAAATGATGAGGATGATGATGGCAGCAGCAGCCGTTCTTCTCTGTGTGAGTAGCTTAATGTTGTTCGTTTGTAATTTACGCTGAGCACAAGTGTAATTTACGTTGAGTAGGCTAACCACGTTATTAAATTAATGCATGTAAGGTGAACTAGCAAACACCGTCGTAGTTACATGCGGCTGTCTTCTTGTTTGATGGCAGATACTCCCTTCACCCTGGCCAAAAAGGCTAAAATGACCAAAGAAAAAGTGGAAAACAGTTAAACATGAGAGGTTTAGGACAAAGTTTGTGTTTTTTTCCATTGTTTAAGCACTGCTTCCAGCTAAGAGTGATACCATAAATCCCCTATAGCTGCAGAAAAGGCTAATATTGTTATCTTTTTACAAAAAAACAGCTAAACATAAGAGGTTTTTGGAGTTTTGAAGTTTCGTTCTTCATTCTTTAAGCACCGGTTCGAGAACTGTTTAAGCACCGGCACCGTTTCAAAAGTACCGGTTTGGTACTGGTATCGGATAAAACCTAAACGATCCCATCCCTACTGGTGACCTGCTTCCAATAATTCATCCGTCTGACCACATTTTAATGTGGCCACCTTTTAAATGGTACACACTGTTCCTGGATGTTGAAGTTCTAACATAGATGTTGTTCATTAGATGAACGGATAGTAAATCCAGCTTGAGGAAAACAAGCTTTTCATTTCTGTGTACCATCTGATTCAGAAGTCAGCAAATTACTTAATGGACCTTTGAAGTCCTATGTGACAACATTTAGTCCCATTGACATAAAACCTGAGACCAGCTCACAATATCAGCTGTGGGAAATTAATTATTAGCTATCGATGACCAAATTGGTGCTCCGCTCGGCATGTGTGTCCAGCGGCCTTAATCAAACACGCCTACGCTGCCGCCTGGTCCAGAGATGCACATTGGATCCTGAATCATGTGCAGCTCCTTCCTGTTTGCCATTTGTGAGTCTGTAGAGCAGCAACAGCTCTCTGAAAGCTCTCAGTGGAATGGAAGCTGAGTGATCAGGGAGAGTTTGTGCTGCACAGGTGAGTTCACGAGCACCTTCCTGCTCCTGGAGGAGCTCCCGTTTAGCTTTACAGTATTCATGCTACAGGTGCTTGTTGACTCCAATATATCTGGTTAATGTTTACTGTGAGAACGCCTGGGTGTCAAGTATATTCAGGTGCGTATTAATGTTTGGAATGACCGCTGAGTCAATTTTACTTTTGTGTTTGGTCAGTTTTGTCCTGTTTTCTGATACTAGGAAGGCAACAGTATGACAGTTTGAATTGAGGCATTAGTGCTTTGAGCACATTGTTTGGAAGCATTGCCAGCAGAGACGCAGCTCTTCTGTTCTGTTCATAGAGTTCTTTAGATAAGTGTACTTTTTCAACCCAGTCTCGTGCCAAACAGGAAGGTATCATTTCCCAAACTTAACCAAGTAGCTTTTTGTGCATAGTGCGACAGTCACGTTAGGGAAAACAGTGGCTGGAACAGCAAAGGTTATGGTGAATATATGTAATGAACTTGCAATCTAGATGCATTTAGAATGGCTTTGATGGAGATCTGGTCTATAATTGATCTATATGAGTTGCTGTTTCAGAGCAACTTTGCTGCATCAAGTTGGCAATAAAACAGCAATAGGATAATAATTTTGCAATTGAATGAGGTCAAGTTGCCAATTACATTCAATCTCTATCCATTTTTTTCTCTTGCTTTTCAGGGTTACAGAGCTGGAGTCTATCTCAGCTCATGCAGGGTGAGATGCAGGGTAAACCCCTGGACAAGTAGCCTATTTATTGCAGAAAGAGTTATAACCATTCCTAGTCAATTTAAAATCACCAATTAACCTAGCATACATGCTTTTAGGATGTGGGAGGAGTCCGGTGTACCTGAGAGAACACACATAGACATGGGGGGGAAATTAGCAAAGTCCACCTAGAAGGGTGCTAGCCGAACAGTAGATTCAAACTGAGGACTTTCTTCCTGTGAGGGGATGGCGCTAACCACCACATTACCATGCCACTCCTACATGATTATCTGTTTGTGATAATACAGCAATTAAGTTAGACGTCTAAGTTAGACTGCATAACAGTGATAGCAGCCAGTCCAAGTTGGGTTTGGAGACAAACTGCCACCCACAAGAAGACCTATGCAATGACCTTGTGAAGTTGAATGTGCAACACCTTCAACATCTGGAGGACTATTTGGTCTCCACAAATTTGCAAAAAAAAAAAAAAAAAAAAAAAAAACCCCTAACCTAAAATCAAAATTATATTAGTACAGGTTTAGTCTAGTTTTTACTCTCGACTGAGCAATGGACATAAATCAGTAGCTTTCACTACCTTAAGGTTCTTTTCAAGAAGAAAATTCACAAAAAGCTTTGCAATACAGAATAAGATGCATCAATTGAAACAGTATAAAGATATAAAACCGAATACAGGGAAGTCTGTACAAGTGAGTCTTGAGTTAGTTTTTAAAAGTATCAATAGTATTCACAGTCCTTAGGTCCAGTGGAAAGGAGTTTCTATCCAGTCTTAAAGACTAGTTTTCAGTGGCTAAACCTAACCAAGTAGCTTTTGAGAAAATGTCCAGAATCACAAATTAATAGATTAAATGATGCAAGTGTTTTAGTGTTTGATGAACTGACAAGAAAATGTGTTCCTTTTGCAACCAGAGTCGCCCCCTGCTGGTCATTTGAGAGAATGCAGGTTTAAAGCACATCTGTATCAGCTTCAACTTTTAGACCCATGTTCTTCATACATATATGGTCTATAGTTGCAGTTCTACACTTTCATGGATATTTTCATGTGCACTGAACTTTATGTTTGGCAGCTTTACAGTGAACTTTGAGCTTTCTGAGTCCAACACAGAGTCATAACGGGTGCATTCAGAATTTGTTTTGAATGTGTTTTTTTTTTTTTTTTTTTTTAAAACTGTGCAGGTATATTAACAAGGAGAGGAAGACTTACTTCACATACACTCACTCCATCTTGACTGCAGTAGCAGATTGTGACTGACAGAGCTGGTTTACAGTCACTCGATGTTCCAGGCTCTTTAATCTCCTCCTCTGTTGGATATGCCACTTTTGATTGATTACAGTGAATCAGACTTTGATGTGTCAGTCTGACCGGTCAATCGATCAGTCACTGTCACTCACCGAGCTTGTTCTGACAGTGGCATCACTCATACTGCTAGTTTCCTCCAGCTGCTTGCGCTTTCTCAGGCTCATTTAATCTCATTGAGTCTTGTCAAGAAGTAACGGCGTCTGCTTGGATTGACCGTTATAAACTGAGACTGATATGTGTTTTGAAAGAGTGCTAATGGACATATCAGAAAAATCAAAACATGAATACTGAATAGAAATTGATTCACGCATGAATGATATAGCGCTTTAAATCTGTCAAACTGCAGCTCTGAGTTGAAGTTTTGTCTGCTTTTGCTTGCAGGGTCTAAATCGCTTTCTGTGAAATACAGTTGTTGGGCTTTCAGATCTCTTGTTCAGGTTATTTAGCTTCGGTGTTCTTGTTTTCAAGGGAGATGAATGTTGAGATGTCTTTTGAATGGGAGAATATATTGTTCTAAAACCTGCATATATGTTTAAGCATTGACGAGCAAGCTGCTGATTCCATATAAGACATTGAAGCACTTCCATACCATCAGTGATGCAGGTCTTTGAACTGAACACTGATAAAAAGCCTGGGTGGTCCCTCGCCTCTTTACTCCAGGGACACAGCATCTGTGGTTTCCATTTTAGTTCATTCCACTTTAAATGAGCTCTGGTTTAGAGGCGACAGCAGTGTTTCTGGATCATGGCCATTCAGGTTGTGTCTTTTTTGCATGATAGAGCTTTGACTTGCATTCGTGAATGGCATATTCCTGAGCCAGCGCTGTAAATTCCATATCAGAGTCATTCCTGTTTTTAATGTAGAGCCACCTGAGTGCCTGAAGACCACCAGATGAGCATCCAGTACTGATTTTTGTCCTTGTCCCATGTGCTGAGATATTTCTCTTTCTTGATTTTATTATGTGCAGGAGATGATATTAAAAGTCTTTAGAATTTGACCCTGAGGAACATTATTTTGAATATGCTTCACTTTTTTTTTGTGAACCACTGCCTGTCTTTACTTCTGAGAAACTGCCTCTGTAAGATCCCCTTTTTGTACCCAGTCCAGCTGTTTCTTTTTAGCACCAGTTATTTTTCTAGCTTTTTGTTTTGTTGTGTTTCCTCACAACATTTCTGAGATGCATTCATTCCATCAAACTCAAACTAATAATAGTTTTCTCATGTATTTAATATCTGATATGTTTTCTATTTGCTGTTGTGAATAAAAAAGGTGTTGATATTTTCAGTTACTGCATTCTATTTTTATTTGCATTTTGCACAACATCCCAACTTTTTTTGTCATTGTTGTTGTACTTAATAATAATAAAAAAAAAAGCAGTAGCTAATTCACCTTCGACACAGTTTCCATGGTGTCAGCACCATCATTTGAGCTGCATATGTGCCACCACAATGCTTAACCTGAATGAAAGGGCATAATATTGTGGTATCTATCTTTTCTGCAGGGGACTGCATCCATACCATTCAACCAAATATTGGTCCTAATTGACTCTCCTTTATCAGTGTTACCATGGCACTGGCATCTAATAGGAACCCACAATGTGCCACCACAGTGCACTCACAAATGTGACCAACAGAAAATGGGAATGATCCTGGCATGTACAACCAGCGCTTCTCTCAGTGTGTCTGTTCACATGGTTACATAATCACAAAAAGCCCCACACTCGCGCACTCAGGCCTCACCGCCAATCACCCCGCTGCTCGTGTGTGTTGTCTGATTTCAGGGCACACACATAACACACACCAGGACTGAGGATGTCGAGGTGTGATTCCCTCGGTGTGTTTTCCCCATTGTTTCACTGTTTCTCCTGTCTAATGAGCACACCATGGCTACAGATGTTGGGCAATTAAAGTTACAGGAAGCCGTGTGAGAGATTATCAACAGCCACACACACACACACACACACACACACACACACACACACGGAGGGTGATCTAATGGCTGCTGGCAGCTGAGCTTCAACACGCAGCTTTGCAGCTTTTCCCCCTGAGGCAGCAAATGTTCTGTTTTAGCCCCGCCCTCCATCTCGCTATATCACCTTTCAATCATTCTGATGGTCAGCCTCCTATCCTGAAGGTTGTAACCCGCCATCATCTCCTGAAATATATTTTCTCTCTTGTCTACCAGAGATGGAAGTGACTTCTGTCTTACAAATCAAGGTCAAACATCCAAAAAGTTGATTGATGGAAAACTGTAACAGAGACCAGTAAGTCTCAAGCTGTGGTTCCTAGTGTGAGTGGTATAATAATTTACTCCACCACCAACCCCTCCAGCCTCTAGCTTTGGACTTTGAAGAGGAAAAGTCATGATGTTGTGATTTAAAAACAAGAAAATAATGGTGGGAAATTCAACAGCCACTTTATTTGGTATGTCTTGCTAGTACCAGGTCAAGACACCCATTGACCTTCACTACTGCTTTAATTCTTCATGGCATCGATTCAACAACGTGCTGGAAACATTTCTTTGAGATTTTTGTCCTTATCTACACAAACAAATCTGCAGCAAATTTGTCAGCTGCATATCCATGATGAGAATCTGCTGTTCCACCACATCCCAGAGGTGCTCTACTGGATTGAGACCTGCTGACTACTGAGGCCATTGGGATACAGTGAACTCTTTTTCATATTCAACAAACAAGTTTGTGATGAAGTTTTGTGAAATGGTGCGTTATTCTGCTGGAAGCAGCCATCAGAAGATGAATACAGATTGGTCACAAAGGGATGCACGTAGTCAGCAACAACACTCAGGTACACCGAGGGCTGTAAATTTGAAAGTGCTCCATCCAAGCAGGATGAATCTGTGCGTTCATGCCACGTTCTGACGCTACCATCCAAATGTAGCAGCAGAGATTGAGACTCATCAGACCGGCCAACCTTTATCTAAGCGTCTGTTGTGCAGTTTTGGTGAGTCAGTGTGAATTGTAGTTTTGGTTTTCTGTTTTTCCTTGCACCTGGTGTGATCTTCTGCTGGTTTTACTTTAGCCCATCTGCTTTAAGGTTTGACGTGTCATGCCTTCAGAGATGCTCTTCTGTATTCCTTGGTTGAGTTGTTATTCGAGTTACTGTTGCCTTTCTATAAGCATGAATCAGTCTGGCCGTTCTCCTGTGTCCTCTAGGATCAACAAGGCATTTTCACTGGATGTTTTCTCTTCATTTGAAACATTCTCAGTAAACCCAAGAGATGGCTGTGTGGGAAGATCCCAGTAAATACTTAGATCACCCTGTCTGGCATCAACAACCATGCTGTGTTCAAAGTCAGTTAAATCACCTTTCTCCCCATTCTGATTCTTAGTTTTAAAATGCAGCATGATGTTGACCACATCTACATGGATACATGTACAGTGTTAATGCCATGCAATGTGACCATATATACCAGGTGTACCTAATAAAGTGTCTGGTGAGTGTCTATAAGTGATCCATTTGTTTTTAAACGGTTAGCAATTGTTGAATTTGCTGCTGTAACATGAACTTTTGGGTTGAATCAAATCTATCTTTTTAATCTGAAAGATAGCTGTGACATGAATTTAAGCCTCTTTTCTAATTTTGCCTTTTGCAAAGTGTTAACCATGAATCTTATCATATCTGTGCACGTAAATCTGTTGTGGGATGAGTTTTTCATCATTCCGTGTCTTAAATATGATGCTTGATGTGCAGCTCTGATCATTTGCATCTCATTTGCATTATTACAGAACGTTCAATATGATTTGTGCTCTCAGACATTATTTGCTGATGATGTGCTCGTGCCCGTCGGAGCATCTTGTTAGTCTGAATGAGCAGAGAAAACAAAATGAGCTAGGCGGGTTAATTAAGAGGTCTCATTTAAAACTGTACATGTCAGCAATCAGATAATCGAAGAGCATGGTTGCACATGGCTTCATTTGTTCATTTCTCTAATATTCTTTCTTCCTCATCACTTCCTGTCTGTTTTTTTTCTCCATTCTTCTGTATGCAACACATAACTCAAAGTATGTGAACGATATCTAAAAAGAATAAAAAGAGCAGCAAGCCATTTACATTGGAGAATTTCCAACTCGATGTTGGAAGTTGGAGTTGATTAAATTATTGTTTTTATCACACCAGATTGCTTCATTCATTGTTCAGAGTTGTAAAAATGTTTGTGTAGCTGAACAACTTCTCCGAACCACCAGCTTGTTTGCCTGCAGTGGCCACCCTTAACTTGTCCCGTTTCTGATTGATGTTAATCCTCTACCGTGTGCCCGTCTTCATCTTTCTCAGATGAGTTAATTAAACCTGACATTATTACTGAGCTTACAGCTGACTTTGTTTCAGCATTCAACCATAAAACCACGTGTTTATCTCCTTATCAACAGACGATTACCACCCACACTCGCAGGGGCTGTTAGTGTTCCATTAGTCGTGCAACCACCAACTTCACTCTTTTAAGAAGTCCACATATATTGATTCGGTTTATGTGTGTTTGTTTTGTGTGCTTATATCTTTATGGCTTGAAAACATGTTGTAAACATGGCTTTGAACTTTACATCTCATTTTTACTACCTTTAAAATCACTCACTGATGCCATAAGGTTTATGACTTCGGCTGACCCATTTCTTTCAGTCTGTCCTTGCATGTTTTCTTTTTCCTGACTGTCTTTTTATGTAAATTGGATTTTGTGCATTTTTATTGCATCTGTGTAGTTCTTGTTTACTGCTTAGCTCCTACCTTAGCAATACAAGCAAAAGGTCAAATGCAAATTATATTATACGAATCATAATAACAAATTTTTGTAGCTTTTTTTTTTTTTTTTTTTTACACATTCCAAAACTATCTTACGAAGTGGTTTTTAAAGAATACACAGAAGGAAAACAAATACAAAATAAAAGTATAATAGAAATGAGAGAAAACACCCCAAATTTGAATGTGTTACTTAACAGGCCATGGGGCAGGCCATGATTTCGGCATGCAGAAAATACAACGAAAATGCAAAATGACCAGAAAGGGACAAAGTAACTATAAAGACTGCAAACAATGAATAAAAATCTTCAGAATTAGATTTTAAATGACCAAAAAGAATGCACAATGCCCACAAATGGATGCAAAAGGATAAAAGATCTAAAATGACCAGAATGGCACACAGAAATAAGACACATACCAACAAAACAAGACAATGCCCTCCCAGATCCAAATGACCAAACTGAGACCTAAAAAGAGCAAAATGACCATGAAACAATCACACTGACAAACAAAAGAATCAGCATTAAACACAAAACATGCAAAATAAAACACAACTTCCTTAAATAAGAAAGAAAACCCTCACAAATGGCTGCTATAGTAGGGTCTACCTTACAATATAAAAAGGGCCTTCAGGCAGCTGTTGTTGTGATTTAGTGCTTTACAAATAAAACTGAAATGAATTGAAAGGTTAATGCTAAAATGACCAAAATGGTGAAAAGAAGACTGAAAATACTAACCAATAGCAATCATAAAATGTGTGCAATACTGCATGATATTAGTCAAATATAACACAAATTAGAAAAGATACAAACCCCCACATTTTACAAATTACAAAACCGAGGCATACAAAATAGCCAAAATAACATAAAACAATGTTACTGTGAATATTATGCACAAAAAAAAAAAAAAAAAAAAAAAAAAAAACACAAAATATTGCTGTAAACTTAGCAAAATGCGTAAAGTCATACAATATGGCAAAATTAGAGAATTAAAGAAAATTATAAATGGGCAAAATGACAACAAAATCAGACATAAACTTAATTATGAATAACAGGTACAGAAGGACATAATTTCCATGAAATAAGAAGAAAATGAGACAAAATTAGATGTTAAGGAAGCACAAATCACCAAAATCAGACATGAAACCACCTAAACATAATTTGAAATCCCATATGGCCATAAAGACAAGAAAAAAAAAAGATATCAAACAAGCAGAAAGATGGAAAACAAGACAAAGAAAATTAGATGAGAAATGATATATAAAATGATATTTTAGCTATCTAGAACTTTGGAGGACTTACTTTGACCAAATGCCAGCAAAATGTGCATGTTTTAACTGAGAATCCAGAAGGAATTATCATAGAAGGCAATATATAGAGAAAGACAGGGAACCAAAGGTAGAGCCTTGAGGAACACCATGAATAAATCTAATATGGGTCGGAGATGTCACCATTCTGGTCTATGCATCAACTTTGTTTTGCATTTCCATTTTCACTAAATAGGAGAAGAGTCTATTGAAAGAGGTGGATGTTAACCTAACTAAAACCCTAACATAGGGTGATTGATGGTGACCTGGATCATGTTAATAGATGAACCATTATTTGAGTTTGTGTCCACTTCCTAAGTTGTCATTGTTTCTAAAATTGAAAGATCTGTATTTATATCCACTTTATACCTCAATAAACTTTTTGAATTAAACTGTAAGTTTTTAAAATGCAATTTACCTAATGTAATAATTCCTCATACCTTCAATAGGAAAAAATCACCCCCACAGTACTGTTTGAGGGTTGTGAATCACTTTTTATTAGACCAACAGATAAGGTCCCACTGGGTACAGAGGAGGATTAAGAACTCCCCAGCAGAAATGGACTTTTCTGTGTAAACAGCAGCTGCGCAGATGTTATAAAATCATAAATCTTAAACACTTTAATTTAGCAGAATACACAAAGCACCAAAATGGTTTTTAAGTGTAAAAGTAAATAGACGTCTTTTCCTTTTTATCTCCTGTCTCAGCTGAGTTCGAAAGATTTTTCCCGGTGGATAGAGTTGACATTTACATCCTGCAGCTAGACTTTTCCCTCCCCTCCCTCCTTCCGTCGTTTAATTTCACTTCAGTCCATCTCGGCTTTATTGCTTTGATAAATCCTAGACTGTCAGACAGGTGGCCTGCAGGTGAGGAGCATGTGAGCAGCTGCACAAATCCAGCAGTGTAGCTTCAAATCTGCTCATACACGCCATCTCCAGTCACTTTGTATTATTCACACTTCAGTCCTTTTTTTTTGTTTCTCATACTCCTCTCTCGTGTTTTGTCTTTACCTTCTTTGTTTGTCTCTTTGTTCTTTGATTCCCTCCCATCATTCCTCCTCTCTTTCTTGTCATCTTCTGTTAATGTTTGTCTCATTCTTTTCCTTCATTTCTTTCTCCCTGACTTCGTCTGCTTCTCTTCCCACATGTATCTCCTGTTTCAAAACCTCTTACCTGATAAGAGGTTTGTGTGGGTGTATGCAGACCTTCTGACTGCTACATCTGATATGTCGCAGTTCTGAACCCTCTCCAGATAAATAAATTAAAATTAAAACCAGAAGTAGAAGTAGAATAAGAATGCATTTGTCCTATACACCTGTGTAGGTGACATTCACAGCAGAATAACAACACAGAGGCACCTGTTAGAACTAGTATTAATAAAATACATAAAAAAATTTTTTTTATAAATAAATCAATACAGTTAAATTGAGACTGGTATTGTCTTGAATTCCTCAAAATTCATAAATCAGGAAAAAAATATGGGACTGACACATTAAATTAAAATCCCAACAATCAGATAACCCCATATGTTGCTATGCTGCTTTCTTTGAGCCAGAAGTGACCATATTTGTAGAATAACGTGACCACACCACTAAGTTTAAGCCTCAATATGATCCAAATGGTTGAATTATACCCACATTTTAAACTTGCTTTCCTTTGGTCTTTCATTGGTAAATATGCGTTTTGGGACGTGTAGCTGGAGTCAGGATAATCTTTAACCTCACCAATTAGCCCGTCCTCATCTATTGTTCCCCACCCATGAGCAGCAGGATAGCAAATAAGGAACAGGAGTTGAACAAGAAGCAGAGGCAGCCAGACTGGAAACAGGGCAGTGTCCCGAAGTGCTGGTGTGCCTAACTATTGCCTGTATGGCCTGAAAATAATAGGGACAGCATTTTTTGTTCCTCAGACCTTCAGTTTGACTCCAATTATTTTTGTCTGCCGTTTATCTGAAGTGTCAAAGAGTCTCCGAGAAAGGCTGTGAAAGTTATACTATACTGTACATAACTACAACTTTGTCCCAGAGGGTTCGGTCTCTCACTCTGTTTGGATAACAATATACAGTAAATACTGAACAGATAACTGATTCAGACTGAGGAGATGGCTGCACTTTAAAAGGTTGAGTATTTGTGCTGCTTACATTTAGCCAACCCCCCAAAAAAAACAAAAAAACCTAAGAGTTGTTCTGTCAGTTCTGCTCAGTGTTGACAAAATCCCCCAAATGTTAAACATGCTTTTGTATTTTCTGGTCTCCACTCGTACATAGATACTCATCCTCTCAGTCTGACGCTCTCTCTGATGCTTTCTCTCTCTCTGTCTCCATTTAGCTGCACATCACCAGTCCGCTGATTTATTCATCTCTCATTTTTTTTAATTCTCTGTCACATGCAGCACCTCTATTTTTGTCCTTGTCCCAGAGAGCATGAGCAGAAAAAGCATCAAGTATAAATGTGCATCACTGTACTGAATGTTTGGCAGTAACAAGCCTTCACATATGTTCAGATGCTTCACCTAATTCACAATTGATCACTGGAAGTCTTTAGTTTCCTGATGAAATTAAGTGTTTTCCCTCAAATTATACATGATTATCATATTCAGCTACAGTTTGAATTAGACTTAATCAATTTCAGAGAAAATCAATGCTGAACTTTAACAGTCCATCTGTCTCCAACACTGCACTGGCGTGGCCTGGAGTCAACTTGGTGACCACCCGTCACTAGGTACATACATGCATGCATATTCCCAGACTGGTTGGTGAGTGGTTGTTGAATGTTGCCAACTGTGGGTAGATGTATTTGCAGGAGTCCACTCTGCAGGTGGGGGAGAGTCATAGGAGAGGTAGAGAATAAACTTCTGTCTTGTGAAGTCTGGGAGATGATTGAATGTTAGGGTGGGTACAGTTTCCTCTGGGGTGGGGTCGGGTGGGCTGCCCCGGGTCCTGTATGGCTGGGCGGTCCTGCTGCCGTAGGCCCTGATCTGGATGGGCCTGGGCTCCCTTGCCTTGGTGGATGCCGAAGGACGGGGGTGCCTACTGGGGTCAGTGGGGGAGCTGGCCCCAGGGAGGGGCATCTTGCTCCTCCCTTCTTTTCCTCCCCATCCCCGGCTGCCTCCCTCTTCCCGCTCCAACACACCCACCCACACAAGTAGGGCCTTGGGGTGCGGGTGTGTCACCAGGGTGCAGGGGAGTTTGTTTGGGGAGTGTGTTTGTGTGTACAGTGTCCATGTATGTCTATCCCTACGTTGGGTGAGTGCTGAGTATTTGTATATGTGTGCATGAGAGTGGGAATGCATGTTTGTGTCTGTGTGTACCTGTTTGTGACTATATGTCAGGTCGGGTCTTACACTCCACCTCTCTGGGAACTCCCAGGCCCATCTCCCCTCACCACACTCCCTGCCAGTAACTGATGCCCTCTGGGGTCGGTGCGTTGGTGGTTCTTGGTGTCCGGGGCTGGGCGCTCAGGTATGTACCAGCTCACTCACGATGACTACTTGGCGGGGCCTGGTGCCCGGTGAGGCCTCTTCTGGGGCAAAAGGGGCCCTCGGGCCTGCGGCTCAGTTCACTCTGGCACAGCTGGCTGCCGGCAGAGCCGGCGGGCACGTGACTGCAGCCCCCTCTGGCTTCTGCTCCGTGGCTACTGGGTGACCCCTCATCTGGGGCTCTCCTCAGCTCTTCCCAGGAGGGTGGCACGGATGTGCCTCTGGTGGTCCTCCTTGGGCTCTCACACTCTGGGGCCTCTGGATGTCTGGAGCCTGGATCTCCTCCATACCTGCTTCATGCCCTGGGAGACAAGGCTATGGCTCTCTACATCCTCTAGCAGACCATTACATGGGGAAACCTTTTGAATACAAGTGCGCTGATCCACACAGGTGTGCACACAGGTGTTCACTGTTCATTGGCATAAACTACACCTTTATTGGTGCTATTTCCAAGCACATTGTGCGCTGTCGGTCCTGTTTGCTACACAACAACATATGCAACAACACACAGATGGTGTGTTGGTGTTGTGTTTAGTATGTTGCTCTGTTTTTTTTTTTGCTTGTTTTCTCTTTTTCTCTCAACAGGTGATCCAGGAGATTTCTTTTTTCCTTCTTTCTCTTCCCTTCTGTTTTTCTTTTCCTTCATCTTTCTTTCTCCCTTTCCTATCGCTCAGTCATGTCTGTCCCGTCTGTAACAACTGAAAATAAAATAAAAATAATAACGAAAGGTCGATCAAAAAAAAAAAAAAAAAAAAAAGAAAAAAAAAAAGTATTTGGTTTCAAACAGCTATGCAGTGCTGCACTTAAAACCTCCCTGTTACTGCTTTGATCCCAGTAACCCACATTTTTCATGGAAGACGTCACTAGTCAGCAAATGCTCAGCAAAACTTAAAGTGTGATACAAACTACAAATGTTAGTGTTTTGCACCATTTGAAATGTGTTGGAATAGCAGGGCATAACTTTTAGTCTGAAGGCAAAAGTTATTTTCTTCTGGAGCAATTACAAAGAGGGTTTTGGTGCATTACCCTCTCCAAATCCTCCAGAATCCTGGACAAAATCAAATCAAACCAAGACCCCATTTGTGCAATATGCAGTCTTTGTATTTTCATTGTAAATTCTTTCAGAGGAAACATTTGAAACACTTGATGTGTTATACGTGATGGGTATAATTTTGTAGTTTTTGGGTTGTTCTTGGACATATATTTTGGAAAAACACTGTGGGAGTCTGATACCATTTTCCTACTAGCATTAATCAGGAGAAATAGGCTTGAAAAGGTTTTGGCTTCAACTTCACATAACAGAAGCAGGAGGTGCTAATGATAAACAGCTGCTTGAATCTCACTAACCACACAGGGAAGGTATATTTTTAACAGTCAGGCTCATTTTCAACAGTTGATTTTTGCTGAAATGGGTTTTTGTGCTTGGGTGAGAAAGATAGAAGAGGCTTGTGTGTGCCAGAGAGCAGCTTGTCTCTCCATCTGTAATCAACAGTGTGACACTAATCCTCAGACTGTGTGTCGAGTAGGGAATCTCAGTCCCAAAAACTGAAGAGTACGAGCCACAGGCTCTCATTCGGCCCATCCAATCAGGCAGTGATTTATACCTGAATAGGATGGGACAACGGCTGAACTGAAGATGTTGTTCAGGCAGTGACTTCTCAGGGTATTAAGCAACATATTGCTTATTTCATTTCCATTTTGTGTTTTTGTAGCTCAGCTCTCATTTTTGGATTGTCAGTCACATATCTTATTTATACATTATTCATTGTTTTGTTTCTGTCATATAAGCTGTCACCAATAACAAACAAATTATGGTACAAAACAGGAAGAAAAATACACAACTAAAAGTTTCACTATTGATTTTCATGACTTGATAAATTGTTGGTTTGTTTCCCTCGCAGCTTGTGATTTACCATCCTTGCTACTCTAGAATTACTAGTGGATTTGTTTGGGTGTTTGTATGTTTGACACTTGTGCAAACTACCTTTGTGTAAATGTGTAGCTGTCTGTAAAGGAACAGCAACAGAACACTGATGCTTTGACTGTCACAATCAGCAGGGCTGACTGTGTGTAGAGTGAAGGGTGGACCCAAATGCAGACGGAAACAAAATGTGAAACATGACTTAAATAACAAAAAACGAGCCGTTTGAGGCTGGCAAAATAACTGTAAACAAAAGGCAAAATGCAAGGCTAACAATGAACTAAACTGGGTGAGCTAAATTAACTAAAAACCTACAACAGGAACATGGACCTGACATGAGGAAACTTGACACAACTTCTTGGCTTGCAAACAAAGCAGACAATCTGACAATGACACACTGAAAACAGAGGACTTAAATGCACAGGAGGTGATTAGGGGAAGTGCGAACACATGGAGGAACAGCTGACTGACATGAACCTAATGACAGGACAGGGGAAGTGAAACTAAATACAATGAACAAAGAACACACGACTCCTTCAAAATAAAACAGGAAACACTGAAACTAGACATGACAACACGAGCTTAACAGACCTAACACGTGATGAACGATACAAGAACTCAAACATAGAAACCAAGGAAACAATAAATAATAACTGCCTTTCCTTAGCTAAAGCTAAATAGGAATGACACAAACTAATCACAAATCTAAAATGAGACAAATACAAAATGAACTCAGAGCGCTGGGTCAGAGACCCAGCCTGTGACACTGACTTCATCTAATGCCATCAGCAGGTTGTATTTTTTTTTAGTTCAGTCTTTTGTGGGAAAATACTAAAAAAAAAATATAACAAGAAGATTAAAATTGGATTTCACATCTGCAAATATTTCTTCTCTCTGTAGACACCAAAACCATTCACAAATGCTCAGATGTCATCATCTTGCTAAGCCAAGACAATTTTTATGTTTTTTTGCCTTTAAAAAAAGTAAATCAATAAAGGCCATGGGCTGGGTTAAAATGACTTGGTTTTGTCAGATTTAAGTTGCAGTTATAGTTTGGGTGAAGAAAGATAGTAGATGAAGCGTGAATGGTGGAGACTAAATCAGATCTTCAAAAATTAGGAAAAAAGAAAAAGAAAAATGTATGCAATGATACACTGAATACCCTCACTTGAATTAAAACCTTTACAATTAAAAAATAAATTAAAATAAATATATAAGGTCTTATTAAAATTAATCATGACCTCTTCAAATACAAATGTATAATTTTTCACTTCCTAATTCCTTTTGTTCTGGAAGACTGCATGCCAAAAACTCTATAATTAAAAACAGGATAAGTTTTACAACATTTGCTAAAATATATCATGCTTATAGTTTCTCTTCTGTGATCTAACATTTAATACATGTTCATAAATGCAAAACGTTGGACACAAGGAAGCTATTTTTAACCATAACCATTCAGGTTTACTAAGAGTCTGTTTTCTGTTAACCCACCAAACAACTGGTCTAATAGTTTAAACAGCATATCATAATCTCTAATAATACAAACAGAAAAGTAAATTATGAATAACTTAATAAAAAATCAATAAAATTCCAACTATAACTACGGCGACTCCTTTAGTCCTTGATATATAATTCATACCTCCCATGTTTTATTGCAGTTTCCTTTCCTTAATTCATTCCAAACAAATGACTGTTAAAAAAAATAAAATAAAAATAAAAGCTGACATTCAGTGAACATTACAAATACCAAAAGGGAAAACTGTAAGATCTGTGAAAGAAGGCTATTTATTCATTGACATGTAAATGTCACGGATAATTTCTTTAATTTCACCTGCAGCTTTATTCTGGCATTTAGACAATGGTGGCATTTGGAATCACTGATACTGAGTGGGTGACTGAAATGTTAATTATATTCAAGCTAAGCTGCTTTTCAGTTTGTGAGGAAAACATTTCAGTTACAAATCAAAATTAGAAGAAACAGTAATTGGTTATTAGCTGCGTAGTCTTTTCCACATCCAAACATTATGTTACTGAGAGACTTTTACCGCTTCAGCCGCTATTACTCCACTTCTTAATGTTAGACATCAAAGTTTAATGAAGTGTTGGGATTTTGTGCAAAAGCTGCCAGCTGCTGTTTCACTTCTCACCAGTTTGGGAATATATTTCTTTGTCTTGTTGGTTTAATTCCCCTACTTGGCTTTTTATTTTTGTGTTGCCCATTTCCCCCTATTTTAAATCATTTTTTCAGGTTTCAGGGTCTTTTTAACATAGAAATGACTCAGCAGTTTTAGTAATTATACTCACTTCAGGAATTTTTGATTAGCACACACACATCACATTACAGTCATGACTCTCTTTGCCCAACTTCAGTTTCTATCAACCATTGAAAGCCTTTCTCTAAAATTCTACTCCATGTTACATGATCAGTCACAACATTGCTGCAGTTAGCAGCACATTCATCCTGCCCGTCTCCAAATCTGCCACACCACAGAGATGCTCTGATGAATTCAGGTGCTAACTGGGTGAAGGCCCCTGAAGTACACTAAATGAACGGCCATATTCAGTTTGGCTTTGTGCCATAGTCTATTTTCTTGCTGGAAAAAGCCAAGAAATCTGAGGCCATATATGGATGTACATCTGAGCAGCAGGAGCAAGACCCAGCTAGATTGTGGCATTCAAAGTGATTACTGATTGCAATTACAAAGTGGCCCACAAAACCATCCCCCACACCATTACAGCAGAGGCGGCAAGTCTGCATTATTGATACCAATCAGGTTGGGACCAGATATTGGTTGCTGATTCTGGCTAATAATCTACACCCTCCAAAGATGTGCAGGGTTATCAGACCTGGCATATTTTTCTTTTAATCTTTAACTTTTTTGGGTGTTTCTCTTTTATGGACTTTGCAACCTACATCTCTGTTCTCAGCTGACATCAGAGGAACTAAAGTATTTGTGTTGTTGTTAGCCAATCAACTCAACGCACTTGTGGTGTGTTGTGAAGAGTGAAAAATGAGGTGCCACATTGCATTGCTGATTGATTGGATGATGCTTATCAGGTGAATGTCTGTGTCAGGACTCTCCTTCCTCACATTTGACCTCCTGGAATCATATTTAATTGAGACCACCATATTTTCCTTAACCTAACAAACGAAAATAAATTTCTGAGTACATTTTCTGAGCAAAACCCAAGTAAATCAAAGTGCAAAACACAGAGATTTCAACTGGATTCCAACCACAGTTTCCTAACAAATATCTAACACTGCCATTCCTGGAGCCTTCTGATGAACACTTAGCAGCTCTTTGAAATGGGAGCATTACCTCACAGCTCAGTAAGTGTAAAGATGAACGCTTGAAAAAGCTGCCAATTGCTAAATTCCCAAGGATTTCCAAGCCATATTCCAAAGGAAAAATATGCATTTGCATTTGATTTCAAAAGACTTAACAGTCAAATCTAATGAAGAAAGTGGACAATTGTTAAATCTGATGTGGGTAAACAGTCGATTATCACATTCTGTTTTTTGCTCTTGTTTTTTAAGGTCTATTCTTTATGTGTTAAGGCAAAGAACATTTGTGATTGTTTCTGTTATTTCTGTGCACCTATGTCACTTTTTAAGCAGTGCCAGTTGGAATATTATATCATAAGGACATATAATTCCTAGCATTTTGACTGACAGCTGGTTGATTTGATTAGGTGGCTTCATCGTGGCTCATCAGCTCATCAGAGAATGAAGTCTGAGCAGTGTTTTAAATATTTTATCTCGTGCATTGTCTTTATTCTCTGATTTGTTTTAATAATTTAAATGCTGAAGGTGTGGGAGCAGCTTTGGAAAGGCTCCCCAGTGGAATGTTTTTAGGTTATGTTCTCCAGTTTTGTTGTTGTGTACCAGTAACATAAAAAAAAAAATCACATTAATTTCTCACAGTTTAGTTCATAAGTTTGTTCACAGTTTGGGTTTTTTCTTTTGTTTTTGGTTTGATTCCCCGTCATCAGCACTTCCTGCTCCTGTTATTACAGCTTAAATGTAATTCATGGTTCTCCTGGCATGCTGTCTTCTGGGTCTCCTTTCTGATTAAATTTACAGGACCTTGTGCTGCTCAGCTCTTTCCCTGATGCACTTCTTATGTAGGTCAGGAAAGATCAATGCGAATTAGAATTTACTAACTTCTAGTACAGAGCGTACGTCATGTTTAATATTCTACTTTTTGATTTTTGCCATTCTTGAGGGTCAAAGAGATCACCTTCTTCCTCAGGATGACAGTGATGTGATCACATTTTCCTACATGTCACTGCTGATTTGCACAGGATTTACCATTTGTCAGTGCACACTGTAAAACATTTTTATCATCTATAGGGAGTGCAGAATTATTAGGCAAGTTGTATTTTTGAGGAATAATTTTATTATTGAACAACAACCATGTTCTCAGTGAACCCAAAAAACTCATTAATATCAAAGCTGAATGTTTTTGGAAGTAGTTTTTAGTTTGTTTTTAGTTTTAGCTATTTTAGGGGGATATCTGTGTGTGCAGGTGACTATTACTGTGCAGAATTATTAGGCAACTTAACAAAAAACAAATATATACCCATTTCAATTGTTTATTTTTACCAGTGAAACCAATATAACATATCCACATTCACAAATATACATTTCTGACATTCAAAAACAAAACAAAAATAAATCAGCGACCAATATAGCCACCTTTCTTTGCAAGGACACTCAAAAGCCTGCCATCCATGGATTCTGTCAGTGTTTTGATCTGTTCACCATCAACATTGCGTGCAGCAGCAACCACAGCCTCCCAGACACTGTTCAGAGAGGTGTACTGTTTTCCCTCCTTGTAAATCTCACATTTGATGATGGACCACAGGTTCTCAATGGGGTTCAGATCAGGTGAACAAGGAGGCCATGTCATTAGTTTTTCTTCTTTTATACCCTTTCTTGTCAGCCACGCTGTGGAGTACTTGGACACGTGTGATGGAGCATTGTCCTGCATGGAAATCATGTTTTTCTTGAAGGATGCAGACTTCTTCCTGTACCACTGCTTGAAGAAGGTGTCTTCCAGAAACTGGCAGTAGGACTGGGAGTTCAGCTTGACTCCATCCTCAACCCGAAAAGGCCCCACAAGCTCATCTTTGATGATACCAGCCCAAACCAGTACTCCACCTCCACCTTGCTGGCGTCTGAGTCGGACTGGAGCTCTCTGCCCTTTACCAATCCAGCCACGGGCCCATCCATCTGGCCCATCAAGACTCACTCTCATTTCATCAGTCCATAAAACCTTAGAAAAACCAGTCTTGAGATATTTCTTGGCCCAGTCTTGACGTTTCAGCTTGTGTGTCTTGTTCAGTGGTGGTTGTCTTTCAGCCTTTCTTACCTTGGCCATGTCTCTGAGTATTGCACACCTTGTGCTTTTGGGCACTCCAGTGATGTTGCAGCTCTGAAATATGGCCAAACTGGTGGCAAGTGGCATCTTGGCAGCTGCACGCTTGACTTTTCTCAGTTCATGGGCAGTTATTTTGCGCCTTGGTTTTTCCACACGCTTCTTGCGACCCTGTTGACTATTTTGAATGAAACGCTTGATTGTTCGATGATCACGCTTCAGAAGCTTTGCAATTTTGAGACTGCTGCATCCCTCTGCAAGATATCTCACTATTTTTGACTTTTCTGAGCCTGTCAAGTCCTTCTTTTGACCCATTTTGCCAAAGGAAAGTACGTTGCCTAATAATTATGCACACCTGATATAGGGTGTTGATGTCATTAGACCACACCCCTTCTCATTACAGAGATGCACATCACCTAATATGCTTAATTGGTAGTAGGCTTTCGAGCCTATACAGCTTGGAGTAAGACAACATGCATGAAGAGGATGATGTGGACAAAATACTCATTTGCCTAATAATTCTGCACTCCCTGTATAGAAATCTACAGATTTTAGCCAGATATTTGTCTTTAAAACATTTAAATTTACAGATTCGTCAAAAGGTACGACAATGATGATTTTTGCTTTTTGCTCAGGCATAACTACTAAAAGATTGGGGTTTCTGAAAGTTTTTCTGGTAATAGGAATATTTCATTTACATTAATATGTTGATAAAACAGCATTTAGCTGAAATGTGTTCCTGATAACTGATTGTTCTCTGAGGATTGATCGTGTTTTTTAGAGGGGTTCACGGTTTCTTAAAGATTCCTGCTTTGATCAAATAGTAGGACCACATTTTTGAACTGTTGACTTGGTCGACTGACACATACATACACACATAATAATGGATTGTATTTATACAGCGCTTTTAAAGGCACCCAAAGCGCTTTACAATTGCACTATTCATTCACTCTCACATTCACACACTGGTGGAGGCAAACTACAGTTGTAGCCACAGCTGCCCTGGGGCAGACTGACAGAAGCGAGGCTGCTATATCTCGCCATCGGCCCCTCTGGCCAACACCAGTAGGCGGTAGGTGAAGTGTCTTGCACAAGGACACAGCAACCGAGACTGTCTGAGCAGCGGCTCGAACCGGCAACCTTCCGGTTACAAGACGAACTGCCAACTCTTGAGCCACGATCGCCCCAGCATTCATGGTTTTGCAGAAGAAGCACACTAATGACTGTGGTGCTCCAATATGTTTGCATGTATGAAGTAACGGTAAAACAACTGTTGGACTTCCTGTGATGAAATTTGGTTTTGATATTGTTTCCAGAGGATTAAAACCTTAGTGCTGGTAATGATAGTTGTCATGATAAATTTTACTGAATTTCGTGCTTTGGTTCCATTCCTCAATGGTTTGGCTCACAGGTGAGTCCAGATATATAATTTCAGGAAGATTGACCATTCTCCATTAGGTTTCCTGTTGTGGCCATCATTTTTGTTTTTTATTGAAAGAAAACTTCTACTGAATGGGATCAGACAGTCATTGTACCCAGAGGTATCACAAGTTTTGTAATTCTTTGACTGCTACAGCTAGATCAAAATTCTGACTGGTCACTCAAAACCACTGGAACAAGTTCATGGTGTCCAGAGAACGCATCCTAATGATATGGGTACTCTGTATGTTTCACCACTCTGAGGCTGGCATGTTGTGCTTAGCCTTACAGTTAAATTTTGTTTCAGTACTCTTTGTCTCCCGTGGTTCTTTTTAACCGACTTTTCAACTGAAACAATACAAATGTAAAGTACAGATTCTTGTTTTTTTTTTTTCTGAAACATCTACTAGATGGGTGGTAAAATAATGTTTAGATCAGAAATTCATTGCTACCATGAATTCTGATAACCTCTATAACTCTTAGAGTCTCTCTATAGTGCTGCCGTGTGGTCAAAGTTTTGACTCATGTACTTGGGCTCAAAATGTAATCCTCATTCCCCAATGCAGTAAGCAGTGTTTATTTTGGGGTCCTACTTTGGGTTTGCTTTTGGTGAGACTCAAACACTGATGTTAGTGGACGCATTTATGGAAGGCATTCCTCAAATCATTACAAAAGAGATACAAAAGGTGTACTGGTAACCTGTCCACATATCTTTGGTGATTTTTGTATCCGAGTGGTTAACATTTTGTTTAAATAGGATTTCTTACTTAAAAGTACTTCACACTTTTTTATGTTTTAGTCCAACATTAAAGAAAAGAGTCTGTGTTTCTAGGCTTAGATCTTTAATCTCTTTCATCTCTGTCGTCAGACTGCTTTGCTGGACTGATGTGGATTGAAGTGGACATCTGGCCTTATGTCCAGCGGCACGATTGTGATTTCACAGTGATGCGATCCCATCAAATCCTCCCTAATGAGCAGCACTCTAAAGGCTCAGTGATTGATTCTCATTTGAAACTGGGGTCGGGGGAAAAAGGGAATTAGAAACACTCCCTTGTGCTCTGTTTCTGCTTTCTGACCACATAACCAGGACGCTCCTTGCTGTCTTTTTCTCTGACCTTAGCTGTGACTCAGACCGTGTCATTTCCTGCTCGGCAGCAAAAAGAAATGGTGTGACTTCCTGTGTTAAAGTGTCACAGCCCGCCGGGTGACTGTTGTTTCCTTTGTCTAAATCTTTTCTCTTTGCATTTGATGGGAGTTGTGAGCTTGTTGTGACTCTTGTAACTTTAGTTTTTATTGCATTTTGAAAGCTATGTCACGTTAGAAAGGGATCCTTTTGAAGAAAAAAATGAAAAGCAGAAACACCCACAAGCAACATTCTTGACTTTTAACGAGTGTTTCAACTTAGTATGTTAGTCCCAAAAAACCTGGCACTTATTGGAGTTCTTGAAAGGTGGTGACGACTTCTGCCTCTGTATGGACTATTTTGCATTTAAAACCTTTTTTGGTGGAGGAGTATCTATGCTGGCCCCTGAGGACAAATCACACAAGCATTTTTCAACTTCAACAAATTGTTTTCAAATATGTACAAGTTTGCTAAGTAATGCTCCCCATGAATTTTCAAATTTTGGAAGATGCACATATTTTCCATCAGAAAGGTCAGAGGGCCAGTGTCTGGCAGCCTCATCTCTGTCAGTGCGCCCCAGGGCAGCTGTGGCTACAATGTAGCTTGCCATCACCAGTGTGAGTAATGCGTGTGTGGATGACTGAATGTAGTGTAAAGCACTTTGGGGTCCTTAGGGACTAAGTAAAATGCTATACAAATACAGGCCATTTACCGTCATATAAGCACTTAACCCTTTAACTTATTTACAGTCCTTTTTTTGCAGGTAGACTTGATTAGACAGTGGTCTAGGCTATGAACTGGATTCAGGAGAGTCCAACATTTAGCCATATTTTCAACATGTTTTGCCCTGTCTGCTGTTGAGGCTACTTGCAATACCCTCAAGGTGTTTTTTACGGTAAGGAAAGGAGGATATAATATCAAGTTAGACGAAAGTAGGGGTGCTGAGAGTACCGCAGCACCCCATCACAACAAATAGATAACACAGCACTTCCTGCCAAATGGAAAACATAGATAAAGGTGTTAAAACATTTTATATGCTATTCACGTTATCAGTTATCACAGAAGTGTGTAAAGTTTAAATTTTTCTTCAGATCAAGCCTAGCGTCATGGTCAAATGACACAGGCTATCATAATAGTAAGGAAATTAAATATAGTTCAAACATCTGGTTAAATCTCTTTCCTCTGCAATGAGAAATTAATGAAGCCACTGAATCAGAAGCGCTTCCATTTCATATGAACAGGATTTTAATATTTTTGTTGCTCTGCTGGTGTGCAGTGGTGCATGTTTTATTTCTTAATAACTAGTCCTTATGAGGTATCTGGCAAGTCTCCTGCCCACTGTTATAAATTGGCTTATTATTAACTCCCCTGGTTGAACAGTGCTTAAACGACTGAGTCATAACCAGCTCAAATGCAGTAAATTAAAACGATCTTGCTCTAGATATCAATAGAAACTTTTTTTTTCTTTTGCTTTAACACATTTAGTCATCAGCATTTAAATCACTGATGTGATCTGTGCTTGTTTGATCTGAATATGTTGAGGCCTAAAGCTTAGTCATTTGGCTTTATACCTCATTTTTTACCACTGACACGAGGGCTGTGTGTAGGCTTAATGAGCCAGTCATTTAGGGGATTGATTAATGACTGAATGTGAAGTTCAGTCACCCAACTAATTTGTCATTACACCAAAGAGTTGTCAAGTTTATCTGGAACTGTCCTGCTATTTAGGCCCAGCGGTTTACTAATGGTGAAATATATTTCCCTGGAGGGAACTGTAGGCTAGTTAAACAGAGAGGCATCAGGTAAAAGTGACAGAAAGTTAGTTACTAAAGTTTGGCTTATTGATTTGTCCCCATTACCAAAAGGCCAGAAGTTCAGACAACAGCAGCAAAGACAAGGTTAAAAAAAAGTATTTTGCATTAAAAAAGAAAAAGAAAACAAAATAAAACATCAGTTCTCAAATTTACAGCTTATTCACAGGTAACAATACAGATAAATGTTATTTTATATTCACTGTTACCTCTGGGAGATATCACATCGCAGAAAACCCTCCCCAAATTTGGAGCGATATTCCACCCTTTTCTGACTGACAACCATGGCCTCATATGTGGCAGTGGTAGTTCCCATACTAGTTATAACCATGTATAACTGTCGGACAATCTGAAGCCTGCAAATAATAACAGAGCACACAGTCTGATGCCAAAAACAGAGCTAACGCCACACACCTTTGAGATTGTGAGACCAAATCTTGGTCTTACTTGTCCAGATATAAATCCAGGAACACATTTTTTCAAAAGCTCAATTTTCTGTGACCTAAAATGCCATTTGCATGTAGACGATAGAGATGGACTGATCCGATATTATGTATCGGTATCGGTCCGATACTGACCCAAATTACTGGATCGGATATCGGCGAGAAATAAAAAATGTAATCCGATCCATTAAATATCAAAAAAGCACCTTACAAAACTTGCTACACGGCGTAACTCGGCTCATAACCGTAGCACGTTGCAGCAGTGTGCATCACGTGATAGAGCGGCTGTGTGTATTTGTAGCCTTGCTAGCAATCCGGCATTTCATCTCCGAGGAAGTTTTCCCAGAGAGAAGTAAAGCAAGTGTGTAAGTTCATTTCTGAATGTTTGTAAAGCATTCCCACGTTAAGCTTAACAACCGATATATGGAGCGACTGCCCCTCTCTCTCTCCTCTCCTGCTGCTACTTCAATCGTGAAACTGCTTAATGATCTTCTTTGTTTTTGGCCCACTTTGTGCCAGAAAGAGGAAACCAGCGGCTGAACAACAGCAGCACTATTAAGCTTGATAAGCTGTTGTTAGAATTTATTTAATATTACTTTCTACACCAGGATCTTTTTCTACGTAGCTGACAGCTGGTAACTGTGCAGGGGCGGATCTAGCAAAGTTTAGCCAGGGGGGCTGATAGGGCATGAACAGGGAAAAGGGGGCACAAAGACATACTTTTCTTTCTTATTCTCATTTAAAACGTCTAGCTTCTAATAAATAATTATCCGAATCTTACACCCAAAGTTCTTATCTGATGTAAAGTGTATAGAAGTCCATTACTGTATATAGTAACAGTTAAGACTAATATATCCTAATAAGATATAGTACTTTTTCCTTTGGGAAAGTACCATCTGTGAATTCTGCAATTCTGTTGAAGAAAGATGTTGAATCTATTTAATTATTCTTGAAAAATAATTTATTTCTGTGCATTTCCCCACACTGCATCAAATTAAATTTCATTACATCGATTAAGCATCATGAGGTGGAGGGTGGTTCCCTATTTTTTTTTTTTGCTGGGAGTTTGCAACCCTATTAGTTAGCTTGCTTTTTTTTTTTTTTTTTTTTTTTTTTTGCCTGTCCCGTTTGGCTCTTTTGCCATCAGAATTGTTGTCTAAAGGCAAAGAAAGATGCCCAACGGATTTACTTTACCAAATTGACCATCCCAGCCTTGCCGTAATGGTCCATTTGATTCACCTTTTATTGTTTATTTTATTTTCACTTACTGAATACGGGACAGACTTGACTGGGGAAAAGAAGGGGAGAAAGAAAGAGGGAAAGAGAAACAGCTGAGAAGAGGGACGGGGGAGAAGGGCAAAAGACAAAAACCAACAGAACGGGCAGAAAAAAAAAAGAAAAGGAAAAAAAAGCATATATCAATCACCTGGATCACCTGCTGAGAAAGAAAAAAGAAAACAAGCAGAAGAGAACAAGAGTAATAGAATAAACAACATCACATTAGTTAGGTTGCTTAATATTTCCACTAAGTACTCTTTAAAATACCAGAATAGGGAGGATGGAGTAGGTTTAAGTTTATTAGATTGATCAGTGTTGCTGAACTATGAAATATTTTGGGCGCAGTGTATTTTTTACATACAGGTATAACAGAATAGCTTTAGTGTTGTTGTTTATTTAAACTTGAGTATGAACTTATACAAAATGCAGCAAGATATTTAAAAAAACGTTTTATTGATTAAAAAACACTATATCGGATTCATATCGGTATCGGCAGATATCCAAATTTATGATATTGGTATCGGACATAAAAATATGGTATCGTGCCATCTCTAATAGACGAGAGGGCAAAATGCACAAAAACCCCCGGAGAATAGAGGCATCCTAATCCCATGACATGATAAAGACTTACAACACCAAGCCTCAAGCTCCAAAATATAGTTATATCCTTCATCTATCCAGAGGTCTGTATTAGGCCAGGTTGCATCCTTTGGCCAGCTGGGTCTGGCTCCTGAACTTTAAATTTGACATCTCTGATATGTAAGAACTTTAGAAGGTACTTGAAGGGATGAATGGATAATCATGCAGTTTTTAAATAATGCCAACGTTACTCAGAGTACAAAAGGATTTACTCTTATCACCTTCTCGCTCAGGTCCACTCGGCTGTTTTGCCCTGTAAAACCTTCAACCAACAGTACTGCCTGATCTTAGGAAGCCAGTTTGTGTGTAGGTGCTCAGACAGACAGAAAAGTCAGCAGAGCTTTATTAACCCTCGTTTCTCTTTGGGTCACTGAGTTTTATGTAGACTCCCCCAAGAACCCCTGTATGATTAAACTGGTTGGTTTACAGCACTGTGTTGGCTTCTGGAACAGATGCATCCTCTTGATGTTTTCCTTCTCTTTGATTTGACCCAGCTTGTACAAATAAATGAGGGGCAGTCATCCGCAGAGAGATGCACCAAGATCTGAGGCATCTGTTGAATGTCAATGAAGCAGTTTGACAAAAATGAAATAAAATCAAAGTGTTTGACTCCGTGCAGCCAATATGTAATGATAGAGACAGACAGCGTGTTAAATTGAGAGTTTAGTCAGGAGTGATAGATTTACAATGTAAACAGTTGTTTAAGGTGTAATGAGAAGATTAGCAGGAGAAACACATGAAGGGGATTTGCTCTGTTTCTGTCAGAGCTGGCAAGAAAACAAAGGACAAATAACAGCGAGAAGAGGCGTGCAGCCGTCACACTATTTAGATTATATTAAAGGCACCTGCTTAGTGAAAACATGGACACTGGCAATCAAGTGTTTGAAGGAGTGCATTTTCAGCCCATCATTTAAAATAAAAGGAGCCTGTTCTTAAGCCATAAACACTCTTTGAGACATTTCTTTCCAAGATGCTGTGTTTTCAACTCAAATGGCAACAGAAGCTCAGACACCATTGTTTTGTTCGGGATTTGAAATACAGTTCATTTCGTTTTACAAACCAGTTTTTCCTGTTGGCCTACATTCTAACAGAGTTAAGCTTAATTGCAATTTGTAGCCAGAGTGGGTGTTAATAGTTCTAAAGTTAGACATTTTGTTTTTATTGGAAATGTATTTGCTAAATATATTTAGAACAAAAACTTTAGTTTTTGAAAATGTGGCAGTGTCAAGAGGTTGGATACTTTTTATGAAAGTTAATACATTATGAAATGCAATTATTTTAATCAAGCTTATGAGAAAATCGTAATGGCAGCATTATCGTAGGGCTATTTCACACAGGCCTTAGAGATCAGTCAGCTTCAGGTCATAAGGGAAATGTGTATATACGGATGTGGCTGGCTCACTTAGTGAAATCAGTTGCAAAGAGGCTGCTACACCAAAAAAAAACAAAACCCTGCTTTTAATTGCTTTAGTTGTGAGCACATTGCCTCCACTGCCCATAGTTTGCCCTGACTTAAATAGTGGATGAACGTCAGTGAAACTCATTAACTATGAGTCAGACCAACAATGGAGAAAGTTGGCCTGGTAAAAGTTGTGCCTTACTGCTGCACCCATTACTCTTCAAAAGGTGTGGAATTCTCATGATTTAAAACCATATTAGCATTAAAACATCCCGCTTTTACAGGAGTAGAGGATGAGGAGTAAATGTATCCACACCACCTCCTCTTGTACTGATTCACTGAGGCCCTTCACATTCTTATAGCCTTACAGGAAAGTTGAGGTCTGGTTGTATGAAGCAGTGCCTCTGGAGCATGGAGCTCTTTTGAAATAGCTTGTGGTGAACTTTGAATGACCAAAAAGATTTTTTTTTTATATATCAGTCGAGAATAGGGGCAACTTCTTCTGCATATTATGCCAGCTGCTTATCTGTCTGTGGTCTTGTTTGAAATTCTTTGCACATTATTGGTTCTGCAATGTTTTAGCTGTCTAATGTAACATCAGCATTGTTGTTGCAGCATGCTGGAACTGTTCTGGAAATCCCAGGCCGCTAATTTGAGCTTGTTCTTCACTTTAATATGTGCAGCAGGGGTGGTTTAAAAGAGTTTGAGTCCAGCCTACTCCACATTAATTTCTGTAACACCATTCTGATAAAAGAGAAATGGATAAGTAAAACATCGGCCAAAATTGTTCGCCTTTGCTGTCATGCATTCATCCATGCACGGTCTCTGTTAGTTACTAGCCTATTTAATGACCAGCCTTAGAGCACTGATCATTGATCTTAGATGATTGAAAATGATTATTCATAACTAATTAATGTGATTTTTAGGTGTGTGATATACAAAAATAGTACAAGGAAAGTTAGTATTTGTAACATCACTATCAAGTCTGTGATGTCCCCAAAGCATACAAACAATGTCATTAGAAAATGAAAAATAAAGATACTTCCCAAATCTGGGAAATTATTTTGTTATAGCAGCTGAAATGATTATAAAATAATAACAATGATGGTAATAATATCTGCCAGATGCTTCTCTGCCAGACAGATGTATTACAGAGCATGTGGGTAGCTTAGCTGATTCAGACTGTTAGAGACAGTGCATCAGAAATGGATGACCCCATTTGTAGCCAACCACAAAGCACCTACCTGATCAGTTCACTCAGTGTCACCTACTCCGATGCTGCTCCCACAGCAGACGGCAGCAGAGTGATAAAAATCTCTATCATGTTGTTGCTTAGATTGCAGTTTTAAAAAATAATTTATTATTATTATTATTATTATTATTATTATTATTATTATTATTCAGTTCAGTTTTATTTGTAGACTGCCAAATAACAATAACAGAAGCCTCAAGAAGTAGTCTTGCCCATCACTAGTTCTCCAACCATAACCACTGCAGAACTGTTAGAAGTATTTCTGTAGGTCCTATGAACTGTATGATCTGTCTGAGAAACAGCCTTTGTGAAATCGTGTCCTATGATGATTGTACTGAAAGTCTGCACTGTGCGACATCAGCTGGTATATTCATAACATTTCTCTTACTCTTAAGCTTTCAGTGCAGCTTTTATATATAAAAGCTAATTGTAAATCAACATTAGTGGGTCCCTCAAGAATTGAAAATTATGTGGCAAAAAAGGTGATTATTAGAACCCGGATATCCGAAAACACACAAAGACATTTATTGTTTCTTTATTTTTGATGTGATATACTTAAAGTGCACAATGAAAGCCATTATTTCTTAATTTCTGCTCTTCAGGTTTCAAGTCAGCCTCAGTTCCCTGTGACTCAAGATCAGGCTCCTCGATCATGATCCTGTAGAACTAGCTAACATTATTACTTTGCTTTGGCATCCCCAAAGAATGCAAAGAGTAATTTCTAAGAAAAAAACGTCCCTCTGCTTCTTAGAAATACTATTTAAAATCACCAATATTCAAAAATATGCCACACTTTACTATTCCACTCTTGGAAAGCCTTCAAACAACCTTAAAAGACGTTTAAGGATTCTGTGAATTGGGAAAACATGGCTGGTTTATCACAACAGTAAAGAACTTTAAAGTTGACACTGAGATCCAAACGTATCATTTGTGAAATCATCCCCTGGTGCAGATGCAAGATTTGTCTGCAGTCACAGAGAAAAGACAGAAACAGATACTGTAACGTGTACTGTAATTTAGTTTCTTGCTTCTGGAGGCAAATCTCAGCAAGCATGCGATGCATAGAGAAGGCATCTCTTCTGTCTGTGTTCAGTAACAAACAAAGTATTTTAGGACTATATGTGGCTTTGAGAGAGGGATTAATTGAAGAAGTCATTTAAACTTTGGTCACCAGGCATGAGACTTTAAATATATTTTTGGAAGTGAATGCATCACATTTACAGAGAGAAGCCAGAGGTCTGGCATCAGTTTGAAGCTACACTTCACTTATTAGTTCTTCTAAGCCTGTGCTTTGATCCATTTTTTTCTACATCAGCTCTTTTTAATTTTGAACCTTACACAGGAGGTTTGGCACCAGAAAGCTTTAATTTACATTTTAAAGGCTGACCTTTATGTTGTACTGTTGAAGTTCTGTGTTACAACCGAAATTAGCTGTGATGTGACAAAATTAGAACAAAGCTATTAAATGACTAACTAACGGGTTTGGCCTCTGCTCTTCTTCTTTTACTTAGTGGACGTGATATTATTTAATCGGTGGTTGACGTCAGATATGAGTTTATTAAATTCAGTTTCATTTTAGGATATCTTTCCAACAGTTGTTCAGGGTTCATGGATAGTTTCCTTAAAGGCTTTCAGTGCTTCTTCTTGAAATTTTGACACAACACAAAAGCTGGCCAAAGAATCCCAGCTATTCCAAAATTACAAGCCAAGCAATGGTTCAGTCAAGAACAACAATTTGTATAACAGTCTAATATTATTATCTAGTGGTGGACCTCGATTTTTTTTCTACTATTCTATTATTACTCTTCTACTATATCTAGATGATATCCTGGTGGCTCTTTTGACTGGCTCCCGGAAAGCATCCGGGCATTTTCCGATGCTATGCTCTGCATTAGCTTGTGCTGCCGTACTGGCCCACCTATCGCCGTCTGCTGGAGTGCACGCCAGCAGTGCCATTTGGTGGCTATTTCTGAGTTTACGATGGACATTCAGCACCTGGTTGGTAAGTCCAACCATGTGGCTGACTGTTTGTCCCACGCACTAGTTTCTCCTATTTATGTTGGCATAGACTATTACGCCATGACTGCTGACCAGAGTGGTAACTTGGACATCCTTGCCCTTAAGCCTGCTCAGACAGGCCTCATCCTGGAGGACAGACCAGTGCAGGATGGTGGTCCTCCCCTGGTCTGTGATATTTCCACCAGTCGCCCACGCCCGGTGCTTCCCGTTTCATGGTGTCGTCGCATTTTTGACTCATGCATGCTCTGTCACATCCAGGGGTCCGGGCCTCTGTTAAACTGGTCAGCTCCAAGTTTTTTGGCCAGGCCTTCACAAAACTGTGAAGGAATGGGCCCTAGCCCTGATACCTTTGTCCCAAAGACTTTAGAAACTTATAAGTTTGTTTTGTCAGGCAATGCTCATAGTACACCACTGCGTCTGCTGTATGACAGCCCGTTTAGAGTCCTCGAATCGGGCCGGACTTTGGAGGTTGTAGGGAGACTGTGTGTGTTGATAGACTTAAACCTGCAGATGTTCTTGGGGACAATCAAGTAGGGTCGGCCCAGCCCCCCCCCACCACGGCCGCCTGTCTTCCAAGGGGTTAACTAACTCTGGTTTTCCCCCTAGGAGCCCTCAACCGATGGAGTTTCAGTTTTCTTCAGTCTTTACTTTTTCTGCCCACACCCCCTAATTCTCAGGATAGAGCTTTCTCTACCAGTTTTCTCCCTCCCAAGTTCAGCCTTTCCGCCCGTTTGCTTAAGCCCAGGGTCCTGGACTAAAAGGAGACACTACTACGCGTTCGAGGAAGGGGGGACCACCAGGAGGCTCCAGTCACACTGGATGCAAATGGGTTAGCTTTTGGTGCTTTGAATGCTCAGTTCTGTGAAGCGGAGATTAAAGTTGGAGTAAAATATTATATTATTATAATATTAGGATCTCTTGTGTTGTCTTTACATACTTCCACAATCTGTTAGTTATCTTATCCTCGCCGCTTGCGAAAGCTGTAAATACTAGAGTCCTTATATACCATCCAATGTAAGGTTAATACCACAGCAGCCCAAAGTAACAATATTGGCAATTACCAGAATCATTTTTGATGTTTCTGTAATGGTTAATCCACCAGTAGTCAATTTAGTTCAGTTCAATTCTTTTCAGTTTTATTTATATAGCACCAATCCCAACAGTCACCTCAATGCATTTCATATTGTAAGGTAAAGAGAAAGCCATGATTGTTGGCTAGCTGTTGTTAGCATAATAACTTTGAACTCCTCCCTCTCATCCAAGAATGGTCCCTTCTGGCTAAAAAAACCCCCAAACCACTAACCTTGAGGCTTTGAAATGCCAAAGTTCATGGCTGACATCTACATCTACTTTTTAAAACTAGATTTGGTTATATCTACTCATTAATTATTTCCTTTATTTCAAAAAAAGTAACCATTCAGTATTTTTTTAAGCTATGAATCAAACAGGCATACCCTCAGATTCAGTGCATGACAATGACTTGGACTGCAGTCTGGATGTTTTGCTCCTAGTACAAGCAGCAGGGGGCCTTTCACATGTCTGTGCCCAGAGGCCAGTTAATACATAACAGATGAATATTAACCTTTTCAGCTAACTCTGGCAGTTCTTTGCAATTCTTTCAGTCCTCTGATGACCAATGAATGTGACTGACTAAACTAACACAAACACACAGCCCTCACCTGTCTCTTTTTTGTATACATATAAACATGAAAAAGATGCTTTGTTGAGTCCTTTTGTGAGTTTAGTTTGCTGAGCACTGTCTCGCAGTGTTGTGTTTCTTGTGGTGAGTATGATTCGGCACAGTCACTGATCTTGTCAGCCGAGAGAAAGAGCAGGAGGGAGCTGAATTCCCTCTAGCAACTTGCTCAGTGAATTAGCTCGCTGGGGTGCGTGTGTTTGTGTGTGAATGTGTTTCTTTGTATGTGCTTATTCCCACATGGATTTGTGTGAGTACATGTGCAAGTGCATTTAGATTCACATTGGTGTGTGTTTGTGTTACCATTCTTGTGTTGTTGTTGTTGGTGGTGTGTGTGTGTGTGTGTGTGTGTGTGTGTGTGTGTGTGTGTGTGTGTGTGTGTGTGTGTGTGTGTGTGTGTGTGTGTGTGTGTCTGTTTGATGAAATGTCCTTTGAGGCTTATTTAACTGACCTACATATCAGAGCTGTGAAATGGAGAGGTCACAGTTGCATGTGCATGGTAGTGTTCAGACACTATGACACAGCTGGTGTGACATCTTCCCACCTGTGAACCACACAGTCTGACTTTGTGCACCATTATACAGAAACTAGAAACTTTCTTCCAAGATGGCACCTATCCATTTCAATTTAGGTTCTTGCAGTAGGTGGACATCTGGAACTAAAAATACAACAAAATAACAATAAAAAAAAAGGACTATATTGTATAGTGCAGAATTGTGAAGCGCTATACAAATACAGGCCATTTAATATTTACCATTCTGGTTTTTACACATTGTCAAGATTGTAACTGAACTAAGAGAAGCTGTTGCTGATTTTGCTTTCACTGTCTAACACACTAGGTCCCATCAAAACTAGACAGTATAATCAGATTAAGATGTACCAATTTTTCCACTATTACGTACTTCGTTCGACTTGACTTAAGTCAGATTTTAGGATTTTCCATTACGTGATAGTATCTGCTCGGTTGGGGTTGAAAATGTGACATCAAGGAGACTACATCCCACAAAACGGCTAATGAGAGCGACTCCTTCACAAAAATCCATCCAAGCACATTGAGGTGGTATTCAATTATAATACCACCTCAATGTGCTTGGGGTGATTAGAGCATGGAAAATGAATAAAACTGAGTAGAGTAGAATAGAGTCGAGTCGAGCCAATCCAAGTAGGTACTATAGGAAAAGAGGCTATAGTGTCTACTCAGCTTGTTCAGCTCCAGCCTTTGTTAATGGGACATAAGCATGCATGCTGATATAAACTACTGATGCTATCAATAGCATCTAGGGGCGATCGTGGTTCAAGAGTTGGGAGGTCGCCTTGTAATTGGAAAGGTTGCCGGTTCGAGCCCCGGCTTGGACAGTCTTGGTCGTTGTGTGATTTTTATGTTTAGGTTTCATTGGGCAAGCACTGCTTGGCTTGCATGCCCAGTTTTTGAATATCTACATAATAAAGATATAAAAAGTGAGACATCTGACATTGTGGAATTTCAGATGTAACTGTTTTTGATAACTTAAAATATAAGTTATCAAAAACAGCATCCTCACAGTCAATAAAATCATTACTTTGCATTTGTATGTTTAAAGTAACTGCTAAAGTTTTTGCAGTTACCTTCCTAGAGATTATGGATATTGCATTTTATACAGCATCTGAAACTTAACTACTACTTAACCTAAGTTCCTTTTTTCCTGGTCTTATCAAATCCTGGTGATAAGAAATACAAAATCCAGTACTAGTTTTTAAATGCCCAAACTTTGTAGGCTCTCAGACTTTTACTTTGTCCACATGGGCTAAATGAGCAGCGATATTAACAGCCTGAAGGTGTAACTTCACTGAGAGCTGCCCAGTATTGCGCCCATCTGCTGCTCTACCAACCAGGCCAGACGTTTCTGCCTGCTGCAGGGCACCTCGACACTTAGGATTCAGTCTTTTGATTAAATTTTTGAGGCAAAAATTTTGATACTCAAAATGAGACAAAGTAACAATATTTTTTTTTTTAAATCAAAACCAGATATTTAAAAGTGCACACTTTTTAAACTGCTGCTGTTTTAACTGGATATTATTGTTGGTAATGCAAGCAGCATGAGGTCAGTTACTGTTTCACTAGTTTGATTCAGTATTGTTAGTTTTATTTATCTCAAATTAAAAATAAATATTTTATCAGAGTATCACAGGAATGTTTAACACTTTTCAACTTTGTTTATTTATCGTTATTATTAACATTGTTGTTGTTGTTGGTGGAATTATTCATGAATTGTCATATATGTATGTATATGTGTGTTTGACTGTTCTGCAGATTATCTGAGGCTCTACTTTTGGGAGTAATCTGATCTCATTTATATTCTATGCTGCTTTCCAGGAACAGGGATTAAGGATAACATTGTGACACAGGTTGATTTGACAGTGACCTGATTACTTTTAGGTGTGTGTGAAAATGGGTAACGTGATTTTCATAGAAATGAAGGCATTGTACCGAGGACCTGTCCTGGGGCAACCATATCACCTCAGTTGCACGGAAGGCCCAACAGCGCCTCTACTACCTGAGGAGACTGCGGAGCGCACACATTCCCAGATCTCTGATGTTGAACTTCTACAACTGTGCCATCAGCAGCGTTCTGACGTATGGATTTCTAGTGTGGTTCCCCAGCTGCACCAAGGCCGATCAGCAAGCACTCCAGCGGGTGGTGAAAGAAGCTGGCAGAATTATTGGAACAAGTCTGCCAGAGATCAGTAATATCTTCCCCACTCGCTGTCTGAGGAGGGTGCACAGTATCCTGCGGGACCAACATCACCCTGCGCGCCACCTTTTCCATCTGCTGCCCTCAGGGAGAAGGTACAGGTCTATACAGGCCAGAACATCCAGACTGGCCAACAACCTGTATCCACAGGCTGTGAGGCTCCTGAACTCTCTGCCCCCCTCTCACGGACAATAACCATATCCAACTTCTTAATAGCAATGAACTGGTCTGCATTGGTGCATCATATCTTTATTCTCTTCCCCCTCCTGCCCCCCCCCCCCTCTTTCTTAAATAGATAACTATCATATCTGATATCATATCTCACAGTACAATAATATTGAATGGGTTGCATTGTTGTATTTTGTCATGTTTCTCAGGTCTTTGTCTGAATTTCTACGAACATTATTGCTAAGGATTGTCTTATTGCATTGGAGTCACACTGGGTTAAATATGTACACTTGGGTTTTAAGGGGTATTTATTATTTTCTTCTTTTTTTTGGGTTGTATGGAAGCCCCAAACGCAATTTCATTGTTCTTGACAATGACAATAAATAAATAAATACTAAATAAATACTAAATAAATACTAATTGTAGTTGTTGAGTAAAAAAGTATTTTTCACAAACTTCAGCTTCACATTTTCAGAACAACAATGTTTAGGGTTCAGTTAAATGTAATTTTACTTATATGGCACCAAAATAAAATAAAGAAAAATTCCCCTCAAGGTGCTTTATGATATAAGGTAAAGACCCTACAATAACATTTCATATTGTTGCAGGATGAAGTGTTCCTGATTTAATCCTGTGTTTAGTGGGGCATTCTAGTAATCTGTCTGTGTTTACAGCAGATTGGATAGTTATTATGGGCAAACACCAATGGTTGACTTAAACTGGGGTTTTAGAGTAATCAGCGTCAAATAACATGGTTTTCCTGCTTTAACCTGATTGCTTGCTGTAATCTGTTGAGTATGACGTGAATTAAAACAAAGTTTATTGATATGGCTTGCAGATTTAATTATCTCATTACTTGCCATTGTAGTGTCAAATACAGTATATACTAAATTTTCTCTATCAAACGTTCTTTCACTTGTCAGAAGAGCTCCCCCTTCAAAAATCCTTTCATCATGTGTGAAAAATGTTGAACTTATTTTAGTCTTTTGATTCGTTTTTAAACTATTGTAACATCACTTATATTGTTAAAAAAGTTACAGTTGGAGGTGGTTGGATTCAGGACACAGAGGTTTCAGTTATGTAACTGCAGCTATACCATAGCCTTTTTTTTAAACATTCATTCTTGAATAATCAGGCCCCATCTTATCTTACAGACATTAAATTCAAATATAAATTTTTGCTAAATTTTCATTTCTGTTTGTTAACTACTTGTACTGTTACTTGGGTTAACTTTTAAATCATAACTTTTAGTTAAATATTCACTATGTTTTTAGCTGACCTTGTTTTTAATTAGCCAATGTTAAGGTTCACATAATTGAGGAAGGAGAGTACAAACAACCAGGTCCAGAAGATCTTGGTCAAACAATTGATTTTAATGAATACACGCGTGGGAAGACCACTGTACGCAGACAGCACTTGATCTTCGACTTAATCAAAGCATACACAGATTTTTATAGCATCAGGGTTTGAATTAACGACGCCCCTTCATACGTCACAGACAGAATATATACATACGTCAAATTAAAACCATAATGACTTTTAACACAGTTTAAAGGAACGTTGTCTTCTATCTTCATGGCCGGTACTTCCTGTCACTGCCGGATGCTCTCTTGTCATCTTGACACCTCAGCAGCAGTTCTGCGACAAACTGCTCTTTTGCAACCCCAAGCAAAACATGATTAAACTTCCACCTATAAATGATTCTCTCTAACTGAGTGTGTGTGTGTGTCGTCCTCAAATGCTCTCTCAATTCACCCGTTGCACTTCTGACCTTTTACCAGACCAGAGGCTCATCCTTATGTGTAATAACCTAACTGAAACTACATGTACTATGTTGAATAAATGTTTTAATCAAGAACCTCTACTAAAAGTTTAGTAAAAGAATATAAAAGTATAACAGACAATTTGGATAACCTAGTAATTCAAATAGCCTCGTCTAACCTGCTCAGAATGACTTTCGGTTTCAGTTCTGCAAAGCCTTCTGCAACTTCCTGTCAACTGCAACTTAGTCTTTCTGAAAGACACACACACTGTTTAAACCTCTGAATACAATATCAATGCTGCAGATTATATTATTAATGCAATGGTAATGATGATGATTATTTAACAATAGCAGTAAAATAATTTCCCTGCTCCACACCACATATTTAGCCTTCTATGCTTTGTTCCTCCATGAAATCTGTTTGCGAATCATTAAAGGTCACAGTTACTGACTAGCTAGTTAAAGGAATAAAAGAGTCAGATATTTATCTGAGCATTTGAGTGAAGATATAAAATAAGATTAAATATTCGATTCAGGTAGTAGAATGGTCATGCTGCTCCATAATATGACATAGCTTTATCAATCAGTCGGTGTATCTTATGTAAGATGTACTTCAGTCCAAAAAAAAACCTCCATATACTCTACTCTTTCTTTAAGCATGTTAATTTAACATTTGTCCATTGGTATATTTCTTTGTTTTCCCACAGGTCCTGTGAGTATAACTGTGTGACTGTAAAATGGCGCTGCCAGCTAAGCACATATGATCTGACATGGAGGCCATCATTGCAGTCAACTCCACACAGGACGAGCTCCCACCCGACGATGACCCCCTTAACAATGCTTTCCTCGAATACGACCCTAACACTGGTGTCGCTCCCTCAGCTCTTCCTACACTGGCATTTGAAGGAGTGAATTTCTTAGAGGACCCCATCAGCCTACCAAGTGTACAGGTATTGGTCTCACTTCCATTAATTTTTCCATTATGAGGAAAAACATGAATAATTTATCCACTTCTAGTGCCTCAAATCTGCCTGGCAGGCCAACAGTGTAATAACTCACTGGAAATGATGGGCTATCACAATAAAAAAATATAGCATGTATTCTCATATACTTTATGAATTTGCCTAAATGATTTTTCCACCTTGCTATACATAAAGCTATAGAATAGAATAGAATTCAACTTTATTGTCAGTGCACATGTCACAAGTACAGGCAACGAAATGCAGTTTGCATCCATCCAGAAAGTGCTTTAGCCATGATATTACAAAATATATATTAGCAATTATATAGACATATTACAGAAATGGGTCTGTGTGTATATATATATATATATATATATATTAGGGGTGCAACGATACACAAAATTCACGGTTCGGTTCGGTTCGATACTTTGGTGTCACGGTTCGATATTTTTTCGATACAAAAAAAATGTTCATGCATTTTTAATTTGTCATTTATTAAAATTATAAATATATATTTTAACTCAAAAGTACAGTTTTTAAATTTAACCCTAACCCTAACCCTTGTGCGCGTTTTTTATTTTGACAGCGAATGCGCACCTGCGGACCACTTATGTGCAGCCCTGGTTATTTAGCTCATCATATCGCAGCCACAGAAATTATTTTGTCCATGAAACCATAAAGCTGCACTTTCTTTTTGCCTTATAGTCTGATTTGTCATAACTTCTCCGTTTTGTGGTAAGCTTTTATTTGGCTGTCACTTCTTCACCCTGACCTGTCTTATTTGGCTCAGCAGAACTGAAATGCTTTTACACGCGCACTCACATAAGCTCAGCGATTCTCTGTGCGATCAACCTCTCACATGTTTAAGCTTGCTGCGGGAGATTTCACTTGTCATGTTTGCATAGTAAGCTAACGATTAATAAGACGATGTCAGAGGAATTGGTGCACAAATTATCATCACTCACAGATCAGTGCTGTCGCTCTCTATACACAGTTCGCACGATTGCAAAGTGAAAGCAAAAAAACAAGCGCAAATTCAAACGCGACTTCAATATGTCACATATTGACAGTGGCTCACCGATGCCAATGACATAATTACCCAGCTACATTTCTGAAAGAATGCAAAAGCATTGACATATATTTTTCCTACAATAGCCCGACGGGCAGGGAAGAGATAGATTTTGGTAGCCCGACTGAAAAAATCGCTAGCTCCAGGATGTCGGGCTAGCGATATTGCAAGCCCTGTATCTGATTGAGGAATCACTCATCTTTGGAAAAGAGAGTTTATTACAGAGAAATGTCTCTTTCCAAAATAAAAGCTATACTATCCGCTTCTTCTGGGCTATATTCTCAGCAGCATAAGGAGAATCATGTGCTAACAGCTGTCTAAATGACTCGGCTAAAGTTAGTAGCATGCTTGTTGTTTTTGTCTTTGCACTAGGATGATGTCGGTGTAAATGTGCAGTCATATTCGTTGTGTTCCCACTAGTGCTTTCAGGTTAATCTCGTTGAAATGACCTTAACGCCACAACACGGCAAATCTCCGTTAACGAGCTACCGCCGATCGCTCCGTGCATGGGGCTAGACGGCCAACACGTTAACGAGCTAACTGCGCTAACACACTAGTTCACACCAATGTAATTGAGCATTGCATGGCACATCCAACATACTGTTTTACTTTAGTCCATGACTCGCTTACCTTCAGGGTCATACGTCACATGAAAACCAAAATAATTCCAAACGCCAGATCTGAATGAGGGTCAATTTGCCTGTTGCAAGGAGAGCTTAACTTCTGTCTCGCTAGCTTGCCCTGTGCTCTTCCTTCTGACTATGCTGTCTGTGTGGAGCGCTCAGTGGATCTGCGCTCGACAGTGCAGCCTAGGCGGAGTAGTCGAACACAGATTCACTGAGCGCTCCACACAGACAGCATCGTCAGAAGGAAAATTGATAAAATAAATTACAAATGTTGTATTGTTCGATACATATGCGTACCGAACCGAAAGCACTGTATCGAACGGTTCAATATCGATACGAATATCGTTGCACCCCTAATATATATATATATATATATATATATATATATATATATATATATATATATATATATATAAACACCCAGCACGCCCCTGAGGGCGGTATATCCTTCAAGCTCGGGTCCTCTACCAGAGGCCTGGGAGCTTGAGGGTCCTGCGCAGTATCTTAGCTGTTCCCAGGACTGCGCTCTTCTGGACAGAGATCTCCGATGTTATTCCCGGGATCTGCTGGAGCCACTCGCCTAGCTTGGGAGTCACCGCACCTAGTGCTCCGATTACCACGGGGACCACTGTTACCTTCACCCTCCACATCCTCTCGAGCTCTTCTCTGAGCCCTTGGTATTTCTCCAGCTTCTCGTGTTCCTTCTTCCTGATATTGCTGTCATTCGGAACCGCTACATCGATCACTACGGCCGTCTTCTTCTGTTTGTCTACCACCACTATGTCCGGTTGGTTAGCCACCACCATTTTGTCCATCTGTATCTGGAAGTCCCACAGGATCTTAGCTCGGTCATTCTCCACCACCCTTGGGGGCATCTCCCATTTTGACCTCGGGACTTCCAGGTTATACTCGGCACAGATGTTCCTGTACACTATGCCGGCCACTTGGTTATGGCGTTCCATGTATGCCTTGCCTGCTAGCATCTTGCACCCTGCTGTTATGTGCTGGATTGTCTCTGGGGCATCTTTACACAGCCTGCACCTAGGGTCTTGCCTGGTGTGATAGACCCCAGCCTCTATGGATCTTGTACTCAGAGCTTGTTCTTGTGCTGCCATGATTAGTGCCTCTGTGCTGTCTTTCAGTCCAACTTTGTCCAGCCACTGGTAGGATTTCTGGATATCAGCCACCTCCTCTATCTGCCGGTGGTACATACCGTGCAGGGGCCTGTCCTTCCATGATGGTTCCTCGTCTCCCTCCTCTTTCTTGGGTTTCTGCTGCCTGAGGTATTCACTGAGCACTCGGTCAGTTGGGGCCATCTTCCCAATGTATTCTTGGATGTTCGTTGTCTCATCCTGGACTGTGGTGCTGACACTCACCAGTCCCCGGCCCCCTTCCTTGCACTTAGCGTACAGCCTCAGGGTGCTGGACTTGGGGTGAAACCCTCCATGCATGGTAAGGAGCTTTCTTGTCTTTATGTCAGTGGCTTCTATCTCCTCCTTTGGCCAGCCTATTACCCCAGCAGGGTACCTGATCACGGGCAGGGCGTACGTGTTGATGGCCCGGATCTTGTTCTTACCATTCAGCTGACTCCTCAGGACTTGCCTGACCCTCTGCAGGTACTTGGTGGTTGCAGCTTTTCTAGCAGCCTCTTCATGGTTCCCATTCGCCTGCAGGATCCCCAGGTACTTGTAACTGTCCTCTATGTCTGCAATGTTGCCTTCTGGTAGTTCAATCCCCTCAGTTCTGACTACCTTCCCTCTCTTTGTTACCATTCAACTACACTTCTCCAGTCCGAACGACATTCCAATGTCATTGCTGTATCGCCTGGTAGTGTGGATCAGTGAATCGATGTCTCGTTCACTCTTGGCATACAGTTTGATATCATCCATGTACAGGAGGTGGCTGACAACTGCTCCGTTCCGTAGTCGGTATCCGTAGCCAGTCTTGTTAATGATCTCACTGAGGGGGTTCAGGCCTATGCAGAACAGCAGTGGGGACAGAGCATCTCCTTGGTAGATCCCGCACTTGATGGTGACTTGTGCTATGGGCTTGGAGTTGGCCTCTAGTGTTGTACGCCACATCCCCATTGAGTTCCTGATGAAGGCTCTTAGGGTCCCATTGATCTTGTACAATTCTAGGCATTTCAGTATCCAGCTGTGGGGCATTGAGTCATAGGCCTTCCTGTAATCAATCCAGGCAGTGCACAGGTTGGTCAGTCTGGTCTTGCAGTCTCGGCTGACTGTTCTGTCTACCAGTAGCTGGTGTTTTGCGCCTCTGGTATTCTTGCCAATTCCTTTCTGTGTCCCGCTCATGTATTGACCCATGTGCCTGTTCATCTTAGCTGATATGATGCCTGACAGGAGCTTCCATGTGGTACTGAGGCAGGTTATTGGTCGGTAGTTGGAGGGGACCGGTCCCTTCTTGGGGTCCTTGGGGATCAGGACCGTCCGACCTTCGGTTAGCCATTCCGGGTGTCTCTCGTTAACTAGCAGCTGGTTCATTTGTGCTGCCAGACGCTCGTGGAGTGCAGTCAGCTTCTTTAGCCAGTAGGCGTGAACCATGTCGGGCTCTGGTGCTGTCCAACTCTTCATACTGGAGACCCTTTCTTGGATATCTGCCACTGTGATGGTTACTGTACCCTGTTCAGGGAGGTCGCTATGGTCTGCCCTCAGATCCACTAGCCACTGAGCATTGCCGTTATGGGTTGCGTCCTTCTCCCATATGCTCTTTCAGTATTGCTCCGTCTCCAGCCTTGGTGGTGCTGTTCTCTTATTATTATTGTTCCCTTGCCACTGAGAGTACACCTTTGATATATATAAGAGATAAGATAAGATAAGATAGAACTTTATTAATCCCTCGGGTGGGTTCCTCTGGGAAATTCGACTTCCAAAAAGCACAGCAACGACCGAAGTTACAGTTACAGAATTGTTATATATATATATATATATATATATATATATATATATATATATATATATATATACACACACACACACACACACACACACACACACACACACACACACACATATATAAATACAGAGACAAATATAAATAAAATATACAAAGGGGATAAATAGAATAAATAGGAATAAAAAATAAAAATACAAGTGAATATATATATATATATATATATATATCAGAATCAGAATACTTTATTGATCCCTGGGGGAAATTATTTTTTGTTACAGTGCTCCATTTTAAACCAACATTAAGACAAGACAGACAATACGCTAACTAAGAATAGTACAATATATACATATATATACATACATACATACATAAGTCACTTATAAATAAATAGTTGGAAAAGAAACATGTGTAGCTGTAGCAGCAAACAGTGTGTTAAGTGGATGCGTTGTACAGGGAGATGGCCACAGGCAGGAATGATTTCCTGTGTCGTTCAGTGGTGCTTTTCGGTAATCTCAGTCTCTCACTGAACGTGCTCCTGTGACTGACCAACATGTCATGGAGTGGGTGGGAGGTGTTATCCAACATTGTCTTTATCTTGGACAGCATCCGCCTCTCCGACACCAACTTGAGGGAGTCCAGCTCCATCCCCACAACATTGCTGGCCTTACGGATCAGTTTATTAAGTCTGTTGGCATCTGCGACCCTCAGCCTGCTCCCCCAGCATGCAACAGCATAGAGGATCGCACTGGCCACAACAGACTCATAGAAAATCCTCAGCATTTTCTGGCAGATGTTGAAGGACCTCAGTCGCCTCAAAAAAAAAAAAAAAAAAAAATAAATAAATATATATATATATATATATATATATATATATATGAAAACTATACAGAAATATGAACTATGCAAGTCATAAACAGTTGTAGAATTAAAATTATCGTATTGTACAGAATGTTAGTTTTTACAGAATTATACAGTAGCGCAGTTAAGTGAAATATGTGGATAATTTCTATAGAGGCTATATAAAGTGCTAGTGGTTGTGAGTGGTGGTTCAGCCATGTTATTATTGTGTGTATGAGGGTCTTGTCCATTATGTGTGTGTAGGTGGTTGTGGATGTGTGTATGTTCAGTCCATGAGTTTAATGTTGGACAGCTGTAGGGAAGAAGCTGTTCCGGTACCTGGTGGTCTTAGTCCGGAGGCTCCTGTAGCGCCTCCCAGAGGGCAGGAGGGTGAAGAGTCCATGTGATGGGTGACTGGGGTCTTTGATGATTTTCCCAGCCCTTTTCAGACACCGCTTCCTGTAGATGTCATTTATGGCAGGAAGTGGTGCTCTGGCGATGCATTGGGCAGTTTTCACGACCCTCTACAACGCCTTCCGGTCCGAGGCAGAGCAGTTCCTGTACCAGACTGTTATACAGTATTGTGGCAAGCTCAGAGATGGAGGAGACGGAGGTATCGTTCGGTCTTGCTTCCCATGAGCTAGCCAGGGAGCACAGCCATTTATTAACATTTGGAGAAACACACACTGCCGCTAGCTAGCTGCTCAGCGCGGCAACAACAACAACAACACCACACAGGGCGCCCTCTGACCCCGGAAGGACACACCGTTGCAGCGAGAGGGCGTCACCCGTCACCATGGCAACATACACAAAACATAACTGTACAAACAGAACCCCGAACAGCCCTGACCCGCTACAGTATGTTTGTCAGTATGCTCTTAATGGTGCAGCGATAGAAGTTCACCAGGATGTCTGAGGACAGGTGGTTCTTCCTCAGAGTCCTCAAGAAGAAGAGGCGCTGGTGAGCCTTCTTGACCAGCTTGGAGCAGTTGGTCGTCCAGATGACTATAGTACTTCATCAACCAGTAGCGATTTTTGATACGGGTGACACGGGCGGTTGCCCAAGGCGGCATCTTGGTGGGGGCATCACGGGCATCGGCAAAAAAAAAAAAATTAAAAAAAAAATTGCTCGTACTCATGCTGCCCTGACATCAGCCAGCGCATATTGGGAATGGCATAGGCACCGATCGGTTTTCTGTCGCCCATTTGTTGGGAGTAAGGGTGCCTTCCGTTTGCGAGGTGCGCCTGCTGCTTGTGGTACAGGGAGGAGAGGGCGGGGCGGCGGGGGATTCACTGGCTGGCTGGAGCGGCATCTAATACCCAACTCGCAAAATAAAACCAACTAAAAACAAAACAACAAACACGAAAACACCATGATTATAATTTGCACCGATGTTTTTTTGAAATTCTATACGCGAAAAGTGAGCGTGAGAGCCCTCGGTGCGCCTGCTCGCTGCTGAAGTCAAAGTAAACTTTATTGTTATCTCTGATACATACAGTCCAGTACATAGAGAGACGAGACGACAAGCCTCCAGTTACAGCAGTGCAAGTAACCCGCTGAAAGGGGAGGGGGACATGCTGCTTCCAAATAGAGCAGATTTCATTCATAATGATGTAAATCCAACACCATTATGTATTTATGATTTGAACCCTGGGTTGTGTGAAATCCCAGAAATAAACCTTAGCCAAAGTGAATCTGTGAACTAAAGTGTAGGTCTATTAGGTCAAGTTGTGGTGATCCTCGAGTTGGGGGATTTGTGTTCACACTATAGTGCAAAATTAAAGATTTTTCTTTTTTTCTGACAGTACTTTTCTGTGTTCATAATTCCATCTACCTCAGGCCTCCAACATGTTTTACCGATGGCTGCAGACACTCACTGTTGTACCTCTTTGCTGACCACCGCCATACAACCTAACCATTCTTTTTTCTTAGTTTATTCATTAATATAAAATGATCAATTGTATCAAACGCCTTCTTTAAGTCTATAAAAACACCAACAGTATATTCCTTATTATCTATTGCATTAGATATCCCTTCTACAAGTTCCATCACTGCCATCGAAGTGGACCTTTTCGCTCTAAAGCCATATTGGTTATCACTTAGATTATGCTTCTCAATATATTTATCAAGTCTATTAACAAATAACCTTCCTAAAATTTTTGAGAACTGTGGGAGTAGTGATATTGGCCTGTAATTGGTAAACTGACATCTCTCTCCGTTTTTATGGATTGGAATAACTTTTGCTATTTTCACTTGTGAGGGAAACACACCAGTTCGAAAGGACAGATTACAAATGTATGCGAAAGGTTGCACTATATATTCTATAATACTTTTAACTAACATCATGTCAATACCAAAACAGTCAGTGGACTTTTTATTTTTAAATGTCTTCACAATGTTAATTATTTCTCTATGAGTTACAGCACCAATAAACATGGAGGACACATTCTGAGTAATATGTTTATTTAGGTCGTTATTATTTCTTGACTCTGAAATTTCTTTTGCTAAATTAAAGCCAACATTTACAAAGAAATCATTAAATTCATTTGCAATGTCTTTAGTTTTATCAAGCACAATATCTTTATCTTTTTTGAAATAGTCTGGATAATTCTTATTTTTTGAGCCCTTTTTGATTATACTATTTAATATCCTCCATGTTTCTTGTGTGTTACTTCTACTTTGTGTGTTACTTCTACTACCTGAGCTACAGCCAGGGGTGGCTGTAGCTCAGGTGGCAGAGCAGGTCAGCCACTAATCAGAAGGTCGGTGGTTCGATCCCAGGCTGCATCCTGGCTGCATGCCAAATGTCCTTGGGCAAGATACTAACCCCGTGTTTGCCTACTGGTGGTAGTCAGAGGGCCCGGTGGCGCCTGTGTTCGGCAGCCTCGCCTCTGTCAGTGCGCCCCAGGGCAGCTGTGGCTACAATGTAGCTTGCTATCGCCTGTGTGTGAATGACTGAATGTAGTGTAAAGCGCTTTGGGGTCCTATGGACTAGAAAAGCGCTATACAAATGCAGGCCATTTACCATTTTACTTTGCTCCAATAATTTTTGGTAATATTCTTTCTTACTTGTTCTTATAATATTTACTAATCTATTTTTATATAACTTGCACTTCATTTCAGCATCTTTTGTCCTCTGTTTTATGAATCTCCTATATAGATTATTATTTTTTTTTTTTACATGCATCTTCTATCCCCTTTGTGATCCATGGCTTATTTGATCTGTGATGCTTTCTAGTGATTTTCATTAAAGGACAATGTTTTTCATATAGTGAAACTACAGTTGATAGGAATGCATCATATGCACTATTTAATCTTCATTTGCAAAAACCTCATTCCAATTGCGTTCTTTTAAGTCCACCTGGAGGGCAGCAATGGCTCTTGTTGTTCTATGTCGTATCATATCAAATGTTTGATTGTTTTGTTTGTAGTTTTAATCCCAAAATAATTTTGAAAAATTGCAAAAACAGGAAGATGATCGCTTATATCAGTTATAAGAAGTCCACCTACTATTTCATAGTCAATTTTATTTGTGAATATATTATCTATCAATGTAGCTGTATCAATTGCTATTCTACTTGGTTTTATAATTACAGGGAAAAGGGAATTACTCTACATTGTATTAATGAAATCTGTTGTTTTCTGATGTCCATTTGGGTTTAGCAAATCTATATTAAAATCACCACAAATTATTTGCACTTTATCATTTAGGTTGCTAAACATGGCAGCAAGTTTTTCATTGAATGTCTCGAGGCATGATCCTGGTGTCCTATAGATGCAACTTATAATTATATTGTTAGCTTTTTCAACATGGATTTCAATAGTAACACATTCCAATACGTCATCTATGGTGCTTGACATACATTCAATCAGACTACATTTCAAAACTTTATCTACATATAAAGCAACACCGCCTCCTTTTTTATTCACTCTGTTCATTGTAAATAATTCATATCCTCCCAGTCCCATTTCACTAACTTTCTCATTATCGAGCCATGTTTCTGATATTGCAATTATATTAAAATTTTTTAACTTACTTAAACATTCTGTAATTTTAGAAAATATTTTATACAGGCTTCTACTATTGAAATGTATGACCAACAATGCATTTGCCATTTTAATATTCCTATTGAATTGGTCGTCTGTATAGTACTCACAAGTATTATTGGTGTTATTGTAGAAGTGGTTATCTGGGTCAATGTTACTTTCAGGGTCATGCATGTTGTGCTCTGCATAGTTGAAACGTTTTGAAGTTTTTTGTCTCAGTGTGTGTCACAAAATAACCTCCTTGACAGTCCTTTTTATAATCAAAGTCTTCCTCTTCAATATCTTTGAATGGAAACCTATAATCTGTGTCCAAACTTGACATTTATGTGTTTTTTGTTTTTGTTGTTGTTTTTTCTATTGTTTTTTGAGCCGTAAGGCCAGAAACACTTTCCATTCCTGATTATGTATATTGCTCTAAGTCTTTGAGTTCTCTTATCATCACAACTTTCGCTTCTTTGGGATTGCCATTTAGTCTTATCATTACTTTGCAGTTCCTCGTCCATGTCGCTTATATCTTATTTTGTTTTTTCAGGCTGCATGCCTGTCTTGCAATTTCAGCAGTCTTTTTCGTTAAATGTGCATTTAAATACACACCGGTCCGTTTCAGCTTCTTTCCCTGTTTCAGTAACTCAATCTTTGTTTTGCGACTCGCAAACCGAAGAATAATTGCTGGCTTTGTTTTACTGTCTTTTCTGGGGAGTGTGTGGCATGCTGCGATATGATGGCTCTGAATACTTACATTCTTCGTTTGAAGGAATTTTATCACTTGCTTTTCAAGTATTTGCAGCTCCTCTACCGGGGCATCTTCACCGTCTTTACCTCCGCCAGCTGTTACTCTGCTGTTCGGTGTTGCGTCTCCAGTCCACTTATGACTAAATCATCCATTCTTGTGTATTGTTCAAGGTCCTCGATTCGCCGTTCCAAGTCGTCTATTTTCTTGTCCTTCTCCTTTATCATGTTTTTTAGTTGTTTTATTTCATCCATTAGGTCATGTAGCATACCTTGTTGTTTAGCCACTTTGCTCAGTTCATCAGACATGAAATTAAGTGATTTCTTAATCTCCTCCAACTCCTCTTCAACTCCTGGGTTTGCTTTTTTAGGCGGCATTCTGAAAATGGTGAGATTGGTATTACCTTGTGATGGCCCGTTGAAGTCACTGTCGATTTACTTGTTGGTGCCTTGCTAGAGGAGCCTGGGCCCAGTGGCTTCTGGAGGATCCTGGGCCTGGTGGCTGCTGGAAGAGCCTGGGCCTAGTGGCTGCTGCAGGATCCTGGGACTACTGGCTGCTGGAAGAGCCTGGGCCTAGTGGTTGTTGGAGGATCCTGGGCCTAGTGGCTGTTGGAGGATCTTGGGCCTGGTGGCAGCAGGAGGGTCCTGGGCCTGGTGGCTGCTGGAAGAGCCTGGGCCTAGTGGTTGCTGGAGGATCCTGGGCCTAGTGGCTCCTGGAGGATCTCTGTCAATCTCACCTGGGCCCACAACACCAACGTGCTGGTAAAGAAGGCCTAGCAGCAACTGCATTTCCTCCTTGTCCTTTTAGGAGACATTTTAGAGCTTCTAGTGGTCCTCAAGTATCGCGTGTCTTTCCAGGAATCATTGACAGCACAGTTTTTGAGTGGAGGCAGGTTGTCGCGGTACAAACGATGGTCCTATTTGCTGCTATGCTCCTTCCTGGTTGAACTGAATGTTCTTAGCAGCGTTTTCCTTCGTTTTTGGCTTTTACGTGTGGACGGGATTTTTAAAAAAAATGAAAACAGAAAATCTCAGTTTTCAAAAATACCCGTGTACGTGTGGACGTAGCCTAAAGTGATTGCAATTTTTCCCATTATTCCCATTTACCCTTACATCAGTCTGCAATACAGCCAGTTGACAAGTGACTGTAGGTTCAGACGCCCCAAATGTGTCTTATGTTTCAGTTTGTTTTTTATATTATAACACACTGTTTTGCTCTCTGTGTAAACAAAACATATTATAATTAAATAAATTTGGTAAAAGTAGGAAATAAAACATAAAACTATCTAAAAGAAGAGTATCATATAATCTCGATTCATTCTTCAGTTGAGGGATACAGAAGTTCCACTTCACATCACCTCTGTTTTTTCTAAATTAGTTTATTCTGCTGCAACAATTTACCTCTGAGAGATGTTTACAGCTGTTTGTTTGTTTTGTTTTACAGGTGGTGTTGATCCTGGCCTACAGCACCATTATTGTGCTGGGAGTTCTGGGTAATTCTCTTGTCATCTATGTCATCTATCGCTTCAAGACGCTCCGCACTGTCACCAACTTCTTCATTGCTAATTTGGCTGTTGGTAAGTTTATACATACAGACGCACGCCAGCAGCTTTTTGTTGCTTCTAATATAATACTGTCACTGTGCTCAGAGCAATAAAACACTTTCTGACATGTGTAGGTGGTGGTGTTTGTGTGTTTTTGTCTCCAAGTGCATGTCTTCTTAAGATTGCTGGGAACTTAATCTGTTTGGGAACATGAGCCCATGACAGAAATCATTCAAATTTAAGATTTAAAGATAAGAGTAAGGTTAAAAGTTTGGATTTGGTTGAGTTTATGGTAAAGTTAGGTTTGTGCTATTGTTAAAACAAGGACAGTGTGCCGTTATGGGTGCATGTCTGATGCAGGGGCGTTAACACCTTTCTTATATCACCACTCTGAAGACCGATGAGCGTTGTCAACAGGTTTACTGACATTCAAAAGGGTAAAGGCAAGGCAAGGCAAGGCAAATTTATTTGTATAGCACAATTCAACAACAAGGTGATTCAAAGTGCTTTACAGAGACATTAGAAACAAAGACAAATAAAAAGCATGATTTAAAATTGATTAAAACAAGCAAACAAACTAACTAACAACAAACAAAACAGTATATAGAATCAAAACAGATAAAATCAGAACAGTAGATAAAATCAGTAGTTAAATGTAAGTTTTGAAATTTAAGCTTAAAAGTGTGGATTTGGTACTTTATTCAAATGCAGCTGAGAACAGGTGAGTCTTCATCCTGGATTTAAATAAACTGAGTGTTTCAGCTGATCTGAGGCTTTCTGGGAGTTTGTTCCAGATATAAGGAGCATAAAAGCTGAATGCAGCTTCTCCGTGTCTGGTTCTGACTCTGGGAACTGATAAAAGACCGGATCCAGATGACCTGAGGGATCTGGATGGTTCATACTGGGTCAGGAGGTCATTGATGTATTTTGGTCCTAAACCATTCAGAGCTTTATAGACCAGCATCAGAACTTTAAAGTCTATCCTCTGACGGACAGGCAGCCAGTGTAAAGACCTCAGAGCTGGACTGATGTGGTCCACTTTTTTGGTCTTAGTGAGGACTCGAGCAGCAGAGTTCTGAATGAGCTGTAGTTGTCTGACTGATTTTTTAGGTAGACCTGTAAAGATGCTGTTACAGTAATCAAGCCTACTAAAGATGAATGCATGGACTAGTGTTTCCAGGTCCTGTTGAGACATCAGATCTTTGATCCTTGAAATATTCTTGAGGTGATAGTAAGCTGACTTTGTTATTGTCTTAATGTGTTTTTCTAAGTTTAGGTCTGCATCGATCACTACACCCAAATTTCTCGCCTGGTTTGTGGTTTTTAGGTGTATAGATTGAAGTTCTCTGGTGACCTGTAATTGTTTTTCTTTGGCGCCAAAGACTATTACCTCAGTTTTGTTTTTGTTTAGCTGGAGAAAATTGTGGCACAACTAGTCATTAATTTCCTCAATGCATTTACCAAGAGCCTGTACAGGGCCTCGGTCTCCTGGTGACATTGTGATATAAAACTAAAAGCAAGACAAAAAATACAGTCATGACATACATATGTGCAGCATAATATGCATTTATATACCACCCTGCTACTACATAGCATATGTCTAATTATGTAAACTTTTTAAACTACTACTGATGCTATCCCAGACGAACTCCAAAATCACAGGTAACTAGCTTAACAAAAGGACTAGCTTTACAGCCAAATACTGCATTAGCGGGCAACATATTGTACAAAAAGTTGCAACTTATACTTTAAGTACATACCGGCGATACAACCATAAACAGAAGATGTGGACAGTATTTCTTCCAACAGGACACCATAAACTGTGTGCCGATATGTTTCCCTTCTTCTTTCTCACTTGCTTTGCTTGACTGAGCGGATTACTTGGAGCAGCCACAGAGGGCGCTGTAAACACATAATAAATAACAACTGACTGAGAATGATATTTTAGTGATACAACATTTTACAACTTTTAGTGATACAGAACAGACAGCTTCATGTTAAGGATTCCTCAGGATGACAAGTCTTCAAGAATTGTGCATTTATACAATTTATGCAATTGCAATTTATATAAGCACAGAGATAAGTCCATTTTTAGAGCCCTAAGAAGATGATTACCCTTTCCTAACCTTCATTAGTGCTGTTTTGGTGCTTATTTAAATGCAGGCCCATCTACCTACCTAGGGAGTTCACCGTTGTCATAATAACAGCTGTTTACATACCACCAGATGCTAATGCTAACTCTGCGATCACACTCCTGCATACAAACATCAATAATAAACAGAGCACTTACCCTGACGCTGTACATATCGTAGCAGGGGACTTCAATCACGCAGACTTAAAAAGAGCAATCCCCAAATTCCACCAGCACGTCAAGTGTGCCACTAGGGGTGACAAGATTCTGGACAAAGTTTATTCCAACATCAAAATGGGCTACAGGGCCAGACCTTTGCCACATCTGGGTCAGTCTGACCACTTGTCACTGTTTCTAATCCCTGCATATGCCCCCCTCAAGAAAACTGCTCTTACCATCACAAAGAATATTACCATATGGCCAGAGGGTGCCTCTCAGTAGCTGCAGGACTGTTTTGACAGGACTAACTGGGATATCTTTGAACATCAGGACTTGGAAATGTTCACAGACGGTGTCCTCTGCTATATAAAACACTGCATAGACACTGTTACAGCAGTCAAACGGATCCGGGCTTATCCCAACCAAAAGCCCTGGATGACCCGGGAGGTCAGGCAGCTGCTGAAGGAGAGGAACATTGCGTTCAGGTCTGGCAACAGGGATTACTACACCACAGCCCGATCCAACCTGAAGAGAGGCATCAGAGAGGCAAAGGGGGACTATAGGAGGAGGATCGAGGACCATTTGAAGAGTAATACCAGCCGGCAGGTGTGGCAAGGCATCCAGCACCTAACCAACTATAAGATCAATCTCGGAGCTGCGGACGGTGACCTGGAGCTGGCAGAGGAGCTGAATATCTTCTTTGCCCGCTTTGAGACCAGGGTACCGGAGGTATTGGAGCCACAGCAGCAACACGCCACCCATAGCAGCACCACCCTCACCCTGGAAGAGCACGAGGTGAGGCGCATGCTGCAGGCTGTTAACCCGAGGAAGGCGGCGGGTCCTGATGGTGTGCCAGGTCGAATATTGAGGGATTGTGCAGGACAGCTGGCTGGGATCTTCACCAGGATTTTCAACAAATCCCTCGCACAGGCGACTGTCCCACTCTGCCTGAAGTCCTCCACCATAGTCCCCTTGCCTAAGAAGCCCCACATCACCGGCCTGAATGACTACAGACCGGTGGCACTCACCCCAGTGGTAATGAAATGCTTTGAGAAGCTGGTCCGCAGACACATCACAGCAGCCCTGCCCCGCAGCCTGGATCCACACCAGTTTGCCTACAGAGCAAACCGATCCACGGAAGACGCTGTAGCCACAGCACTCCATGCTGCATTAACTCACCTGGAAGAGCATGGTAGCTATGTGCGGACGCTCTTCGTGGATTACTGCTCAGCTTTTAACACCATCCTTCCACACAAACTGGTGGCCAAGCTACAAGACCTGGGGCTTCCATACAGCACCTGCATGTGGATCAATAGCTTCCTCTCGGGCCGTAGACAGAGAGTCAGAGTTGGCCATCACACATCCTCAGCCCTGAGTCTCAGCACTGGCTCACCCCAGGGCTGTGTGCTCAGTCCACTGCTCTACTCTCTCTACACACACGACTGCACTCCTCGCCACCACAGCAACATCTTTGTGAAATTTGCAGATGACACCACAGTGGTGGGGCTCATTTCCAAGGGAGACGAGTCTACGTACAGAGACGAGGTGGAGCAGCTGACGTCATGGTGTAAGGCCAATAACCTCCTCCTCAACACTTCAAAAACCAAAGAACTCATAATAGACTTCAGAAGGAAAAAGGCAGAGATCCAACCACTATTCATAAATGGGGACTGTGTAGAAAGGGTGGCAAGCTTCCGCTTCCTGGGAGTCAATATAGAGGAGAACCTTTCCTGGAGTGTGAACACCTCCGAGCTGCTGAAAAAGGCCCAACAGAGACTGTACTTCCTGAGAATTCTCAGGAGGAATAACATCACACAGAGACTGCTGGTGTCCTTCTACAGAGCCACCATTGAGAGTGTTCTAACTTACTGCATATGCATCTGGTACACTAGCTGCACAGGGGCTCAGAGGAAAGCACTCCAAGGGATCATTAACACCGCCCAAAAGATCACTGGCTGCCCTCTCCCCACACTGGAAGTTCTACACAACGCCCACTGTTTTAAAAAGGCCCAAAACATCATAAAAGACACCTCACATCCTGGCCACTCCCTGTTCGAACTGTTGCCCTCAGGCAGACGGTACAGGGCAATCAGAGCAAGGACTAATAGACTCAAACACAGCTGTTATCCAACTGCAATAACACATCTGAATACTACAAAAAAATGTCCATCACGCCACTCTTGTGTTAATCTATGCACGGTCTGAAGCATGTGTGTGGGAATGTATGTGAATGTTTTACTGTTATATCTTATTAGTATTTTAAGTATTCTATCTATTTTATTTATTGAATTTTATTGTTTTATTTATATTTTGATATTGCTAGGGATGATGCAATGATCGGGGACCATTCTTAATTTCGTTGTTCTCATGACAATGACAATAAAGTTTCTGATTATTTACAATATTATTAGGAAGCACTGAAATCATTTTCATTGCTATGCAGATAATACCCAGTTTGATTTATTAATGAATGTAGATGATACAAATTATGTTCTTAAAATATAGGCATGTCTTCAAGACATCAAGACCTGGATGACCTCAAAGTTCCTACTTCTAAATTTAGACAAAACTGAGGTTATGGCACTCAGTTCTAAAAGTGTGAGAAACATGGTGTCTAAGCAGATAGTTACTTACTGGGTAATATCAACTTGGAGTCATTTTTAACAGGATTTGTTCTTCAGTGTTCACATTAAGCAAATATGTAGGACTGCGTTCATTCATTTGCTTAATATTGCTAAAGTCTCAGAACAGCCTTCAGCTGATCCAGAATATTTCAGCAAGAGAGCAAAATGAGATTGCAAAAGGAGACTTTTCTCTAAAATTGGCTTCTCTTCATTGGCTTTGTGTTAAATTCAGAATTGAATTTAAAATCCTTCTCCTCACATATAAGGTATTGAATAATCAGGCTCTGTCATATCTTAAAGACCTTATATCAGCCCATTATACTAACAGAGCACTTTACTCTCAGACTGCATGTTGTGGTTTTGAATAGTGGAGAACTGGAGATCAAGCATTCAGCCATCTCTAATAAATAACCTCCCAGTTTGAATTTGAGAGACTGTCACTCTCTCTACTCTTGACACTAGGTTTAAAACTTTCTTTTTCTTGAAGGTTGCAGTTGGCAAACTTTATCCTTGCTAAATCATTAGCAGTTATTATACTCTGGTTCTTGCTCCCATAGTGACTCTTTTGTCCTGTGTCTCTCTGCTTTCTTCTCTTTCCAGTCAGTACCAAGGAGTTGAGGCAGATGGCTGCCCCTCCCTGAGCCTGGTTCTGCTGGAGGTTTGAAAGTAAATTTAGAGAGTATAATAGAACCAGGTTTGGCCCCTTGTAGAAAAAATAGAAAGCCAATACATATCCTGAAGTGGAGATGTGTGGTATCAAGGCTTTCCAATCTTAATGCTTCCCACAGGAGGGATTTATTTGATTTGGATTTTTGAAACTATTTCCGAATGTTTTCTGCCATTTTCATTGCTTGTTCTGTTCTTTCTCCATTGTAAGTTTTACACATCCAGATGCTCGTTCCAGTGTTAAAAGGTTGTGCCACAGACATTATGAGCCATTTTGCCTGAAAACCCCTCTTTGGATTGTTTCATCACGTTAATAATGTTAGCGTTACCCATCTGGTGATCTGAATGATAAAAGTTAACTTAATGGAGACTGCCCTTGGTAATATTCCTTTTAATCCCTGGTGGTTTTGTGGATTTTCATCTTTAGATAGTGATCAATGTTTACATGCCACAAGCTCACATATTTGAAGCCTGCTAGCAAGAGAAATGGCAGATTGAGAGTGTGGTAGAAAGAGGAAAAGTTCCCAAGATGTTTCCCTGGAGAGGTTTATTCACTTCTGTTGCACTATCTAGTCATTCTACACTAGTGCCAACACTGAGTTCATCATTATTAGATCAATGAAATTGCATTATGAGGGCTAGATTCATGGGAATTGGTTAAATGAGTCCCAAAATGAAATTCAACCACTGAGAATGGTATGTCAACTTGATGTCAAGCGTAACAGGTAAACAGAGGTGGTCTTCTAATGTCAAAGTTGTAATCTTGCAATGAGTTTGATAGACTTCTTTGCATGTAAATGGAAAATGCAACTTAACCTTTTAAAGCCAAGTGTATCATATTTGATATGTGAGTTATGGTGAGTTTTTGAGACTTCTACATGATCAGTAAAGACTACCGCCCTCTTGTTTGTTTGTTTTTTTAATTTCATTGTGAGGTTCACTATACACTCCAACTTTTCCAAATGTTTGAATTTTCTGGTAATTATTTCAGGCTTCATGCTTTAAAGGCATAAAGAGCCAAAGCATCTGTTGCAAATCAGTACAAATAAGATAATTTCCCCCCAGAAAGCTCCAGAGAGACTAGACTTTTTAAATCTCCAAATAATAAGAATCATCAATTACAGGGGTTAACCAAAAAAAAAAAAAAAATCCAAAACATCACGACAGTCAACACAACTTGTACAACAAATACCAGAAAGGTACCGAAAATCTAATTCCTGGCTTGTTCTATGCACATATCTTTTTATAAAAAGTACCCCAGCCTAGATGTGATTCATATCATCATAGTCACTCATGCCCTGTTGATGGTGGTAGCGTCATCCTGGTAGAGACCACTCCCATTACCATAGAAATCTTTCATCATAAGATTAAGGTGTTCTCCCTGAACAGATTTCTGGGGCGAGTGAACCCAAACAACAGCAGCAAAATGCTGCCTGCAGCATAACACAGTCACCGTTTCTTCAACGTAGGGGTCAAAAGTTCAGCTTATTCCTTTAATTTCTAACCCGTCTGTATATGTGTATGTGTAAGCTGTCAGTAAGGATGACTCAAACATCTGCCGCTGTGTGCTAGATCTTAGTGATGTCTCAAATTTGTTGGGTGGTTCGAGTGGGAGAGGCCAGCGGATGCAGAGATGAACTCAGACATTTGTTGTTTTTGTGACACGCAGACATTTTAAATGGAGGAATCAGAGTTTTCTTAACCAATATGTGAAGAGTGTCTGTGTGAGCACATAAATAAGGATTTTATACAGAGGACAGAAAAGTGACATCTAAAGAGTTCAAAAGAATTTCAAGAGATGCACAAATCCTATTTTGCCATTTTCCTTTTTATTTCATGTATGATGACCCAATTCATAATAATAATTCTTTATTTAAAAGGGACAGTACAGATTAACATCGTCCAAGTATAAAACATAAAATTGATGTACTGCACATAAGTTTATAGGTATTGCTAGTTTCCAACCATTGTCCCTTGTTGGGCTTACATTCACAATACACGGAGTTAAAACATACATTTTCATGAACCCAAAATAAACCACGAATACAGCTACAATTTTAGACAATGTAAAAAGAAAAAAAAGATTACTTAAAATGACTACAGCTCTGATTTCCCTTTAACCAACCTTTAACCTTCAATGTAAATGATCTAATACCTGTAAGGCGAAAGCGCATCAAATCCGATTTTTTTGACCCTATGCGACCCATATCCGATCCTGGTATGACAGTGTGAACGGCACAAATCCGATATTTTCAAATCCGATCTGGGTCACTTTCGTATGTGGTACTGAATCCGATACATATCCGATGTTTCAGAAAGCGACTGCTGTGTGTACGGTCAAGTCGCATTAAATCCGTCTTTTATGTCACTGACACAAAACAGACGCCAATTATCAGCACCGGAGAAGCGCCCGATAAGACATCGCGAACACCTCCTGGCCATCCGGTGAAACTGTTGGGAAGACAACGTTGGAGAAACGTTAACATTTTATTTGTACTGCATAACCTGCAGATTCTGACAGAAATCTGCAACTATCCTTTGAAGCACCGCTCCTCTAAAACAGCAATAAGGATCATTATTAGGTTATCTACATTATTATGCAAATAACAAAATAACTTAAAGCAAAAATTGGGAAACGTGAAGTCCGAAGTCTTTATATTAAGGGCCATCAGTCAAACAATATTGTTTGCTCTGGGTCTAAACAGAGCGCGTTGTGTGACATCTTCTTTTGCGCATGCGGGACACTTTGAGCGTTCACACTAGAGAGCGTTTGTTGTCGCATTTTATTTGTAGTGTGAACGAGCAGACAAAAAAATCGGATTTGATCAAAAAATCGGAATTGAGCATTAAGACCTGCAGTGTGAACGTAGCCTAAACAGCAATGGGCCAAGGACAGTTCCTTGGGGGATACCCATTCTATTTTCCAACATGGATGACTTTTTTTGGTCAACCCTCACACACTGCTCTCTTGTGTAAAGATAAGACTAAACTGATTGTTTTGAAAAATCTAAATTAAAATGATCTATGATCTATTTTTTATGAGCACAATATATTTTTAATGTTAGAGAAGGAGACTTTGGGTATACAAAAGGCAAAGCTCAAAAGGAAGTTAAACGTGATGTGCTTTAGAATGACAATAATCAGACGTTTCTAAAAAATAAAGTCGAAACTTTAATGTTTCATTACAAGATCCCTTTTTTTATTGGTCATAATGACTGTATTATCATGCATTATCATTTTGGTTTTCTTAATACATCTAAATACAATTAACAATTATGTGATTCAGAGGTGAATGTAGGCAGTTTGGCTAGGATCACTCAAATCTGATTATAAAGATTATAAAGAATAATTAGTTGACCCCACTAAGCACAGTGGGAATAAACATTTACCACTGAGATATTTCTTATTAAAAAGATATTCAAATATTTGCATTACAGTGGTCCCTCGCTATAACACGGTTCACCTTTCGTATTTTTTTTGTGCAATTTGCCTCTTCTTCTTTCTTCTTTTTTTTTGTACAGCGCATCGTGTTCTGCTTCCTGATCAGCTGTAGACCATTATCAATCAATCTCGTGCCGCATCTCCTGTACAGTACAGAATGCGTTCAGCTTGTCAAATTTATATAAATCTTCACTAGCAGTGTGAATCAGAAGTGCTGTACTGTAAGTTTTCTCCCCTACAATACCGGAAAAAAGTTTGGTACCATCAAAGGCACCTGCGTTTTTTTAAAACTATAAAAAATGGACAGGTGACCAACTTTGGGGAAATTTCTCGGCCCACCTAATTTTTAAAAAAGACAGGAAAGGAGTACATTGATATTTATTTCAAAAATAAGCATCTTAGATTACACTGTGCACAAAACAGGAGATGCATTTTTTAATGGAAATAATAATGAATCCATCACACAGTGGGGCATTCAGTGTCACCGGTTATTAGTTCCATTTCAAATGTGCAGATGTTTCCATATTAAAATTACCTGCAAAAGCTCAAGAATGTATTCCCCAATATCTAACTTGCACAGACCCAAATGCTCCATAGTCCTTCAGCACCAAACTACTGTTAACAAAATCACTAACATGGGCTTAGTTAATTCGACAGTAACTTATGTATGTTTTTCTTTCCCAAATTGTATGACTTAACTGTAAAACTATGTCAGTAGAATTCAGCTGAGAAAGCGCACTTCGAGGGTCTGTCCATAATTACGATGCTACATTACATGTATAAATATTCCTAAGTAAGTCTTTAACGCCATCTCTGTACCTGAATATTTGAAAAAGAGCCAAAGCAGAAGTAAAATTATTGCACAGTTTCAGCACTAATAATAGGTCAAAAATGACTAATTCAGGAATGATTCTGCAGATAAAGCATGAGGAATTCTGGCTTTTGATCTATTAAATTAATGAAATTAAAATATTTTAATTGACCACCCTCCAGGTAGTGATTTCTCGCGCAGTTCTTCTTAAGTGAGAATTCAAGATTTTTCCCATTGTTGTCAGTAAAATAATTTGATGTGCACAAAATAAATATTTTAAATTACTTCCCCAGAAAAATGTATACAATAATTTAGACATTAGGGAAGAATATTTCATCTATGAACGTCTAAAGGAAATGTTGTCAGTCATCTGCATTTGTTAATGAGATGTAAATCTAGAATATTTATTTAAATTTTAGAAATATGAAGATGCATTTTCTTAGAACATTTGATGGTGCTGATTGCACACGATGAATCAAATGCAGTCTTTCAGTATTCATAGAGTGAGAGTCAAAAGAAAGACTGAGCAGTAATGAGTGTAGCAACAGAAGACTGGTATCACGTGACTGAAGTTTTGTTTTCTGGCTGTAAAGGACTAAACTGCCTTTGTGCCAGTTTTACCTTTTTAATGAGTTGGAGACTATGTTGGTGTCAACATGAAGCATGAAACAGGACTGAACAGCAAGAGAAGCCAAGACCAATTCTTAATCACCTGCTTTGATACGTGGTAGGCAGTTTCACCTCAGTTTTATTTCTGTCTAATGAGACAAGTGTAAACAGTTTCACATGTCCCCCGGCTGTGATGCTTAGTTGTGAAACTTCACTCGGCTGCATGATTCACCGTACTTTGTTTTAGCGCAACTATTCATGTTCAAACTGAAAGATGGGTTGAAAATCTGTGTTTTTAGGTTATTCTCAGAAATGCCAACACAACTGAGAGAGTTTTGCCATAAATTAGTGTGAACAAGACATAAATGATAGCAATTAATTAAAACATACAAAACATCCTGATAAATCTTAGAGAATTTAGTCTTCTAAATGCATGACTTAACATGAAACGACTAACTAAACAGGTGAATTTATAAGCACCACATCAGCACACATGCTAATGAATTTTAACAAACTGTGAGAGGTAATGGAGTGTGACGTGGGAGGGAAATTGCCTTAGCTGTCAGAGCTCGTCAGGCCTGAAGAAGCACAATAATATATTTTATTCAGAGCATACACTTCAGGGAGCATTGATGTAGCAGTAAACAAGACAACAAACATTGATGGACAGGTAAAATGTTTCTGCATAGAGAGAGAAGTATCAGTACTACAAGGCGTGTTAAGATGAGAGTGCACAGACAAAGAATCTCTGCAAAGAGACTGTTTGTTATTGTCAATAAATCTAATAAAGACACACAAATGCCTCCTCCTATTTTTGCTGTTGCTTAAAAAGCTGAACTATCATAGATCTCTGTTTTACAGACTTCTACTATTGTCTAAAAAATTCCACGCTGTGTGAGTCGATCCTCCTTTAGTAGTACATTGTGTTTGGGAAAGGTTAAGATTTAACTTCGAGGGTATAATAATGTGTACTTCATTAATACCCATGGAGAAGTTCTCTGCAAAAACAACCAAAATCAATAATCATCACACAAAGAGTAACCCCTCGAAACTCACCACAATAATCAACAGTAAACACAAAGACTGCAATCCAAAAACTAAAAAAGAGCAAAATCCACAACAGAAACTTTTACCAACCAAAAACACAACAGAGAGCCCAGCAACCAACAACGTAGAAAAAAACACATTATCTCCTAACAAAAACCAATAATTGAATAATATTTAAATTAACAACCAAAACTAACACCAGAATCTACCAAAACAAAAATGATCACAACACATAATAAACAACCAGCAGAATTCAAAAACGAAAAACCCAACCACAACAGCAGCTATTCACAATCAACAACAGCAAAAGGTCCCAAGGACTGACAATCCACAAAAATAGCAATTATCATCCAACATAAACCAAAAACAAAACCAAACAAAACAGAAAAACCTTACCACCGCTACTGGACGTATTTAAAAAAATTACCAATCAAGAATAGAAACCCAACCATCACTATAACAGCCAATAAAAAAGCCCCACAAGCCAACAAAATAAGTCAAAAAAAGTACTAGAAATGACAAACATCGCAATACCAACAATCACACATAGAAAGGCTGAACTCCATCCTGACTTGATTTTAATGTTTGAAGTAAACACAAATTATATAGCAGAAAGAAAAGTAGCTTACTTCTAAAAGATAATGTGATGTGATTAATTTTACGGTTAATATTGCGATGCATCTTTAAAATATCCATTCATATCAGGATGATTCACAACAATTTTATGCCCATAACTCTCTCACATGTTGTCTTTGGAGCAATCATTTGCAAATCTGTTCAGTTGTGTCGAGGCATGTAATAGAAAGGGATGTGATTGTGACAAGTGATGCTAAGTCAAAAGCAGTTTAATCTATTTTAGGACTATACCGGATTTTCCTTGGTCCCAAAAACCTGAGAACCCCTTGGACTAGTTCAGTAACATCTCGCTATCGTGCAGTTATGAGTGTGGAACTTCCTTACACTCGTCCAATGCTGACAAAATAAGGTGGTAAATAGTTAATTGCAGTTTTATTATTTATAATAAATGATAAACAACTTTACATGCAGTCACAGCTCATTGTAGAACTGCTGTACATTTAAGCTAAGATCCTTTAAATTCACAACCACTTCACTGTTTTTAAATGAAGCATATGACTATTTTATAAAGCAGCAAGATGAAGACAGAAACAACCGCGTGTTGTATTGTTAAAATCTCTTTAACTGTGACTCGATGACCTACATGCCTTCTGGTTTAAGCTTTTTGAGGCGCTGCAATCAGCTTTGTGAGGTCCCTGGCATCCCCTCTCCATCTGTCACAAAGTACAAAATGAGCTAATGAAGAAAAAGAAAAAAATAATTAGATCAAACGCCATTTGCTTACTCGTGTGTGTGTGTGCCTAACTCTACGTGTGTTCGTGTGCAGAAGCATCTTTATATAGCCCCGAGACTCGCTTGTTCTGAGAGGAGTAGAGAAAATTGGATGCAAAATAAAATCCACCATTGGCCATCATTAATAAATGCTCACACATACTTACTGTTCATGTCCTGGAAAAACACTATTAACTTATTTTTGCCTTTTGCAAGTTTTGCAAATTAAATCCTCAGTTAAATCTCAGTGTAATGTTTTTCATTACTACTTCCTTGCACTCCTTCTCCTTCACTCCTTCACAATGCACTGTGGTCACTGCACATCTAGCTAGGCTTACATATAATATCAGTGGCATTATATATATGTTGGCTCAGTTTTATTAATTTAGATCCAGTTCACAATAAGGTGTTTTATATTGTAGGATAAATGCCATACAGTACTAGACTGAACATCACAGTAGTCAGATAATCCCTTATGATTAGCACTGGGTAAAAGCTGAAAGGCTACCTCAAAGCTTACCTGGTTCGATGTAACATGGATATATGTGTAGGATATTGGCAGTGATTTGATAAACGCGGGTTGTAGCGGATATTCTATCAATATTATATATGTGCATGCTCTAGTTTGCTGAGGCTGTCCCAAGCCAGCTAAGAGACATTTTCCCAGACCCTGGGGTCTGGCCAGGCTCTCCTTTTGGTAAGAGATGCATAAAACACCTCTCCAAGGAAGGGTCCCGAGGTTGTATCCTGATCTAATGCCCAAACTACCTCCGCTTGCTCCTTTCAGTGTAGAGGAGTAGCAGCTCTACTCTGAGCTAGTCACTGTAGTCACTAGGGATGGGTATCATTTAGGTTTTATCCGATACCAGTACCAAACCGGTACTTTTGAAACGGTGCCGGTGCTTAAAGAATCAAGAACACAAACTTTGTCCAAAAACCTCTCATGTTTAGCTGTTTCCCACTTTTTCTTTGGTCATTTTAGCCTTTTTGGCCAGGGTGAAGGGAGTATCTGCCATCAAACAAGAAGACAGCTGCATGTAACTATGATGGTGTTTGCTAGTTCACCTTACATTTGTTAATGTAATAACATGGTTAGCCTACTCAACGGAAATTACACACGAACAACATTAAGCTACTCATGCAGAGAAGAACGGCTGCTGCTGCCATCATCATCCGTCCCCATTTCTGCTACACTGGCAGGGCTAGGGGCCAGGACTCTCCTCTTCGGGTTTTTGGGGGATGTTGCTAACTCCGGGTCCGATAAGAGGCACCACACCTGCAGTAGATGTGCACGGTGTGAGGTTTCGCAGCAAGCTATCAAATACGGTGCATTTCTCGGCTTTTAAAAAAAACGCCATGCGTCGCCAGGTGTTTCATCGGATTTGAGGTGTTACCTCCTTTGACAGTATCACCTTAAAGCACTTGTTGCAGGCTGCTGAATTTGCATCTTTTGCTGTGAAGTACAGCCAGACTTTGACCGCTTTGCTTTGGGCATTTTTAATCTGTAGCTCTGCTTTAAAAGGACGTACGTACCTGGGCCCGCCTACTACGCTTGCAAAGGTAAAATGATTGGCTGGAATCCAAAGTGTGTGACATCTCAGGAAAAAAAAAGCACTGAAATAAAACACCGAAATGTGCGCTGCCTTTCAGTCTGGTTACTACCGTTTATGTCAGAACCAGTGCCATAATGGCACCGGATACCGGTACCCATCCCTAGTAGTTACTACAGAGGCAGCTCATTTCTACTACATGTATCTGAGCTCTTAGCCATAGGTGAGGGGGTACTGCAGATAGACTAGTAACATGACAGCATTTCCTGTACTCTTAGCTCTCTCTCACCACAATAGACCCGTATTGCATGCTACAGATGGTTCACCAGTCTCCCTTGAGCTGATGTAATAACTTTAGAGATAAATTGCTCATATAGTGTAAAATGCATATGGTGAGCTTTTGTTTTCTTTTGTGGCATGCTGAGCCTGAGAGCAGTATATTCTGCTCTGATCCAGGCAAATAGTCCAGAGTTTCAGGGATGCGTGTACTACAGTGAGCGCATAAAGACGTTACATAAAACTGAGACATGACACAAGCAGATATGACAGTCTGCATAAACAGTCATGCTCAGTTTATCTCTCAGTACCCCATCCGTCTGGCAGGACACAAGCACAGCTTTCATGCCTTTGAAATCTTTTTCTGGCATCTTCACCGTTTGCTTATAACATCTGAAGAAGTTAGATGCTTGTGTTTTCCAGCTGAACACACCTTCACTGATGGAGAGGAAAAGTGATAGATGTCAGTTTCTTTCTTTTTTAGCACATTATATCATAACGAATGAAATTGAGTATGAGAAATGATAATCTGAATGAAAGTGCTGCTGAGAGTCTTTCATGGTGCCAGAGGCTGCTTTTTGTAAAAATGCTCTAAAACTGTGCACCCAAACTGAGCAACCTTGGACTCAGTAGATAAAATTTTGAAAATATAGTATAGCATGTTAAAATATAGCATGTTGCTGTCTCCGGCAGGTCAGGGTGAGATTTGAAAGCAAAAAAGTAATGAAACAGTCACAGTAGTCCTGAACAGCCTTTCCATTTTAGCCTTTTCACTGGGTAACATTTTAAAAACTGAGCTGTTAATTAGAATTGGGCCTGCTCATGAGGAGAGGTTTAAAGGTTACAAACACTGCTGCAGTGTCTTAGAAAAGACCTGCGGCTGAAAATGAAAAGCATTTGAGACCAAGCATTTACTTGGATGATCTGATATCGTCGTGTTGGTGTTGTTCCCACATCATCATGAAAATGTTGTTCCAGGTTCAACATTGCAAGTGACCAATCACATTCTTGTGACGTTATTCTTTTGCGCGCCAAGCCATTCGTGCATTTATGAAATTCCAATGTTGCAAGGACAATATCAGTTCTGCTTAGCGTTTATTAAAGGGTTAGGGTTAGGGTCAGGGTCCGTTGATCGGCGGACAGAGTACAGGTTTTTGTTTTAAGGCGGTTTTTCCCGAAGTCGCAAAAGTATGACGTCACACATTCTGATTGGTCACTTGCAATGTTGAACCTGGAAGAACATTTTCATGATGATGTGGGAACAACACCAGCATGACGATATCAGATCGTTCCATTTACTTTCATTTAGTCATGAGAGAAGTATTTTACCGGGAGAGAAAATGGAAGAGGAAAAAATTATGAGGCTGCCAGAGGAACAACATTTGAAAGGAAGTTGAAACAAAGCACAGAAAAGAGAAGCTGAACTAAAAGTGACTGATGGTAAAATGTACTGACTTTAAATAAAACAAACTGTTGCACTGCTTTATTACAAAATAGAATTTTTATAAGTAAGGTTACTATTATACAGGACATCGAAATACATAAAAAAATGTTTTTCCATAGTGTATAACAATGGAGAGTAAATATATTATGGGATAGGAACTACTTTTTCCACCTATCATAGTGATAGACGTAATACGGCCGTATAAATGCGTTACAGCTCACTCAGTTGATGACAGTAAGCGGAGTCTCATGTGGTTTTAGTTCAGCTCCAGAAACAGACGGTTTGTGACACATGGGGCAAGGCCACAAACCTTGTCAAACATAAACAAAAGCAAATGATATAAATTATTAAATCATAGTAATTTAAATGATAAATTATGTATCTCTGCTGTGGCATAACCAACCATTACTTAAATCTATGGTACTTCCCCAGTAAAATCTACAAATTCACTGTTTGGCTATAGTTGGTTATTATCTCTGGGAGCTACTTTGACCATGAGCCAATGGAATCTAAATTCCTGTCATTTTCATGGTCATCTCTTGTTGACGGGGGCTAGAACTGGAACAAAGAACCAATCTTGGATGTAAAACTACAACTGTTAGAGACACCACTATATAAACCATCCATCCATTCACTTCCGCTTATCCTTTTCAGGGTCGCGGGGGGCGCTGGAGCCAGCTGTCATAGGGCGATAGGCGGGGTACAGCCTGGACAGGTTGCCAGTCTGTCGCAGGGCCAACACACAGGGACAGACAACCATTCGCACTCACATTCATTCACACATTGTGGCAATTTGGATTATCCAATTAACCTATCCCCACAAGCTGCATGTCTTTGGGCGGTGGGAGGAAGGCCGGAGTACCCGGAGGGAACCCACGCAAACACGGGGAGAACATGCAAACTCCACACAGAAAGACCCCGGCCTGATGGTGGAATTGAACTCAGGACCTTCTTGCTGTGCGGCAACAGTGCTAACCACTGTGCCACCGTGCTGCCTCACTATATAAACCATTAAACTTTTTTTTTTTTTTTTAGCATTTTACTTATTTTGAAACTGCAGTTCTTATCAAAACATGGACAACCATAATGGCCAGTGCTCTTATAGAATATGGCTTTAGATTAAGAGCAACTTTAGATTAATGCACCGACTTGAATTCTTGAATCCATGAACCTTTACTGAAAGGATCTGAGGCTTTAAGAGGATTGTAGGGTAAAAACCATGGTATTAGAGCAATGGCAGAAAGGGTTCCTAAATTCTGACCTATGATGCTTGCTGGTTTCCTATAATAATGGTTGAATTTGTGGCATCATTTTAAACCTTCTTTGGTATTGGTCAATGTTTTAGTCAGATAACTTATAATCTACTTTTTATCAGTTCTTTTTTTGTTAGATTGTTTTCTAATCTTCACTAATGCTTATTGAACCCCCTGACATTTGGTTCTGTTGAGGATTAATGTTATTCCTCCTCCAAGCTGAAGATCAGGTGGTGTTATGTAATAAACAAATATATGCATATGAATCTGCAGGCAGGGGACAAGTTTGTTGGTACTGAACGCTTGCTGTTTTCTGTTTGTTTCTTGAGGTTAAATGATCAATCACATTTGACCAGTTTGGTTCCATGGAAATAGATGGTCCATGTAGAGGCAAAAGGGGGAAGATATCCTTAAATTCACTGGTTATTAAAATCTTGGTCCAGATATTGGCTGCATCACAAGACACTAAGTCAACAGACAGTCCAGTGGTTTCGCAAAGTGGGAGATTTGTCTTTCAAGAAATTTACACAAAAATTAGCCCACCAAATTTTATTAGCTTGCCAGAGAGGTGGAACCTCTGCAAAGAACAGACCGACTAAAATGTGGATGAGGGTTCAGTCCACTCTTTAAACTGCAAAACAGAACATTACCACTGATGGAAGATGTGGTCTTTAAGTGCTTCTCTGTTACAGTGCACTCAGAAGCATGTTTTCACATCAGGATTTGTCATGATTTATAGTCGCTTAGAGATCTATTCTATGATGTTCAGCTTCATATTTTTCTACTTGGACTCTACATTTCCTTTGCCAATTCACAGTTCAAAATAGTCCTTATTCACTTATACACTGCAGTGGTGCAGCCCCTAAATTTGTCCTTTGACTGTAACAAGATGCTGTCTGTCTGTCAAGGAATGTATGGAGAAATTAATAGTTATGTCGTCCTGTTGCAATTTAATTAGATTTAAAGGTTTTGCTAGAGGCATATTATTCAAAAACGAACCAGAGAAGTTTGCTTATACAAATGTAGGGTGCGCTGGAACATTTAATGGGCACATTCCTTTCATATTTGAGCCTCTTTCAGTTTGTCAACATCTGAAAAAGCCCCCTTTGAATTAAAAGACAGGGCTGCTGTGAAAGAAAAATCAAACGCAGAAGGAAACAGAGAGCGAGCGATGTGACCGATGTACTGTGAAATGTGCAGGAAGGTAGAAAGATAGCAGCTAGAAAGTTGTCGGTTCAATTCCCCTGCATGAAAACAGGAGCAGTCAGGCAGTGTGTGATAAACAAAGCAAGCACTGCACTTCCTCGCCCACAGGCTCATCTGCTGCCTCTCGTTCATTAATTCTCTCAGGCTCTCTGCTGAGAGTTTTGTCTGGTTGTCTTGATGGGAGCGTGGCTGTTGTCTCATTATTGGACATCGGATGACTTTGAGCGGACTAACTAGCTTCTGAAGTGCGATTGTTACCCCGACACATGAGAACAGAAAAGTACAAACTGTGTCTGATTTTGGTGCAGCTACGCCTCCAGCATTAACACAATGAGGAAAACATTTACTGACCCTTCCAGCTAATATGAATGACATTTGAATTTTCATCTACTATTACTTTAGTTCTTTAGCTGTGATGGAGCAGACAAGTTTTGTGGCTGGCACAAAGAGATGATCTAGTGTGGCTGCCTCATTCATATACTTTAATATGCTTAATCACCAGGCCGCTCTCATTCCAGGGCATTGAAAAAGTAGTTTTGACATCCCAACTCCATCAGTTTGTCCATTTTCTAATCCACTTATGCAATTCAGGGTCACAAGGGTTTGGCACATATCGAAAGATGTCACTGGGTGGCAAGCATTTCACACCCTAAAAGGATGCTAGTCTAAATATATGCTGGTTGTACTTAATTGGCCATACGTGTAAAACCTACCTGAGTATTCCTTCATACTGAAAACTAACCAAGTAATTCTTAGTACCTAAAACTGGGCTGTCTTTAGTACCTGAACCCAACCAAGTAGCTCTTATTGCCTAAAAATAACTATTTATTGAGTAGTTCTTACTGCCTAAACCAAATGAACAAGTTAAAGTAAAAGCAAATGCAAATTAAACAAATCAGTTACTGCAATAAAAAATAAAACAAAGCACAAAACAGGACATAAACTAAGGTCTTATCACCCTTTCATCTTTGTAACGTGCCGATTGTAGGTACACAAATAAACAATTTCATTCTATTTTCCAAGGTTATTATGAATATTGATGGTATTCTGTCTTCCTTGTATGACTGCTCCTTTTCATTCAAAATTATCTTAAAATTATTTGAAGTCTTACTTATTTCATGTAGCTGATTCATGTTTCACTGTGTGTCTGGCTGTCTTTTTTCTTTCCGTCTCCCTTCATTCCTTTCTGTCTTTGCCCTGAAGCATCACAGGAAGCAGCAGGCCAAAATTTACAAAACCGAAGGAAAGCATTGGGCAAACATCAGAATCAGCTCAACCCCAAATGGCTTTTTTGTCCTAACATAATCTGGCACAATGCCCTTATCACAAATTTAATCATCAAAAACTGACATGGTTCAGAGATTTGCAGAATAGCCTTGGCCTCCTTCCGGGGACAGTCCCTGTGGGGGCTTCATGTACCAGAAAAAACAGTCACATCTAATTAGATGTCGAATACAAGGTTCGATTGAAACAGCTGCAGCTGTTGTTTATGCTATCTCTAACACCGGTAGAGAATCAGTCAGGAGAGCAGGTGGTCCAGTCGGAACAAGAATAACAGTGCAGAGTCGATTATCTGTTAGTCCTTCAGGTGAGGAATTAAAAAACATACAGACTTTTGCAGAATTTAGCCTTTAGTCAGATGGAAGCATTCAGTCAGGATTTGATTGTTTGGATTACAGCAGGATTTATTGAATTCAAAGAAACCTTATTTCTGGAGGGGATCACAAACCTTTTGGAGTCTGATTTACTCTAGTGTAATGCACATTGGCAGCAGTATCAAACACAAGCACCAACCCATGGCTGTAACATAAAAGCCAATGTGGATGTGCTGAAAGCTGCACTTTCTCAAATGTTAACTTGAGACAGGCTGTAAAAATGAGTTAATCCCCATAGGCTCCCATTTTTAAATGTCCAGCTTTATTGCAGAAATAAGCAAATTTACAGCTAGGTACAAAAAGTAATTACTGTAGCTAATTTCCTCCTTCATAAAAACTCTCTATATTTTTTCTGGATACTGGAGTTATGGGGAAATCTGATTTGATTGAGCAATATCCTGATGCAGGTGTCTGTATCTGCTAGCTGTCTATTAGGCTTCACCTTTGGGTGGCTGTAGCTCAGGTTGTAGAGCAGGTCAACTACAAATCGGAAGGTTGGTGGTTCTGCTGGAGTCTGCATGCCAAATATCCTTGGGCAAGATACTATCTCCAAGTTGCTCTCTAGTGTATCCATTGGAGTATGAATGTGTGTGGATGTTAGATGGAGTACTTACATAGGAGTGTAGAAAATAGTGCTTGTGTTAATGGGTGCATGAGGCAAGTTGTGAAAAGTGCCTTGAGTGCTCAGAGTAGAAAAGCGCTATATAAGAACCAATCCATTTACAATTTACCTAAACTGGACCCGTGGACCATATTTGTGTTGTTTTCTCTATGTGTCTTTCCATTGCACACATATAGTTTTTGGATGTAATTTGCCAGCATCACCATCTGGTCAAAGTGTGGTAAGTAATATGTAGACGTGTAGTCAAGACCGCCTAAACCAATACCAAGACCAGAGGGTATCGAGACCAAGACAAAGTCGAGACAAGACAAAAACGTCTTTAAACTGCTGCCAAATGCCGCTTCGTTTATGGGTGTCAGGCATATTTATGTGTTTTGGTTTTGCACAGCCCTCCTCACCGCTGTCTACTGTCTACCTCACTTACTGAGAGGACAGAAGCACGCTCCACTCTAGCTGAGCCACTGTGTGAGAGCTGAGCAGCGAAAGGAAATTAAGTGAGAAGGGGTTATTTTACACATGGATTAGTAAAGTAATCTTTCAGTTTTTTGCTTTTTTTAAATTCTTTGCATGGTTTCATTTGTATTGCCATTAAAATTGAGGCATGTGCAGAACATCAGTGTCTGATAGACATGAATCTACAGATGTTGACTGCCCCTCGGCACCAGCTGCTGCCCCCGCTGATGCTCACACATAGAGAACTGAATCTGATTGTACTGATCATGTGTACAATCTGTCCGTCTGCAGCTCTCCGGGCAGATGGCGTCTCTCCATGTCTGATGTTTCAGGGACAGCGGCTCAGATGCTCACAAGTCGCTTTGTCTCTGCGTGTATCCTCACATGACTCAATGAATCCTGAGAAGCTCAGTGCTCCCACGGCCTTATCTGCTCTCATTGATGACATGTAAAAATTCAATTATAAAGGAACATCGCGGATAAAGGAGGAAAAAGACGATTATATGGTTATATAACAACAGTAGGCAAGAAAAACACAAGATCGGACAGGAATTAGCAGCAGAGTTTTTACTGCGGTTGCCATTTTTCCTTTAATTAGTCTGAAAAAACTTGAACGTTGTTTAATAGATATGACCTGCTTTTGGTGTCATCAGTGCAGAAAAAATGTGGTAGATTCGAACCGTAAAGAGAGACCCAGAGGGAGAAATAAGAGGCAAAGATACATCAGGTAAAACACATGAAAATGTTTTTAAAAATAACCTTTAGCATCAAATTAAAACACACAGGCATCATACATATATCATACTTCTACAGTTTAATTAGCTGCAGAATAAATATTCACAAACCTGTTTAGAAACCAAAGGAAATAATCAAACCAGTTTTTGGAGACTTTATTGTTGACAAAATCGGGAGAGATGTCAGGGTATGTTTGGAGCATAGGACCTCTACACATGGGGTTTGGACAAGCAGAGTAAATATAGGGACCGATTTTCCATATTTGCAGGTGAATTTACCAGGAGAAACTCTTTTCAAAGATTTTCATTTTGACATTTGAATCCACACACCAGCACTGATATGGAGTCACAGGCAGGGAGCAGGTGTCAGAAAGTTGCTGAGCTGAAAAGAGACTACAGCTACAGCACAATATGATTTTTTTGAGTCAAAACTCAAAGTGATGGAGGTGTAAAGTAAACTACACAATCAAAGTTCCTTACTTGTTTCTTTTTCTTTCTTTCTTTCTTGACACTTTGGACCCAGTTATGTAGTTGTTCCACCTGCTAGTCATTTTTAAGCTTGTGGAGCCATTTGTCTGAGTTGGTTGTAGTCTGAAGTCAATATTTTGGCTAAATGTTACATCAAGAGGGCTTTATGTGTAACAAACTGAATGTTATGAGAGTCATACATTTACAATTAAAACAAAGCATCTTAAGCAACAGTTGGGCTCACATCAACCGTAACACTGAAAAATTGTGGCATCTTTAATGGAATGAGCCGATTGTGTTTGAGTGAAAAAAGAAAAAGAAAAGAAAGCTGATCTCAGTGTTACAAAAGTATTGTGTATAGTCAGGATCACAAATAAAACCACTGCATTAAACAACAACCCTTCCATTTTTTTTTCTGTATTTGGGATAATGACTACATTTTGAGAACTTGGACAAGAACAGGACAGATGAAACACTTGGAAAAAGCTGAAGCCATAAACCAACGTGAAAGCCAACATATCCCAGGTGTTCATGTGGGGTTTATGATGATGATGTTGTTGTTGTTGTTGTTGTTTTGTAAAACAGTAAATTTAAACAATCTTTTGAAAACAATAATAATTAATATGCATTTTTTGTTTCCTAGTAAATTGCTAATGAGAAGAAAGCAGGCATGAAATGCAAAACCTTGGCCTGAACCTTTTTCGAAGTGTGGTAGGTCAAAGACTGCACACTTTCGGAGCGGGAGTCGCAATTCGATTCGATTCCCGCCTGGGGCATCTGTCTCCAGTAAGGGTCCTAAAGGCTAGATCCCCCATGCTAAGCAAGCCTACCGCAGACATGAGCTAGAGAGATAAATATGAAGCCTTGATCAACAAGGTCCGGGCCAGGTGTTGAGGAACCAGGTCAACCCGATGAGAAATGGATTACTGGAACAAGAAGGCATCAGTGGGCAAGAGACGAAAACAGGGCATTGTTGGAATACTACTACGCAAATAACGGAAGGTGTTACATGAATAGGATGAGGGACCTATGGAATCTTCAAGAGCCAAAATCCACATTGATGGTGAAACAATTATTAGCTCATTGTTCAAACATTCAGAAGAAGGGACTGCTCACAGCTAGAGATTGACAAGGTACAACACACATGCTATGGCAAGGGCGAGTCAGGACAACAACTCATAGAAAAAAACACCTGTAGTGATCGATGTAGCGGTTCCAAATGACAGCAACATCAGGAAGAAGGAACATGAAAAGTTTGAGAAATACCAAGGGCTCAGAGAAGAGCTTGAGAAGATGTAGAGGTTGATGGTAACAGTGGTCCCAGTGTTAGTCAGAGCACTAGGTGCGGTGACTCCCAAGCTAGGTGAGTTGCTCCAGCAGATCCCAGGAACAACATTGGAGGTCTCTGTCCAGAAGAGCGCAGTCCTAGGAACAGCTAAGATACTGCGCAGGACCCTCAAGCTCCCAGGCCTCTGGTAGAGGACCCGAGCTTGAAGGATAGACCATCCGCAGGGGCGAGAGGGGAATTTTCTTTTATATATCATCATGGGTGCATGCTCTAGCTCATGTATTTTTTCCCTTTTCTTTTCATCTATCCTTTGCCCTCTTGTTGCAGGGGAAGTGTGTCTTTTTTAAACAACACAAAAAAACTCAAAAAACAAACAGCTGAGACAGTTAAGGCTGGATGCCCGGTTAATTATCTATGATGGTGGAGAAGATACAAAGGGAGAGAGTTTAGTGGGTGGTGTAGAATTTCTGCAGCAATTTCAGAGAAAATTAACCTCAGAAATAGAACGAGTTTAATGTGTTTGTGATGAGAAGCAGACAAAAGAAGAAAGCAATGTTCTTCTTCATATACATAAAAACACAAAAATAAAATGGGAAAGATAGTAAGGGACGTAATCATATTATATTTGTGCCTTTATGAGTTAAATGGTAACACTGCATTAAATTTTTAGGGTGAGTAATCGGTGAACAGAAACATTTTTACCTGTATAGCAATGCCCTGCGATAGCGATAATAAAAAAAAAGACTCCATATGCCCAACAGACAATGCTTAATGAAATTCCTCAACTTAAGACACTGAATGATGCTGGATCCGAAAATAGCATTTGGTGCCTTAAGTTGGGAAAAAGCTAAACTATCCAACTTTATCAAGAGTAAATCCAAGGCAGGCAAAATGCACACACTTGCTTAACTTTTGCCTCCAGTGCCTCCTGGCACACAGACAGCAACATAAGTTGCATTTGTATAACTTAGTTTAGTGGAAGTTTTCTGTTATGTATTCATGAGAACTTTTACAGCCAAACATGTTTCTTCTTGTCTATCTCCAGCCGACCTGTTGGTCAACACTCTGTGCCTCCCCTTCACCCTCGTCTACACCCTGCAGGGTGAGTGGAAATTTGGTAGCACACTTTGCTTCCTGCTGCCCTACGCCCAGGGGCTCACCGTGCATGTCTCCACTGTGACGCTCAACGTCATCGCACTGGACCGCCACAGGTGGGTGACACTTAAAGAAAATGTAATCTGTATTCACGATCTTCCTGGTGAGCTACCTGTTTCACCTGCTTCATAACCAGAGACGGGCACATTGGATTCTAATTGTGTTTATATCACTATTATCTGTGGTTTGGGTATCTGTGGACAATTGATGACAGTGCATAATGTTGGAAACAGGCAAGTCCATCAAACAAAAAGAAGAAGTCAAAGAGAGTTTTTTTTTCTACTTTGTATGGTCTGACGTGACAGTAAACAGATTTTCAATCTATACTTATATGATTCGTTTGACTTTATGGATAAAGTCCATAGGTATCCATGGTACTGGTACTGGTTAGTCAGTAGATCCACCTCCACACAAGTAGGTTTGATGGCTCATTTAAGCCATTTCTTTTTTTTTTTCATGTGTTAGAATGGCACCGTGTTCCTGTTTTCCCCATTGTCCAGATTACTTCCTTATCTTGGAGATCCAGTTTTCTTCAGCTGCTTCGCACGTTCAGATGAACTCCAACTCCACCGTCCTGGACTGCAGCTGCGAAGGCGGTCTTTGTTCTCTTGCAGAGTTCATCTTATGTGAACTGGAGGGCCACGCCAACGAGACCCTGAACAATGAGAACTGGTTCATGTAATCCTACGCAGAACTCACCAAGGCTGCAGCACAGAACAAAGAGTTGGAGTTCATCCACAGCTCGGCAAAAGCAGCTCTTCTGTTGCTTAGTTATGTTTGTCAAAAGGTTCTTTTCAATACTTGCAGAGGAGAAATTTGGAAACTTTTGCAAACAAATGTTTTCAAGCACAAAAAGAATTTAAATCCTTATAAAATACTGCAAACAGAAATAAAACCTGTCAAACTTAACAAAGAAGATCAATGTACTTTATGACTAAGTAATAACATTCTTTGCACTTTGCACTTTGGGTTTACTGCCAATTAGAAAATCTTGGCTGTTGTTTTTAATCACTCTGAACTACATTTCAAATGGTTGAAACAGAGTGCAGTATCATCCCAGTGAATGAAAAGTTATATAACATCCACAGCGAGGTACACCTCATTTGGAGGTAACGTTCAGAAGGGAATGGGGTGGAAATGAGATAACCCCACCAATACTCTATATATACAGATGTATGTAGCTGGAGATTATTATTGCACGTTGACTGTCCCTTATTCTCAGGGAAAGGATACAGCTAGATTACCGTGCTCTGATGGCCATCGTAATCAATTAACTTCACATTTTCATATCTATCCTGTTTTCTACATGACGTTTCTCAGATCTTTTGTGAAAATGCAATCAGTTTGTGCTCCCCTGCAGATTTTCACCTCCTCGCTGTGAGCTGACGTCATATTAATGACAAATCTAAAATCCATTTCCACCTTAATACACCTGGCCCAGAGAAAAGAGGATTACAGTGAAGATTCTCTGACTCTGTCATACCGCCACTGCACCGCTAACGGCACAATTAGACTTTGGCTGCCTGCTGTTTTGGCAGTTGGAGTGTAGGTGTTAAGTGCAGTGATGCAGTGACTTTAGAATGAACAACAGATTATTCATTTTAACCTCTATAAGCCTGCAGACTGGCTTTTAACTCTTTAAAGCCTGAACCATGAAATCATTGTCTGTAAAGGGTTAAGCACTGAAATGTTGCTTGCATGAACTGGTGGATAAACCATTACAGACATCTAAAAACTATAATATAGATTTATTTATTTTTGGTAATGGCCAACACTTGTTAATTAAGAGCAACTGTGGCACCAATCTTGCTATACGTGGTGGTGTATATGTATACACATGTTAGGATGTTCCTGTGGCTGTCATCAGTATCTACAGGCAACAGGCCATTATGCTTATTTTCTCTCCACCACCTGTCCAAAGATTGCAAACAGACGAACGAATCTCTCCTCTGCATGTAAAGCAGATTTTCATTTGCTTATTTGTTTTTTGGGCAGATGGTTCCTGACAAACAAATTTACAAAAGATCACTTTTCAAGATCCAAGCATCTGTGCTCTTTGTTTTTTTTTCTTTTGTTTGTTTTTTTGAGAAAACATCAAGAGAGTCAAATCAACCTCATTTAGTCAGTCTACAGACTTGTTTGATGCACTTTAGTGTCCACTCTTCTGATTTGAATATGATATTGCTTTAAAACTTTGCTCTCCTGCTACAGCCCTACGGTCCTGTTAGCAAAGATTCAAGCTGCAAGAGTAGCTCTCCATGATTTATCAAACACTTGGCCTGGCAGCTCTTAGCAGCTCCTCAGTTCATCTTCTGTACGAAACAAGACTAGTTTGCGTAAAGCCAGGTTACCTGTGATTGGCTGCCCCCTTGTGCGCTTAAGATGACCATATAAGGGAGTACTTGTACATACTCTGACCTCATTATTTCAAACTTTGACTATGAGCCTCCACCCCAGTAACAATATATATACATATGACAGAAAATAGCTACCTTAACCCTTTAAAACCGGTCGGAGCGGGTACGCTCAGTTTTGTGTAACTATTTTTAAATCCCTGTAGATCCGGAACCAGTTAAGATAGCACAATAATTCTTTTGTATATGAAACTGGAGGAGTTGTACTTACATTTTATGTCATCAGCTTGTCCTAAGTCACAGTTTCCTTCCACATATAGCTTTGCAAAAACAGCATAAAAAGCATTTGCAGCAACAAAAACATAATATTCCAGAAACACGCTTTGCCGATTCGATCAGCTGTTCGTAACACTTCCTACTTTGGAATAGACGTCAGCGCGAACTATAGTGTGTCCACCATGACCTGGCCAAAACCGGAAGTGATGTCATTTTTGTGGAAAATGTAGTTGTTGTTTTTTTGTTTTTTTACCTTCGGGACCTTATAAGCCTGCACTGGTGTTGCTTGACTTCATGCTTGTCTGAATAGTTTCTAGGATGCTTAGAACTCAAATTGCCGGAAATAGTTTATTTTGATGCAAATGCTGTTTTTTTCCCCCGCAAATTTGCATTATAATATTTATTTTTGTTTTTCCAGCAGTATATAAAAATTGGTGTATCTCAAAAACAAAACTATGAAGACACTCAAAATACATTTCCTGTTGTTAGAAACTATTTTGTGCAACTTTTTTGTATTTACAGTTTTGCGGGACAAACCTCTTTAATTTCTTTACCTACAAATATATGTAAAAAAAAACAAAAACAAAAACGATTTTTAATTTTTTGTAGTTTATTGCAGTTTGTTGCAATTAATGTAGTTATTATAGACTTAACGCATACATATTATTAAAGTTTGGGCTATAATGGTTGTATTCATGTATACTTGGGAGCAACTTGAAATGCTCCCAAAAATGTCACTGCAGCATGTAAAAATATAAAGATAACTCTGGCGGACTTGGTTCTATGGTAGGTCTTAAAGGGTTAAAGAAAACGTTTCCTCTACATGGTGAATGATGACCAACTAGACCAACTTTATTTAAAGGCTGTATGAATAAGGGTGTTAAATTTGCTGAAAGTACAAATGTGTCTGGCGTCCTTCTTTAGTTAAAACTAACTCACCATGTAAATTAATGTAGTATTGTTCAAAGAGAAATTTCTGAGTTCATGCTCTGTGCTTCAGCAGTATTTAATTAAACTTAATTAAATGTGATGTGCCCACAGAGTTCTTTCTTCTACCCACGCTACATTAAAGCTGTAACTTTAATGTAACTTTCATTATGTTTCATGCTGGATGTGCCAAAGCACAAAGCCCAAACAAAACCTCAGTGTCAGGATGCCTCAGCTGTAAACTTCATCCATAATGATTTCATGTTACACCCTGTTTTTGTTTTCTCTATCAGCAGGGATTGTAAAAGCTAAAATACGTTTTACCAGAAGTTTTTTATAATTTAATCTGGGCAGCAATAAACAGATGGCTGCCAAAATCACCACAGAGACCCACTAGACTTGTGCTGAGTATGTGAAACCACTGTACTCACTGGAGGCTTGATCAAGAAACTTGAGAGTCAGAGTAATGAGTTTCATTCTTTTATCCTTAAGTTTTTTCTTAAGTGTTAAGAGTTTCTTATTGACTTCCATATTCAGTAGATTAGAAAAGAGCCTCAGTTGTAACCAGCAAAACAAACACATTTGGAAATATGAGTTTTTTGCAATGCGGCTTACATTAATTGGTGAGTGGCCTTCACTACTGGCTTGTTGGGTGTTTTTTATGTTCATGAGTGTTGCTGATTTGACCACAAACGGAAAGATTTGCAGCATTGATTCTGGCTGTAAAGAAGGACTTGATCTTGGCCTACAAAAAAACTGCACAAACAATGCACCCAGTTTAGGGTTGGTGTTGCATGTTTTAGCTACTTGCTAGATGAGCCTGCTGAGAATTTTTCTTTGTCATCTTTGTTTACGCAGATTGTACATTACAGTCAGCATGACTTCCAAACTCACATATATGCTTACTTTTGTGGGGTTTCATTTTAAGTTTCCTCTAATATCAGCGGTCCCCAACCTCTGTTGTGCCACGGACCGGTTTATGTCCGACAATTTTCACGGACCGGTCTTTAAGGTGTCGCGGATAAATACAACAAAATAGAACCGGTACCAAAAAATATATATATCTTTTTAACACATGGGAAAAGACCAAGGGAAACCGAGTTAACGATAAAAACGATCAAAAACATAACGATAAAAACCCTGAAAACTATAAATTTTACACCCGAGCCTCAACTCTCGTGGCCTGGTACCAAACGACTCAAGGACCTGTACCGGTCCATGTCCCGGGGGTTGGGGACCGCTACTCTAAGGTAGTGTCAACCACACAAAAAGTGTTTATTGCTATACGATGACGTTGTTCTATCTGAGCAGTGTCGCTGCATAATTTTCTATCTTGGGTCTTGCACTTTGGCCAGCTTCAAAATGAGACTTTACTGACTAATGGGTGACATTATGGTGAGATTAAATCCATCTTTTATATTTCTAATCAATTTATTGTGGCCTCTTTTCATGGTCATTCAATCCATGAAAGGTTTGTGTAAATGCACTGATTAATTCAGAAATAGGGAAAATCCTGACAAAAGGCCTGAGAGATCCATTTGGCCTTTCAGCTGATCCATCTACTGTTCGTTTATTGTAAGGAAGGGAAAAAGGGAAAGAACAAAGCTGAGGTATGCCAAATTACATTAAAAAAATGACTGAAAATTACTGGCAACAGGTCTCATGGAGTGATGATTCTGAATTTGAAGCTTTTGGTTCAAATCATCATCTTTATAAAACAGAGGAGGTCAGGAGCAGCAGTCAGTGTCTACAGCCATCTGTAAAACACAGTGGAGACTGTCGTTTGGGGCTGCTGTGTTGGGGATATGGTGAGAATTGATCAACTTTTGAATGCAGAAGGTTACTGTCAGATTTTGAAAACTTGTAAAAATAGCTACAAATGTTCCCCCTGAAAAGTAAGATTTTCTGAATAAAGTGTGACAAAACTTCCTGGTAATAACTAATGCAATCTAAAAATCAGGAAACTGATATAATATCAGTGGTTTTCTGTGTCCTGACCTGTTGAAAAAGAAACTATAAAGTGCGCCTCATGTGAACATTTCAAGTTTATATAAATATTTGGTATGCACCAATTTGCATTTCAGGTGTATCGTGTACCACCTGGAGACCAGGATGCGTAAGGACGTGTGTTTTACAGTGATAGCATTGACATGGGTGCTGAGTGCCATCCTGGCTAGCCCTCTTGCCATCTTCAGAGAGTACGGCTCTTTCACACTGGAGCCTGGACATACCATACAGGTATATGCAGTCACACACCTACAACACCATGTTTCTGAATCAAATATTTGTACAGATCGGCCCCCTCACTTCCCTCCTCATTCTTTCCCTTTGATCTTCCTGGTGCTGCTCACATCCCTCACGTTGCCTCCTCTTTTATCTCATCCTTCTTTCCTTCTTTTCTTTCCTTACATCCATTCCTCTCCAAACTCTTGTTTCCCACCTTATTCCTATTGTTCATAATCCCAGCCTCTCCAGTCACTGCAATCAAATGTAAACTATGTCAAAATTCTGATCTAGTCGCCAAAAGAATCCAATTTTTTAGTAACTTTTCTAAAGCTTTTGATCATATATCACATAATCTTGATTACCTTTGGATTGGAGCAAACATTGACTTGCCATTTTGTATGGACTTCTCATCTATTGGGAATACCCAAAGGGAAAAGAAAAAAAAAAACATTGCGCAGAAAAACTGTAATGGCAAAATGTGACTTCATTTTTAATGTTACATCTTCTAGTTTCTGGAGATTTGCCTTTTTAACCATGTGGCTAAAATTAAATCCAGTGACCTGTGGGATATTAAGAGGCTAACCTAACCATGGTATTTAAAGTGTACCTTCATGTAACACAGACTAAACTCAACCAAACATCCCATTCTGTCCTCTGTCATAGGCGTGTATGGAGAAATGGCCCGGGACAAACACAGATGGCACCATCTACAGCATCTCCATGCTTATCCTGCAGTATTTCCTCCCCCTGTCCATCATTTCCTTTGCCTACGCCCGCATCTGGTCCAAATTGCGTGGTCATGTCAGTCCAGCAGAGAGTGGTGTCAACAGCAGCGTCGCCTCCGAACGCCACCGCCGACGCCGCAAAACCACCAAGATGCTGGTGACCATGGTGGTGGTGTTTGCCGTGAGCTGGCTTCCCTTCCACGCCTTCCAGCTGGCCACCGATATTGACAGCGCGGTGCTGGACATGCGGGACTTCCGCCTGCTCTACACCGTCTTCCACGTGATTGCCATGTGCTCCACCTTTGCAAACCCACTACTTTACGGCTGGATGAACCGCAACTACCGCGCTGCCTTTCTCGCTGTCTTTAAATGTCGCAGTGGCGGCGAGAGGGAAAGGGGTGGCCGACTGGACAGCATTCATCCCGCTGGGGGAGGGGCAGGAGGGGGAGGCAGAAGGGCAAAGAAGATAGTCCTTGAAACGCAGGATGTGGTGTCTACATGCCTCAACGCCACTGATGTGTGAGATGCCGAAGAGGGATGGAGGAGAGGAAGACATGGAAGAGAAAGGAAGGAAAAGAATATTCTTTTGTCTCCCAGAGGACAAAAGATTGCACATGGAGACAGAAGAAAAGAAGACCTAAAGATGTGTGAGAAAATAGAAACGGCACGAGTGAGAGGGAGCCAATGGGGGGGATTAAAGAGCCCAAATATAGAGGAGAAGGCGGGGATGATTGGGGATTAGAAGAGGAAGAATGACAGGAGAAACGATGAGGAGCTGCTGAATGACTCAAAGTCTTCTTAAACAACTGAAACTGCATCTTTCTGAGGACATGACTTTGCTGTGATGGAAAATCCCCACACTGTAAAGACATGCTTTGAGGGTGAAATTGTGTTTGAAGGATCTGTGACACTTAAAAAAAGCGGGCAGGCCTGTATGGAGAACAGATTAAGTAGGCACATTTTTATGGACAAAAAAAAAATTACCAAAAGAAATGGAGTTTAAAATCTAGTCAGCACAGGGCTTTTTCTCCATCTTCAATCCACAGATGAAACATGTAACTCAAAAATATAATTCACAGTGGTTTACAAATGTGCTCTCTTACAGAAAGCGTATGAATTTTTAGGCCACTGTTAAATCGATTAAAAGAAAAGCTGGGGGGGATACAATTTGGATGCATGATGCAAGCTTGAGAAATTTCAAACACTGTTATGAAAATGTGCATTTGCTGTGGATTATCTGAAAATAAGCCAGATTGGAGGAATGCAAAACAGAAAACACAGAGGTGGGCAAGAAGTAGATGTGGTCAAATTATTCATATTAGAAGGTAGATGCTTTGTTGCTATTTTTTAATTTTTTTTAATTGGCGGAGAATAGAGAGCAAGGGAATCTGAGACAAGGGCCGAAGCTGTAACTGTGATAAAAGGATCAGTAGGAGAAAAAGACAAGAGTTAAATGTGGGATAATGAGGCAACATAAAAAACAAGGTATTTCAAATGAACTGTATCCAATTTAGAAAGAAACATCAGAGAAAGGATCCCTACTTTCAAGCTAACACACGAATGTTTGAATAAAATGAAAACTTGAGTGATTTACTTCCTTTTCTTTGATCACTTTATCACCTTACTGAAGCCATAAATTTATCACATTGCAATTTTTCCAGTTATACAGACACAAAGACCAGGTCGTTATTTTACGCTTCTAATATTAATCTTATTTTATTCATCTTTGCTCAGTCTACCAAGTCTTTTTTATTGAAACTCAATTACAGATGGAAGAAATATCATTAAAATATGATTGGCTACATTAAAGCAAAACTCATTAGGTAGATATGCCATTTTTCAATAACTTTAATGGATGCTTTGAATTCCAAATAACTTCCACAAGTGAATAGTTTATTCATAGACTTTTACATGGATTTAGGGCACTACGTTTGCCCTCCACCATGAATTTCTTTTTTAAAAGAAGCTCATCTTGTCACTTATACTGTTAAAATATGATCTTGATTCCTGAGTTCATAGCGCCACTGAATGTTTTGTGAGAAATCTTGTCAACCCTTCCAAACACAGTCTTACGGCAGTTTGTGAACTAGTCATGACTAGTAGTCTATTAATTCATATTTCTGTGCACAAATCAGCTAACTGAACCCTCCCTGTCTTTCTGTTCTCACAAAGTCCTCATTTGCAGACTGTAGCTATACCTTACCTATGAAGTCATGCCATCTGGGATGAGTTCCAGTCCACAGACATTAAAAAAGATGGAAGCTTCTGGAAATGAAAATTGAAATCATTTACCAAATTTACCCTGTATCTACTTAGATTTTGTAGCTTTGGATTCCAACCAAACAAAACTACCAAACTTCAACCAAATGGTGGCTTAGGCTAAATGTAATGCTGTGTTCACCATAAAGTCACATGAAACCTCACCAAGAGGTACCACATCTGTACATTTAAAAAAGTTTTCAAATTAAATTCAAATTACAAATTTGAAAGCCTTACAGCTGAGATTGCCTCATAGACTCTGGATTAGCCTGATGAAGGACAAACCAGAGCTAAATGATTCAACTTCTCTTTTATATGAAGACAAAACATAAAATGGGCTTTAAGTGAGCAAAGTCATAGACCCTCCTGATATCTTACTTACTGATGTTACAGTAACTTCTTTCTAGCACTCCATTACACTCTAGCTTTTGTTTGTCAGGCCACAATTCACCTTGAGTTTGGTGTTACCACACCACTGGGAATAGGGCTACATCATTCCAAGAGGCAGAGGCTGGCCTACGCAATCCTGCATCAACTCCCTAGATAGACATTATGCCTCTACACTATCAACAAGCACCTGACCTGTCCTTGCGATTCATCATAGAGCCAAAATATCCAGAGCTGTCAGCAGACTGAGTTCACTTTAATTCTAAAGGCTCCAACAACATCAACCTTTGTTCAGGCCTTCCTAAATAGGGTTAAACCCAAGAATTCCCAAATCCTAGGAACAACTAATCCACATCTTTTTACATTGAACATTTCAAGCATTGGTTTTCAGTCTGACTGGAAGTAAACACTGATCTCAGCCATCTGGAAATTGTGGGAAAACGGCGACCCACTGCTTGGTCTGCTGGAGGTGGTCTTTAATATTCCATGCTTAAAATGAGCATCTTGAGAAGACTGTGGTTCCACTGGTGGAATATAAATAAAATTTCACTTAAGTGAACCTAGTAAAGCTGCAATAGATTATTTGAACAGATGTTTAGAAAAAGCAAACACATGGAAAATCATAACACAATTGTCATTGCTGGAGTCAAAATGAGCTAAAAAGAATCGCAGCTGATTAAAACCAAGGGCAGAAGCATACACAATAAAGTCAGAAAATGAATGTGCTGCAATGATAATGCCCTTTCATCCAAATGCCAGTGAACTGCTTGCAATGCTTTGTCCCACTCGACTTCCTTTGACCCACCAAACTGCCAATCAAATTGTTTACTGCAGTCGGCCCTGTTTCCTCTCTCTGCTCCTTATGTACTGGGATTCATTCAGGTCACACAGCTAAGTTCCCTAAAACTCAACTGTTGTTGTTCAAAAGTTCCACAGAATCTGGTAACCATCCATCCATTTCTAACATATTCGTCTTCTATCCAGGTAGAAAGTAGCAGGGTGTTTATAATTAAACATGATTAAAATAATATACTTTAACGGTTAAAAATCTTCTCTTCATTCAATCAACGGCTTCAGTGCCTTCCTTCGAAGACCTATGCCATAGGAATAGACAGGAAGTTCCTCCAGCAAGATGAAACAGTTGGGAAGAGCAGGTAGTTAAAAATATCGGGCCTCAATCAGACAGTCCTTTGGATCAGCCCCCCCCCCTGGGGTCACCAGGAAAAAAATTGTGTTCCCTGATGGGCTGGTGAGTGGATGCTGCCTATCGCTACATGAAACTGGTTGCAAATATCTATTTAGTGTTCCATCAAAAAAACTCATTTGGCATTGGTTCCTAGCAAATTACGATGGTTATCTGTGGTTTGCACTGAAGATGCTAGCTTGTCTGTGTACACTCAGCACTTCCCAAGTAGTAAGGAAATTATGAAAGGCAGGACTTGAAGCACAGTTTCTATGGGAATGTAGACCACACACATTTTCCATAAAGGTTGCACCTTTTGAAACAAGTTAAAACCTTTAAACTTCTTGGTAAGGTTTAGTAATAAACAATCTTCGCAATTAACTTATGGAGTTAAAAACTTTAACTTAGTACGGTTTCAAAAGAACTCCTTAGCGGTTCGTTTATGGTGTGAACGTGATGTGACCCCAATCCAAACCAACTACCAACTACTACCAAGTTTAAGTTAAAAAAACATCCCGTAACCATGCATGCTTTGTATTCTCAATGGGAAATCAACTACTGGCAATATATATGACAACTTATAATGGCCACCTGTTATATTGACAACATTCAAATCAGGTGGTCTGCTTCTGTTGACCTAATATGGTGGGCTTAGTGTTAGTAAGATATGTCTAAATAATGAATAAGCATAAATAAGCATAATGAGCACATCCCTCATGCTGATCCAGTCTTGCACTATCCCTTTTCTCTTGCCCTTAAGTATCCCACTATGTGCCTTGACAGCTTGTTGTAGAAAAGAATCAATGTGTTTCTGGTCTGGGTTAAGTAACATAAATAAAAGGCTAAACTTACTATTTTTGGAAGGTAGGAATATTTCCCACAAGTAATATCAACATTTCGTATGTGTTTCCACACATAATGTTTGCTCTTAATTTTCTGTTAATTATGAACTAATTAGTTCCTTTGTTCAAATTGTTATTACCAAAGGTTGTTTCTTTAAGTCTAAAATTTAATTGCCTAATTGTAATTCCAACTCTCAGGTTTCCCCTGGCAGGAGTTTCATCAACATACCAATTTGGTGCAGCTGGCTGATTGAAAAACGACCTGCACAAGGTGGAGATGTGAAAGAAAACGAATCAAAAGTAGACACAATTTCATTCTGTTTCAAAAACTGCAGATAAGCTCCTTTTTTTGGAGGGGGGGCTGAGCCTTGGTGTTCCTGACATCTATGCCTCTTTAAATCCTTCGATTAGAGGATCCTTTCTCTCTGAGCTGCATCACTGCTTCACCCGACCAGCAATCCCACAATCCCTCTGTTCCCTCCCACTGAACTGGTTTCTCTCTGTCCTCGTTTCAGCTCCTCATCTGTCTCTTTTCCTCCTATGAATGCATGCATTAAGCAGCTAGAAATGTACAAAAAGTATATGAAATATGTCAGTGTTCTTTTGATAAGTCTAAGTGCTTAGACACAAAAACAAAAAAATTATGCCTGCAAATTTATGTGTCAAAACTAACAGTTTAGAAATGACAGATTTAATTTTTAAAAAATGACCTCAATTATTTAATTATATTTGTAAACAGTAGCAATTTTTAACCATAATGTGCTTTATTTAAATGACAGACTTCTGACTTAAAGTCGTTGGGATGAATTTTCATTGCTATTATACTTACGTGGACATATAAAGCGGTTCAGAAGGGTAGGTTGAAGATACATGGTTTGCTCAGACTCCCCAGATCCCCAAATGAGCTATGTGTAAACATCAACATCCACTCTTGTCCACAGAGTGCTACCCCGAAACATCTTTGTTTTGGTGAACTGCTCCCTCATCTCAAAGTCATTGGATGTTTTTCAACGAGGTATTTGGTTGGATGCCTGAAATAAGTTTCAGTTATGTCCATTTAGTTTTGTTTTGTTTTTCAACAACATATGTAAGAACATTGGCCATGCCCTAAAAAAGTGCTAACAATTGGCTAAGTGCAACTACATTTCGTCATAAGATCCAAAGTAATGCTCAATTACAGTTTTCCCAACAAAAGAAATTATCCTCAGAGCAATCCACTGGGAAACTTTATTGGGTAAGCCGGGGTTATGAACAGAGAATTAGCATTTATTATTATCAGAATACTTTTAGGGTTGCACTGATATGTAAGGCAGAGGAAACGCAAAAAGAAGAAAAGCAACCATAAATCACTTTTTACAACTCACTGATTGTATTCCTTTTTGTAATTTTGGTAATTGTAACTTTCAAGTTAACACATTATTCAAATTTTTTAACCAACCTTTACCCCTCCTTTGGAGGCATTTTAAAAGGTTGGGTTTAAACAACACCCTCACAATGTTAAATATATTGAAAAGCTAACTTTTGCCCTTTCTGAGTCTGAGGAACTCCCACTGATTCCAATATATTACTCAGCATGTTGAAAATTTTAAACAAATGGCTAACCACTATATTCCATTATGAAATACGCATCATTTCCTGAAGATTTTACGTGGACTTATGCATCCTCCCAATATAAATCTTCCAATTATAGCTAGACATTTTTTAAATTCCACAAATGTAGCTATATCTCATCCATCTAGCCATCTATCTGTCTTTTGCTTATTCAGTTCAGACCTTAGAATCTTGAAAAATGAAGGCAATTGGACTTCTTTAAGTTGCATTCTTTATTTAAGCTCATAAGATTAGCATTACTTGGATGATCGAGAACCTAAACACACATTTCCAGGTCAGTGTCATGGTCTAGCTTGGGCCTATTCTGATACCATCTGTCTTTATTTCCCAGTGAACAACATTAAAAGATGAACTGAAGAATAATAAAACTTGCCCCTACTTTATTACCCAATGAAATCAGCTGTTTCATTCAGTCCCATTGCTCACATATGTATAAAAGCAAGCACCTAGCCATGCAGTCTGCCTTTAAAAACATTCGTCAGTTGTTCTGAAGGGTTCACTGAACTTGAGCGTGGTAATTTAGCAGGATATCACTGTTGCAACAACTTCATGAAATTTCTTAAAACTCTTAGTTATTCCACAACAGCGTCTGGACCAATAAAGTTACATGTCCACTAAGCCTCTTCTGCTACAGTATTGGACTCCTGATTTATCTTCCTCAAATGACCAACTAAGACCAAACAGAGTATCTTAATAAAGGTAAGCCTGGATGTTATTAACATTGCTAGAAAGATACAAAAGGAGATGGGCCAATTGTTTCCAATTGTTTCCATTTTCTCCAGAGTTCTCAATTCATGAGATGTAAGTCTTTTGACTCATATGAATTCTAAACACTGTCTATTAGTTTTTCAAATGGTCCAAAGTCTCCACAACTGTTTCTATGAAAAAATACAATAAAACCATCAGTGGAAAAAACTGTAGATGTGGCAAATACCATGGTACCATAGCTTAAAAATTCCTTTGAAATTAATCCAAAAATAAGATATGAATAGATTTAACCTGCCAATAGGGAGTTTTCTGTTAGAACATAATGTCTTCAAACAAAATTCACTACGGGAGTCATGGTTTACTTCTTCAATGTGTTTTCGGGTTTTTTGCCAACATTATTGTTCCATTAACTGTTATCTTGGGCAAAAATATTGTTCTTTTGTACTGCTTAAAAAAAAAAATTATATGACTTTTCCCTTTCACTGAGTTTCAAAGGCCAAATTTAAACAAATTAAAAATGAAATACTTTCATAAACCTCTGCTTTAAATGCTTCTGGTGATTAAATGGGCTGTCTTTTCTGTTTGTTTGTTTGCTTGTCTTATAAGAAAAGAGTTGAACAGATATTTAGCTCCTTACAGGTTATATTGTGCCAGTTTGTGACAGAAGGCCACAGATGCTGCTCGACCTTTATCAAATATGAATGTAAACTGCTTTGTAACATGGCTGTAATGTTGTATACTCTATAACTCTGTGTAAATATTGACTGTGTGAACGACTGTAACCAAGCACAAACTGTTGGCCTTTAACAGTGTCCAACAACAGATGTACTATTCTCAAGCACAAACGTGCCTCTGGACTCCTTCTGTGTGTCTGTGTCCTTTTATAACTAAAAACTGGAACTTACATACATCAAAAGTAGAATTTTTTATATCTCCAAGGTTATCTTGCAACCTCCAACAAACGAGCACCAAAAATTGTTCATAAACTGCATTTATTTTCTGAGATAATCCAAGCCCCTTCTTCTTTACATTTCTTAAAGGCTCACCAAAGTTAGACAATAGAAGACAATGGAGGAAGAAAAAGAAACATGCCTGGACTAATTAGTTTCAATATCAGCTGCAACAGTCATGGCAGCGTCAAAATTTGGCACTAACAATATGAAAGCATGGATCCATCCAGATTTGTATCAACGTGAGTGGTGGTGTAATGGTGTGTGGAATATTTTCTTAGCACACTTTTTACTAGTAATTTTGCATTTATCACAGTATATCTGAATATTGTCCATCCTTTTATGACCACAATGTGCCCGTTTCCTTATGGCTGTTTCTAGCAGGATAAGCTCAACATGTCATAACGCTCAGATCATCTCAAATGGGTTGCTTGAGCATGACAATGAATTTACTGGTACTCAAATGGCCCCAACAGTCGCCAGATCTCAATTTAGTGTAGCACCTTTAGGAATTTGTTGGAACAGGAGATTCACATCATTGATGTGCAGGTACAGTGTGATGCTATTGTGAAAAAAATTGAGGAATGTTTCCAGCCCTTTGTAAAAATCTGTTTAATTCAATTCAGTTTTGTTCCAGAGAACCAGGAGAGCATCCATCTGCCATGACCGGTAATCTGTGCCACAAAGAAAAGGGAATACAACCTGGTACTAGCAAGGGGTAGCCAATAAAAGCCATCCAATATTGTTACTACTACTAATCATACTTGTTCAAGGTTCAGCACCATTTTTGTAACTCCAATATAGAGGAAAGTCCAGCACTTACAAAAAGCTCTGCATTACTATTTTAGGACTTCCTTAACAATAAGGCGAAATTGTGTGTATCTATTTTTGGGTGACTGAAGCTGAAATGGAGTAAACCCATTTGCCAATAATTGATGGATGGGATCTTGATACATCTATGAATAGATCTGATAGTATCAATGCCAGGGATGCTGATTATAATTTCCATTTTCTGTCACAGAACACTGATGGTTTCCCAAAGCTTTCAGGGTTGTTTTTTCTTTCTTTTTTATTATTATTATTATTATTATTATTATTATTATTATTATTATTATTATTATTATTATTATTTTAGCCTTTTAGACCCTTCAGCAACCTCAAGTGTAATTCCTCATGGAAATACACTCATCACAGATTGGAAGGGTAGAAGGAGCAGATTGAAATTGGGCCCTCAAGCTTCCCAAATGATGAATTCCAAGTAATGGCATTTGCCTATCAGACTGGCACAAACGTTTTCCTCCATTTACATACAAAAGCTAAATTTTGTCTTTAATTTTTAAATGAAACCATAATGATAAATGTTCTGAACTGGATTAAAATAACTGCACTATTAAAAGCAATAAATCCCATCCAAATATAGTGGTTCAAATTAAGTTTTTTTTTTAAATCCCAAAAAACACCTTTATAGATATTCTCTGACGGTGTATTACTATTACAGCTTCAGTAATAAAATATGAAACAATATTTTGTTAATTTCCTTTTAGGTGCACAAATACAGGGTTATCAGTGATTTTTATATACATTATGTTGACAAATGACTGATATTTAACTGCGGTTATTGAAACCAACAAAAAGCTGAAATTTTAATTTTAATACAGACAAATATCCTTGACTGAATAAAAAAAACACATGTCACATTCGACATGTTTTAGCAATTCAAAAGAAAAAAAACATATTAAAAAAATTTCCCTTCTTGCGGGCTGTCTATTACCACTGGGACCACTGTTACCTTCACCCTCTACATCTTCTAGAGTTCTTGTCTCAGCCCTTTCTCCACCTTGTCATGTTCCTCCTTCTGATGCTGATATCATTCAGTATAGCTACATCTACAAGTAACCTGGCCTAAAACATACTCTCTCGCCACCTTTATCGTACTTTTTGATTAATGAGACCATCATTTACAAAATTAGCATCATTCTGTATTCATAAAAACTGAAAACTAACAGTTAAAATAATTAACTCCTCAGCAAAATGTTTACTGAGCTCATAGATCAAGTGAGCAGCAAGGTTGTTTTACCACAGACACCTAAAAGATTTGACTTATTTTTGCAACCACATAGGCTGTGCTCTGCTGGATACTGAAAATAATGCTGCTTTCAGGCACTTCCACTTTTCAGGTCTGTATGCAGTCTACCTTTCAAACATTTTTTTAAAAGACAATAAAAGCTCAGCATCCATCACCACATCATCACCATTTAATAGCAGCAGAAGACATTATTAATGGCTTGAACATTTGTAGTAGCACTCTAAAACCCGCCAGCCTCATTTTTTTTTTCTGCTAGAGATCTTACAGGAAATTGTAACAAGGGTCCTCCAACACGATTCTCACAGTAAGGTTGCTTTGTACTGTGACAAACTGTGCATCGTAACCACCTCTCCCATTGTCAGCACACTGAGCTTAAATTTTCAGATCTGAGTGGCCTTCACTTTTTCTCTTCAATCCCTCTCCATTAACTCAAGCTGAGATGGAGTATCTGAACTTCTCTCTCAATCTCTGTTATACTCACTCACCCACTTCGCCTGGATATGAGTGCACAACAAAAGCACTCCCACAGAGCACATTATACTATTCACTCTGCGGCATTTTGTTGTTGTTGTTGTTTTTTACACAACTTATCGAATATTTAATGTAACAATATTCAGTCTTGCTGTTTGATAGTTGCTGATGTTAAGAAAGTATTAGTTTCTACTGCAAAGTTTATAGAGAGGTGCTTTGGAGGGTGTCCATGGCTAATGGGCCCCATTGGAGCCAAAGTTTAAAAATCTAAGTCCACTGGGTAAAAGTTTTGACATGTTTTCAATGAAAGGGGGAGAGGCAGTAGATACGATTCCATTTTAAGATCTTCTCACCAATAGTTGTGGCCAACTTAAGGGAAGTTGGATTACTATAAAATGAACATACTCTCCATAGACTGGCTGTGGGCGCAATTAGTGATTACACCATATGCTCAACAATGGGCGTAGTTGGCGTAGTTGTCCTCGTGTTGGCAATGTATCATATACGCCATGTTAATATTAATCTAAGATCGCCATGCCATAGCTTTGCAAGTTTGTAGGGGTACAGAAGTGCAACTCTTCCTATAGTCGAGTAAGTGTGGCTAAAGATGTAACACAGGACTTTAACCCGTGAAAATGGGGTTTGTGTGCTGTGTGAAATCAAAATTAAAGACTTAGCAGATTTATTTTTAATTAGCTGTTGACAAGAAGAAAAAAAATGTGGCTTTTGTTCAGATACAAATTTTTAAACACATTTACTTCATCTAAAATTTGACCTTCAATCTTTCTGAAGGTTTGTTTTGTTTGTTTATATTTTTGTAAATTATAATATTTTAGGCTTGGCAGTTATGGCAAGTTTACAGTTGTGTGTGACAAAGAGGGTTTTCTGAGTTGCAGTTCTATATCTACTCTGACCTATTTACACTAACCAGATGCTAATTAGTTCAAAGTGGAAATACATGGGTCTCTATGGTTCTAATTGTGAAGAACTTTCATTCGTCTTCCAGCTTTAACATGAGATAAATAAAGAGGCAGCAGCTTGTTTTAACATGAAGGAAATGTTTTCCCATTATAATATTAATCTAATTGCAAACTACAGCCAACAAAGCAAACAAAAACAAGGTTTAAGAACACTTATGTCAAAACATTTAAAACTGAAAAATTAAATACCTTCTCAGATAACTGAAAAGTAAAAGACAATCATGCTGCATTTGTCAAAGTATGTTTAACAGGCAGGTTTGAGGTTACAAGAGCATGTAGTGCAGTGAAGAAATGTGGTGGTAGAACAACGTGAGAAGTTGTACAAAATTAATGTTAAAAAGTTACGTTCCCCAAGAAGAACACATTTGTTTGCATCTAATGTCTGAGATGGCAAGCTGATTCACACCCACACCCATTATGGGGAAGTAGTGGCAACATGTGGACATAATTATCCGGTTCTCAAGAGATCATGTTTAATTGCATTTATGTTCTAACTGGTGAAAGGATTGTTCAAGAACAGAGCGTTCTCACTCCCGAGGCGTAACATGCCGACGTTTTGTCACGTCCCGCGGCGTTCCTGAGGAACGCGAAAGGAGACCTTCGGCGTTCTTATGGTACGCGGCGAGTTATGGCTGGAATCCAGTGCAATGACGCTCCCGCGGTAGTAGACGTTCCAGCCCTGTATTCCAGCCCTAAACCTAACCTTATCCCTAGCCCTAACCATAACCTTATTCCTGACCTTAGCCAGGACTTTAATGATGTTAAATAGCGTGTTTCTAAGCGATTTGAAGAAAAAGAGCAAACATGTGTAGATTCAGTCCAGACGGTTCTCATATTTCCTCGTTTTTCCAAGGTCGTCATTTAGGAACGTGGTGGGTAGCCGAAAACGTAATATGGTGACGATTTGTCACCTAGCGTAAAATGTTACGCTTTGGGAGTGAGAACGGGTTGTCAAGAAACAACAGTAAAATTGCAAAAAAAACTTTCCCTTGTTAGAAATTCCAAGAAGGACATCTGAAAGATGGAAACTTTAAAACTCCAACATTGCCCTAGCTTATTCTTAGTTGAAGTAGAATTTCTGGACACTATATGTATTTATTATTTAAATTAAATATCTCACATGCAAAACACTGCTCTGTATACCTTGGATTATTTTGGTTATGAGAAATCAGATGTTTCTGGAAGACATAAAATAGCTTTTTTTACAATGGACAAAAGAAAATTGTAGATTTTGTAAAATTGTTCAAATGACATAGAAGAAGAACCGCTTTTGAGGACAAGAACCTTCCAACAACATTTAGTCTAGAAAACGTAGACCATGGGGACTCAGGATCAGGGGTAGATGTTGTAACAGCAGATACAATTCTGCAATGTGTTGCTAAAAATATCATCTAGATCTATTTTTTAATGGAAGCCAAGTGAAGCAACTCAGGGAAGATTTCGGGCAAACTGCCCTGTATTGCTTGTCTTGACTGGGACAAGAAGTCAAAAGGAAAAAAAAAACATTTGGTCCTCGTTGTTGTTGTTTTTTTTAATTTATTGTTTAATAACATATTGTGCAATTTATTCAGGTTTGTCCTCCCACTGATGCTGTAGAAGTCTAAAACTCACAAAAACGATGCATCACATATTAAAAGAAGGTGCCAGTACATTTAATCCCTAGAAGACAAAACTGTATCATGACCTCATCAAAACTAAAATTTACTTTGGTCATATCTTATTCTATAATAAACTTTAACTGATGTTTTTACAGAACGCTATTTCCCTTGTTTACACTTTAGAGTGTTTTTTCCCTTCTCTGGCTTCAATAATCACTTTAGATTCACACCAGCTGCTGACATCAAACTTAATATTCAACAAAACTCTGAATCCCATTTGACAACTCCAGCTGACCATCATAAATATGAGTGACACTGATGTTCAGTCACATTTATCTGAATGTTCCTCATAGGATATTTATACAAAAAGAAAAACAGCAGTTTCAAAAAGAAGTACGGAGCTCAAACACAGTCATAGATGCCAATTAGAAGAAATTTAAGCTAAATAGGTAATATGGAATGAAACTATGGAATATGTAAATCACAAGGGAGATGAGGTGAGACAGAGGAAGACATGGGCATAACTTTAAAAGACATACACAGAGGACAAGATAGACCTACACAGAAAATAGGGAATGACACATAAACAGGGAACCATGGATGATGGGAAAAACTAAAACCTAACTAAGACATACTAAAAGTAAACACTAGAACTTAACATTTCTCTAATACAGCAAAAAAACAAATAAAAATAAGAAAAAACACTCAAAATGCTGGGCCACTGACCCAGCACCCTGACAGGATCTGGTCAACAGTGCCTGGTGTATCCCTGAGGTTGAAGCATGTATCCCAATTCTAAGGCACCAGAGATCCGTGGACAGTCACTGTCCTTAAAAAAGATTACAAAGATGAGAACATTCATGACAAGCCAAAACAACATCAAAGCACACCAACAGTTGTAATGTCCTCTGTTCATTATAGCAAAGTTGCTTTGTAGCACATTTAGATAATAGCTCATTTCCATTTGCAGTTCCTGGGCAGATATAAACATCACATAAGCTACAGATACTTTCATGTAGCTTGGACACCACAGAACAGAAACATCTTAATATGTTTCTATATCATTGAATGTATGAAGAGACAAATGTAGTTTGTTAACCTTTGTCTTCTAGCCATGGTGTTTACTCTTAGGCATGTCAGGATCCAGTCTTTTTCTTTATTATTTGGCAGAACAACCTGGATATGTTTGCTCTTCTGTTTTGAGCTTTGTGTTACAATGTCCAACAATTAGAAAATCCTAAAGGAGTGAAATTTTACCTACAAGCTTGCTCCGTGTGGTTATTGGCAGAGAGAAGTGAGCAGAATAGGTAAGGAAAGTAAAGTCAGAGGAAAATACAGACAGAGGAAGAGGTATTGATTGAAAACTGTGGGGAGCAGAGAGAAGGAGGAGATGGAGAATGACTGACAAGAAAATATTGGAGAGTGGATGGAGAGAGATCGGTGTCTCTGCACAGGGGAGACGGAGAGTGATAGCTTATTTCAGCCCATATGTCCCCTATTGTCTTGAGTTGATGGGATAATTGTCGGCATTGGGGAAAGAGTCAGTGGCGTTGACCCTTAATGACTGAGGCTAGCGGATGGATGGAAGAGAATTATAGGCTGCTGACGTGGATTGATATGGCGTATTAAGGTCTACATTATGATAATGCAAATGATTTTCCATAAGTGCTTCTCTAACCGAACAGTGAAGGATGATAGAGAACAATGTGGCAATTCACAGAAATGGTCATTAGAGTGTGGAGAACAAAAATCTCATTAAATGCTTTATCTGTTCACAGAGCATGTCTGGTCTGATGTCAGCTACTGACAAGAAACAAAGAGCATCTCACTATGAATCTGTCTTCATCTCAAATTACAAATAAGCAAATTTATCTCATAAATGTTGAGTCCATTGAAAGTCACAAAAATCAGCCATGTGTCATGTTAAATTGAACTAATGAGGAAAAGAAAATCAAGCCTTCAGGCACCAATATAGAGCTAACCAGAACATTTCTGTTCCATGTGCACAGCACAGTTCAAACCCGGTCAGTTCATCAGTCATATCTAAATCATGATTGTAACTCCTGGGTTAAAGAGAAGCCAGCGCAAAAGTGCCCTAAATCTGCATTTTTTCCATTGGCCAGCAGGGGTTAACCTCTTTGGAAGCCAGAAAAAGGAACTTCATTCTCAATTGATCGATGTCTGCAGTAAACACTTACTTACAATCTCAGTTACTAGTGTCAGGTGATATTTAATACAACATGATGTTTGTTTTGCACATTATAGTTCAAAGTAAAATCAAAAAGCACAACAACCTAAGGTATGAACCATCCAGTGCTCTGGTTCCAAATGTCACAGTGGCTACATCCACGACCTATATATCAATTGTACTTTTCACTAGTTAAGTAATAACCTAACCATACTCTTTCTGTGTCCAAATGTTAGCTGGGTTCAGTTTTAACAAAGATATTGTTGAATGATAACTAAACTGTTAACCAAACTTTCAGGTTAAGGTAAGCAAGGTAAGCATTACAAAAAAAACAAACAATCAAACTATAAATAAATAAAGAAATGACAAAAACCCCAAAAGAAAATCTCAAAACGTCTTATTATAGTCAATTTAACATATTGTTTTGACCCTAGTGGATTTCTAGTCCTTAAGAATGTAGATTTAGCAATGAACCAGTCAATTTACCAGTTCAGCAGTCAATGTTACACCTTATTTAGAAGCAAAAAATTTATGAAAATTTTGTCTGGTAGTGACAATAATATAAATTCTGCACTATAAACCCAAAAGCTCAAAGTGAGTAAATAAATTAAGTAATGCAAATGTAATTTTTGAAAACAGTCAAACTTATTATTTTGATCAACTTAAGCTATTTTGCATATTAAGTACCTGCTACTTGAAAAACAATTTTATTTATTTTATTTATTTATTTAAATTATACAGCATCAATAAATAATCTTTGGAAGGTTTGGATTCCCAAACACAAAAGGTGTTAGTTTTTAGTCTGATATGACAGCTGGACTGATTTAAATTCTGAGATAAGACAATTCTTTTTTGTGTGTTGTTTTTTTGGTGGCTTTTATTTCTTTTTGAAACATTTTATGACATAAAAAAAAACAATTCATAACTTAAATTCATTGGAGTAAATTATTTTTTATTTCAGAATTTAAAAAATCTGCGTCAACTGAATTATTTTAAAACAGTCAACTTCCTTTTTTATTTAATTTCCTTTTTTTTTTTAAATAAATAAAATAAAATTGTATTTTCTTTAAATAAAGACTCCACTAGTGAGGTCAAATACAGAGGTCTGCCCACTTGTCTGTCAGCAGTTGTTTGATTATGAAATTTGAGCGGGCATGATTGAACACTCATTGAAAGGCAGAACCATCAGCTGTAAAGTCCCTCTGCATTCATCACTGTTGACCGTTGCCAGCATTGTTTGCATCACACTAATTTTTCTAATATTCTTTAGATTTTAAGCCATTTTAGTGAAATCTCAGCAAAGCAATTCTCATTCGGTTGCACTGTTATATAACAATTAATAGACTAGCAGCTAATAACTTATTGAAGCCACTGCAGAGACAGACTAAGTTTTTAAACTGTAGACAGTGTGTTATAATTAGGGGTGCACGTAAGTGGTTCGCAGGTGCGCATGCGCTTTCAAAATAAAAGAGGCGCACCAGATAAGAGGTTGCAACTGTCTGTCTTCCTCCAGAAAATCTTATGTACGCAAACGCGCGTTGCAACTTCTAATATGGTGCACGTCTTTTATTTTGAAAGCGCATGCGCACCTGCAGACCACTTATGTGCACCCCTGGTTATAATGTAGTATTTTATTATATTTTATTTTATTTTTTGATTCAGCTATTATGATGAAGTGCAATGTTTCAAATTTAAGGAGATGGAATTAATTCAGAATTCAGAATTAATAAAAAGAAATGGCCAGGAATAATTGTTAGGTAATTGGCATGAACTGGTAAAAGCGCAGAGAAAACTTAATCTTTAGTGATTTGACCACGTAGAGAAATGGCTGAACTTTTTGGGAGAAACCTTTTCTGTTCATCTGGACGTAGCATTTTCATTGGGAGAAACATTTCGTCCAAGTCACTGAATTTTTTGGAGTTCTGCTAACTTCTTTTAAATTTACAGTGCAAGATTACACCTGAGAAAATAGAAACTCTGGTTTTCAAAATCCTTAAGCAACCTCTTGAAATCTGACTAATGGCCCACTCGTGGATGTGTCCGTCCACATCCATTAGTGACTGAATATATACTTTCACAGATGTCCAAAATAGTCCAACAAAAGTAAAAATCAAAACATTGCAAGCCTGAGTATAAGTCCAAGACACCAAATATTTGAACACTTCAGAAAAGAATCACTCAACAAGAATTCAGTGAGGACATAACGCTTAGAGATCAGGACTTTTTTCTAGTGAGTGAACCAAATTAGAAGGTAACACCTTAATAATTAACCTGCTGTTGTGTATGGATCGTCTCACATGTTTTCTTGGTAGCTCATTTTTGGCATTTCTTCCTGCCATCAGATTGCATTTGTCTCTGCACAGTCTCAACTTTGACTGAGAACAATTTGACCCTCATACAGAGTTTTCCCTGTGCTGATTTGTTTAGATCGGCCCTAGCTCTGTAGCCTGCCACAAGAAAGCACATCTTTATCTATCAACTAACCCAACTCCATTCACCCTCTAAATGGGGTTGGCATTTAGTGCTCCATATTTAGTTTTCAGAGATATTTCAGTCAGCCATTTATTATCTTTAGATAGAAAGTGATATGGAATCTTGGTAACCCTTGGGAGAACAGCCACACTATTCATATTCTTGGCACTGAAAGAGTTGGGAGTATTTTTAACTCTCAGTGGAGCCTCAGTGTTTGCTTTTGGGGCCTGAAGGGATATTTGGATCAGGAAATGAACAATAATGTCAGGTTTAACAAACAGATTGCAGTTTTATAACCAGTGATCCAACCAACCTACTTAAACCAAACAAACGGGATGAACTTTCACTTGTTTTTGTCCCTGACTGTGATGATTATAATGCAGGAGGCAGGTAGATCGCATAGTTTGTGGTGAATTGTGTTTTGAATGTTCAATAGAAAGCTCCAATAAAAATACCCCTTCTTTTATCATTTTGCTCTCAAACTGGATTCAGAAATTTATCTAATAAATTTTATATTTTCGTTAGAAAATGTATTAAAATATTACTCCAACACATTGTCTCTGTTTATATCAGTCTCTCTCTCGCTATACACTAAAGCTTGGACACACCTTCTCATGTATTGGTTTTTCTTTATTTTCATGACATTATAGATTCTCACAGAATGCACCAAAACTATGAATAAACACATACAGAATTATGTAGTAAACAAAAAATGTGTGAAATAACTCATAAAAACACATTTTTGATTCTTCAAAATAACCACCCTTTGCTTTGTTTACTTCTTGATCTGTAAAAAGTAGTGAAATAGTAAAAATAAAGAAAAAACATTAAATGAGAAGGTTCAGACTTTCGACTGGTAGTGTATACTGAGGTTTCAGACTCTTTCGAAGATATTTGAGGGTGCATGCCTGACTGGGTAAACTCCAAGGTGTTTTTTATACTTGTAGAAGGCATTCGACTGTGTCCCTCTGAGTACTCTGCGGGAGGTGCTTCGGGAGTATGGGGTGTCTGGCCCATTGCTATGAGCCATTCAGTCCTTATAGAACCGTTGCAAGAGTTTGGTCTGCATATCCAGTAATAAGTTGGACTCATTCCTGGTGGGTGTTGGACTCTGCCAGGGCTGCCCTTTGTTGCCGATTCTGTTTATGATATTTATGTACAGAATTTTGCTTCATCAGGTGACGGCCTCCGGCTCACACTGGAGCTGTTCACAGCTGAGTGTGAAGCTGAGTGAATGAGAATCAGCATCTCCAAATCTGAGGTCATGGTTCTCAGCCAGAAAAGGGCGCCCACTTTAGATCAAGGATGAGTTCCTGCCTCAAGTGAAGTTTAAGAATCATGTGGTCTTGTTCATGAGTGAGGAGAATGGGAGAGCGATGGATGGATTATTGCTGCACCGGTCTGTCGTGGTGAAGAGAGAACCTTAGTGTAAAAGCAAATATTTCAATTTACCGGTCGATCTACGTCCCAACCCTCACCTATGGTCACGAGCTTGGATAGTTACTGAAAGAACAAGATCGCAAATAAGCAACAAAAATGAGCTTGACTGGCTGGCCCTTAGAGATAGGGTGAGGAGTTCAGCCATGCGGGAGAGGCTCAGATTAGAGCAGCTGCTCCTCCACATCGAAAGGAGTCAGTTGAGGTGGTTCGTGCATTTGACAAGGATGCCTCCTGGTTGTCTTTTTAATGAGGCGTCCCAAATATGTCCCACTGGGAGGATGCCCCAGGAAAGAGCAACGACACAAATTATATCGCTCAGTTGGCCTTTAGACGCCTTGGTGTTCCCCTGGACAAGCTGGAGGACATGAGCTGCTGCCCCCACAACCCCCTGCCCTCGATAAGCAGAAAAAAAATGTATGGCAGGATGAATTGATGAATGTCATGGTTGATTCATTTCTGACTTCTCAGACAACTCCAGTGTGCAATGTTAAATTTGGATATAAAACCAAGAATTCCGTTTCTTATCTGCCTGATTAAAATGATGTAAAATTATAATTATCCATTTTAAATTTGTACTCAGGCTACAATCATAAATAAGCCAACAATGCATGCTGATGTATGAATTTTGTTATGTACTGAATTTAAAAAAACATCTTGTAATTAAACAGCTACCAGTATTTTAATGGCATATTTGTTTGTCTGCAATAACAGGATGCAGATTAGAAGCAATCCCCTTCAAAGGAAAGTAACAATAAAAGAATTAACAAGGGGTTTATGTAAAAATATGACAGGCTGGATGTGAGATATTTTTCCCTTGCTTGTCTTTGTTTAGTTCTCTCTGATCTTTCCCCATGAATAAAACACACCAGTTTGAATTTTCAAAAGTTTATTAGTCAAAAATACAGGCACAATTTTCATTAATGTTCCAATTAATTTAATAAACAAAAGCAAAACAAAAAATGACACATCAGCTCCATCACAATTCAGAAATAAAGTTTGTTTTTTGGGTTTTTTGGCCAGTGATTGGCTGTACCGCACAAACTTATAAGACATTAAATAAATACCCTAGGAGAAGTAGTAATTATTGGGGACTGCGGAAGGATGAATCTCATCCATCAGTGACTGAAGTGACGGTTTTGAAGATTCCACTTGCTTTTGCCGTCAGTGTTTTGAAACCAGACACGACAGCCATGGTGAGCCTGACAGAAAAACCATTTGTTAATTAACCATAAACTGGATAATCCAGCTTTCTAACATTTGATCAACATTTTGAACAATACACAAGATACAAGTTAAAATAACCATCTATTTAGGTGAGTGATGGCTTGGGCATGCTCTTTGTGTGTTTCATAAACATTCTGGGTTTGTTCAGCCTTGTTCAGTCAGACCATAAAGCACAGATCAGCCGTCTGTGCCAGCCCACATAATTTGAGTTTGCTCCATTTAATCCTGTGAAGTTTAGGTCTTTATGACCTTCATATCGCCATGCGTGTCACACATAAGTACACCTCTGGTTTCTAATGATTCTAGTTTAAGTATTCAGACCACTTGAGAGCATCTGTCATATTAACAGCATTACTTTTTTGCCTGCTGGGAATAACTATGAAGAACCCATGTGAACTGTTCAAAGTAGCTCTCACTTGGTTCAAATGACTTGTCAGATATCCCTTTTCTGTGAGAACACTCAAAACCAGAAGCCAAAGGCACTGTTTAACAGATAAAGCTGAATACCATTGTGATACATGTTATCTGTGATTAGAATTCAAGGTTTTGTCACCGGTTTCACGGTATACCCCTCAGGTGACATCATAATTGTTGTTGTCCCTGTCAGTCCTTAAGACCGTTACTCTAGTGACCAAGAAAATGAATAAAATGTGAAGAAATTTTGCCATCAAGACATTTTAATGATGAACTAATTTATACTAATTTATAATTACAATGCAGAGTTTATTTTATTCTAATCTAGAATCATTTCCTAACCCTCCTAACCTTTAATACCCTTAGCATCTAAATCTAACAGTCGGTGAAGGAAAGAAAAAAAAAAGTATTATCTAAAAAGTAAATCAACACAATCATGAGACAATGGTCTGACACAGGACTGTATGCAGACATACTTTGAGATTTTTCAATGACTGTGGTCATCTTAAAAAAAAAAATACTAACTTGGAGAAGAAATACAGAAGCAAGCAGCAGGCATTTTTTTGAAGTCCAAGAACATTATCTTGAGCCATCCACCCACCCCGTCACCCTCCCTTTGGAGGATCTTAAGACCTGTTGATGTGTCATAATTTTCTGCTATAATCATGTAAAACTTTCTCAGAGTTCAGAAATATAAATATGGTGCTGAAAATGTACAGAAATGTTTTGGAACAACCGATTCTCCTTGAGAGGACAGGCTCAGGAAATCAAACGCATTTATTGAGGCACTGAATTTCTTATTCTTTAGTCTGTGAATGCAGCTTGTTAAGAATCCTTGCACTTAAATGCTGACCTCAGTTACAGAACAATTGACATGGAAATACATTATTTAAGGACACTTAAACCCTTACCCTGATTATAAAGACTGAATATTTTCATTTTCCTCAAGTCAGATAAAAAAATGTTCCAACGGCTTTGCAAAGGTAATTAACTGCGAACATTTCCAGCAAATTTCAATCATCGCTAGCAACGAGGTCTCTTTGACAGATCACCTTCAGTGTCTCTGTGTGCAGCTGCCACTCATCAACTCAAGTTTGTCTTTCAGCAAAAAAGAAAATACAGTCTGCCAAAAAAGCAATGTGTTGGCCCATCTGTAATTACAGTGATGGGATCTGGAATCATGCCTGCTGCCACTGATACACATACTCGTGCCAAATTTGTGAAAAATGTGTGTTTCTGCAGTTAGAAAGTGATAAAAATGCTAAATTGCATTAACAGTTTGCAGCAAGAACTAAATTGCTCAAATTTCCCAAAATGCCACAATTTCTGAAGGAAATGTTTTACTTTTCACAGTTGAAAACTACTGCCTTAACATATCATACTTTCCCTCATTTATTAAAAAATGGTTTAATATCCCAAAATGCTGAGAATTCATCAAAGACACTTTTCACAAATGCCCACTCTTACCAAGCTGTCACGATCTGGAGGTTTGACTGGAAAGTTCCATCAGGCACCTGAGTTCCTTGGTCTCCACCTCTGGCCTTCCTTCCTTCCTTCCTTCCTTGGTCTCCACCCCTGGGCGGAGCCATCATCCTTCCTGCAAACACTCTAAAACGTACGAGCCATCTCTGTTTTGGTTATCTGCGTTTGAGTCCAGTTTAGCTATCGGCCTGTGGCCATTGTGACACAAGCTGCTTTACTTTGCCCAAATTGTGTTAATTTTCCAATGCCCTAGCTTTACAGACATATTAGGAAATGTTCTTTCTTCCTTCAATTTATACATCTGTCCTTAGTTTACCATTGTCCATGTGTTTGTTCTTGAAGCTGTAATTTATCCATAATGTTCCCCTTTTTCATAATGTCCATGAGTAACTTTCCAAATGATTTTAACCCTGTAAGACCCAACCCATCAATTAATAGCCAAAGATTTCAGATTTTTTTGGGGAGCTGAGATGCTTATTAACCCTAAAACAAAATTCACAACTTTTTGAGATATATCATGCTGTATATGATATAGTTGATATATTGGGTGTTTTGGGCCATTTTTGTTAAAGTTCATTTTAGACCAAAAAAAGAGTTTTGTCCATAACATTTTGAAATTATGGCAAGTATTGATGTTGATGAGATTGAGGTCTCAGAAACTCATGTATCAAATATGATACAAAGGGCATCATAGGGTTAACTTTCCACATTTTCCCTTTTTTCTTTTAAATTGCCAAACGTCTATACCAAAATGTCAAAATTTTACAACTAAAGTTTTCATTTTTCTATAATATGATTCTTCCCAAATCTGTTCGGTCAGAGTTGTCCTTTCTAAAGATGTCTAATTTTTGTCCAACTCAAAAAATCACAATATTCCTTACAGAGATAGAGGAATACACATAAAACCCCAAATAATTGGTCTCACTTTGGCTGAACAGTTTGCATGACTGAACGATGACACTGTTAGCTGAGCGCAAACAGAGAAACGACATCTGTTGGCTGACTGACACATCGGCGAGTACAAACGCAGAGGGAGTAAAGTAAACAGAAAGAGTGGCAACAAAACAGCTGGAGACACTAAAATCAATAAGACAATGAATGGAAATAAGGGGGTGAAGCTCATTCCCTGTGAATGATACACCTGGTTAAGATGCTCAGCTTGCTGCCATTGCAAACAGAAAACATGTCACTGCGTCTGTTTATCTGCTCGCCTCAGCTCACCCAGGGGGACGTCTGATTGCTGATGCAATCTTTGCATCTCTTCTCTCAGTGGGAAACCTCTAATTACTCTGTTAAACTGTGAGGAAAGCCTCTCCTCACTGGTTGAGTCTTGCACTTACTGTAACGTGTGCATTTTTTAAAAATTGTGTTGAACATTGTAAGATCGTAGTTGTGACATTTAAATTTGAATGGAAAGCCACTCTGTTTATTGATTGCTGTAAAACATGTTAACAGCTATAACAGCTCCAGCTCTTCTGGGAAGGCTTTCCATAAGGTTTAGGAGTGTCTTTATGGGAATTTTTGACCATTTTTCCAGAAGGTATTTGTGAGCTTGGACTGGACGAGAAGGACTGGCTTGCAGTCTACGCTCTACTTCATGCCAAAAGTGGTCTATCTGGCTGAGGTCAGAACTCTGTGCAGCATTATTCATTCCTTCAGAGAACATATCTCCGCTGCTCTAGGGACACCACTGCATTCAAGACTTTAAATTGCACTGATTGGCCATGGGAACCCATTCCACTAAGCTCTCTGCACACTGTTCTAGGGCTCATCTGAAGGCCACATGAAGTTTCAAGATCTGTAGCTATTTACTCTGCAGAAAGCTGCTGATCTCTGCCTACCATGTGCCTCGTCTGCTGACCTTGGTCTCTGTAGACCATTAGGAACAGCTGTATGGGGCATGTGTTTTTAACAAATTTTGCATCAATTTGTTAATATCAGGGTTATTACTTAAAATGTTGTGGACAAAATGAAGGTTAATGACACTAAAAAACAGCTGTGCTTAAATAATTAATGTCACCTATTCTTATAGATCACATACGTCCATTATGCTGAAATGCCTCTCTGACTGGAAATATTTCAAAATTAAAGCCTGGATTGTGTTTATAGATTACAAATTTGAGAAGTGAACATTTACTGAATACATGTTAATTTCTACTGACATCTCCATTGCAATCTCTTTTTTTAAAATTAATTTTATGAATGCAGTGTACCTCATTAGGACAGAAACTTGACTCATAATGTCACTACTTATATTTCATGTGTAAATATGGATCATTTTGCTGACAAGCTTTCATGTGACTAAGTATTCATAGCTTGTTTCTACAAAAGAAAAACAAGCATTTTCTGTTTGGAGCCTTTAGTAGTCCTCTGTTGACTCCCTCTGCTGGAATGAGTTATAAATACCCATAATTCATACTGGCTAAAGAGAAATTGACTTCTGTTAATGACACATCAACATGTAGATCAGCTTTTCGCTGCTCCTGACTTTTAGCTGTCCTTCCACCATGGCACAGATTCAGTAGAAATCCACAATAACCTGTCCCCTACAGCATTTCAGGACTTTGCATTATTTTTGCCATCAGCTGTCATCTGTCTGTTTCCTGCTATCCATCAGCACACTGGAACATGTGACTCTTGTCTCCCACGGCTACACACGCATCGATTCTGCTGCAGACAAATGTGTGATTTTTGCGCTCTGACCTTCACATCTCTGCAGCCTCATTTCACTTGCACCATAATGACCATGGAAAAAATATCACACCCAAAGACACATTTGACAAAGTACTACTAAAATGTTATGTCCTAAGATCTTGCTATATGAAAAGCCCAAAGTGATTAGACTCTGTTTGCTCTGTTGGGTGGGGGGTGTTTGTTTTATATTTGTCAGTGTTTTCTTACACTTGCTGTATTTTCACTTTCACCCACGGATTAAAATCAAAGGTTTAGGAAAGATTTAAATCCACACATTTAAACGAGTAACTCTCTGAGTGACTCACTGTCTGAGGTGTCATAACCAAGCATGGTAGAGAATGAAATATTAACACTTAAATACATCAATAGCTATTAGATTGATTACCATTAATTAAAAATTCCTGTGCGTTTGAGAGGCTTCACTGGGCAACCGATGTAGATTCACAAAGTTTCGCTTTTTTGTATGCTTGTAACTTTGAAACAGTTAAAAAAAAAAGATATCACAAAGACTTATGTAAATTAAGTAATAAGTGGTAAAAACTCCATTACACTTCTGCTTAATTACCACAAGGACAGGCATTGGGACGACTTAATTAAAACTCTTAAATCAACAAAAGAAATTACTTTAGTGTCAGATGGAGATTAAGATGCAGATTAATGAGTCTCAGAGGACTTTCAGGAATGAGCCGACCTTGAGATTCAAACTCAATTTTTTTTTTTTACATTTTTTCTTCTTAGCTTTGAAAATGTTTGGTAGGTTTGTTTTTGTACTTTGATAGTTTTGCAATAGAAGTCAACACAAAGTGAGACAAATGACTCAACATGGACAAAAACAATGGGAGCTACTCTCAGAGTAGCAGAAAATATTTCAATTGAATTTGGAGCTTATAATTAATATGCATGATATCTTTTCCCAGTAGGCACAAAACACACATTTGCTGAGCTACCACACTAGTATTTAATGTTATATGTGAGAGTTGCTTTTCTATCTGGAATACTTTTTTTTTTTTTTACATATGACACATGGCTGTGTCTCAGTTTAGATGGCAGAGATGTTTAATTTCTCCTTTGTCGTCATCATCATCATCATCATCATCATCATCATCATCATCATCATCATCATCATCATCATCATCATCATCAGCAAGGATGGCAATCAGCAATGGCCATAACACTACAGCTGTTTTCTCTTGCTTTATGTCTTCCATATATCTTCAGGAGGATAACAAATCTTATTTTTTAAACAGCAGCTTTCATATTTAATATATATTCAGATCAAAATGACTCTCAAGTGGCTCTCCTTAAAAGTTAACATAACATTCTCAAATAAAGTTTCACACACTGCGTATCTTTTTCATCTTATTACTGTTATTCGTGATTAGTGCTTTTGAAGACAGAACTCGTCAGTTCTGACCCCAATCGTTCATTTATCCAAGAAGAAAGAATGCTGACAGCTGTACTCTCTATCTATTAATCCATTTAAACATTATATTCAAGTTCACCGAATCACATAGTCTTGTACAATAATTAACTGCTTTTGTGTAGCTTCAGTTTTCCCAGTAACTGTTTAACCTGCAGCAGGCCATTTTAAACAGTTTTTATCTCATTACACTGTTTTAATCATAAAAATGTGTGTTTTCCATTGGTATCTACTGACAATGAGTGAGTGTGCCTGATCTCGCCTGAAAGGAAGTAGGAGGTTGAGACGAGCATTTCATCGTAGCTGTCAACATTTTCAACCAATTTAGCAAAGTGCAGAAAATTATGCAAATCACACAAGCAATGATCACACTGATCGGTCAAATGACTGGTTGTCGCCTGTAATTACGTTGATTCATTTCCTGAGAGAGAAACCAATTGAATGCAAATCCCTCCATCTTCTCACTCTGTATTTCTCAAAGTGTCGTTGGCAGCTATACACACTGTGAGTTGTTGCCGGAAGGTTGCTGGTTATAATCCTTGATCGAGCTGAAAATAGACATGACATCCAGCTTTTATTTTAAGGCAGACAGCAATCATTTTGGCTCATTTATTTCCATGAACAATCTGCACTTTGATTTCTAAGAAGTTGTTGACATTCGACACTTCAGTATCAACTTCCAAATGCAGAGTGATTGTGAGTACCAGACTGTGAAGGACCATGGCAGACCCGATGGCATGAACATGCTTTGCAGCATACTTTATTAGCACACACACGGTTGCTGTAACAGTACTCTCAATGGCTGCAGCTCTCCCGCTGCCAGGAATATATATCACCAACAACAACAACAAACACAGAACTCGGTACAATATTTAAGTCAGCGGGGCATGATTGCAGATGCAGAGCAGGTGCGTCCGCCTTCCCTGCACGGCATCTGCAGGCCACGCCCCGCCACACAGACATGCTGCTTTTCATATTCGAGAAACTGCTCATGTAAAGGGATTTTCCCCACACAACTCTTTCTATGTTTTACAGAAAATTATTACAAAAAGAAAGATTAAATTATGAATAAAATATAAACATCCAATGAGCAGCAGTTCTCCAGGTGAAAACGCCTGGCTGTTTTCAGAGGTCAGGGGAAACTGGTCATACTCCTTTGAGCTGAAAGGAAGGCAGAAGAAACTCAAATAACTACTAATTACAATTAAGATCCGAAGGAGAACATCTCTGAAATGAACACATGGACCCATCGTGCTCTCTGGAAGCCTGTTTCCGCCACAAAAAAAAAAAAAAAAAACCCTCAAAATTTCGAGAAAAGTAACTCTAAATTTTGAGTTAGGGCTGCCAAACAGTAATCTACGTGAATGATGTCATTTCCTTGTTACCAGGAAGCTGAAGCCCTTAGCTACAAATGCTACAGCTAAGCTACCAGTATTACAGCTACCAACTACCAGTCATGAATGCGCAAATTGCTTCACAAATGATGACATCCTTGTGTTATTAGCTGAATCACATGGTGTTACTATCAGCAAAAGTACTCTTAAAAGCACCAATTTGTGGCGATCTGGTTTTGAGTGCACATATCCTGCGCCATATAATGTTGTGGAGAATACCTTCTTTGAACACTTGGCCCACTTGGTACTAAGGTACACCTGGTACAATGTTCAGATGCCAAAGCTTTCATCACTGACCATGTATACCCTTTCATCCCTTCATAACAAAACTTTACCCATCTTTTTATGGGTATTTGCTGAAAATATTGGACCAAAGTTTTTGAGGAATGTTTCCAGGACCATGGTGTATCTATCCCATGAAGGCAGTTCTGAATGCAAAGGGAGGTCCAACCTGCTACTAGCAAAGTGTACTAAATAAAGTGTGGCCGAGTATATTTCCCAAACCATGTCCAAGCCTTTCAGACACGTCTTGGATATTCTTCTACTAGCAATTTATTAAAGAGTTTAGGTACTGACAAATGAAGTTAGTTAACATCATTTTTCAGATGTCTGTACAAATGATTAATTTCGATGCAGGATACATTTGATTAAAAGTACCTTCTACTTTGCACGTCATGTGAGATACATTCATATCACAAACCCCTGCTTCCCCTGAAACTATTTTTTGAAAATCCCTGGAGGTCATTTGACAATTGTTCCTTGCCACAAGTTTGTATTATGAAAAATAGTTGCAGCACGGGAAATAGTTTTAGTTATTTTATGATTAACTGAAAGGATTTTTTTTTTCCTTCAGATGATGAAAGAAGTTTCTGGGGACTGTAGAAATGCCATTAAAACAACCTTGTTAGTTTTTTAAAACCGCATTAAATTTAAACTTACATCAACTCTCTGACACCCATGAACAATAAAGGGCTCAATTTTGGATTAAATGGGGATTGAATTTGCATTTGAGAAAAATCTGTGAAATACTGTAGTTGTCTGTAGCCTCTAAGGATTGTTTCTGATTCAAGTATCTCAAGCGGGGGGGGATTGACTTCCACTTATAGTGAAATGAAAGTCGCATCAACAGCCATAGATTTAAGGCAGAATGACATTCATTAATTTAAGCTACTTATGACTAATATAGCTTTGGTCCTAATAAAGCCCTGAGCTAGTCCAGAAAAACTTTAATATCACACCAGAAACCAGTAGATTATGATTGAGCTCCTATAATGAGGCTCCAATACAGCAATGTCACAATCACAAGTTTAACAATCCTGATTTTGGCAAATACACTGAATCTTTAATTTTGCTTAATTGTCAGTTAGTCCACCAGTCATACTTAGATCAGGATGAACGTGATAGCATAATAGCTGATTAGCAAATTTCCACAACCCTGCGAGTCTAAATCATGCAACCCTAACACTAAGTTTTAGAAGAATCAAAACTTGCAAAAATTGCATATTCTGATGGTTGGGGTAATCACCAACCATCACTCCACCAGGCTGAAGTTAAGTAAACGATCATGTAGTTTACTAGACATTTCACTAGACAGTTCAGCCTTCTTTAAAGAAACTAGCTGGATGTGAATATGACAGAGCTCTGTCGTTCTGACCCAAAGAAACATGCCATGCTGTAACTACATTTCCCTTTTCATTTCCTATCTTTTCTGATGTGTTTTGTTCTTCATCACAGAAATTAACTCATGGAAAATGAAGAAACAGCGATAAAAATCTGAATCATCGGTCGGATTCCTGCGTTTTTTCAACAAATTACTCAGATTATTCAGCTAATTATTTTTATTACTATTTTTAAAATACTGAGGAAAAATAAATTTCTGACTCACATTTTCACCTTTCTGTGTTATACCAGCTGAAAATGAAGCATGTACATTTCATTTTTGTTTTTATTTTGAGGCACAGAAGAGTATCTGTCTGCCACAGATGCTCTTTCTTGGAAAGCTGAGCATTGCACTGGGCCTTGCTTGTATGTTGTTGCCTCATGTGTTTGAGTCACAGAGGAAACAAAGTAGAAAAGTCCATTGTCCTCAGTTAAAACGACTGGAACTGGAGGTGTTTTGTTTGTCGCTCTAACAAAAGGAGACAGTGTCCCGGTGTTGTTGGTTTAAGGCTTCTTCTCTCTCTCTGAGCTCTGCCAAGTCCTGCACTATCCCGAGCCTCAGTCCCCTGCTGTTCCGCTGATTGCTTAATTAGAGGATTTTGTTGGCCGTCACTTCGTTTTGGGACGTTTCCCCAGCTAGGCACAGACAACATTTGGCACTGGCGCTGCTTGGATTCGTTTTTAACCTCCTTCACTGTGAGTGCCGTCAACACAATGATCCATTCTCGTCTCTGAGGCTTTCACAGGTACATTTAGGCTTCACTTTTACCCCTTCACAGTTTTCTTTCTGTTAAATGAAGTTTAACAATTTAAATTGGACTTTTTAAACATATATCTTGTTTTAATAAATGTTTTCAGAAACTAGTCACTAGTTTAACTTTATGATAAAGGCCGGGTTGTGTAAGCTTTGTAAAACATTGAGAACAAATCAGCTATAGACAAATTTGATGAAGATCCAGCTGAAAACAGGATGCTGGCACGGGACTCATAGTGACAGTTCAGTGGTGGGTGTTTTGGATTAGAACAACAACAAGGCTCACTGTTCACTGTGGAGCAGCCCACTGTGAAGGCTTTGTTCATCAGCTTGAGCTGCCAGGAACTCGGTTTTAAAAATAAACCACAAACGCAGGGATGTAACCTCAGCAAATGCTTCTACACATGCTACATTTATCACTTGTGTCACTTGCGGATTGTTAGAAAAATCATGTAGAAGAAATGAGGTCCAGAGGGATGTCGGTGATGGCAAATGGTGGGAGGGTCCATTTTTTTTGCACCCACATGAAAATAGCTGCCCATTGGATTAATTGCTTTGAATTGAGACACATTTATGTTTACCTTTGGGTGCAAATTCACAAAGTGGTGACGTCTCCAAAATCAACTTAAAGATATCATTCCTTATCAATGATCCTAGATGAACCAGTGAATTTTCAACTACTTCCCCTTACTATCTCACTGAATTTGTTCCAGCCACAGCAGTCTGGTTTTAGCTCAGGCTCATCTGTAAATGCAGTCAGGATATGCTATGCTTGTTTTTATAATTTGAGTGTTAAAACCCTGAACATAAGTAAATATGAGTCATATTGCACATATACCTGACAGTCATGCCTTACTATAAATCTAAAAGCAGATTTCTCACGTAGAAAAACTTAATGAAAAATAAGACGACATCAGTTTATGTGAAACACTGGTGAAAATTTCAGTTTGTCCTCATTACATTGTCTACTCTGAGTATATTATAGCCTATGCTTTTGTGTCAGACTCTTCAATGATGTCTTGAAAATTTAAACTACATTCATAGCGTCTATTCTTTTTGTTTCCCTGCTTCCCGCACAATTTCACAGTGAGCTTTATCCAGCAGCTTTATATCAAAACATGACATTTAGTTTGAAACAGCATGCTGTGATATTTGGTGGCATTTTGGATAATACAACATTTGTAAAACACTTTTCTTTTAATGCCACTGAAACAAATGGAATGTTGTCTTCAAAATAAAAAAACAAAACAAAAAACAGCTTACTTTGGATCCCTAGCTCTTGGGAATAATTTATCAAAGTAAGGCCATCTGACCCCTAAATAGGTCACAAAGCTCTGGCCTTTTGATGACTGAATCACTGTTTTGGTATCATCTATATATTTTTTCTCTATCACAGTTTAAGATTTTATATTAAAACAACAGCTTCACAAAACGACCTTTCCTTCCTCATCTAAGATTCATATTTAATGTCTGGCTCAAAAATTTAAACTCAATTGAAGCTTCTTGTACAGAATTGGCATATTACTGTTTTTTTTCCTTCCAACTGGCTGTCCTTGACTATGAAAATGTTCTGCCTCTTTAACACGTCTTCAGTGTTCTGTATACCACGGTTCTTAATGCGTCATAAATATTTCAGATTTTCTACTCATCGTTTTTTTTTGTTATGAAAAAGTTAGAAGGACTTTCTTACAGTCAAGAAGAAACAAAAATCCAGTCTCATTCATTTATAAATGTATGCTGTTGAAATTTCCACACTACCTCAGATAGCTCTTTTCATTTGCTTTAACAACTACAATTCAAAATCTAATAAATCCTCCACCTTAGATATTGTCAGAGCACCTTTAACAAAGCTGGTTTGTGAAATTTCAGGCCTTCAGTCTATCTTCAGTACTTCAGTTGGCACTTATTAATAAGCTCTACTAGTGACTCTGACCATACTGTAATTAAAATTTTAAAAGGCATTCGCTGTGCCATCCGTAAATACAGTGATAAAAGCCATGCAACGAACATGATCCAGGAACACCCCCATCTTGGGATAAAGCTCTTTTAAATCAACAAAGCAAAGTGGAAAACTGTTCCTCGATCAGATGAGCTGAAATATGAATTGTAATCTTGGTAAATATAGATGCCATGTCCTGTGGACTAAAGAGGGACCATCTCGTTATGTCATCTTGTTACCAACAATTAATTTCATTTCATTATAATTATAGTGAGCATCTCTAAAGGTACGGGGGTGCTATGGAGCTGGCAGCTTTCATATTTGTAGAGGCATATTTGCAGTCTAGACCTTTCACCATTTGGAAATCTGGAACATCGCGACATGAAAAATACATGAAGAAAGACCAAGGACTGATATGCAGGAATGGGAGAATATTTTTTCACTGATCCCAGTAGGTCACATGAAAGGGTGAGTCAAGAACTCACAATGGTTTCACCCAAAACCTTCACCCCTTTCCACACCTTGACTCATGTAATGAGGCCCACTATGTAGGACTTAATTATGTAGGACTCTCCACCATTTGGTTTTAGAACTAAAGAAGCTTCTCAAATAAGAGAAGAAACATTTTCAAGTATTTTGAAGGATTCCCATCGCTCTTCTTTCCAAGCTCCTTAGGTTACCTTGACCTGCATCACTGCAGCCCAAACTTTTCTGGAATTGAGGTTGTGGTAAATACTTATTTGACATTCCCACACTAACCTTGGCAAAGCTGATTCCAGATAACATACAATGTGAATATTCAGGTCTCTCATGAAAGGAGATTTTTTAATCTCTGCCTGATTAAATAAAGATGAAATGAAATAACAAGAAGCCCCAAAGGCTCTCTTTCATGAATAACAAAGGTATATAGGTCAAACATTTGGCTTTCTTCTTCATTTCAGCACCATTGTTGGTTTAAAAAAATGTGTAAAAGGAATATCTTAAGAAGAAGAACATAGTAGCATAGCCGAAACAAAAGACTTAAACCACCAAGAATTCATCACTATGCTGTGTATGCTCTACTACAGTAAATCCACAAGCAATTCAGCTCCGCATAAAAGTACACATTTTCATGTGTTTAGGGCCTCAGTCAAACAGGCTTAGAGAGATTTCCACCACTTTACCCCTCCAGAGGAATGGACGCAATCGGCAACCACCACTCTCCCACTCCCCAAAGCCTGAACAATAGATTATAGCAGAAAGCTCCCTCCTACCTCTTCACAGTGATGATAATTATCATCAGTTAGTGTGACTGAGGCAGTTACATATAGTCCTTTCCTCATGAGTAGAAAACCCCCCCCCCCTCATTGGAACACATATTTATATGTATGAAGTGGTTCCCACAGTGACACATTGAGACAGCTAAACATGAAATGAATATTTATCATATAATAATTTACCAGATTGTTAATTTACTACTGCATAATTGTATCTCTCTGAAAACTTGTCAAGCTATAGTTTACATATATGGCTGTTCACTGTTCACCCACTAGGAAAGGTGGGTTTAGAGTCAAAGGTGAGGCCACACCTACCTTTGGCTAAGCCAGTCTAGTCTCTGTGGCACGTTTGGTTAACAGGGCTCCTGTTAACTGGAGCGTTCGCTGGTTCACGCCTACCTGACAATGTATTTTTCCTTAACCACACCCTTTAAAATATGTACAGATTTTAAGGTACAACTTAAAGTGATTGTAGAACATTGATAGTTCAATAAAGGATGAAGCACTTGCATTACATACCAGTTAAACCTCAGCATAATCACCATTTACCAGTATAACATTTAAAATATTAACATTGCAGACCACTGTTTGGAGGAGAGGAGGGAAGTCACACCCATCCCTTAAGTGAGCCAGCCCAGTCTCTTTGGCTTTTTCCCAGCAGAAGAATGTCCATCACATACAGGTTAAATAATATAGTGTTCTCTGTGGAGTGCAATACCTGGAGCTCTAAATAGGAGATACCAAACAGCCTAAATGTGTTCACATTTTGGACTAAGGAGAGAAATAAGAGAAAGTAAAGGAAGCCATCTACACCAGCCATGAACGGCCATCACTGAACAGAGGTGGTAACTTATGACACCAGCCACCTACAGTACAGTCTTGAGATCCATTCCCAGCAGTTTGAACTCCACGTGCATCTTGTCTCAGGTGATCTCAATAGCTTAGTAAATATCTCACAGAGGTTCTTTTTTCCCCTATTTGACCTCTTCATTAGGAGGCAGGAGAAATATCTTCACAAACCTAAAGAAGTCAGACTCTATAGGCTACTGTATGGGGTGAAGATTAAAGATATACCCACCAGTGGGTTGACCAGTGCAGTCTCTGTGGTGCAACTGGTTAGCACATTCAGCTGTTACCAAAAAGGTTGGTGGTTCAAGCTGACCCAGAAACGCCTTTGTTGATGTTGTTAGGCGTTATTTTATTTGCTGGGAGATTTTAAGGTACAACTTTAAATGATTTCTCAGCATTGAACAGATGTGGTGCCTTACAGCAGCAGCTAATCTCCACCTACAATTTTGTCTTGACATTCCATTACAGATACTTCAAACCCCACTGTCAGCACACAGAATATATTTTAATGTATTTGCTACGGATTGAACTCCTACTTACTCTCATATCTCTTTGACAGAATAAAGAGCTGGTCCAGTGTCCCATGCCTAGGATGAACACTGCATTCTTCCTCCATAATCTAAGATTTCACTAATCTGAGATTACACTCTAATTTCTTGTGCGATGTTATTAACTTTCCCAGGGAGGCCGAGAAGTGTGGTCCCCCTGAATTTAACACACTCTCCAGTCTCTCTTTTTTTTAAAACAGGAGCCAGTCAGATCCCAACTTCCATATGTAGTTGTTAACAGAGATGTGCCAACCAGGATAGGGCCTTAGGTCCAACACCCCAGAGGTCTAAGGTGGATGAGAACCACAGGTCACCATCTAAAAATATATATTCCCTCATGTCGCTGGGAGTTGCTGAGTGAAACAGAGGTGTGTCATGTTGCATAGAAAACCTTCTTGTAATTGTTGGTTGGTAGTAGATTGTGGTGGACTCATGTAGTGTTCTTGCATAACACTGACTTATTTGCAAACAACCACTCATTAAACTGTAGTAATTACATATCTATTAATATATTGCTAATTTACTACTTTACAATGCAATTTCTCTTGTAAGCTGTCTATAGCTGCTCAGTCTTGACCATTCACCCACTGGGATATGTAGATGGAGAGTGACAGGTGATGCAAAACCAACTGAAAAACGCCAGTTTTTGTGGTGCAGTTGGCTGTTAAGTGAAAGGTTGGTGGCTCATGCCCACCAAGAGACACAGATTCCATTTTCCACATTTGTATAATTACTGCCTATCAAATATCATTAGCCTTACAGGCTAGTCTATACAGGAGAATAATGGGCCACATGTGACCCGACCCAGCCGAACCCACTCTCTGTGATGTAATTGGTAGGTGTAATCACCTGTGATTCAGGCCCACCCTGGAAGGAAAACCTCATTTACCTGAAGCCCTGCAGCTCTTCAGCTTCTATAAGTGTAAGATTCCTATGCGGTTAGCTTCCTGTAGAAAAATCAATTCTGAGTAGTCCGAGTACATGTGTTTGGCATGTATAAAATCTCCACCTACAAATGGACTTTTGATGACTATGAGGTAGAACACAACATGAACTCCGGTGCTTTTACTACCCAAGGGCAAATCGGTTTCCAAGATCTAAAGAAAGAGTAAAAGAATTACACTGTCAGAGCCCAAGTATGTCTGAGTATTCTTATTCACAGTTAACCTCCTCCTTTTTTTTAAGTGACTCGTGGTGTAGATGGTAAATAGACTGGTTCAAGTATATGTCACTTTGTTAATTCTACCTAAAAACAAATTTTAACACATTATAAATTATGACTATTCACAAAGTCTTTAGCTTTACTCAATAGTTTGTGGTTTCTTGTCACGGTCCGTGGAGATAGACCGTGTGGGAATGTGTGTGTTGGACCCAGACGCGAACACAAGCGAAGATGCAGGAGTGGATTAAACAAAAGCGAGCCTTTTATTATGGCTGATAACAGAACAAACCAGAGCGAGGGCAGTATAAGGGTAATAGTTCAAACAGAAAACCTAAACTGGACATAAACTAAGAAAAAGCTATGGCTGGAGATACGGAACACAGGGGGTGGTAACACAGACGACGCGACACAGACTACGTGAAACACAGAGACTAAATACACAAGAGGGATGATCAGGGGAAGTGGCCACACATGGGAACACAGCTGACACAGATAAACATAACAAGACATGGCAGGAGTAAACAACACTGACGGGAGACTGTCAAAGTAAAACAGGAAGTACACAGGTGCAAACAGGAGGAGAGAGAGAGCACGGGCATAGTGGGCTGGGGAAACATGGAATGAAACAAGGAGGGGAGATGAGGGCTCACAGATACATAGAGGGGCACACAGGGGATAAAAGTCACAAGGGGAAGTCAAATAAGGAACACCACAACAGGACAACTTAGGAAACATGGCCTAAATAAGGAACGTAATACAAAAATACAAGAAACTAAGAATACTGGGCCCACATGGCCCAGGACCATGACAGTTTCTTTTTCCAATAAGTCATCTGTCATGTTAAACAGACAGGGTGTTTAACATGACATTTATTGTATCGGATGCACTAATTAACTTTTAGGGAGGAGGATACTTGAAAGAAAAAAGTTTGCATTTTCTTCTCATTTTTATACCAAATTGCTTTGTTTTCACAAATTAAAATTCCTTGCATTGGTGCTGTGTCAGACCAAAAAGAAAAGAAAAAAAGCATAAACCTTCTGTTTACCATCTAAAATTACAGTAAAACAGTCATGAACACAAACTCCTCCACACCTCTTGATAAATAGCTTCAGCCTGTTAAACCTATGCGTCATGTCAGAAATCCAAAATAAAGCTCAAGCTGAGAGCTCCAAATGCTTTGACACACCACTTGACACCTTTTGAATTAGCCTGCAGACATTTACAGCAAAGCAACACTCACACTGAGCTCACACAAGGAATCGAAAAGTTTAGAAATTAAAGTCCTGCACTAAGTTTAGGAGGTGCAGAATAATAACTAGAATAATTAGATTATAAAAAGTCAAAACACAAATTCTTGGCTTTTTAACAGACGGCTCCAAAACACATGCAAACTCCAAAACACAACGGAAGTGCTTCAGGACGCTAGGGGAAGAGTTGAGCTTTTGTTACCTAGTAACTACACAAGCCAGGAAGTACCAATGACCAGATTTGGGCTGTATCCCAATTCTGCAGCCTTAAAGGCTGCATTTTAAGGCTGATTACGTCACAGCAACACAACGAAGGCTGTCCCAATCCAAAGGCTGCTCGAAATGCGGCCCTCAAATGCGTCCTTCATTTCCCTGAATTTTAAGGATGGGCCGGTATAGCCTTCATGGCCCAACATATCCCAGACTTTATAGCGCGACGGTGGGTGTGGATAATTTTGCTGAAAAAAACGGTGGAAGCAGAGCGGACGAAGAGTAAACTTTTAAAAGTAAGTACTGAAAATTATGTCACTTATTTATGCGTAAATGTTTTTATAATGAAGAACATTAAAACATTACTGTAGGCCACATGTCGGGAAAGTTATGTGCCATTAGCGATGTTTGTACTAACTTGGTTTTACTTCAAAATATACGCCGTTCAATAGTTGGCCTTAATCTTACAGAGAATCTGATGATTTTATAGATAATTAAAGTCAGTCACATATCCACAAACACAACAAGCTGAAAGTCAGTGATGCTGCTCGGTTTGCAGTCCTGAATATCACGGCACAAGCAGGATCCACTGCACTGTTAATGTTAGCTATGTTATATTGCTGCCTCTGTTCGGTGGTGTCGAGCCAAACCGACTTTAACGTGTCTTTGAATGAGCTGACGGTTCACTCATTAAGCTGAAAGAAAGATGCTTTAATCACAGGAGTCACACATGTGTCCACTGTACCATCTGGGAACTCTTCTTGTTTCGTAATAACACAAACACTAAATCCTCCTTCTCTGGTGCTGTTTTGTAGCAGTGTATACACCTGAGACTGTCACCTGTCTGTCTGTCCTGCACTCTCTCTCTGTTTCTTTCTCTCTGATTGTGTAATAAAAGTATGAACATGTATTTATAAGTTACACTTGTGTTTGAATCCTGCAGCTTATCACACATTTGATTTCCATGTGTGACAACTGCAAGTGTCCAGAGTGAGGACAGACTGAGGGACCCACTGCTGCACATCATCTGTGAGGCTTTGCACCCCTGATGATCCACCAGGACAAACTCAGCAGTGTGTGAGGAAGAGGAGGAGGAAGAGCCAGCAGCAGCTGACAGATGGAGAGAATAGACAGACTGTTCCCTGTTTGTGAAGGACTGCTAGGAAAGTTTAGAATAACTAATTGTCTGTCCTGAATCAGTCTTATTAGGTAATGTTCAAATAATGTTATCATCCCAGTGTTTTCAGTGTGGGAGAAAGTACTCAGGGCCTTCAAGTTACACACTATGAAAGGCAGCAACAAGTTTAATGTTCAGAAAAATAAAGTATGTATCAGCAGCAGAATGGACCTAAAAATAAATGTTTGTTCCAGTTCTATGAAGCTTTGAGTATTTTGGATTAGTAGCACTGCTGTGTTTGTTGCATCATATTGCTGTAATTGTTTATATGCTTTATATATTCTGAGGTAAGTTGATCTATAGTGTTACATCATATTCTATAAGGATGTTATGTGTTTGTATACTTTCTGCCCAGTTTGACCCATTTAACAGAAGTCAGCCTGTTTAAGGCTCTGATATCTATTCTGTATGACTTAAAGCAGTTATGACATGGTATGATTTTCTCACCCAATAAAGGAATATTTAATATATCAGTCTACTCTTCATTTTATCAGAAACAGTTATCACAGCTCGTATATTTTCTTTTTATAAATATATGTAAGCAATGGGCCAAATTTAGTAATGCCAACATACTGAAGGAACAACATTTGTCTCTTATATATGATACACCTATATATGCACTGTCAAAGATACTTTTCTTTGAGTGAAGATTTGAGGTGATAAGACATATAAATAACTGCAACTTGAATCTCAGTATTTGACACAGAGTTCAAGTTCACTGCCGTAATAGCTAATAATGATTAATATAATAAATATAATATTGGCCATATTATATTTACATTACCAAAGTGATATGACTTTAGTCTCATGAACAACATTAGCTAATTGTTATTTACTAACTAATCTTAAATGACTGTTCAGTCCAGAAATGAAGCTCAAAAATCATGTTTTACAGTCCTGTGGTCTCAGCCTCAGATACTTATCAAATCACACAAAGCTCATGTAGAAACAAATGAACAAAATATGTTCTCCTTCATTTCTGTCAAACAAAGCTGTATGACACGTTTCCAGCAGTTAGTATCATGGTTGTTAGGACACCTGGGCAGCGCGAAGGAGACTAGACCGTCCCATACAGCCCATGTGTTTGCAACAAACTTGCCATTTATTTTGCAAATCGAGCTCAACACTGCCCCTAGCGTCCTGGAGCACTTCCGTAGTGTTTTGGAGTTTGCATGTGTTTTGGATCTTATACATGTTTTGGATTTTGTACGTGTTTTGGATTTTGTACGTGTTTTGGATGTTGCATGTGTTTTGGAATTTGCATGGGTTTTGGAGTTTGTACATGCTTTGTCTCTAGGGGCCACCGTATCATAAGGTGTATTAGACCATATTAATTACAAGGTTTTCGCAACATTTTTCAGGTTGAAAGTCAAATAATATAAACTTTTCTGTTAATTAAATTGTATTAAAATATATTAAAATATTTCATAGTTTTCACAGTTCCATAAAGGCCAGTGGAACTCTGAGCCACTGGCTGTTAGGTTGGACACTCAATTATTATTATTATTATTATTATTATTATTATTATTATTATTATTATTATTATTATTAACAATTAACATAAAATCTTGTTTTCAGCAGCACACAAATGTTGCATCAAAGCACAGGGCAAACTTCTGATATCCTCACTTTTTTTTAAATTGTGCAACATACTCCAAAAATGTAGCTACACCCCTCTTATGTATATGATCTGTTTGCGTACCACAAACACATTTTTCTCTCTAGCTTGCCAACTGCTGCTTCCAAATAGAGCACATTTCATTCATAATGTTGTAAATCCAAGCCCATTATGTATTCATGATTTGAATCCTGGGTTGTGCGAAATCCCAGAAATAAACCTTAGACAAAGTTAATCTGTGAAATAAGGTGTAGGTCTATTAGGTTATGTTGTGGTGATCCTCGAGTTGGGGGATGGGTGTTCATACTGGAGTGCAAAATTATAAGCAATGGAAGATGGACAAGAAAAGTTTGAAGCCATCAGGTGCTCAGTTTAGAAAAAAGAGAAAAGAAGAGGAGGAGACACGAGCAAAAGATACAGGTAAGCAGATGTATCATTGGAGAATGGCAGGTCATGTATCCTGAAACAATCAGAATCAGAATACTTTATTAATAAAGAGGGAGTGTTCGCCCAGGGCATCAAACAGGCTAGGACCACCCCTGCCATGAGCTGCCACCTCGCAATAAGACCAGGCGTATTATGAGGTTCCATTATATTTTAGGGTTTAATTAATTTAACTTTTCTTCTATTGATCTTAATTATTCTAACAATTAACACATCTATTCATGAATATCAGATTTTACATCATTGTTATTTTAATATTTTTTGCTATCATATTTTTTTAATGCTTATTGCTTAATTATTTGGCGTACTAGGTACGCCTGTTCAACCTGTTTTTTGATGCACTCACTAAAATTGGAAAATTGCCTGGTCTGATGAGTCTCGGATTCTCCTGCAAGATTTGGATGACACGATCAGAATTTGGCATAAACAACATGAAAGCATGGGTCAATAGTGTAGTGGGAAGACTACGCATCTAGGGAGCAGGAGTTGGGAGTAGACCCCCCACTCCCCAAGCTAAAACCACACCGTGGAATCAAGCCTGTCAAGCTCGAACACAAGCATTTCACTACATATTGTACTCTGTATGATTGTGTATATGACAAATAAAGGTTGTTTGTTTGGATGAGAAGCCTGCAACTTCCTCTGCAGTGCTTTAATGGCTCCATGCTTAAGCTGTGAACTGGTGCCACAAGCTGTTTATCTTGATGCTCGCAACTCCCGTTAAATCCCGTTTTCCAGTTCTCTGGATATTCTCTTCAACCAAGATGGCGCCGCGTATGGATGCCCTGGTGCTTCAGTGCGTTACTTTTGTCTTGTTTTTGTGCATTTCTTCTGTGTCTGGGCACTCCTCTGGATATTCTTACACCAGAGAAGAGCTCCTCAACTGCAGGACTACAACGCCTGTGGATTTATTTCCAATATTTGTCGCATCTGCGGCAGATTTACTGCTGACTCTGATCAGGAAAGTGAGACGTCGAAAGAGAGGTAAGCGAGCCGGCGTACTCGTGCGTTTGAGGAAACGCGGACTGAGAACGGCCCTTCCTGGGATCTTCCTTTCTAATGTACGCTCACTCTGGAATAAGATAGACGAACTGGCCCTGATGAGAAGCATGAACAGAGACTTTGCCTCCTCCTGTGTCTTATGTTTTACGGAGTCGTGGCTCAGTGAGGACATCCTGGACTGCGCGCTCAAGCTGGAGGGCTTTCATCTGCTGCGCGCGGACCGGCAGGCCGCTCTCTCCGGTAAAACCAAAGGTGGAGGTGTCTGCTTCTACATCAATAGTGGCTGGTGCACAGATGTAACAGTGATTGCTCAGCACTGCTCTCCCTCTCTGGAATATCTTTTTATTCACTGCAAACCGTTTTATTCTCCGCGGGAGTTTGCTTCATTCATCCTGGCCGCTGTTTACATCCCGCCAGACGCGGATGCGCAAGAAGCTCAGTGCGCACTCGCAGAGCAGATTCTCCACACGGAGCGGACATACCCGGACTCTCTCATCATTGCTCTTGGGGACTTTAACAAAGCCAATCTGAGCCATGAGCTTCCGAAATACAAGCAGTATATTAAATGCCCGACCAGAGAGGAGAGGACATTGGACCACTGCTACAGCACGATCAGCGGGGCCTATCGCGCGGTGCCGCGCGCTTCACTCGGACTTTCTGACCACGTCATGATCCACCTGATCCCCACGTACAGACAGAGGCTGAAGCTCTCCAAACCTGTCGTGAGGACCAAAAAACTGTGGAGCAACGAGGCTGTGGAGGAGCTTCGCACGTGTTTGGAGACCACAGACTGGGACACAATGAAGGCTGCTTCTAACAGCTTGGACGAGTTTACGGACACTGTCACCTCCTATATCCACTTCTGTGAGGACAGCATTGTGCCATCACGCACCAGGGTGAGTTATAACAATGACAAACCCTGGTTTACCCCTAAACTCAAAAAGCTGTGGCTGGAAAAGAGTAAGGCGTTCAGAAGCGGAGACAGGGACTGCTACAGAGAGGCCAAGTACAGGTTCACTAAAGAAGTGGACATTGCCAAACATCAGCACTCTGAGAAGATGCAGCAGCAGATCTCAGAGAATGACTCGGCCTCTGTGTGGAAAGGTTTTAGGAATATTACAAACTACAAGCCTAAAACCCCCCACTCCACTGATGACTTGCTCTTAGCCAACACCCTTAACGACTTCTACTGTCGTTTTGACGAGCCATCAGGCAGCCTTCACACCTCCAACGACCCCAACAATAGAGGCACTTTGGACACTCATTCCCCCACCTCTCCCCCCTCCATAGAGCCATCACCACCTTCAAACTGTTCACCCGCAACACCCGCCCCCTCACCCCACACAAAAGAGGATTTCACACCACCTCCTCCGACCACAACTCTTCATATTCATGAAGCAGATGTGAGGAAGCAGTTTAGGAGTCTGAATGCTCGGAAAGCTCCCGGCCCAGACGGTGTGTCTCCTGCCACCCTCAGACACTGTGCAAACGAGCTGGCCCCAGTGTTTTCTGGCATTTTCAACTCCTCACTGCAGGCATGTCATGTGCCTGCCTGCTTCAAGTCCTCTACCATAATCCCTGTCCCCAAGAAACCTAGGATCACTGGACTAAATGACTACAGACCCGTGGCTCTGACATCTGTGGTCATGAAGTCATTTGAGCGCCTAGTTCTCTCCCATCTCAAGACCCTCACGGCCCCCCTCCTGGACCCCCTGCAGTTTGCATATAGAGCCAACAGGTCTGTAGACGACGCCATCAACATGGCCCTACACTTCATCCTGCAGCATCTGGACTCCCCAGGAACCTACGCCAGGATCCTGTTTGTGGACTTCAGCTCTGCCTTCAACACCATCCTTCCAGACCATCTCCGAGGCAAGCTTTCCCAGATGAATGTGCCTGATCCCATCTGCCGGTGGATCACTGACTTCCTGACGGACAGGAAGCAGCACGTGAGGCTGGGAAAGAATGTCTCGGACTCCCGGACCATCAGCACCGGCTCCCCTCAGGGCTGTGTTCTTTCTCCTCTGCTCTTCTCCCTGTACACCAACTGCTGCACCTCCACCCACCAGTCTGTCAAGCTAATCAAGTTCGCAGATGACACCACCGTCATTGGGCTCATCTCGGACGGGGACGAGTCTGCCTACAGGAGGGAGGTTGAACGTCTGGTGTCTTGGTGCAGCCACAACAACCTGGTGCTGAATGCCCAGAAGACAGTGGAGATTATTGTGGACTTCAGGAAGCACACAGCCCCACTCCCCCCCATCATCCTGACTGACACCCCCATCACCTCTGTGGACTCATTCCGCTTCCTGGGTACCACCATCACCCAGGACCTGAAGTGGGAGCCCACCATCACCTCCGTCATCAAGAAAGCCCAGCAGAGGATGTACTTCCTGAGGCAGCTGAAGAAATTCAACCTGCCAACACGGACGATGATGCAATTCTACACTGCAATCATCGAGTCCATCCTCACCTCCTCCATCACCGTGTGGTACGCTGGAGCCACTATCAGGGACAAACAGAGACTGCAGCGTGTTGTGCGCTCTGCTGAGAAGGTGATTGGCTGCAGACTCCCATCTCTGCAGGACCTGTACACCTCCAGGACACTGCGGCGTGCAGCCCGGATCTCAGCTGACCCTTCTCACCCTGGACACAGTCTGTTTGACCTGCTCCCCTCAGGCAGGAGGCTCCGGTCCATTCGCACCAGAACCTCTCGCCACAAGAACAGTTTCTTCCCCTCTGCTGTTGGACACATGAACAATAACCACATGACTGTCCCCGCCACTAACACATGACCCTACGCTGTGTCACTGCATCATTTCATGTTTGGCACTGATCACCACCTGCACTCATGTATATATCTTTCTACGTAGCACTCTTAATTCTTATTCTCATGTATATATCTCATGTATATCTCATGCACATATCTTTCTTTCTACATAGCACTTTAATTCTTATTGTCTGCACTGAAGCACCGCAGCAATTTCCTAATGTTGTAAACCTCAACATCTGGCAATAAACCCATTCTGATTCTGATTCTGATTAGGCTCACATTTGCCCTGCGTTTGAATTTGACTTTGTTGATATCTTGCTGGTTGTGCCTCTCTTTTTAATACAGTAGGTTTCTTGTCACTCTTGCTTATGTTTTGGATAAATGTGTCAAACTTTCTTTTTCTACGGTCTGCGGGTTTTCATAGTTAACGTCCATTCAAGCAAAGCCAGTCTTGTTTTCATTTTGTTATTTCATGAAAAGACATGAACAGCAAAGTGATTTGTCTTGGAGTCAAATTTTTTTCTCCCTCCTGAATTGTAAGCCTTTTCTTTTTTTTCTTTTCTGTTTCTGTGACTTCTTTTAAATCAGTCATACAAGCCACAAACTGAAATGCAGGGAAGTATAAACAGAGCTGACTGTGATTGATTGCAGTTTAGTTTGTGAGGAAAGATTAAAACAAACCTCTGAGGACTTCTTTTTCATGTTCGGGGTTAATGTGACATCTGGGCTCAATCTTTAGAGGAAATGTACTCTGGGAAAGAGATTGATGTCCTTTGGTTGAAGACTGGGGCATGGCTGGGGCGTCAGTATAAGCATATGTCAAACTCAAATGACAGGAGTGTGTTTGTTTTTTAGTTGTTTTATTCTGTATGTTTGCATCGATCTCATGTTTAATAAAAAGCAGTGGTGACCTCTGCCTGGAACAACCTTTCAAAGTCCCTAAAGCAGAGTTTAAAAAAATAAAAAATAATATAGATTTTCAATCCAGAAATCAATGTCCTGAACTTAATGGCTTGTCGCCCTCAAATCTATGATGATTTTTAAGTGCAGCTCTTCTCATCTGACTTTCCCATGGTGGTTATTGAGTGACAGTGCGGGTAATGCAAAAACAAATGAGAACTCAGTTATTGGCTTCAGTCAAATGGAAAACAACAGATTGTACTCTCAGATTAATTTACACAGAACAGCTTTACCAGGAACTTTTCTGACATTTCAGACATTTTACCAGGTCTCAGATTTGAAAAAAGAGAACATTTTTTGTTTTTCTTTTAGTACATCGGTTCACTCCTCAGTCTGTGCAATAATCTTTCAGTACATCCCCTTCTCAAGTTGTGCATGCAATCAGTCTACGATTTGAACAGGACAATTTTTTGGGCTTACAGAGAAGTGATTGATGAGCTTTTGGATGGATGATCAAAGGCACATGTTACTACTTTGCATAAATCTTTAACTAAGCATAGGGTTTGGTAATATGTACAATATATATATATATATATATATTTTTATTTTTTTTTTCTACCAGAGGCCTGGGAGCTTGAGAGTCCTGCGCAGTATCTTAGCTGTTCCCAGGACTGCGCTCTTCTGGACAGAGATCTCCGATGTTGTTCCCGGGATCTGTTTGGGAGTCACTGCACCTAGTGCTCCGATTACCACTGGAGTGAATGGGTTAAATGCAGAGAGCAATTTCCCCACGGGGCTCAATAAAGTACAATAATGTAAAGTACAATAATAATGGGACCACCGTCACCTTCACCCTCCACATCCTCTCGAGCTCTTCTCTGAGCCCTTGGTATTTCTCCAGCTTCTCGTGTTCCTTCTTCCTGATATTGCTGCCATTCGGAACCGCTACATCGATCACTACGGCCGTCTTCTTCTGTTTGTCTACCACCACTATGTCTGGTTGGTTAGCCACCACCATTTTGTCCGTCTGTATCTGGAAGTCCCACAGGATCTTAGCTCGGTCATTCTCCATCACCCTTGGGGGCGTCTCCCATTTTCACCTCGGGACCTCCAGGTTATACTCGGCACAGATGTTCCTGTACACTATGCCGGCCACTTGGTTATGGCGTTCCATGTATGCCTTGCCTGCTAGCATCTTGCACCCTGCTGTTATGTGCTGGATTGTCTCAGAGGCATCTTTACACAGCCTGCACCTGGGGTCTTGCCTGGTGTGATAGACCCCAGCCTCTATGGATCTTGTGCTCAGAGCTTGTTCTTGTGCTGCCATGATTAGTGCCTCTGTGCTGTCTTTCAGTCCAGCTTTGTCCAGCCACTGGTAGGATTTCTGGATATCAGCCACCTCCTCTATCTGCCGGTGGTACATACCGTGCAGGGGCCTGTCCTTCCATGATGGTCCATTGCCTTCCTCCATTTTCTTTGTTTTCTGCTGCCTGAGGTATTCACTGAGCACGCTGTCAGTTGGGGCCATCTTCGTGATGTATTCTTGGATGTTCGTTGTCTCATCCTGGACTGTGGTGCTGACACTCACCAGTCCCCGGCCCCCTTCCTTCCTTCTGCTTAGCGTACAGCCTCAGGGTGCTGGACTTGGGGTGAAACCCTCCATGCATGGTAAGGAGCTTTCTTGTCTTTATGTCAGTGGCTTCTATCTCCTCCTTTGGCCAGCCTATTACCCCAGCAGGGTACCTGATCATGGGCAGGGCGTACGTGTTGATGGCCCGGATCTTGTTCTTACCATTCAGCTGACTCCTCAGGACTTGCCTGACCCTCTGCAGGTACTTGCTGGTTTCAGCTTTCTTAGCGGCCACTTCATGGTTCCCATTTGCCTGCGGGATCCCCAGGTACTTGTAGCTGCCCTCTATGTCTGCAATGTTGCCTTCTGGTAGTTCAATCCCCTCCGTTCTGGCTACCTTCCCTCTCTTTGTTATCATCCGACTACACTTCTCCAGTCCGAACGACATTCCGATGTCATTGCTGTATAGCCTGGTAGTGTGGATCAGTGAATCGATGTCTCGTTCACTCTTGGCATACAGTTTGATGTCATCCATGTACAGGAGGTGGCTGACAACTGCTCCGTTCGTAGTCGGTATCCGTAGCCAGTCTTGTTAATGATCTCACTGAGGGGGTTCAGGCCTATGCAGAACAGCAGTGGGGACAGAGCATCTCCTTTGTAGATGCTCTTTCCCACACTTGATGGGGACTTGTGCTATGGGCTTGGAGTTGGCCTCTAGTGTTGTACGCCACATCCCCATTGAGTTCCTGATGAAGGCTCTCAGGGTCCTGTTGATCTTATATACAGGGAGTGCAGAATTATTAGGCAAGTTGTATTTTTGAGGAATAATTTTATTATTGAACAACAACCATGTTCTCAATGAACCCAAAAAACTCATTAATATCCAAGCTGAATGTTTTTGGAAGTAGTTTTAGTTTGTTTTTAGTTTTAGCTATTTTAGGGGGATATCTGTGTGTGCAGGTGACTATTACTGTCATGATCCTGGGTCCTTTTGACCCAGCGTTTTGTGTTTTCTCTTCGCGATTTTGGTTCTGTTCTCTAATTGGTGTTTACCCTGTTCCCCCCCGTGTGTTCCTGTTTTATTGTGAAGGTCTGCGTCTTATGTGAGTGTTTTCAGTTTGCCTCCCTGGTCTCGTCATGTTAATCACTCCCAGCTGTGTCTCCCACCTGTGTGTAATCTCCCTGTGTTCTCTGAGTGTATTTAAGTTGTATTTTCTGTCTTGGTAATCGCTGGTTCGTCTGTGTTGTTTCCCCTCGCTCTCCCTGTATGTATTTCTCCGGACCTCCCTGCGTCCTCATTCTGGTTTGTCTTATTAGTTTACCCAGTTTAGGTTTCCGGTTTCATGTTTTGTCGCCACCGCTGTTTGTACTCACACCCCTGTAAATAAACACTCATCTGCACCAGAGCTGCCGCATTTTGGGTCCTATTTCATATTCCACACGGCTTGCCCCGGCAAACCGTGACAATTACTGTGCATAATTATTAGGCAACTTAACAAAAAACAAATATATACCCAGTTCAATTATTTATTTTTTACCAGTGAAACCAATATAACATCTCCACATTCACAAATATACATTTCTGACATTCAAAAACAAAACAAAAACAAATCAGCGACCAATATAGCCACCTTTCTTTGCAAGGACACTCAAAAGCCTGCCATCCATGGATTCTGTCAGTGTTTTGATCTGTTCACCATCAACATTGCGTGCAGCAGCAACCACAGCCTCCCAGACACTGTTCAGAGAGGTGTACTGTTTTCCCTCCTTGTAAATCTCACATTTGATGATGGACCACAGGTTCTCAACGGGGTTCAGATCAGGTGAACAAGGAGGCCATGTCATTAGTTTTTCTTCTTTTATACCCTTTCTTGCCAGCCACGCTGTGGAGTACTTGGACGCGTGTGATGGAGCATTGTCCTGCATGAAAATCATTGTTTTTCTTGAAGGATACAGACTTCTTCCTGTACCACTCCTTGAAGAAGGTGTCTTCCAGAAACTGGCAGTAGGACTGGGAGTTGGGCTTGACTCCATCCTCAACCCGAAAAGGCCCCACAAGCTCATCTTTGATGATACCAGCCCAAACCAGTACTCCACCTCCACCTTGCTGGCGTCTGAGTCGGACTGGAGCTCTCTGCCCTTTACCAATCCAGCCACGGGCCCATCCATCTGGCCCATCAAGACTCACTCTCATTTCATCAGTCCATAAAACCTTAGAAAAATCAGTCTTGAGATATTTCTTGGCCCAGTCTTGACGTTTCAGCTTGTGTGTCTTGTTCAGTGGTGGTCGTCTTTCAGCCTTTCTTACCTTGGCCATGTGTCTGAGTATTGCACACCTTGTGCTTTTGGGCACTCCAGTGATGTTGCAGCTCTGAAATATGGCCAAACTGGTGGCAAGTGGCATCTTGGCAGCTGCACGCTTGACTTTTCTCAGTTCATGGGCAGTTATTTTGCGCCTTGGTTTTTCCACACGCTTCTTGCGACCCTGTTGACTATTTTGAATGAAATGCTTGATTGTTCGATGATCACGCTTCAGAAGCTTTGCAATTTTGAGACTGCTGCATCCCTCTGCAAGATATCTCACTATTTTTGACTTTTCTGAGCCTGTCAAGTCCTTCTTTTGACCCATTTTGCCAAAGGAAAGGACGTTGCCTTATAATTATGCACACCTGATATAGGGTGTTGATGTCATTAGACCACACCCCTTCTCATTACAGCGATGCACATCACCTAATATGCTTAATTGGTAGTAGACTTTCCAGCCTATACAGCTTGGAGTAAGACAACATGTATGAAGAGGATGATGTGGAAAAAAAACTCATTTGCCTAATAATTCTGCACTCCCTGTATATATAAAATATATATATCTACATACATACATACATACATACATACATACATACATACATACATACATACATACATACATACATACATACATACATACTAATCTCAGAGGGATACAGGTCACAGTATGCTCGAGGATTTTTGTGTGTTAAAATTTGTTTTACTTTTGGACATTTTCAGTTGTTTTCATTTTAAGATGATATCACAGATGATATCAATTAATTTAAAATGCTACATATTTATTTACAGTTTGTTATGTAAGCCTGTTCAAGTACTGTGTCTGTGGTGACAACCTCCTGAAGGTTGAGCGGTGCATCAGAATTAGGAAGAAAGGTAACTTAAGTCACTTTGAAAGTGGCATGGTTGTTGATGCCAAACAGGCTGATCTGACTATTTTAAAAACTGCTTTTCTACTGGGACTTTTCCACCACCAGTTTCAAGGGTTTTCAAAAAAGAGAAAAGCCAGTGAGCAGCCATTATCTGGGTGAAAAGGCTTTGGTGATATCAAAGGTCAGAGGAGAAGTGCCAGATTGCTTTGAGCTAACAGGAAGGCAACAGCAACTCAAATAACAATAAAGTTGAACGTACAACACAAACCTTGAAGCAGATGAGTAGATGATAAATAAAAGATAGTCATATCATTTTAGTTTGGATGGATGGCTAGAGGATAAAGTGATAAAGAGATGGAAATATATATGTGGAAAATGAATAGGGAACAGAGAAATCAATGTGCAAAGATTAATAGATAAAGGAATGGATTATTTATTGATGCAAACGTAGACTGATGGACGGATAAAAAATAGACATCAAAAAGCAGTGCTTACATTGCCTTTGTTGGGCTTGAATTTACCCCAGAGTCTTCCATCACTCATCTTTCATCATTTCCATTTTTATCCTCCTCACTCCCAAGTCTTCTATTTTTATCTTTTTCCTATCTTTCTCCTCCATCTTTTTTCCCCCATTTCAGTATTGCCTTGGCAATTTTTTCCTCCCTTAGCAGCGAGTTGAAAAGTTCAAATTATTCTAGAGGAAACTGGAGTTTAAAGCTAGCATAAGCCCACAGAGACGATGCCAACAGCAATTTATGGTCATTAAATTAACAAATGATTTATTCTTTATGTCACACTTACTGATCATCCATGTGGCTGCTTTGCTTTGTGTGTGCTTTCTGACCACATATTTTATAGCTGATAAAGAAGAAAATTATGCATTAGTCAGACGTATAGTGGTAAATAAAGAAACACTGAGAAATCACTGAGTGGAAGTGGAGACAATTTTGGAAAACTGAGTGGGTTTTATGTCAGGGGAGGGGGCTATTTATGGAAAACTTTCAATTTGTGTATGTTGCATGCGAATGATAAACCAAACCACATTCTTTGCTTTACAAACTTTATTCCAAGTTGTTGTAATTTACATGTGGCTGCAGCTTTTCAGCTACACCCTACAAACCAAAAGCAACAACCTAGTCAGGACCCAGCTCAATCCTTCAGGGGGAGGCATCATGAGCCAATGCAGCTCAGGTGTGTTTGCCCCCGACCACAACCCACCACAGTGTTGATACCTGTATTTACTTTATTGTGCTAAATAAAACACATAACAAATCATCTACAAGCTAATAAGAAATGTCAGCAGTGAGAAATGTAAAACTAAAAATTTCATATACCATTTTCACATTAACCATATTTTAATATGATATTTTAAAAATATACTCTGGGATCTAGTCCTGTGTCAGATTGGTGACCTGCCCAGGGTGTACCATGCCGTTCGCACTATGGTAGCTGGACGGGTCTCCAGCTTGTGGATGGTTGGATTACAACAAAAATGGAAAAAGAATCAAAAAATGTCAAAAACAACAGTAATTAAACTACACACACAGCAGCCTGAACCACTGATAAGATTTTCTGTCCATATTACTCAACCACAAGAATTTTGCAAAGTCATGTCATTCTGCCAAAATAGGACATCTTAAGAGTATTTGTGAAAATAATGGGGCAAGTAAAGATATTCCAAGGCCTTTTCGGGCTCATTTTAAGGTTTTGGGAACATATTACATCCTAAAGAGTACATGTAAGAAAATGTACATTTTTCAGACATTCAATAACTAAACCTTCTGTCAAAGGCACAGTTATCAGAGAAAGAAAGAGACAGTAAAGTTTAAAATAGACACACTTCAGTCACTCTCTGAGTCAATTCTTCATACCTGTCTCTAAGTGTTCGTTTTTCTCTGGGACATCTTTCTATAATGCATCTGTAAACACTAATCATCTTCGCCTCTCCCTGTCATCACTTCCCTGTTTTGTTCTTTCTGACATTTGTCTCTGACAGAGTTTTTCCGCCTACTTATATGACTCATTGTTCCATCTCAGATGCTGATGTTTCTACCCCTGAAATTAATATACTCAAACTTTTCTAGTCTTTCCGCTTTTGTTCCCTCGAGCAACAACTGCCATTACAGCCCTGCCAAATGACCAGACTGTGTTAGTTGAGGTCAAACTTTACCCTCAACTAGAAACGTAAGGAGGTGGTACAGTGAACAATATGAGGAAACAGAACAACATGCTATTAGTGATGGACTTGGCCTTGCCCTTTTCTCTGGCAGGGGTCACCATGAACATAAACATGGTCTGCTCTGGCAAAGATAACTTCAGTGGAAAACTGAAAGCTCTGGGTACTGTTTGGCTCTCTTGGTTGATAGTTTTTCAACTGTGTGTGGAAAGAGAATGGCATGTGCCTGTGGCCTGGCAGAAAATAATGGAAGGTATTATATTAGGATGGCAAGAACAGCACTGCGACTCAGTCCCCAAGGCCGGCAACCAAGGGGCAGACCAAAAAAGGCGATGGATGGACTGAAATAAAGACGATGTGAAGAAGATCGGCACCAACCTGAACAACGCCCTTGACCGTGCCGAATGGAGGCGGCTTTGCAGAAAAGCAGACCCCGCAGAGCGGGAATAACGCTAGGAGGAATACGATTGTATTAGGTTGGAGAACTCCTCATCATCTCTCAGAAAGCTTTTGTTGGGAAATGAAGCTTCCACAAATGATCAAAACCTGGATCTGGACCATTTTCTGTCACATAGATTAAGGTTTAGCAACCTGCTAGAAACATTCCTCTCTTTACTAGACTAGACAAGATCTCTAACCTCTTTAGCGTGTTTTGAATATACTAGTTATCACAAATAGCCTTATTATTACGTCTTGATGCATTCTCAATCATCCAGGAAAGTAAATCTCCAAAAGTTGATTCTGTTCATCTGGACGTAAGGTATTCTGATTAGAAGTGAAAATAAAACCAGCTGGCTCCCCTCATCTACAACTGTTTCCATAAAACTTCACCTAAGCCAGTGCTACTGTAGTGCTAGTATTTCTACCTGCTACTCATAGTTCACACCCATTTATAGTGATGTAGACTTTCTGATATACCCAAAGCTTTGACTTCTAGCTCAGCATCAGTCTGCCTGTTAACAAATGTTTCCCCAAACTGGATGCTGCTAAAGTACTCCAACAAGGAGCAGTAATTTTCTCTATGTCTTACTTATATTGGTACATAAAAGTTTTTAAGTTAAATTTCAAGCATGGGCTCTATTTGAAAGAAAGTGCCACATAATTTACTCTTAGGACTAGATCAGGTGACCCTGAATCTTTCCTTAGTTACAGTGTAATAGGGCTAGGTTGCCGGGGCTTTCGATGACATGTGTCTCTTCTTCATTTACTTTTTTCACCGCTCTGCATTTAATCATTAGTTTTTATCAGTCTTTGGCTCTCTCATGGCTCCCTCCTTTCAACCCCAGCCAGTCAGGGCAGATGGCCACTCCTCCATGAGCCTAGTTCTGCTGGAGGTTTCTTCCTGTTAAAAGAGAGTTTTTCTTTCTCACTGTTGCCAAGTACTTGCTCATAGCGGGTTGTCTGATTTTTGGTATTGTAGAGTCTTTATCAAACTGCTAAATATGAAGTATCATACCAACCCAAGTTCCTATAGGGATTAATAGCATTCACTCTTGGACAGATTAAGATGACAATATAGTAATAAAGTAAAACTCAAAGATTACATCATGACTGGGATTTATTATGTGTGTCACAGCACAAGTTAATCCTCATTAAGGTGACCTTATGTCATCATGGGAATCTCAATTCTACACCTCAGTTAATCCCACGGACACATGCACACACATTTCATTATCACTGTCGCTGGTTAATTTCTCATTTAATATAGATGGTGACCTTCTGGGCTCCTGGTGGAACTAATTGCCTCCCAGAGGCAGAAACAATCATCAGACCTTCAAAGGCCAGACAAAGACAACGTCTGGACGGACATGGTTGTGCTGCCAATTAGAAACCTCGCAATCGGCCTGTCGACCTCCACGGATCACGGCATTCTTAACAAGCAGGAAACAGACATTTGGGGATTTTTAAGCTAGAGAGGCGTCGCCCTGGTTATCTGAATCCCAGCATGTCATTTACGTCAAAGCACAATGTTTTTGTGAATCACGCAGAGGGACTGCTGCACAGAGAATCATCACTCTTCAGTTAATTGAGACCCAGAGTATTAGAACAGTGACTCAGCTACCTTATTTCTTTTTTGCACTCCTTTGACTCCCTTTTTCCTTTTAGAAACTTGATTCTGTTCACCTGGAAATTGTTTTTGAGTGAATTTTCTCTCACTGAAAAACAACTTTCTGGGATTTCCTAACCTAGAGGATTTAGGATACATCAAGACACTTTTCCTTTCACTTCCTATTGTTAAGGTTTTCCTCAGTTTGGCTATTTTTAGCATTTCCAGCTCAATGGTATTTCTTCCTATACTTTGCTGAAATATATTGCTTGATTTACGGTTCAAAATAATCGTCTTTTACACTAGGCCATTAAGCAGCTGCTAGCTGCCTGCTAGGATTCACATAAGCTAATTGTGTCATGGTCCTGGGTCGTTTGACCCAGTGTTTTGAATTTTCGTATATTTTGATGTTTATGCTTCATGTTTAAGTGTCATTTAGTTATCTTAAGTCCATGTGTCTTAGTCTATCATTCGTAGCATGTCTGTGTCCCGTTAAGTTTCCTGTTTTATTGTGAAGAGGTCTGGTGTTCTATGTTCAGTGTGTTTAGTTTCACGTCCCCTGTGGCGTCATTATGTTCATTCGAATCAGCTGTTTCTCCATGTGTTTCCACTTCCCCTGATCACTTCCTGTGTGCATTTAGTCAGCGTGTTTTCATTCATTCCTTGTCCATTCATTAGTTTTGCCTGTTATGTCATGCCATGTTTCCAGGTCTATGAATTCACGCCAAGTCTTCGTGTTTCAGGTTTTCCACATCAGGCATCCAGGTTCTTGTTCAAAGTTTTTTATATTTAGCTCACCAAGTTTAGGTTCTAGCTTAGTTTTGCCTTTTTGTACTGTTTTGCCATCCTAAAATAAACTGCTCGCCCTTCGTCAAAATCAAGTTTCATTTTCATGTGTCTGCACTTGGGTCCACTTCCTCCCTCCAGATTGTCTGCTTCCACAAACTGAGACAATTTGGAGTTATTGGAATGGACATGTATACTTGGTGCATTTACTGTATGACTATTTTATGGCTTGCTGTGTGGCACGTAGTATTTAAGAAGGCCATGTTAATGTTTTACGGTGTGAGGGTGTGTTGTGTAACCAAATAGCACTCACAGGTGTGGTTGATGTTAAAAAGTAGGACTCTTTTCTAAACACATTTTATTGATTTACATTTTACCATGTTAAGCACAAAAATAAGACCTCTTTAAAAAAAAAAACATATTGGGGCAATTAGCAGTAAACTGTGTGTCACAAATGTTAGTAAATCAGTTTGCTGCTAGATTTAAATATTCTTCCAGGAACTTCCAGAAATGCATAACAACAGGGTGTTTGTGTTTGTTGGGTAAATTCATTTAGACTGTATTACCATTCTTGACACTGATTCAGCTTCTGTTTAGCTGCCCATGTCTACTGTGGTTTCTCATCTGGGATATTCAAAACCAAACGAACTGGCAACTGTGAAGTAAAAAACAGAGTAAATGGGGAAAAAAACACTAAAAACTTTTATTTTAGCTGCTACGTGCCTTTCCCTCCAACACATTTCAGCTCCGACCTGTTCTGACTGAAATGAGTTGTCACATTCAATCAGCCACCAGAGTTGCCAAAACCTGATAAATTATCCCATGATTGAGACATTTATGTGGTAGAAATGAAGCCCTAATGCATCACATACCAGCAGAATATGATTTCATGGTCATGTAGTTCGATCATGTAAATTCTTTCAAATGTTTGGCTTTTCCCACTGATTTTAAAACAGCAGATTCATCTTTGTAAAATGCTCTGTAGTGAGCCACCATGTGACTGTAACGTCCAGGTGGAGAGGAGTGTCGAGCAGCTCTGGACTGTTAATAACAGCAGTCAGACTGACAAAAGAGCTGGCAAGAAAATTATTTACTAACTACTGATGAAAAATTCAGGAACTACCAAACACACTCAGGCTAGGGAGCACTCCTCTTTTCTCCCATCTCCCTATGAATTATTAACATCGCATTTTTTGCTCTTTCCTCCTCATTTGGCAAATTAGACACATGGAAGCATGGCTACAGTTCAAATCAGGTCATGGCATGCTGTGTTTTTTCCCTTCTGAATTTTTCCCTCCCAGTTTCAGTGCGGGGTTTCACATTAATCCTCGCTGGTGATGCTATACACCGGTGGTCTCAGGTGTGTCTCAGGAGTAAGGTTCCTTGAAGAATGAGGTTATTGTTCTTCATCGCTGTCAACAAATCCCATTTGCAGATGAAAGCCAACAATGTTTTAGTGCATCTGTGGCTCTCAGTGCCAGAACCATTGCTTTAAAGCTCATTCAAAGTGACTCTTTAACAGTCTGCTACAAATATGAAAAGTGTGTGCCCTCTTTCTGATTGCTTAGTTTTTTGTGTCACACTTAAATATTTCAGGTCAGCAAACAAATTTTAATATTAGACAAAGTTAAAGTTCTGAATAAATACAAAATGCAGTTTTTAAATGATTTTATTTATTACAAGAAAAATGCCATCCAAACCTACCTAACCTTTAAGAATGGCTTTTTGACAGCTATCCTTTCATTAAGACCATTTCTGATTAAGCTTCAGTGAACAGTACACATTTGAACTAAAGGCCCAGATACATCTCTCGAGTCCTTTGTTGGATTTTTCCTATGCTGTAAGAACATGACGTTCAAATACTGTTCATCTGCTGTAGATAAGATAAATTTTTAAGGGCACACTGCACACCATTTTCAGGTATGCCACATTTTTACCTAATAGCTCCTTGGGATTTTTGATGCATGTCAGACTGTGATATCTTTGGCATTTTTCATAGATTTAACTAAAACTAACCAGAATAAATTATGACTTTTCAATTTTAAAAATGTGCTGGAAACCAAAGAAATGAGGTGACTCAAGACCTTTCCACAGTCCTTTAATAACAAAAGGTTTATGTGTGGCTGCATCCACTTTTGACTGTCCATAGCTATTATGCAGTCATATACTGATTCTGGCCTCCAGCACCACAGGAAGTCAAACTAAAAAGGTCTGTGAACAAACAAGCTAATGCTATGTTTTTAAAAAGATCATTCTCAATACTGTGGCGGTAGGAACAGAAATCCCAAGCAATTAGATTTCATCTAAATTATACAAGGAGCGCTCCCTGATGATGTTGTTAACACCAGACCTCAAGCGCTTCTTACAGAAGCCGGCACCCTGCTGAGCCTCATGCTGAGTAATGTAAGCCACACAGGCACGACACTGAAAATGCAAAGACACCCGCTGTTCAGCTTAAACTTTCTTCCAGACTCGTACTGTAAATACATGTAAGTTATTCAAACACAGTTTAGCAGCAAGGGGAAAAGAGGTTGGTAAGACAGATAGTTGGTGTCTTTCTGTTTTTTTGATTCTCATTAAACGTGTTGTTAGGGATGGTGCAATCAAAATATCGGTAGCCACTTTTTTGTTAAACACCAAAAGGTTCATTTTTTGTTTGGATAAATCACTGTCCTATTTCTCAGCACCCATGCAATTTTCATTAGATTTGCACCACATGCTTTGCATGAGGAGATGAAGAGATGCTCTTCGGGTTTTTTTAGGGTGTTCTACTTCAAGCCACTCAAGAATTACCAGTGATTTTCTCTGCTTGATAGTTGGACTAAATTGTTTAGTATGATTGCAGTACGGAATTTGGATACTAATGAAGTGCTTTGGGTTTCTTTCAGTATTTTATTTTAACCTAAGATGTTTAAAAATTTGTATAAGGCAAGTGATTGCAACCAAATACAGTGGCATTAATTTAGTTATTGTCAACAGAGTCTTGATAAAATGTGGTTTTACATATCTGGACAATATGAAAAATAATACAGTCACTGAAATTAAGCATATGCAACCTCAGATGAAACAAGAAATTAAATATTACACTGTGTCAATATTTCTTTAGCAAAAATGAAAACAAAAGAAGCAGTGTGTGGAAAATGAAGCCCCTTCTTATTGCTTCACTAACAATTAACAGCAGCCATGTGCCGATAGTCAAATGCACTTTGTTAAATGATCATAAGCATGTGTAACGCCTCTATAAAAGCAGAAGTTTTGGCAGTTTCTTTTCCTGAAGTATTAATTTTCGTGCTACAAGAAAGAAAGGCATCACCACTGCCCATGAATCTGACAACAGCTATAAGGTCATTTCCAAACAATTGGAAGTAGTCGTCTTTGTCCAGTAAGAATGATTATTCAAGTGGAAAATATTCAAGACAGCGGACGTCCCGGCAAATTCACTACAAGGACCAATGCAATCAGACCATGAAATGATCAGAAAAACTGCAAAAAATCCACAAGCTACATCTCAGAAAGTCAAACCCAGCATATCAGCACAAACCCCTCATAATAATACATGAAATACCTCTGCTTCAGATCTACATGGTAACTTGCGCCATTATCAGAACTCCATTTTAACTCTATGCCGAAAACCTCTACATAACCTGATGTGCACCTCCTGGGAAATGTAATTACAAGTTAGGTCGGCCTATACCACAACAACTTGAATGGTGTGGGAGGTTGTGGTGTAGCGATAATAGGAGTCTCTGGTTATTATGTAAGTTAGGACTCAGATATCCAAATCCAGCTTAACTCTCAAGCAAGGTGGTGAAGTGGGGGCTTGTTTTGCAGCCACAGAATCTAGGTACCTTGCAGTCATTGAGTCCACCACGAACTCTTCTGTATACCAAAATATTCCAGAGTTACATGTGAGGCTGTCTGTTCCAGAGTTTATGCTTGACTCCAACTGGGCAATGGTCCTGATTACAGCACCAATGTACAGCAAAATGGATGAAAAAGAAAAGAATCACGATGTTGCGATGGCCAAGTGAGAGTCGATACACATTGGGCTCTCCAATAAAGTGGAGGCTGTGTCTAGTTACTGTATGTTTTATGAGTTTTTATGCATTTAATTTCCTTTTACTCCCTTGAAGATTGGTTCAGAGGTGCCGATGAAGGCCAGACATCCCACAGAGTGATCATTAACATTCTCCTCTCATACTGCTTTTATTTCCCTGCAGCTCCCACTATTTGTTTCTCTAAATTGCTTTGATATATTGGGGAGACTACACTCTGTGTAGCTGTCTATATGTGTATGTGTGTACGAGTTGGGTTGTTTTAATCCTAGATTAGTGAGTACTTAGCTGCTTGAGGTCGGTGAGACACATTTGGTGTCCCAGTATTTTCACAGCCAGCAGACTGTAAAAAAACACTGTTTTCATCAGCTTTTGGGCACATATGCTAAACTACATTTATATTTAACTATTATAACCAATGAAAACAACAAAAGGCTAAAATAATTGTAGAGGACAAATAAAACCCAAGAATCAAGTCTATAAAACAGTCTGCCATAAGTCCCACGGGAAAGAGGTCATTTCTTTTGATGGGGCTTGAAGGACATACACTGATTAAAAGTCAACACTAAGTGTATTTATTTGTGCAGAAGTTGTCTCATTCATGTGAATTTGTTCTTTTAGCAACCCTTGGGTGGATGGAGGATGCAGAAAGTGAGGAAACGAATTGGTGTAGCTCAGAAAGCTAAATCTCTCCCATTCCTTATGTTGTGCTGCTCAATAGTTGAGCAGCACAACATATCAAAATGTTATCAAAATGAACAAAAGATCTTGGGTGGATGATAGATGTAGTCAGTAGGCGGCTCATCCATCAGTTAACGATACTTTATTTTTCTGAGGAGTTTGACTAATACAGGCACACAAAAACAAAGCTGGGATTAGTGGATAATGTGGCACAGTTGTTTTTTGGATGTTGAATCAGCACTTATGCGTATCTTATGTTTCTTATGCGGTAGAAAAATCCATCAGTCATGCCTACACCCCCTCAGAATCAAAAGATTGTTTATTTATGTAATATTAACTTTAAAAAATACAATGAAGCCATGCTAAATCTGACCTTCATATTGTGAACAGAACAGAAACAAGCTTTGGTACCCAGGATGCTTGATCTGATTGTGAGGGGGTTAGGTGGGAACCTTTCTCAGAACTGACTCATTTTAAAAGGAATGACCCAGATGCACTTGTCTGTGGAATCAGTGACGTGTTTCCAGAGTCCTCAGACAGAAGCTCGTCCGGGCAGAATGCAAACAGTGGGACGCTGCAGACATGTCAAGGAGCTAAGGCCAGAGCCTGGTAAGACCTCTGGATGCTGGGATAATGTAAAGAGACAGGCTCTGTTCTTCCTGTTGAACTCGGGACCTCCTTGGGGAAGCTGTTCTACTTACCAAAACAACATAATATAACTGAGCCAGGACGCTTAGAAATTCAGAGGCTCCGTGAGAGGAACAAATGCATTTTTCATGTTGTATCTTCGTGTCCCAAGATGTATCGCTGTTAACTGTCTTTATTTTTACGTAACAGGTACATCACTGCCTCCCTCTCCTTATTCCACTATAGTCTCTCATCAGATTTTCTGTGATAAACATTCAGAGTTTAATGCCCTTTGAGCCTTCAACATTGTTTATGTTGTCATGAACTAATCACTCCCTCTATTTAGATTACTGTAGTTTTGATGATGCTTTCACTTTTATTCTGTGGACCTATTCTGCTCTTTTTCACCGCCATCTTTTTTAGTGTTGCATTCTGCTGGAGTAGCTTTGCATGAGTTAAAAAAATCATCTTTATTTATCTTACATAGAGCCTTAGTGGGGCCCCTCAGTTCATCATCATTAAGGTTTTCTTGTAATTTCAGACTCCATATAATTTGTGAACACCTATATAGCTTTGCACGATTCAACGTTCAAAAGAATCGTTATGTGAAACAAGCCATTTTGGCTCCTCCCCCTTCAAGCCAACATTGTTCTAATTGGAGTAAGGATGATTTTGAATGGTGACTTATGCTAAGCTACCCTAAAGTTCAAGAATAAAAATACACAGGTGGAAGCAAACAGAATAAGTCCTGTTTGAGGTCCTTCTAATAATCTGCCCTGCAGCAAACATCTGAACAAAGAAAATTAAAGAGTAGCCACTACTGAATTTCATCTTTTTCTTCCTGCTGTAAATGTGTTCTGGATCACTTGCTGAAAAGGTCAAATTACTGAGAACCTTGGTCAAGCAGACACTTCCATATCAGCCTCACTACCAGCATCCCTTCGCCGACTCTACTGTTGGTTTCTGGATCAAGTTTAGAACCCTCTCCTACAGAGTGCTGCACATGCAGGCTCCAAATATATGGCTGAGCTACTTCAGATTCACTCTTCAGCTCAGGCCAGCCACTGTTTGTTCCCCTGTGGACTCAGAGATGGCCTTTTGACGTAGAATGTTTGCCTTCAACTCCGGGTTTAGTCGATTCTGTGACTCTTTATGCTAAGGGCAGTTCTGTTTACTCGGACATTTGAGTACCAGTGCAAGTACGTTTGACTTTTGAGTTTTGTTCTGTTCTTAATCAGTTTTACTTCTCACATTTTAAATTGTTTATTTATAAGAATTTTTTTCCTTTAACCCTTTAAGACCTACCATAGAACCAAGTCCACCAGAGCTTTATATTTTTACATGCTCTAGTCCCATTTTTGGGAGTATTTCAAGTAGCTATACATCAATACAACCGTTATATCCCAAATTTGAATCCTATGTCTGAATTAAGTATATTATATATTATATAGTATATTAATATATTGCTAGTTAGAGAAATTTAAGAGGTATATCCCTCAAAACTGTAAATGCAAAAAACTTGCACAAAATAGTTTCCAACCACGAGAAATTTATTTTGAGTGTCTTATTTTTGAGATACATCAATTTTTATATAGTGCAGGAAAAACAAAAATAAATATTATAATGCAAATTTGCAAAACAAAAAACAAAAAAAAACAGCATGTGAATCAAAATAAACTATTTCCAACGGTGTAATTTGAGTTCTAAGCATCCCAGAAACTATACAGAAAAGCATAAAGTCAAACATGAAGCATATCTTTGTAAATGCCCTATAGGAAAAAAAATAAAACATTTTCTGCAAAAAGTGATGGCATTTCCAGTTTTGTCAGGTAATTGCGGACATGCAATAGTTCGCACTGACGTCTATTCCAACATAGAAAGTGTTATGAACAGCTGATTGGATCATGCAAAGCGTGTTTCTGGAATATTATGTTTTTGTTGCAGCTAATTAGTTTAGCAAAACTTAAGAAACACAGTGGGAGTATTTAGCTTGGCTTTGATCAAAGTTTTTCAAACTCAGCTTACAGACTGCACAGTTCCCTAAACACCAATTCATTACATATAGTTACGTTTGTGGAATGAAAAACTGTGTTGAGTATTTTGCTATGCAGCTATAAAGCAAAACAGATGGTCATGGGGGGAAAAAACATATCCAAGTAGAAACACATCATTTCTCCCACCCACAGGCGAGAATAATAAATGCAAACCCACAACAGAAACCCACACAGCTCGGTAAACATGCAAAAAAAATGCAACATCAGCTCAAGCTGATGAGAATCTATTGTCTGTAATTTATCTCCTTTCTTCTTCACTCACAGGAGCCAGCGATGTGTGAAAGACAGTAATTAATGAAACCTCGTCCTTCATAGTTCATCTTCTGACATACAGAGCTCTTGGATTACTTCATTAACGACCTCCGAGAATGTTAACATGTTTTCAAGCTTTCTTCATCCATGCCTCATTAATGACTTGCAGTTCCTCTCATATACTTATATTTACATTCACTGACATAATTAAAACCAATAGAAGAACATCTTTTCAGACTTGATGTTTATCTTTGGCATTATTTCATTTGCAACTTGGAAGTTGACCTGAACACAATTTAACAGCAGTAAACGGGTAATTATGTCCCAGCTAAGCCAACGGTCCATGTAAATATCCAGTCACTTGCAATTACACGGTAAAAAGGAAGTACCCGGTCTTTTGCTTATTTTGCTTCTAAGGTTTCACATATTAGGACATAATTTTAAAAATCATCTGGTCCTGAAACAATTTAATTATAAAACTTTATAATTACAACCTGTAATAAACAATATATGACATACAGTATTACAGTGTGTCATTATTTATTTAACAAAACGTCAACTATGCTGAAGCAGTGTGTGAAAAACAGGTTATATGTTTAAAGTTAACATGATGGGCCTACCAGATTTTATGATCTGAAAAGGAAAGCTGGTTTCCAATGCATCCCCCTGGACCCTTTCTTCGAGAACTTATAACGTATACTGTATGTTTCTCGTTCATGCTCTAGGGCTTGATTTTATGCTTCCTCTTAATTTTTAGAATGCTGTTGATGCAAATGCTATTAGAACAGAACAGAAACAAACGAAGATTTCTAGTGTTCTCTTGACCGATCCATCTCCCTGGACAACCTCTCAGTGCAAACTTACAACTACATATTTCTGGTTAACACTAACTGGCTTACCAGTTTTTTTATTCTTTGCCCCTATTAGTCAAGTCCAAAAACTTTATTTATCCCCAAGGGGCAATTAAGATAGATGATACCTCGCCGACCATACATACAATACACAAACATCACATTGGGGAGACAGGTCAGCCTAGGTAGCACTGGCCGGTTGACCGCACAAGCAGCAACCCAAACCGAAACCATAGAAAATGCACAACATGAGGAAAGACGAGGAGAAAAAAAGAACTCCCCCCAGACTGAGCTCCAACAGGGAGCTCAGTTTGAGAACAGAAAAAAAAAACAACTCAGCGCACAGCACATGAATCATCACATCTCACAACATAGAAGACATAAGCTTCGGACAGAATAGAAACAAATGTTGACTGTTTCTAGACAAAAAGCAGATTTCAGATGTTCTGATCTGAAACAGAAATCAGCACAGGACAGAAATAGATGTCAACTGAAAAATGCTGTAAATGAAAAGCAGGTTTCCAGCATTCTCTTGGCCCATCCATTCACCCAATCACTGCTCAGTGTGAACTATCAGGATATCGCTATGTAGTTTCTATGTATGTATGTAGTTTTCTGATTTCTTCTTAAGCGATTAACCACACAGATTTTATAATCCAACACTCCTACATCATGACAAAACAGAAACAAATGTTGACTGTGGAAAGCTGGAGATGAATCCAAAATGCCTCAATCGTCTCTATGGCAACATCCCATTGAGTTCTTCTTAGTTTCATAATCTGAAGTGACTTTTTCTATTTTTTGCTTTTATTTTTGTTTTTTGAGAGGCCGTACTGATCCAGAGTATTAACAGTTTTAACAATTCCTTTAAAGACTGGCAAAATGTCCTCACTTTAGAGCATCATCTTGATGTTGCCACCCTTTGAAGGATAATTTGGACTCCAGGGTATAAAAATACACAAACACATACACACTAACTTGAACAAGCACAAGTGACCCAGTTTTTTGGCAGTATGACAGGACGCTGCGAGCTCACTTAATGAAGCGAAGCCACCCTGAAATAGTTTGAGGAAAAGCTGTTAACTACAAACTTTCAGCAGTGATGGACGAGGAACTCTGCCGCCTGGCTTCCTGTTACTCAGCTCTCTTCATTTTGCCATTAAGGCCTCCACTGGGAGTGCAGATTGAAGCGAGAAAAGATGAGTACAAATTGACTTCCTGTCACAAGATTACACACAAACATTCACACAGCACACCTAATTGCAGAGCACTACAAACAGGCCAGCGACACACAATCGAAAGACTCCGGTCTGGGTGGCTGAACATTAAAAATGCATCAGCAGCAATTAGCATCTGTCTGAGGCGAAAGGAGGAGGAAGAAGTGAAGAAGAAGAGAGGAAAGTTACATAAGAGAAGCCGATTGAAAGAAAGAAAACAGAGGGGAAATGGACACAGAGAGATATTATGAATTAACTTGAGAAAAAGTAAAAAAAAATACAAATAGAACATAATAATATGCAAAGAAAATAGCTCCAAAGAAAGGATAAAGGAAAAGCTTAATTAAGTGGAACAAATATGAGCTGATTTCGATTCAGTCATTTTATTTTTTTTAGTTTTTCATCAGAAAAGATTAACTTATGAAGAGTTAGTCAGTCTTTCTCACACCGAGTCGTTGTATAGTCTATGACATAACCTTCACAATTGGCCAACTCCATTCAAAGCATTCATCATGTGTATCACCTTGTGTTTACTTCCATTATTCCATTATAATAGTTTCAGCAGACTCCCTTTGGGAATTTCAGAGATCGATCAAGGTGAGGGTTTACTAGCATCAGCTTCTGACATGTTCTCCTTCACTTACATCCATGAATGTTATCTGTGGACTTTGACCTTTCTGCTGCCTGGCAGCTTCATATTCAACATCCTTTGTCCAATATACCAACTATCGCTCCTCTGTGCGTCTCATCCTTGACTCTCTAACTTTTTCTTCAAACCACACTTTTCATGTCTAACTTTTTCCACTCTGGTCCATCTGGTCGCTCACAATGAAAGTTTTAACACATTTAGCTCTGCCACCTCCAGCTTGGCCTCCTGTCTTTTTGTTATTGCTACCATCTGAAAACCATACATCGTAGCAGGCCTCACTACCACCTTGTAAACCTTGCCTTTCACTCTCGCTGCCATTCTTCTATCCCAAATCACCCCTGGCACTTTGGATGGTTGACCTCAGGTATATAAACTGTTTCTACCTTATCTTCTATCTGTTTGACCCTAAAAAATATTAACAATGACTGACCGTGATACATACATCCTTAAACTTTGCTTAACTAATATCACCAAAGTTGTCAGTTCATCTATGGAAGGCAGTTTATCCAGTTCATCCACACAATATCTATAACTACAGTTTTCAAGGTGTCTGTTGCTGCAACCTGGCAAAGCACAGCCTAATTTCAGGAGCATCTGTGCAGCTAATTTCTGAGCAGGCTAAATTAATTCTGTGCTATATCAGCTGTTGCTTCACCAATGTTACCTCAAAGACAGTAAAATTTGATTTTTGAAACACACCATAATATTATATTTTTATTATAATGCTTTTAAAAAACTACTTTTCAGAATTTATATTTAAAATCAAAACTGATCTTCGATCATGTTTTTCATGAATGTCTGATTTCCATTACCTTCAAACTGCGATGCATCTGATATGTCACCATTTGTTGTCGCCATATCCTTGGGAAAGATGCTGAACCCAGAGTTGATTGATTGTTAGAGAAAGTGCTTAGAAAAAAGTGCTCATATGAATGTGTATGCAACTGGGTGAATGAGGCTTGTATTATGCATTGCATTAAGTCCTCAATTAGAGAAAGAATATGCTACTCCATTTACCATTAAGCTTTTACCATCAACCAGGTCACTAGCATCTCATCTAGGGTTAGGATTTAATTAAGATCCAGCCCATTTTATAGTATTTCCTCCTGTTTGGAACACCCAAATGGAAAAGCTTTTAACATAAAAGCTGTAATGCCAAAGAGTATGACATTTGATCGCAAATGTGACTTTTTTGGATGTGTCGAAAACAAAAGTCACTTCTGGTTGATACACGAAAACCCACTTTTGCTTTTGTGTACTTCAGTCAAGTATAGGCTTTGCTGAGAGATATTTCCATGATAAAGTATTATCAAGAACCACTTACTCTTCTTCTACTTTACTCTTTCTGCTTAAATGATACTTATGTGATACCCAGCATGAGATCAAACTCCTTATATTTTATACATGTGTGTTTGGCTTTCTGTCTCGCCGTCTTGTACCCTTGAGCCTGAGTGGAGTTAATCTTTTGGAATAAAATCTAATCGTTGATGTATCTATGATACAACTCCTCTTTTTGAGTGATACTAAAACCTGTTTTCTTTGACAGACACCAAAACCAAGTGGTTAGGATTGGTGGTTAGATCTCTGTGAGACTCAATGATTAAGACTAAGCCAAACCTAAATGGACCATCAATGAACTGGCAGATGTTGAGAGAAGTTAGATTTGGCTTTTTTATGGGATGTTTAGTGCCAGCAACTTTGTGATTTGACCTAAATGGGTGTGGTTCATGTCAGCCCTGATTTTTTAAAATAATTTTTCAAACTGGAAAGGTTATTGTATAAGACATAATTTAAAAGGGAACAACTAGTTAGTGAAAATATGTCCTTTTAGAACGTGGCCAAAGCAAACCTTAATCGCGACCCCAAATAGGTCACCAGTGATCTGACGGGTTTTAAAAGGTTGATCGCCAGAGCAGGCCTCTGGAAGTAACGTGCATTGAGATCTGGGTATTATTTTGGCTGCACAAAATGAGTATTGAAGTATTGATTAGCACATACTTCCACCTTCCCCTCTGCTCTCAGTGTGCAGAGAGAAAGAAGAAGGTGAGGAAAGGATGTGCTCAGGAAACCTCTGAATTCTCGAGGTTTCCTGAGTACATCACGAAATGCTGATATGCCCTCTTAATGTGTGTTGGAGCAGGTTTTGTACCTGAGGTATTATCTTGTAAAAAGGGTTTTGATGTTTCAGGATGAGGACGTGATCTTGCATGGTGAGAAAAGCTTCACTGTTTGCGTGGATATTTGTGTGGGTGTGTTAAATGTAGACTGGGGAATCTGTGAAACTGAGATCAAAACGTTGAGCCACTACACACAGAGACTGAATATTAATAAGTGAATATAAAAGCAGTAATATGCAATTATTTTAAATTCATTTTGATGCTATGCCAACTTGGGATAGGGCGATTGGCATTTCCCACCCACTTCAAATGTCTGGCCCGTAGTTACGTAACTTAGCTAAGCAGAAAAGTGCACTACCAAGAATCCTAAGAGCAAAATCTGCAACTACAAGGCCCAGCAGAAAAGGAATGACAGAACACGCTCCGGTTGTAGGGACTCAAGAAGCAGTGGAGTGCATGGAAGGAGAAGACCTAAATTATAGCATCGAAATGTCATTTGGCTGTGGCTTTGCTTTTCTGGCCAAATTTCGGCACTCTGGACAACAAATTTTAGACCTATTCAGGGTTGAGGACACAAATGCAGATGAGGTGATGCTTTATTCTGACATAAACTTGGCTCACTAGCAACCTGAATGGGAAATCTCAAAGTCTGCCAGTTCGCCAATGATTTATCTAAGGGGTGGGGCTGGCTTTGCTTCTTCTATTTATGAAATTGCCATATACAAAAGCTTGTAACAGAAGTTCTGTGGAGTAAAAGCGCATGTAAAACACTTCATTTGGAAAGGATAATCTTCTACAGTAATTTCTAATAATGTGCTTGTTTGACATGAAGCTAAAGTGTAATGTAGCCCTCCATCACTCTGATGGCAAAGTGATTACCACTGGGTTATACTGATCAGAGACGCTTAAGGGAATATTGAACCATGGTAATTCTCATTTCTCCATGACGCAGCCTAAATCTGCAATTATGGTTTTATTAACATCAAAAATTGATCTTCTCCCAAATCAAGCCTGATTAATGAGTTGTAATTTTAAAAAATGTTGAGCAAAGGTCAATAAAATCAAAATTGTTATATTCAATGTCATCTTCCTGCACACCTCCTGGGCTGTTTCCTACCAAAACCCATTATAGCCCCTTCTCCCGTGAGATGTGCCAGATCTCATTGACTGCAATATGGCGAGTGAGGATTGTGTTGATGTTGTCAAGAAACTCCAAAAGTTTTGATCCACATGAACATTTTACCTTTTATTTACAACATTATATATCTAGTTGAGTTATTTCCTGTTGCACTGGTGCCTTTTATGGCTGCTGGAAATCCTCCAGAATGCAAAAAAAAAAAAAAAAAAAGGAAATGTGTCTTTTTTTTACTGATGGAAAACAGAAGACACTGTGGGGAGTGAAATCTGGCAGTTGATCTTGGTGGTGATGGAAGATTTTGTTGGAATGGGCAAAAAACTTCAAAGCTTTTCAACCTGTTAACAGAAATTTTTAGTCACATTCTGTGTGTGTGTGTGTCTTTGGAACTCTTACCTACTTTATTTTTGTGGATTCAAATTCACTAGTCGGTAAACAGTGGCTAGATGTCCATCCATCTGTCCATTCATCTACAATTCATAAGAATCACTACTCTAAACTAAGAATTTTGGTCAGACTTTAGTGAAACTAACACAGAGTGACGTCTGAGTCTTCACCCAGACTGTGCTCAAGCCAAGATCACATGTCGTTTTACGGGCACTTCACATTAATTATGTGCACTTTTTCCAATTTCACCAAGTTCTCACTTCTGATGTATCAAACAAGTGCCACTTCAAATCATTTAGCAAAGTTGATTACATCATAAGATCCATGATGTAGATAAAAAATATTAGCACTTCAACTTTGGCATTGTTCAATGATGGTATTGCTCCACTCATTATCACAGTGGGTTGCTCCACATGTTTTGATTTGGCAGTGTTTTACACAGATCAAATCATTCAAAAAGAATGTGTGTCTGCAGCTGGAATCAAACCAGCAACTTGTGCTAACCACTACACTTTAGTAGCACTGGTTACATTTTGTACTTGATGATTAATTAGGTTAATTTGTGACTTCTTTATGAGTTTCAATTCTCTTCAATTTGCGCAATGCAGCAAACCAGTAATAAAAAAACAAAAAATGTGTGTATTATTTTCTGCACTTCACACATTGCAGTAATGCAAATTGTAATGGATCCTGGGCCTTACTTTTTAGACTCTTAGAATTTGCTTTCTAGTGCCGTTGGATCATTTTTGGCATGATGTCAAGTACAGGACTTGTTTGCAGCATGCTAATTTGCTGCTCTTAAGGTAGGCTCCCTTAAAGCAAGTGTTTTCTCTTCTTTGAAGGTGTGCATGTCATAAGAAGTTGCTGTGCTGAATTATTTTTATTTCAAGCAGTTCCTGGGAGAAGAGAAACTCACATCAGCAGGCAAAGAGCAACTGACTCATCCTTAAATTCACACAAAACAAAGCAGAGCTCATAACCACATGAGGGTCGGGCCAGATTGGCTACAGCTGGTTCTTATGAAGTTGAACTCTTCGTATATGAAGCACAAAGTCAGCACTGATCTACTTTAAGTTCAAGAAGAGTTGGCTAAAAGGGTTGCTGAATTACTTATACCCATCTTTAGGGAGTAGGATTCACTGATTTTTATCATGTTACTGAGAGATGTCCCCTAAAACATTCAACTGGCTGAAGGAGAGGCAAGTTTTCTGTAAAAGTGAACTCCCAAACTAGTTAAAACCAAAACGTATCCAGTCTAATTGAGACTTGTGAGATTTGGTCTGTTTCATTTTGAAATTTGATTTAAGTGTCTGGGATTCAAGCCAGCGGGAGGTCTAATCCACACAGGAAGTGGTAAAAACAACATTTCAGATAGAAATACGGTCTCGGCTCAATACTTCTTCGCAAAAGAGATTCTTCATCTCAAGAGTTTTACTTCCTAGTTAAGTAAAGGCAAGGAAATGAAGCTCTGTAGCATCCAGATACTCTCTTACAGAAAGATGGCCAATGTCCTTTGTGACTGATGTTCACACAAAAGCTGCAAAAGTCACCAGTTTCGTCCACTTTTAAGTTCTCAGCAGCGGCTGAATCCAATAAGATTTTTTGCAAGAGATGAAATCTGATCAGTTTATTTGCTAGTTTTGAGGATAAAATGTTTATCGGAGTGTTTGAACTTTTCCTTTAAATGAGCAAATTTCTCTGAGTTTACAGAATGACTTTTGCTCTGTATTGATGCATTAATTTAGCTTTGCTACCCGTCAATGAAATTAATCCAATGGAAACCAAATATTGGCACTGTGATTACTGTGATTGATTGGGGCAATTTAATATAAATGGAGGTTTTTTGTCACACTGTACTCAACACAGTGTTCAGCAGGTTTCTGCAATTTACTGATAAAACAGATTTTTTTAATATCCTTCTTAAATCATCTGTCTCAACTCCACATTTTGTTCTCGTGACTATTGTGTTGTGTGTTTGTTATTTTGGGGTATGTTGTGTCCTAGTTACTATAATAACAAGTTTCTGTAATACTTACTTATAATTACAGAATTGCTGTAATTGCAGTTGTTGCTGCCCAGTATATTTAACCCTCACACCCTCACCAGTAGAGTAGAGAGCTCTGCGCTGACTGGTTTGGGGATTTTGAGTGCTCATCTTCAGCTTTTTGGCTGTTGCTGATTTGTTCTTTGGAGCTCAAGGTGACCAAACTTTAATGAGAAGGTGCAGCACTAAGTTATGAGGTGATGCTAATGTGCTTGATTAGCATAAACCATACACAGGTACCTGCTAATTTGTGCTAATTAATACAATAACAAAACTAGTTTGTGCACACAAAGGAATGATTTGACTCCAGTTCACTTTGCTCTTGCATGCGAAGAAAATATTTGTTTATTAATATTATTATTTTTATTCACAAAGCTTCCTCTTATTAAAACTAGCTTCAAGTGGCAACATTTGAAAAACACAAAGTTTTTGACTAAATTTTGACACAGCATTAAAAAAAATCTCCTGAGGTGTAAAACTGTTAGAAGTGATGAAGAGAACTTTTAAAAGTTGTTTTAGAAGAAGAGAAGGGTCAGCGGGGGAGCTGGCTCCAAGGAGGGGCCACTTGCCCTTCCTTTTCTGCCCTCCCCATCCTCGGCTGCCTCCCTCTTCCCGCTCCACTACACCCACACACACGCAGGGCTTGGGGTGCAGGTGCTCTGTCCCCTTCTGGCCGCCTGTGCCTCAATTTTATTCCGCAACCTAGACATCCACATTACTCATACTCTCATAACACATACATATAGGGCCTTGGGGGTGGGCACGTTATACAGTGTCCAGCGGATGGTCTGTGTATTCAAACCCACCTCTGGTGATGGTGCCCTACCCTCAATTTTAAATGCACATAGACACTGAGGGTTTTCGGGAGGAGCCGTGCTGCTCTCTGGCAGGAAGCACCATGCCCTGCTGTGTTTTAAATGCACTTTAGAACAGCACACAGCAACACTACATATGAGCGGGCGTAGGGAGGTTTGGGGTCTTCACTCACCCCGGTTCTGTTACCCGTCAGGGCTGGGGGGCTGGGAGGAGGTGCTGGCCATCAGACTGGGGTCTGGGATGCGGGGCCTCCCTGCTACTGCAGATAAGGAGGCGATCTGCCTTCCTCCACCCCAGAGAGAAGGGTTACATCTCCTGGGTCCGGGTACTGTTTGCCCCTCTGGAGGCAGGGGTACCTGGACCTGGGATATAGAGCATGTTTGGGGAGTGTGAATGTGTGTACAGTGTCTATTTGTGTCTGTCTACACGTTGGTGAGTACCGAGTATTTGTTTGTGCATATGGGGATGGGAATGCATGTTTGTGTCCGCGTGCGCCTGTTCGTCTGTGTCTATATGTCAGGTTGGGTCTCAGACTCAACCTCTCTGGGAACATCTCAGGCTCTCCGAGGTACGGAGGCCAATCTCCCCTCACCACACTCCCTGCCAGTGGCTGATGCCCTCAGACGTTGGTGTGTTGGTGGTTCTTGGTGTCTGGAGCTGGGCGCTCATGTATGTACCGGCTCACTCCTGGTGGCCGATTGGCAGGGCCTGGCGCCTGTGGCCTGGCTGGGACCCTTCTGGGGGGTGGGCAAAGCCCGTGGGCACGTCACTGCAACCCCCTCTGGCCTCTGCTCCGTAGCTGCTGGATGACCTCTCGTTTTGGGGCTTTCCTCAGCTCTTCCCAGGAGGGTTGCACGGTTGCCCCTTTGGTGGTCCTCCTTGGGTTCTCGTACTCTGGGGTCTCTGAATGTCTGGTGCCTGGATCTCCTCCATACCTGCTTCATACCCTGGGGGACGGGGCTATGGCTCCCCACACTCCCTATCAGATTGTTACATGGAGAAACCTTTGGAATACAAGCATGCTGATCCACACAGGTGTACACACGGGTGTTCACAGACAAACTACACCTTTCTTGGCTGCAACCTCAAAGCACATTGTGTGCTGTCTATCTTGCGTGCTGCACAATAACATGTAATATTATATTCCGCATGAGGACCTGGAGAAGCTTATTCACGCTTTTGTGACCTCCAGGTTGGATTATTGTAACTCCTTGTACTATGGTCTTCCCTCTTCTCTTCTTCTTAAACTGCAAACAGTCCAAAATGCAGCAGCCCGCCTTTTGACTGGTACCAGGAAATTTTGCCATATTACCCCTGTCCTAGCTAGCCTGCATTGGCTGCCCATAAAGTACCGTATTCAATTTAAAATATTACTCCTTACTTTCAAAACTATTAATAAATTAGCGCCAAGTTATCTTAGTGAACTTCTCAAACCACATACTCCTGCTAGAACACTCAGATCTGCCACTCAACTACTTCTGACCCAACCCAGATCTCGACTGAAGTCCCGGGGTGACCGTGCGTTTGCTCTGGCTGCCCCGGTACTGTGGAATACCCTTCCTCTCGACCTCCGCGCATCTGATTCCATTGCACTGTTCAAATCACGATTAAAAACCCACTTATTCAATCTTGCCTTTCCCTCTAGTTAATATTTCTTTTATGATTTTATATCATGCACTTCTATGCTCATTTAAATTCTTGTTTGCTCTGTACCTGTTGCCTTCCTATGTATTAGTGACAGTTATCTGCTTGCATATTTAGTACTTGCTTTGGTCCTATTTCTATTATCCTCCTCCTATACTCTATTTTACTTGTTAAGCACCTTGGCATACCCTTGGTTTTTAAGTGTGCTTTATAAATAAAGTTTATTATTATTATTATTACGTATCTACTGTTATCTACTGTTAGCTAGTTTATTGTGATGGTGCTGTATTTATTACGTAACATGTTTGTTTTCTCTTCGGTTTTTTCTTATCTCCATACAGGTGATCCAGGTGTTTTGTTTGTTTTTCTTTTTTTTTCTTCCCCCTTCTCACCGTCTCTTCTCCCCTCTATTTTTCTCTCCCTCTCTTTCTTTCATTCTTTCTCCCTGTCCTATCCCCCAGTCATGTCTGTCCCGTTTGTAACAACCAAAAATCAAATCAAATAAATACATAAGTATAATAAAGGTCAATCAAATGGACCAATATGGCAAGGCCATGATGATCCAATTGGTAAAGTAAATCTGCTTGGCATCTTTCGTGGCCTTCAGACAACAATTCTGATGGCTAAAGATCCAAACGGGACACAAAAAAAAAAAAAAAAGAAGAAGAAGAAGAAAAGAAAGTAAAAAGCACTGAGCTGCAGGAGCTTTTTCTTTAACTGGGTAAATTCAATCCTAGCACTTTGGACCTGAGTGGTTCCTAAAGTAAGGACCATGACCTACTGTTAGACAGTGAATATACTGCTAGTGAGCTGTAAATATTGTTATTTATTTTAAAAGTCTTGATAGCAGATAGTGCATATAACATTCTAGGATTAAAGCTTTATATGGGGAATGAACCTGAACAAATTGTTGGGCCATGAATCAATAAAACAACCCGTAAAGGACGAAATGCTTCTTCAACTCGTCTGATGAGATGTGTGATTAGAGGTTTGGGTGGGCTGCAGAAGACTTAGAAGTTTCAAACTTGCTATCTGAACTTTGATAATGGCTTTGGATCACAATGACACTTCTATGATTAGGCCTGTCGATGTGAGCTCAGTGAAATATTCTGATGGACTCAGTTCTTAATTCAAGTGTTACTTGATACAATGTGATGTTCGAATGGTCCCATTAGTTTAAAAATGTAAGATAAAGAGGGTTTTCTTACCCTTTGATTGACAAGTATAGCCCAGATTCTAAGTCTGATCTTCATCATATCCACATCCAGCTTCAGGCTTTAAATATAGTACTTCACAAATTAGTGGAAAGCATTATGTATTTCCATTATTTATTTACAGTTTATAGTAATAAATTGTAAATCAGTAATTCTGACCTCTTCTTCCTTCTTCCGATTGTAAAACTCACTCTGGACTGAATTGATGTTTGGACACCTTATGTTACGCCCCAGTCTAGGGGTACAGGAACGCAACATAAGTTTGAAAAGACTGCCCCGCCCTGGTCCCCAAAACCATACACAGAGGGAAACCAATTCCTTAGTGAATCGTGTTTTATTATCTACACTGCAAAAATGAAGCTCCAGGGTGAACAAAGGCCAAAATAACAAACAAAACAAGCTAAGTCAGGAGGAGGTGCTATCTAAAACCCTATGTGAAATCAAACATCAAACAAAAGACAAGCGCTACACCTAACTCCCTAACTGAAATAAACAGGAGAAAACAGTGCAAGGAAAAACAATACGGCAGCTCACCCCTTCTGTTGCAGTGCTATTTACAATGTGCTATGTACAATGAAAGCTAATATACACACTATATACAAAACTCAGAGAAGCCGCACAAATCACAAGCAAAAAAGTCTCAAGTTTTGAAGGCCAGGGTCAGGTCTGCTGCTGCTGTCAGTGGCTGCCCCGGGACAACTGCTGGTGAGGGATTTGAAGAAGATCACATGGCCAGGGGACCAATCAGCAGCCGTCAGCTCATCCACTCTGGGACCTGCAAAGACTTAAAGGAACAGACAACAACAGCCACCAAAACAGATTATGGACAGGGCCATAACACCTTAAAAATATGAACAGGTGTTTATCATATGCTCAAATATTTCTCATGTTTTGCATCATTTGTGCTTTGTACTTCCTGCTCTGAAGGAAGTGAACGCAGTGATGCCTGAACCAGTGTCATTGCTTCAGATATTAATCAGGCATTCATGAGAAATAAAATTCCAAAAACTGAGTCACTTAATTGAAACTTGCAAAGCAACAACAGTTTAAACTTCAAAGGGATGTCAGCACTGTGCGTAACAGAAGGACACAGCTTGTGGGCATGTGTGTGTGTTGTTTTTTTTTTTTTGTTACTCTTAGTATGATTGTTGGAGGCTTTATCAGCTGCCTGCCTGAGGAGCAGCAGGATGTCTAGCTCAGAAGCTATTTCAGCCTTTTTTTCTCATTTAGTCTTCATCCAGAAACACTTGAGTCACAGTAAGACACACGCTTTAGTTCTGAGATCTGCAAACAGGCCTCCTCCACTCTGATTTTTCTCATGTTTTCTACAGTTTGTTTTTTAATCCGTAGAGCCTCCACTTGTTTCTACTGATGTGATTGCAAACCATTACTAAAAAGCACTCTTAGAGTAAACTTATCATTTGTCTCCATCTAGTGGTGCTCAGAGGACACATACGTCCTGTCTTCATTCTGGTATGTATTATTATTATTTGTTGGTTTTATTTTTTTTTTATAAAATAATATTTTGTTATTAAAAACACACACACACACACACACATATACTCAGAAAATTGTAGCAACAGTTATAAAACTGTGAAAATATCTGTGCTAGCAGAGGAGGTAACAGGAGAGATATTTTCTCTGATTTAGAAATAGATCAGTGAACTCATCACACAGTAGGACTGTGCACATTATCCTCGTTGCTCTTTTTTGAAATTTTCCAGAAGGGCCATTTTTTATAACTGGCTGTAGAAGCTGAAATTGACTCTTTTTAGTCTCAAAGACACAAACAGACACACAAAGAGACACGACTGCTCTGCACTGGGTCATCGCTCAGTGTCGTCTTCAGTCATGCTGCTTACCAGCACAGAATAATTCAATTGAGTTTACAGTCCAATAGCTGTGCTATGACTGTTTAATGTTTTTATTATTAATCTGTGTGAATTAGTGTAACTTGTAGCTTAAGTGTATCAGAAGAGTTCAACGCAGTGAATTCACTGTGTGGGCGTGGACCCCGAGGCCCATCCATAACGCAGTGTGTTACAGTATTAGTTTATACTGTCAAACAAATTCAGAGTAATGATGGCACTTTTCACACTTTGTTTAGCATCTGCAGTTAATTCCCATCCCATAATCTAAGCTGGGTAAAATATAGATATACATTTTTTTACAGTGGTTTCACAGTAAAGAACAAACAAACAAAATTATAGGACAGGCTGCACAATGAGTTGTTAGAATTTTTTCTGTAATTTTGCGTATTTTATTCCTGCAAAATTAAACTCAAAGCAGCTTTTTGTTTATCGTGTAAAAAAAACTGAGATGCATTGTAAAAATAAATAAATAAATTAGTGATTAAATATGTTATTTATTTAACTTCTTTCAACTACCAGAAAGAGAAATTTCACTAGTCCACAGTTTGCATGTTCTCCTGTGTGGGTCTGTGCTTCCTCCCAAGGTCCAAAGACATGCAGCAAGTGGGTCAGGTTAGTTGGTGGGTGTGGATGGTCAGTAGCGGTTTTTGATACGGGCGACACGGGCGGTTGCCGGGGCGGCATCGTGGTGGGGGGCGGCATCGTGGGCATCGGAAAAAAATAAATAAATAAATAAATTGCTCGCACTCATGCTGCCCCGACATCAGCCAGCGCATACTGGGAATGGCATAGGCACCGATCGGTTTTCTATCGCCCATTTGCTGGGAGTAAGGGCGCTCTCCGTTTGCGAAGTGCGCCTTCTGCTTGCGGCACAGGGAGGAGAGGGCGGGGCGGCGGGGGACTTATAATTTGCACCGACGTTTTTCTGTACGCGAAAAGTGAGCGCGAGAGTCCTCGGTGCGCCTGCTCGCTGCTGAAGTCAAAGTAAAACTTTATTGTCATCTCCACTGCATGCAGTACACAACCCGTGGAAAGGGGAGGGAGACCTGCTGCCTCCAAATAGAGCACATTTCATTCATAATGTTTTCATTCATAATGTTGTAAATCCAAGCCCATTATCTATTCATGATTTGAATCCTGGGTTGTGTGAAATCCCAGAAATACACCTTAGACAAAGTGAATCTGTGAACTAAGATGTAGCTCTGTTAGGTTATGTTGTGGTGATTCTCGGGTTGGTGGATTGTGGATTTATTTTTTTTTTTTTTTTGGGGGGGGGGGTAGAAATGACTGAAAGATTAATAGGCTCTGTTTTGAGTTTTGTTCAAAAAAGAATGACTTCATATAGGGAAAAATATATATCACACATGCAGGACACCTTAAACTAGTTTTTTAATTAAGCAGCAAGGCAGAACAAGGTCGGGGCTGTATCAAGACACGAGGACTAAACCCCAATTCAACCAGACCCAGAACTGATCTGGAATTAAAACAGGACTACAACAGTTCAAAATCAGGACTACTTGGTATTTAACCAAGACAGAACCAGTAGCACTAAAAATCATCATAGACCTGCACTACACTTATTTTTTAATTCTACCAAAGTCCACTATTTAGATTGAGAAAAGTTTATATAATTATTTAGCCTTGTTGTGCAAACAAGCCTGCAGAACTTAATAAATACAGAATTTGAAAAATAACAAACCTAAAAAGAAACACTAGAAGATACATGAGTACCTATGATACGGTGATACTTTTGGTAAACAACCATTTGACTAACATGTGTGTCTCACCTGCTCTTGTTCATCTGTTCTGTCCTCGTTCTCCTCTCTCTCCCTCTTTGTGCTGACAATCATCAAATATACAGTTGAAACCAGATATTTACAAACTCTTCAGATAAAAACACAAACACTTTTTTAATTGTAACATCAAATCAGACTAAATGTTTATTTTTTTTAGATTGATAAATATAAAAAACATATTTGTTAACTTTAAGAGTAAAGAGAGAAACTATCTGTATTTCTTAATTGCAAATGGCACCAAATTGTATTCAAACTGAGCCACACTTATGGAGCTCCACAGTTCTTTTCCTGGTGTTTTGGTTGACATCTCTTGATTTTCCCATGTCACAGAAACAGGCTCTGTGTTTTGCCTTATATGCATCCACAGCTGTGCCACCAATTTATCCACATGGGCTCTACTAACCTATCAGAAGCTTCTTCAGCTCAGAATGGAATCCTCTGGAGTTTCTTATTAATTAACAATAAACTTAGTGTACATGTACTCCTAAATTTGATCAAAGTGATAAAAATAGACAGCTCTGTCTCTCTTTATTTTGACATTTAACTAATTCAAAATATATTTCAATATTTATCTAAAACAAAAGTTTACTCTAAATTGATGTTGTACAGTAAAAATGTTTTATGTTTTCTCCCTAAAGTGTAAATATCTGGTTACAAATGTGAATATCCTGCTGTGTACTGAAATCCCTCTTGTTTTGCATAGAAATATACTGAACAACATACAAAGCATAATATATAAAATAACATTTACCTGAGTTTTTTCTTTGAAAGAGCCCTCTAATGTCCATTCTTATATTTCAGTACATAACTGAAACCGATTTAGTCGGGGAGGGTAAGAACTGAAAATATGAAATAAACACACGTAAGCTAAGACTCTCTAAAGAAACAGCATTGTTGTTGTTCGGCTTTTCATTTCGCCATTTGTTGATTCACTTGAAGAGCAAGTAACGTAATATGGGTCAAGCAATCAGTTTGATATCAATCTTTCGTGATGCACCGTCATATTTACATTATTTGTACGGTATGAATGATTTTCTTTGGTACCTGGTCAAACTTAAGCTCTCCTTAGTATGGCTGGCTCCGTCTCTCCAACAGCGCACTCACTGCTGGCAGCAGCTGCCCCGCCCTCTCGCTCAGTCGCTTAGTGCCTGAGCTCGGATCATACCAATATCAGGGGGGATTCACGCACAGTCGTAAATTCCCACAGTGTGCACTATGTGCTTCGAATATTGTGTGTACTTTTTGTTTTATACAGTTGTCAGCCAGGCATCTAACTATGAAAAAATTACACTCCAAAAGACCCCGGGCTTCTGACAAAACAACCCGGGCTTAAGCCCAGTAAGCCACCCCCACGCTCCGCCCCTGGTCCAAAATTAAAACCAATGGAAGATGGACAAGAAAAGTTCAAAGCCATCAGGTGCTCAGTTTAGAAAAAATAGAAAAGAAGAGGAGGAGAAACGAGCAAAAGATACAGGTAAGCAGATGTGTCATTGGATAATGGCAGGTCATCCTGAAATGATCAGAATCAGAATCAGAATACGTTATTAATCCCTAAGGAAATAATGTGGGTTACAGTTGCTCCAAGAAGAAATGGTAAAAACAGTAACAGTAACAGACTAAACGCCAAACAATACATTATGTTACAGATTTTAATATTAATTAGTCATTGTCAGTTGTTGATTTGTCCTGTTCTCAATGTATGATGAATTATGATAGCTGTTTGGTATCCGTTTGCATACAATGCATACTCTCTCTCTCTTCATATGTGTGTGTGTGTCTCTCTGGTGAATTTCGACAACACTTTTATGTTAATGTACAATCCTTAATATGTTTTATGTGTGTGTATGTGTGTGTGTGTGTGTGTGTGTGGGGGGGGTCAGAGGGAGTGTCGCCCGGGGGGGGGGGGGGGGGGCAAACAGGCTAGAACCGCCACTGTGGATGGTTGTCTGTCTCTCTGTGTTAGCCCTGCAACAGACTGACGACCTGTCCAGGGTGAACCGTGCCTCTCGCAGAAGATAATATATGGATGAATGGAGATGGTTTGGCATCTCAAGTGGGCGGGTTTTTCACAGTGAGGCAAAAGACACTTTGCTTGTTATCACAAACAGTTGATTGCAGTTCTTGCTGCCAAGTGTGGCAAAACCAGTTATTACGTTTTGGGGACTCAGCTAATTTTTCATATAGGATCAGGTTTTGATATTCTTTTCCCCATTAATAAATTAAATCCTTTAAAATCTGCATTTTGTACTTACTTGGATTATCTTTGTTTAATAGAACACTTGAGACAAGAAATGTGACAAATATGAAATAAGAAAACAAAGCCCAAATAAACTAATTAAAAGAATTTATTGTGGTAATTAGACTGAAACACTGATGAAAATTATGTGAAATTTTAAAATTAAATCTGATAAGAGGAACAGCGCCTGAAATAATCTGAACTATCAGACCAATCACTGTCACGGACCAGTGTAAAGAAAGGCGTTCATATCAATTTTGTCCTGAGCCGCGACCCTTCTGTTTGAACTCCATCCATGCTGTGATTGGCTACAGTTCTACACAAGAGCCCGCCTTCTCCTCCCTTCCCCAAAGCTCATTGGTCGCACATCCCCTTCTTCGCGTAAAGCTGGAAAAACACACCAAACACACGTTTCGGACTTCTTTCTCATGTTGTTTCTGTGCGTCCTTCTTCACAGTTTCTTTTCCTGATGAGATTATAAACAGAGGAGAGTGCAGCTCTGCATGTCAGAAGTAGAAATTGATGGTGGAAGTTTATTCATGTTTACACGAAGCGGAAATCGGGCTGCACGAGCGGTTTAGCTCGGGAGTTAGGCCGGGGGAGAAAGCGGACTAAACTCCTTCTGGTGAGTTCACCCTGTGTGCTCGGGGATTTCCTCTTGTGCTCGGTGTAAGGAGAGCAGGATATCAGACATGAAGTTTAAGTCTGTGCTGTAAAACAGGAGCTGGGCTACAGTTAGCCTCAAATTGCTAACTAAAGGGGAGAAAATTAGTTCGCAAAGCCACGTTAAGCACTGAATTGGAAACTAAAGCTGGGGCTATTGTAAAGTAAACCATACCAAGATACTCGGGAAGCTTAAAGCAGAGCAGTGCCTCAAGCTAAAACAGATAAAAACAGTGTAAACTGTGACACCGAAACACCGTCATTATTATTAATATTTATTGATGGATTGTTAATGTTTTACGTTTCTTATTGACGAAGATGTTAAATATTTGCAGGTTTTTGTGCCTGTTGTACTGACATTGTAAAGGAGCTGTCAATGATTATTTTTTGGTTTTATAGGGAAAAAAAAGTTTTGTAGTCATAAACATGCATTAATTAATCTTGCTGATGCATTCTCATAAACTTGAAATGCATATCAGTGGCTGGTGGTTTGTGGAAGCTGCCATGTTGAATACAATGGATGACATGGCCTTAAGCCTGAATTATGCTTCAGCAGGAAGTCTGCTTGGTTTCGGTTGTTTACCTTTAACACTGGGTGTTAAACCTCACTGTGGGAGGATTCGTTATAGCATTCGTCCCAAAAGTCCTGTGATGTCATTTGTATAGGACACCAATGCAAAGCAACACAACACATTGTTATGTTGAGGACATCGAGGCGATGGTATACCTGCTGCTAAGCTGATGGTAAACCTCTGCACCTCATCATTGGACCACAGTGTTGGTTTGTGTGCAGCCATTTCCCTCGTTTTTGTGTTTCAAAAATGAGGAGTGTGATTCTTCCGGAGGCGTCACTCTTATGACTCATCCAATCAGTGGCATGGAGCCTGGTTACATCACATTTTTGGCTCAACTCAGCTCACTTGGAACCGGGGTCAAGTAGCTACCGGTGGCAAAGAGGCTTAAATGTAACAAGTGGTTGTTTAAGGTACTGCTGTCTTGGGCTTTTGGTGGTTGACTGCACACATAAGCACAATTAGTCCCATTCAATAAAGGCAAAGCATCTGTGTTAGAGATTTCCACTTAAATGGTAATTTTATTGGGCTATTTGATAACCAGACACATACTTAAACTTGCGTAAACAAATCCCCACATAATTAATTACTAGTTAAAATATTTTTATTTGGGTTTTAGTGGGTTTTCTTTTGGCACTGACAAAATTAACTTTGGCCTGCACCAAAAAATATTTATATGCAAGAAAAGCTCAAAACATGCTGAACCTGACTGTCTTTCAGGTCTCTTGACGGGCGATCATGGAGTCGGTCAGCAGTCTGTCCATGCTGGGCCGCAAGCAGCTCACTGTCTGCCTGGTGGACTGTATGAAGACTCTGGGGGTCCCGAGGGCAGAGCTTGAAGGTGAGCAGCATTCAGAAACACAAGATCAGGATCCTTCCTACATCTTACAGTGCTGGTCACAGGCTCATCAAGTATACAAACAAGGGCAAGGGAATGAGGGAGTCAACAACAATTAGAGCTGGGAAAAGAAACAAGTCAAACACAGTAGTTTTTATAAATAATATGCTTTTATTGCTATAGTCAAAAAAACAAAAAATGGCTAAACTGAAAGTCAGTAACCAACAGAAATATGCTAAAATAACAATGAGATGGTTCAACAAAGCAAACTACTCACTAGTAATGCCAAAAACAAACTGCACAGCTACTGGCCTCCACTCGGCTGGTAGCTCTAACGCAGCCTTTCTTGTGTCTGGGCTGACTGCTTTTATCACTAGTATGATTTTTATCATGCTGTCAAGCTCCACAAATCAGTACCAGCATGCCTGAGGACCTGCTCCGATGTTCTTAATTTCCTATAGTGATGTTCCACAGTTACAGGCAAACCAGGATTTTACTGTTTGGGCAGATTACTTCTTGGGCATAAAACTGTGACACTGCCCACAAAGACTAATGTAAACCAGCCTTTTCTTTCTTTTATGGCAACATAGTCATCTGCTAAAATCCGCATTCACATGAATTAAACTTTTTTTTGTCTAGATTTACATATACAATGACCACTCGGAGAGAGAGACTGAACTCACATGAGCCTGAAGCTTCATGCATAGCTGATGATTCTTTAGAGGTCTTCTCTGGTTACATATGTAACAAATGTTGCCCTGTTGTCAAACTGCTGTTTCTGAGAAATAGAGTCTGAAGAGACTTTGGGAAAATGTGAAGTAATGCATAGATTTTTATCTGTTTTATAAAAAGTTTTAAAACTTGGCCACCATTCTGGAGTCTATTTTAAAGCCCTGTGAACAGGCGATTGGCTGAATTTTAAAACAGTTTAAGGTTTTTGCTCACTGCTCATATCTGTATGTGAACAAATTATTTCAGCCTCCTTTTAAAGTAAAGTTCAAACAGTAAACCCTGAAGAGGTCAGCAAATAATCCATCAGTTTTCTGTGTCTTCCTCTTCTTAACGTCCTTTCAGCCCCGTCTGGTGACCTTCCAGTCCTCACTCTGAGGGAGCTGTCTGTCTCTTTGGTGGACTGCATGAAAACTCCAGTGCTGAACAGTGACGATAATCACAGCAGCTTGCAGCTCAACTTGAAAGAGGAGGACGAGCAGTTGGGGAGAGAGTACGAGGGCTCAAAGCTGGAGCTGCACCCAGTCTGGCAGGACAGCGGAGTCGGAGCAGAGATTCATTTGTATAAAGAAGAAGAAGAAAATAAAAACAACATCTTGGTGGAAAACAAACCTGAAGAGCTTGCTCGGACTGATGGCAAAATGTTAGTGTTTCAGGAGAACGGCAGCGGCACCAAAGGGATGGCGTGGCTCATACAGTGTTCCGAACTATCAGAGTCCCTCGAAACAGCTGCACTGGGCGCCAGTTCAGAGGAGGACATGGATGCAATGTCACAGCAAAGTCAGGAAGAAGATGCTTTATCAGACAGAGCAGAGACGGCACAGCAGGACACTGAAGCAGAGGAAGCTGAAGATGCAGAAACCCCCGAGCCCGAGTCTGGAGGTGAATGTTTAATAACTAGTGTTTTAGTAATTTTTTAATTATTTGATTAAAACTTAAAATTTTCACCAGAAAGTTTTTTTTAAGGCTTTGCTGCCAATATTTTAGCTTTGCACTACTGCTCTGTTGCCTCTTGGTGGCACTGTGACTATTAGATACTGCTGAGTAGATGTTCAGGTCTTCATCAAACATGAGAAGTTTGGGCCGTACTGGACGACATATGTGTGAGTTACAAATTTCCCCATGGAGCAAGAGACACGCTCTTCAATAAAAACTCAAAAGTTTTCCAATTTATCATCAGTGAGGTCTTTGCATTAGACTGAGTAAATATGACGCTGATCAGATCAAACCTTTAACGTAAAACCTAGAAATGTCATTATTTCTAAATGATATTATTTCCACACTACCCTCCTAAATTGTTAGCTTTACAGCATGGCTACAAAAGGTTTGGTTTTTGTAGGGTTTTTTGTGCATCCTGTGATGTTACATGTGTGTACCAATCTCACATATGCATGTAAAAAAAAACATCAGTTGGGTTTATTTGTAGTAAGCCCAACTGTTCACATTCAACTGATGTGAAAGTAAATCTTCACCAGTTGCAATTCTCCTGATGAATTTCAGAGCATGTTTAGCTTCTAGAAAAAGGCCTTATTATTAGGGGTGGGCGATATATCGAATATACTTCAGGTATCGCAAGTTTTTCCATGTATGGTGGTTAAAATGGCTTTATCGTGACCATCGAGTATAAATTGCTATGGCAATATTAAGCCATTGACACATGTCAACATCTCCTCACACAGCAAAGAAAATGTTAAACCAGCTGTGATACCTGTGACTGTTCTTGGTCAGTCATTTTTATAGTCACTATCTAGACTTTTCTTTCTGTAATTTGAGATAATCCCATTTTTTGTTTTAAAATTTTCATATATCATAAGCACAAAAGAGCACCTTTTTCATTTCAGTTAGTTTATTTTGTCACATGAATTATTGCTTGATGTACTTTTGTTTGTTCTGATCTTTTGTTTGTTAAATGTCTGGTGTTGAACACAGAAAGAGATGTACTACCACAGTAGTGTCATTTTTTTGTATTTGAAGTAGAAGTAAAACACAGAATGGTCGATTTGAATGTTGTACTACACCAAAGTGGTTTTTTTTTTTTTTTTTTGGGGGGGGGGGGTATTTGAACATTAGATTTTTCTCATATTGCCCAGCCGTACTTGTTGTTGTTATTGTTATTAGTATCATTATGATTAGTTGTAGTAGTACGAGTAGTATTGGTATTAGCTTGAGTATTATAAACTTAGTGCAAGACCCTGTTGCATCTGCTAGGAGTTCTCAGGTCCAACAATAGCTCGAGCTGATTCAATTTTGGTGAAAATCATGTCAAGGTCACAGCAAATGTAAAAATCAGTAAAAGCTTTGCTTACCCACAATTTTTTCTGGATCATCCACAAACTTAGCACCCTCAACATCAAAGTTGACCTTGAAAAAAGATTTAAAGAAACCATATTAAGTATATATATGTATTATAAAAGGGCATGGAGAGCACTGTACAAAGCACTTTTTCAACACAATGCCTTACGATGTCACAAAGATGGCATAAAGGTTCGCAAATTGCAAACAGCGTGAAAATACCTTCAAATTTCAAGTTTTTACAGCTTATAGAACCCAAAGATTTCATCTTATGGGTAAACATGCTATTTTAGTATGTAATGCTTCAAGGCCATAGGTCAAAAGGTCAGACATTAGTCTTGTTATAAAAGCAGATTGATTGTAATTAAAACATCAATTTTTTTACGTCCTTCAAGCTTCTCTTCTAAACATCATTTTCAACACGCTAATGGAATAATTTTGAGCATTGTGACTTGTAATCATCACTTTCTTCTTTCCTCTTCCTTGCAGCTCCGTCTTGCGTGTCTTCAACCAATGAAAACCAAACAGAGAACCAACAGGATGCTGCGTCTGAACCCCGACACCACCGCTGTGAGCACTGTGGGAAGTCCTTCGCAAGGAAGAGCAACGTCCTCCGACACCAGCGGCACAACTGCAGCAGAACAAAACCCACAGAAGATTCAGACCAGCTGGAGCAGGAGACGTTCTCATGCAGCAGGTGCATTCTAACATTTGACACTAAACGCGGGCTGAAGCTGCATGAGCTCTGTCACAAAGAGAACGGTGAAAGTCACGAGGGCAAAGACAGTAATGAGGTTCAACGAGAGAGGCCTCACACCTGCACACAATGTAATAAGAGCTTCTACATGCTGTACACACTGCGGCAGCATCTCCTCACTCACACTGGGGAGAAATCTTACCACTGTGAGGTCTGTGGGAAGCAGTTTGGCAGGGAAGGAACTCTGAAGGAGCACATGCTGATCCACACAGGGGAGAAACCATATAAATGCGACCAGTGCGGCAAGACCTGTGCCAGGCGCGGGGACCTCAGAATACACATGTTGAGCCACTCTGAGGAGAGACCTCACAACTGCAGCCACTGTGGCAAAAGCTTCAAACAGCTTTTCAAACTGAGGAAGCACGAGCGAATCCACACAGGGGAGAAACCCTACCAATGTCAGCTTTGCGCAAAGAAGTTTAGACTGCAGGAATCGCTGGCATCACACATCCACACCCACACTGGAGAGCAGCCCTTCAAGTGCAGACTCTGCCCCAAGGCCTTCAGTATCAGGAGCAACTTGAAGAAGCACCAAATGATACACACCGGGGAGAAGCGCTTTCACTGCTCACACTGCGACAAAAGTTTCCGGCTGCAGCAGCACCTGATATTCCATGAGCGTGGCCACACAGGGGAGAAACCATACAAGTGTGAAAAATGTGGGAAAGGTTATTGTCACCCGTCCACGTTGAAAACACACCTGTCCGCTCATGAGGAGAAACCACCACGGTGTTCCCTGTGCGGGCGGGAATTTAGAGATCAGGAGGAGTTAGCCAATCACGGGTGTGCTGAGTCAGCAGAAAAACCACATCGCTGCTCTCAGTGTGGAAAGTGCTTTTCCCAGATCATGAATATGAAGAAACACCAGATGATCCACTCAGGGGAAAAACCCTTCGCGTGCAAGGAGTGTGGGAAGCAGTTCAACCACAGTGGGAATCTCACAAAGCACATGCGCACCCACACCGATGAAAGGCCGTTTGAGTGTGAACTCTGCAAGAAGCGCTTCAGGCTCCTGCAGCACCTCACAAATCACAGATTAACTCACAACAAGAAAAAGTAGAGACTGAATCTGATGTTTTAGTGGAAGCAGCCGCAGATTAGGAGGACAAACAGGGATGACTGCTGAGATGAGATTACGTTGACTCAGCTTCACCCCATTTTAAGCTTTAACTGTAGCTCTTTTAGTTGTTCTTCATGTAAAATGAGACGGAAGAATGTTAGAGAGAAACTCGCTGCCTTGGTCTTTAAATGATAAAATGCTTTTAGAATTATAGTTTGGGACAGTTTTGTATTCTTTTATTTTATTTTTTTTACAGATTAATATATTAAATTGGGGATTTGTCCCAAAATGAAAAGGATGAAAAAAATGAAATGCCAAAAAAAGAAACTATTTCGGGAATAAAAGTCAATATTAAAACCAAAGAACTAAGAAACTATCTTGTGTCTGGATGTCATAGTTTTCATTGGTAAAATACAGATTGGATATTGATCATCAAGTAGTGAGTTACAATCATACTTTCACCACACTAGACTCTCAGTACGTCTACCTCACTGTAGTTGTCAGAGTAATTAATAATATAGATAATAGAGAAAATTAAAAAGAAAAAACTGCTGTTGGTCAAAATGGGCATCAACTTTTTGCCCTGTTTTAAGTCATGTATCTCTAATTAAGGAAACTCATTGCGCTCATTGACACAGACTGACTCCGATTGATTGGCAGAGGTTTCCAAATAACTGCAGATTGCAATCTGTCTGAGAGTTGCCACAACTACTTGTAGATGGTTGGCTTTGCGATGTAATTCAATGCAACTATTGGTCACCTATCTTTATAAATTTATTCTTCTCCTAGTTGCAGAGACAATGCTTTCCTACCTTTACTCCAGTGTGATATCTGCTGTAACCCAAACTGTGCTGCCACTGGATTTCTTGCAATGTGCACGTTTTTAACGTGATACGTGTCAACCTACGCAAGTGGCCAACACTGTTACCAGTAGGGCTGCCACAAACGATTATTTTGATAGTCGACTAGTCACCGATTATTTATGCGATTAGTCGACTAATCAGATCATCATCCACTGGACGTAAAACTACAGCTTATTGCACCAGCAGCATCTGCTCTTATATAACTATCATTAGCTTACAGCTTTAAGCTTTTAAGGTGCTAACTAAAAATAAAGACAAGATGATAGTTTATTCAATTTTAATGAAATTTGCAGATTGTTTTGGTAAAGTTTAATAAACTCCTTGCTATCTAAAATATAACAGGACACCGGAGTATATTCTCCAGCATCTCACACTTCTGATAATCAGCTGTCTGCTTGACGTTTATTCAGCTGTGTAAAAACTATAACTTTAATCTCAGCCAAACCGATTTACTCAGGAACAAATAAAATACTAAAAAAAAAAAAAAAAGCCAAACAACAACATTTTTAATTTATCTAAGTGACTCATATATATTTAACCTGAGTCGCGAAAGACGGCGGTGGGTTTGAAAACAATTTGCCGGGAGTCCGGTGTTCTCACGGCGCTAGTGACCTAGCCCCCGGCTAGCTATCGAGCTAGTGGGTAACAGACGTCTCCGAAAACGTCGGAGCGCTTTTGAAAATATGTGTAACAGCTACCCTGAGGTACCCCTGAGCAAGGTACCGTCCCTACACACTGCTCCCCGGGCGCCCAATGGCTGCCCACTGCTTCACTGAGTGAATGGGTTAAATGCAGAGAGCAATTTCCCCACGGGGCTCAATAAAGTACAATAATAATGTAATAATAATAAACTGAGCCGATATTTGAGGTTTACACAGCTACATTCTCGCCTGAAAATATGTTAAACGTTTATTTTGTGACCCAGAAAGAATAATAAGAGTAATATTAAAACTAACTAGCTACCGCCATTGTTGACAACTGCGCTGGGCTGCGCTATGAATTCTGGGACACAGCTGCTTCTTCTTCTTCGGGGTTTAACGGCAGCTGGCATCCTTGTACATGCAGTGCTGCCATCTTCTGTTTCAGTCCGTTATTACACTCTTAAATCCTGCTATTATTCCTGCGTCTTTTGCGATCTTACAAAGCTTCAAACGACACGTCGACTATTAAATCAGTCGTCGACGATTTTGATAGTCGACGTAATCGTGACTAGTCGACAAATCGTGGCAGCCCTAGTTACCAGCATTCAAACTTGTGCTGGGTGTTTTATCTGTTTACCTTCAGATTGTGAGCCTTTATGTAATTTCAATTTTTTAATGAAGTGACAGTGATAATGGAACTAAATAAAATTCAGGGACTTTTTTTTTTTACCCTCTTGAATTCTCGCTCTTCGCTGTGGTCAACATATTTGTGCCTCAATGGGTTCGACTTATTAACCCATTCCCGCTCATCTATTTGGATATTTTTGGCAGTCTCTCTCCAGGGATTCACACCCTCCCCACATACTACTCTGCAAGTCAGAGCAGACCATTATACATGAGTTTACAATCCAAGAATCTTGTAAAAGTGTAAACCTTTAATCTGCACTGCCAATGTTGTGAATTTTTAAGCCAAAGTGGTAACTCATAATGCGTCAACACGTATTTGGTCATTTCTTACTATGTCTTGAACTTGGTCCTGAATTGTTTTTGTGTGTAAGACATGACTGAGCTGTTCAGTGTGAAGCTTTAGGTTTTTAATGTCTGGTACAAAAACAACAACACCTATGACCTCAGTAATAGCTTAGCACTTATCTTAGTACAAGGACATGCAGATGGTTGTTAAACTCCTGACATTCAAATACACTGCATTTTGACCATCTTCTAGGTTGGTGTGTAATTATTAATTTTAGTATCAATGAACTTCCATGTTAGGTTAATTGGTGATTCTGGCTGTAGTTGTAAAAGTTCATGAAGGAAGCAAAGCAGATAAAATAGCTAATATAACTGAGGAGTTGGTTCTTTTCTTCTTGAGGTGGTTTCAGAGACACCACTAGCTCCCCAAAGTGTCCCATTTCATCACACTGAAAGCAACTATATGAGAGAAATATGACTTTGGAAACATGAGTATTTCTTTTCATAATAAATCTGAATTGCTGAACATGGCTGAGAAAAACATCAAAGTTAAGGTAAGTGCTTACTCTATACCGTTAACTATCGCTAAATTTAATCACATTTTTAATCTGAGAGTAGTTTGTGTTGGTCTTTGTTCAATGTTCTGATGGGACGAGTTCTAGTCACACAAACTCTTCACCCAGTGCACATGATAGCAGTGAAATTATCAGTTGCAGTAATGAAGGCAAATTTATCTGCAGCTCCTTTAAAGGAAAGGCGCTCCAGCAGGATCCAGAAGTGTTTGCTATATTTGACTAAGACTGAGCCAGAAACAAATTTCTACTGCTTTACAGCAGAGAATACATTCATAGACTTTGACGCTGAGCTAGATTATGCAGTTCTGGAGCTCAACCCTGAAACATCTTGATGCATGCTCAATCATCCAGGTAACCCTGAAAGCTCAAAGGCAAAACAAGAGCAAAGAACAAGGTACCACTGGGGCTCCACTGCCTCCCAATGGTAAAGCCTGCATCATTGGACACCCAGCAGGGGAAGTGAAACAAATGGATCCTACATGTATCATTGAGACAGAGAAGAGAGGGCAGGCTGCTGATGATTATTTGAGTCATTAAATTAAGTCATTAAATCCAATAATCATCCACTTAATCTGTAATTATGCCACAAAGCAAAGCATTGAAAACATATTAGAGGGTGGAAATAAAGCAGGAAAAGTAGCGACCTAACACACTTCGATGTATCACGCTGGCTCTGGCTCTCCAGTGTTTGATGTTTTTGCAGGATTTACTTATGGTTTTACAAAAGAAGTCGATGGTATTTAACTGATAGTAAATGAGAAGTGAAGCAACACAGTGTGTAAAACAGTTTCTTGTCTGTGTGGTAAAAAGTTGAGATGAAGATGATAATGTACTTCTGCACTTAGTGAAGAACTTACATTCTGCTAATAGGGTTCTTTATATGGTTAAAATCTGTATCTTTGTCTGCACTGATTTAAATAGTTTTATGTGTCTTTGTGAGACATTCAATCCTAAATTGTTTCCTATCACTAATTTGTCAATCCACTTTTACTTTTCCTGAAAATAAAAGCATGCATATTGTTTGTTTCTTTGTCTAAGTATAAGCTTTAATCTTCTACAGACCCAGATCAGAAAGATTGGCTGAGACTTATTGCTGCTGCTGATATCAATACACTTCATATGTTACTATTAATCAGTCGTGCCATTTTGTTTGGTCTGTGCTGCTCTTTAAGCAGCCTTAAACTCAAGAGTGATTCTTTGTTTGTTCCAGTAGATGGCGGTGTTGCTTCATTATTCTCCTCACTGGTAAACAAGAAAGAAAAGATATTTCCTATAGTAATTTAGTCTGTCTATACATTTATCAGAATCAGAATACTTCATTAATCCCCAGGGAAATTATGTGGGTTATAGTTGCTCCAGTACAGTAACATTAACAAAAGCAGACTATTTAACAATACAATATGTTAAGATATAAGGAATAGCACAATATATACAAATCACCAAATAATAAATATCCCGGGTTGACAGATGTAGTTATAAATAAATATTAAGAATATTGACAGCAACATTACAGAGTAGAAAAGAGCGTGTGTAAAACGTGCGTAGCTATTGCAGTGTTTACAGTGTGTTTGATGGAGGAGTTGTACAGGGAGATGGCCACAGGCAGGAATGATTTCCTGTGTGATTCAGTGGTGCTTTTTGGTAATCTCAGTCTCCCACTGAACGTGCTCCTGTGACAAGCCAGCATGTCATGAGTGGGTGGGAGGTATTACCCAACATTGTCTTTATCTTGGACAACATCCGCCTCTCCGACACCACCTTAAGGGAATCCAGCTCCATACCCACAACATTACTGCATCACTTTGTTTTTGATTTGATAAATAACCATGTTCCTGGTGTGTATTTAACAGTGTGTGATTCTCCTCATATTTACATATTTACATATTTATGTACATCTGTTCACAGAAACGGTTATAGCAAAAGACTAATGAGAATTTTAGAAGGACAATTTTAATGGGAAGATAATTGTGATTCGGTTTATTTCCTTTCCTGTTAAGAGAAATAATATCGAAAGCGTTCACGTGTTTATAAAACTGTAAGTAGTTGGCTTAGTGTATCTCCCAAAATACTGTATTGGCACTATGAAACTGCAGTTTCTCATTTTTACTATTACTTTTGTACTGGATCAATAAGTTAGTGTCCTGCTTAACAATCAGTCAAATAAAGCCTTTGAAATAAATGATAAATTTTGCTGTGCACACCCCACAGCAGCCTAGCTGGTAGTTGCTAGCTCTCATCCCCTAGTTCTAGTCATTTAACTGGTTCTGTCCACTCTGTTGGTGTGTTTTTTAATATCGTGGCCTGCTGTGTGGTACTTTTTATGCGCTCCTTTATTCATTAACTTCTACAACAATATTTTACCTTCTGGCCTGTATTTCTCTTTTATATTTGGTGTTAACATACACCTTAACTTGAGAAGCTAAATCATTATTGTTATTTAAAAATGTTATACATTTTATCATTGCATTTTTTTTTACCTGTGTGTCGTTAACTTTTTTATTCTCTGGTATTTTTTTGTGAAGCACTTTGTGATCTTTGTATTGAAAGGTGGTAAATAAATGACATTTTTCTGACGCATGTAATATTAATATGGAGAGATTCATTTATATTTTAACAAAACCCGCGGTAATGCTGTAAAACGGGAGTAAATAGAAACTCTATTCTATCATTTTAAAATCCTCGAATGTTTTTGTTGCCCTTTTCTGATTGAGTTCAGTTGAGTCAATGTTAGTGTCGTTGGTGTTTGTCACTATTTGGTTGGTGTAAAATGTACAGGAACTGACAGGAAATCCTGCTGCAACTGAACTGAGTAGGCAGCATGTTTGACTTTAGTGTGTGTGTGTGTGTGTGTGTGTGTGTGTGTGTGTGTGTGTGTGTGTGTGTGTGTTTGAATGCATTATTTTTGAGTAAAGATACACACAGTACAACAAACACATCGATTAGAAGCTGTTGCTCAACTCTGATCTGACCTGACCAGTGTTTGCTGATGACTCACCGGTTTGTGAAACTGAACCTGAAGGCTTCAAATGATCAGAGAGCAGCGTTAGAAAATCATTCAGGAACAACTCTTCGCACAGAAACAGGAACGATGGAGCGACTCTGTTTCCTTTTGTGTCTGATATGTGTGTCCTCAACACTGGTGAGTTTCTCTGATGTTTTTAAATAATTTTACAAAGATGTGGCCCTGAAATTTTTTTCTTTGTCATTTTACTGTATACTATGTGTTGTTTAATAAATAACAAGAATAATTATGTATTTACTGATCACACATATGTTTATTATTTACTGATATGAATACATGAACATAGAATTTGGCTGTTCTATTTATAAAGATGTCGAGCACACTGTCTTATCCATTATTTACTCTTTTATTTTACTACCTAAGTTTATTAGATATATTTCTGGTAATTATTATTATTATTATTATTGATTTATATGAATATAGTAACAAAAGATTTAGCAGTTGTGGACGTCGGCTTGAGCAGAATGCTGAATACTGATCAATCAAAGAAACAGTCACTATCTTTAGCTGTTTTAAGAATTCAAATAAAGGATGTGTAACTTAGCAGACCTAACAAAACAGAGCTTCATTTATACTTACAGTTTTTATATATATTATTTAAAGCCAGTTATTTAAATACTGCAGACTGATTAACTACCACTGACCTAAAATTTTCGTATGCAACATTTAACCTCCTAAGACCCAAACTTTTCCACGGCATGCATTTTTAATTTCTCTTTGATATTTGAGCATATTGGGGCCAGATGAATGTAAAAACAAAGAATTACCTGATTATTTTTTTTTTACCTGATTTTTTTCTCTTAAAAAAATTATAGCCACATATGAGGATATTCATTTAATATTTCGACAGAACAGTAGCAGTTTAATGTCCTCGTAAGTGAATATCAGGCCCATGTAGAGCAAAATTGAGTATTTTGGTCTAAATAACCCAAAATGTGATGTCCACATATGTGGACGTCAGGTAAATGGACTGATTCTTATATGGCGCTTTTCTACTCTCCCAGAGTACTCAAAGCGCTGTATACAACATGCCTCATTCACCCATTCATACAAGCGCTTCTAAACTCAAGTGCAACTAATAAGCATTTACACACATTCACACTCCGATGAACGCATCGGAGGGCAACTTGGGGTTAGTATCTTGCCCAAGGATATTTGGCATGCAGACTGGGGCAGCCAGGAATCAAACCACCAACCTTCCAATCAGTAGTTGATCTGCTCTACCACCTGAGCCACAGCCACCCCAGGGTCCTAGGAGGATGATAAGAAAAATTATTATGTACTAATAACAGTATAAAATTGAGTACATTTCAAAATAAATTTGCAATAAATAAATTTGAAAAGTATTTCTGCTTATATAATTATTGTAATTGTGGATTTTACTTTATAAAAATTATTAATAAAATCTTTATTTGTGGGTAAGAAGCAAACAATTTAAATATTTTTAGTCAGTAATATTATTCCAAAGAAACACCTCCTAATTTGAGCAGTTCAATTGAAATTGGTTATACGTGTTATAATGTACATGTCTGATGTGCAGCATCTGTTTTTAAGATTTTTAGTTAGTTTTATCAAAGAAGTTCAGAATGTATCACCAAGCCTTTAACCAGGGTTTTGTTTAAGTAGGGTTTCATTGTAAAAGTCCTTGTTGTAGACCAAATGGACTAAAATAGCTGCTCTGTCACAAAGACTCTTTGCTTGCAACTATATGTGCATAGTCACCCCTCAAAAATCCATTGTACACCAAGAACAACCAGAGACAATAGCTATGTTTTCTGCCCTAACTAAAACAATGTTGACTTTCTTGTCTTCGTCTAGGCCCAGGTTGATCCCAGGGGAGCTCGTCCAGTGGAGCAGGGCACCAGAAGTGAAAAATGTGCCACTGAGAAGGAATGGCCTTTCTGCACAGACGTTGAATGGGTATGCAGATTCTCTGTTGTCTCTCAGAGCTCAAGCTAGGCAAAGTTCTTATTGACCTCAATTAATGTGTGCAATTTTAAGATTCAATGTTTACAAGAAAGCTGGACTGGTGAAATTCCAGTTTCTGTCAGTGCAAAAGTCTAACTATGTACTTAATCGATAAGATTTCAAAATTATGTCTTAGTGTTTATATATGGTAAAGAGATGCTGCTATAATAAGGGAAGGAAATCTGTCAGCACGAGCCGATTGCAATAATTAATGCTTAAAATGACAGAAATCTATAATAAATGTTATATTGTGAATGACCATGAGGGAGGTCTTTATGGGTAGGAAAAATGGTTAAACTTGTGAAAATACACTACAGAATGTACAATCCGGGCCAGACTGGAGCTTTTGTGCCTCTGGTTGTACTGCCAATTATTAGAATAACCTGTTGTTCTATATTTAAATGACTCTGATTTTCATGTGACACAGAAATAAGGAATAATTATGTCTTCTCTTTGGTCATCCATTAGGGCCCTAAATGTCCATCAGGCTGCAGGATCCAGGGTCTGATGGAGAAATACGATCACAATATGCTGAAGAAGATCGAGAAAATCCGCAGCCTGCTGGATCAAAACAAGGCCAAACATCGCTCCGCTGATACGGTGTCGAAACAGACCTACACCTACTTGAAAGAAAAGCTAACCACTGATGCTGGTTAGTGTGGCTTTGTGCACTTCTTCTGTTTCCCAGTCAAGAGTTTAATGGTTACAGGAACCCAGTCTAGGTGGTTATAGGACACCTGGAAGTTGTTTCACAGTTAAATAAATATCTGCATAAACTGATCAAAAGTGCAACCCTAACAAGCAGCTTTAAAGGTGTACACAGTCATATTTAAAAGATTTTTAGCGGAAAGAAATGGGACATGGGAGTGCGCACCAGTTTGTGGAAGCCATCATGTGGTTTTATTCCCAATATTATCTCAATTATTTATATCCAGCAGAACCCTCCCATCTCCGGACAGCTGACAAAATGCATTTAAACAAAAGTAAGAATCAATCCATCCATTTATTAAACTAAACGTTTCCTGTTTTCTTCTACTAGGTGGCGACAACAACTACCTTGAATTGGCTCAGACTCTTCGTCAGAGGATCACAGACATGAAGATTAAAATCGACAAACAGATGACTGTCCTGGCAGCCCTGAGGGATCAGGTCAAAGACCAGGTCACAGAGATGCAGAGACTGGAGGTATACCAAGCCAGCACAGTCAAAAATACATGTTTGCATAAAAAACATGACAAGAACATCCTTAAAAGTATTTACAAATGCACTAGAGAAGAAAGAATTTAAAGTACTGAGGATAGTTGACTATGCAAAAATATTGAAATGCCTGTAACCAACAGTAGTGAAGCCACAGGTTTCAGAAGTCTAGAAGAAAGAAAATAAGAACATTTTAAAAAGCACTTAGCCAGCGCCAAATCACAACAACAGTCACCTCTAGTTGCTTTATGCTGTAAGGTAAAGACCTTAGAATAATACAGAGAAAACTCCAACAATCCGTTGAACCCTTAAAGCAAGCCCTTGGCGACAGTAGGAAGGAAGAACTCCCTTTTAACAGGAAGAAACAGCAGAACCAAGTTCAGGGAGGGACATCCATCTGCCGTGACCAGTTGGGGGTGAGGGAAAGAAGGCAGGACACAATAAATCAACATAAATCAGTATAATAAATATCTACACATGGATATATTCAGATTTGTACTGCGAATGTAGCTCAACTTCTGACAAAACTCTGAATATTAATTAATCAAAAGGTCCGATTAACTAAAGTAAAATCTTTTTATGGCACCTGTGTAACAGTGAGAAGCAGTAAAATATTGTTTTTTATTGTAAAGATATGTTACAATGGCAGAGTGAATTTGTTCACATATATTTAAAACTACCACTTTTTTTACAAGTTACTTTTACAATTTTTTTTTACTCTTGGGTTTCACATTTTTTTTAAAAACTTGATCTCCTCTTTCAGGTGGATATTGATATTAAGCTTCGTTCCTGCAAAGGATCCTGTGGAGGCTACTCTGAGTACCAAGTGGACACGGAAAGCTATGTCACCTTGAATAAACAGGTGAGAATTCAAGCGACCACATCTATCCACCCAGTTAAGGGTGAATAAATTAAAAACAAGCTCATTAAATTGCCAATCAGCAGAGTGAGTCAATAAATAACTAATTGTGGGGTTTGCATACAGTGAAACACCAGCTATCTCGAGTAATCTGCTGTTTTAAATACATTTTAAGTCCAAGTAATTTCACCTCTCACAATTTCTTAGGTTTTTGCATATCTGTCCCATTTTATTGACCACTAGAGATAACCTTGGAAAAAACTTCTTTTTCCTATTTTTAAATGGAAAAAGAAGTATTTTTAAAAGCTACCCAAACCTACATGGCTCTATGCAGAACTGTAATTGCCCCCAAAACTTAATAACTTGTGCCACCCTTGACATGAAGAACTTAAATAATTTGCTATAACTGTCAATGAGTCTTCACAGTTTTCACCCATTTGCAGTTTGCCATTACTTTTGTCACCAAAATAAAGTTATTACTTTACATCTGTTAAAAGTGGTTTAAAGTTTAAAGGGTTGCGGGTCGGACTCAAACTCGGGTCGGCCACTCTAATCATACAGGATTTGGTCACCTGCTCATCCCACCAAGCCAAAACATGAGAATAAATAGTGAGAAATACACTATTTTAAGATAACATTGGAAATAAAACAACCAAAAAGAAAGTTTTTATTGGCTGTTTTTTGAAAGGTAATAAATTCAAAGATACAGAAAAAGTTATATTTGTTAAAAAGTCAAAATATTTAGTTGTGACCATTTTTATATTCAATTTTTTCAGAATTAATAAAAAGATATTTTTGTGTAAGATTTGTGTTTGTCATTCTTCTGACAATTGAATTTTTCCCAACATTAGGTTGTGAACTTCTCTTTCTGTCTGTCTTTCCAGGTCCAGCAGTTAGACTCCCAGGCACCCCAGAATGTCGAGACTGTGGGGACGCTGTACGTGATGAAGAGCAGGCCGCTAAGGGATATGGTTGTGGATAGCAACTTCAAATCCGGGGCCGTTGAAGGAGCAGCAGGACAGCAGACTGCAGACAAGTTCCCTGATGTAAGAGAGCCGTCACATTTAGATTTCATCTCTTAACAAGCATTACGTTGCTGGTAACTTTTCAGGTTTAGAGGTATATTCAAAAATAACTATTATTATGGCGTTTTCATGTACTTCAAATGGAAATCTTACAATAGGAGAGAGATAAGGCCAAAATTGCCTTTAGTTGACATTCTCCTGAAAGCTAAGCGCCTCATTTCTAAAACTATGCATCTTTACCATGTGGCTAAAATGTTAATCTTAACTCTAAGCGGTAATGCAGTGATTGATGAAAATCTTAAGTAAATGCTTCCCATTGTTTACATCTTGCACCAGTGAGCTAGTGTTTGATTGTTTTATGCTAATTTGGAGCACTTTTTGTCCCCTTGGATTGCCCACTAGTGGAGTTCTAAGACCCAGAGGAAGCAGACATATCAAATTTTGATATCAACTGACATTTGTTATTGACAGTTTAGTCTTTTTAAAACGTTTGACAGCATTTAGTTCAATTCAATTTAATTTTAAATACCCTAAAATTTGATTCCTTTTGGTTTGTGGTTCTTATTTGGTTAACTGTACTGTATGTTTGGAAACTTTAGGCTTTTATGTTACACAAACATTTATTGGGAATTGTTATGGCACCATGAAAAAAATGTCAGGGACTTCTCAAGCAAGAAGCAGCTATTGAGTTACTGACCTTCCGGAAGTTGGAAACCATTCTCCCTCTTGAGCAGGATCTATCATTTCATCAAATTCTGTTAATATTGCTCTATATTTGTATAAAAAAGTACTTTCACTGAACCAATATTCCTTAAGAGTTTTTTTCTCTTTTCTTTTTCTAGGTGAGGACTGTCCATTTGGTCCTGGAAGAGGAAGGCTCTAGCTCATCCCCAGCAACTGTTTCCAAGGTCCCAGGTACTTCCTTCTCTTCGTCTACATCCTCATCCTCCTCATCTTCATCGTCCACCTCTTCCACATCATCTAGATCAATCACTGAGATTAGTGGTCGTGGCGACGCGGACACGTTTGGTTTGGGTGGAGGGTCGCATAGCCTCGGCCAACCCAGTACAAGTCATGTGTCCACCAAAACCATCACCTGCACCAAGAGAACCCGAACAACTGTGGTTCATACAAGCGATGGGCCAGTGGAAAGGACAGAGGAGGTGATAGAAGGAGGACCCGGATGCCAGGTGACAGGAGACTTCACCAAGGGTGGGATAAGCTCCTTGTTCCCCTCTCTCAGCCATACATCTTCATCCTCTTCTACTGGCTCCACCAAGACCGTACATCTCAGCAGCACTAAGGGCAGCATCTCTGGAAATACCAAAACTGGGTTTAGCGATCCATTCGACTCTGATGTCGGGCTCGACCTTGGCGCGTTTCTGACTGACAATACAGAAGATGATGTTCCTGATTTTCACGCCAGGAGTGTGAAGGTCACATCACGAATCGAACGCCAGGCGGATTATGTAGGAAAAGGTACTGAAACTGACCTGGAGTAAAATATACAAAGCCAAGAAGAAAATGATTAGCTAGATAGCATGCATTAGCATCAGATAGCTTGCTAGCTAGCCCTATGTACCAAAATGATAAGTGAATACAGCATTTTTTGTTGTTTGTTTCTGGAGTTTAAATATTTTAAGATTTCCCATATAATACATTTGATAAAAACATATTTCTCATTGATAGTTTACCAATCAACAAATTCCTGATTAGCGATTAACCAAACTCTCCAAAAATCCTGCAAATATCACCACCCACATCCGTCCTGCTAGCCACAGACTTATTTGCCACAAAAGAGTGTTTAACATAGAGATCAGGAGACGAAGAATCGACTGCCAGCAAGTTTAGCTTTTGTCGATGAAGTGTCCATTTTAGCCAGTCCACGCTAACTCGCGGTTTGCGGTATGCCCCTCTCTGTTTACAGATTGCGTTGAAATCTACCAGAACCATCTGAATGGGGAAACAAATGGCCTGTTTAAGATCAAACCTGGCGGCACCGACTCTGAGGCAGTAGTGGATGTTTACTGCCAGCAGGAGGGTATTATGGGAGGGTGGTTGTTAGTCCAGCAGCGAGAGAGTGGTGCACTCAGCTTCAACCACAGCTGGGTTGAATACCGCAATGGGTTTGGATCAGTGGACACTCAGGGCAAAGGCGAGTTTTGGTTAGGCAACCATAACCTCCACTTGCTAAGTAATGAAAGTGAGACTATGCTGAAAGTTGAACTAGAGGACTGGGAAGGTGCTGTAGCCAGTGCAGAGTACACTATACGGGTAGGATCAGAGGCGGAGGGGTACCCGCTGCATGTCTCCACATACAGCGGGGATGCTGGGGATGCTCTATTAATGCCAAAAGCATCTGATTTATCCCACAACGGAATGAAATTCAGCACCTTCGACAAAGATAACGATAGATCGGAGCATAATTGTGCAGAGATTTATGGGGGTGGGTGGTGGTACAACAACTGCCAGTCAGCTAATTTAAACGGTATTTATTATAAAGGCACATATGACCCCAAAACAAACATCCCACATGGAACCGAGAATGGAGTTGTGTGGGTGACATACAAACCAGCAAATTACAGCCTGAAAACTGTTCGGATGTTTATCCGACCAACTGCTTTTTAACTTGAAAAAACAGGTGAATAGATAACAACCAGAGGACAAAAACCAAAGGTAGAATCAATCTATCTGTGCAATAAGTACTTTCTGTTTGTGAGCATGCTGTGTAAACAGTATTGATTCTTTTGTTAGCACTACCAGTCCAATGTTCTTGCAGTGACCCAATGTTTTTCGTGTTTCTCAACCACTGAACTCTGCTCAATCAATAAAGACTCAGTCTTCACTTTACTCACTGTGGTTTGTGTTCTCATTTCCCGCTAAATAAATAACTTGAATTTAATCTTATTGACTTGAATTGAAACTTAAAGATAGAAAATATGTACAAAATCTATCAAAATATTAAACCACATGGTTGCAGAGTAATAAACCACATGTAAAATAACTGGGTATTAGGAGTATTTATATGGTCTTATAGACTGTATGTATAACTGGCACTCACTTTGCTATTAATATTTTAAAAATAAAGCGCAATATAAGGATATATTATTTCATAATGTGAGTAATACAAAATATATGTTAAAATATTCTGAATGGGTATATCTAGTTTGTAGTGTCAAAGATTGCCGCTGAAAAGTAAAGCAGTTAACCATGCTAAGTCATTCTGTGTTTGATGAATTGTATTTATTGTTATGTTGTCTTCCTTCCTTCTTAGAGTTGCTGGGTTGATGATGACGTGTTAGCACACATAACATGCAAATTGAACTCCGCGCAAGAAGTAGCCAAAGCAAGTATTGTCGAATGTGTGTACACAAGGAACTGGTGACAAAAAGTTCTTACACAATATGATATAGTGCAAGAAATACTACTACTACTAATGGTAATAATAATTCAAAACTTTAAAAATTTATATGTGCATTGCTGAATTTAGGCATCAAAACAACAGGAACTACATAAAGATTACAAGATTAAAAAACATGAATGTGAAAACATGAAAACAAGATAGTGATTAAGTATTATTACCGAAAATAAGAAAAAGTATTCAGAAGGCATTAAAATGTTATGCACAAGTCATTCTATAAAGGAGATCTGAGTATCCCTTTGTTTTAAACCCTGAAACTTATAACAGTATCACATTCTTTGATCTGTGCTTCAAAATACTGAGTTAAGAGTCCTCAGATTTCTAAAGGAACAAAGTCGTTGTTTTCATTTAAAAGAAATAACAAAAAATCTCACATATAGATGACCTAATACATTTATTAGGCTGTCACTTAATGTATTTTTTTTGTTAAATTCAATTCAGTTCAGTTTTATTTATATATAATATATATATAACACCAAATAACACAGCAGTTGCCTCAAGGCACTTCACATTGTAAGGTAAAGCTGTCCTAAATTAAAAGTATTTATAATAACGAGAATCTTTAATGGTTAATCCATCAGTGTGTGCAAACTCTAATCAAAATTATATTTCTAATGCTAAAATATAACTATTATTATCCATCATTTTTAAAATGCATTTTATTATTTATTAAAATGTATTTTTTACCATATAATAAAGCGCATCTTTAGATTATGATTAAGATGCCAGATAGCAGTTATTTTACTTACGAACATGAACAAAAAAAAAAAAAAATGGTTCTTCAATGTCAGTTAATTAGTTTTTGTTCAGTGTGAAAGCTCAAATTTCAGTATAAAAATGGCACATTCAGTTTATTTGCCTATAAATAACAATTAAATGAGACATACAACTGTAAAAGTTACCAAGGCACTCTTAGGATACAATTTATTTGAATTGATTTAAATGAAAATATGCTTTGAGTGCTCCAAGAGAGTAGAAAAGCTCTCTATAAGAATCAACTATTTAAATACCAACTGTGACTAGCAATACCTGTGATACTGTATATAACCCATAGAGGGCATTAAAAATAAAAGCACCAATGTGGTCTAGCGCAGATTAGTATGCAACATAACAACAGGATCTACATAAAGATTACATTTTAACTGTAACATCCTTGTGTTTTTTATGTAATAAGTTTTTATGGTCATTGTTTTTATCTCTGGCCTGGTGATAAGGACATTGGAAAGTTATCTTTTATGCTTTTTATCCATAGAGCCCATTTTCACCTCACAGTTTCATAACTATTATTGATTTTGTGCTTGTTTTTCATGTGGAAATGTTAAATAACAACCCCGAAGTTACTGATCTTTGTACAGTCCACAAGTTCCATCAGTGACACAAAATAAACACAAGAAAGTGCACGCAAATCACATTTCGTTTGTACTGTCCTATTTGAATTAGAGCACAGTTGAAGGTGGACTTTTTTTTCCCTCTCTGCAGTGTGTATCAGGTTCAAACAGCAGAATGAAGATGGCCGACCGTCCCCCAGTGCAACCCAGATGTACAGGAAGCAGCAATGTGAAGCAAAACTAGAGACCCCGCTGTGTTTAGATGATGACTGGGTAAGAAGCATACAAGCACATAAATACAACTCTATTGATGAGTACTATAAAGAAAATCATTTGCTAGTTTAAACCATTGTAATATCAGGATGTGAAAATAATTTGAGTTTCTTGAGCTTAAATTAAAAGAAATTCACAGAAAACATGAGGGAAACCAACTTAAGTGCTCTCTTTGAGAGGAAGAGGGCACTTGGGTTTTGGTGTCCAGTACTCTTGACCACCACACGTCAGCTTTAGCCAAAGGTGATCAGCCATACTGAAAGAGGTCACTATGTTAGAAAACCAGCAAACCAGCATTTATTGACTTGCTCAGTCTCATAAACCAATAGGCAGAAAATCACCTTACACAAGCAGCCACCTTTAGCTGAAGTGCAAAGCGCACAGATGACATCTACAAAAACTTTGAATTGAATCCAGGATTTGCTCTTGATAACTGGTAGAATTTAAACATTTTCAGTCGACTTACGTATTATTACACAATTGCTTGAAAACTTAAACTAGCACACCTAAAGTACTTTTTATCTTGCTTTTATTTGTCAGGGATCGCAATCTAAAATACATCAGTCAAAAGGTTTAAGCTGTTTAAGCAGTAACTACATCTGTTCTGATATCCTTCCCTGTTTGAGATCAGTGGGGTTATCATTACAGTTACACATCCTAGAATAAAAACAAAACACCCCCTCTTCTTCCCAAAAAAGGACATAACCACATTAACCATTAAGCCAGTTAATTTGAGAAAAATGTCAATAATGAAATTGTTTCAATCAATTCCAGTTTATTTTATCTGTAACCCATGCACTGACACACATCCAACAGCTGGCAAGATGTAGACTAAATTTCAAAGTTGGTAAAGAATTTGGAAAGATTTCTTTAACGTTTCAATTTTTTCTTTGTAATCTGTCTTAAAATAAATAGTTACTCGTGAACTAAGTGTTATCAGTATAATTCATGAATACTCTGGCACCACTGATAACAATTGATTGTTATGAAGGACAGTCCTACAACATGGCTTAATTAGCAGTTGTCTAATTATTTGAATTATTTCAACCCAGCACCGTGCTACCACTTTACTAGCATTACTCTGAAAAATCTAAAACGCAAAGTGTAAATAAGATGGGGTTTTTTTGTTGTTATGATGCATGATAACTCAGAATGACCTGTTACTATGATGCACTGCCAACCTGACCTGTTCTCTTGTCCTTCTCCAAAGTTTTCTAAATGCCCGTCTGGCTGCAGACTCCAAGGTTTGATCTCACAGATGGAAAACAAAGTGGAAAGAAAACTGCGGGAGGTGTGTAAAACAGCAGAGATGTATGAAGATGCAACAGAGAAGTCCATGACTACAATGACTCACATATACAACTTTAACCGGCGAGTCATCATCAACAGATACAGTTAAGACTCTTTGGGGATGTTTGGATTTGTGGTTGTGGATAAAATAATTCGTAAATACTTACTAAAGTAATGCTGAGTTACTAATGCAGAATTTCATCTCTAGTGTTTAAGCTGAAATTCGTGGAACAAGCAGAAGAATTGGGCAGAAATTTCACAACGCTACAGAAACGATCAAGCAGTCTGTCCCAACAGATAAAAAAACTGATTAGCAAACTGCAGAAACAGACAGAGGAGCTATATCGAACAGAGGTAAGACATAAACAAATACTATTGATTGGTCGATTGTGCAATTGTTTGACTGTATTTACATTTAAGACTTGTTGATTACCTTATTCTTCTGACACTGATTGCTGCAATGTTTTAAATTAATGCCCTAAAACATTTTATTTTATATTTGACACGTTAAACAACTCAGTGTAGTTAGTATTTATGGAATGCCATTTCATAAATGGCGTTATTGTCCTCTATTGCAAAGAAACACATTTCAGACAAGTTATGTTCAACCTGATACATTTATATTTTTTGTAATACTTTTTCTTACTTTGTTTTTTGTTCTTTATGGTGTTTGTTGCTTGAATAACTGCTTATTCAACTTGTTTTTGTTGCCAGGTGGACATTGACATGAAGCTATGAGCCTGTCGCGGGTCTTGCCAGTCTGTGCTGCCATTTGAAATTGATCATCCCGACTATCACATCCTTCGAACTCACATGGAAGACATGGACAAGACTCTAAACAGAAGAGCCAAAGCACCTTTACCTCCTGCAGGCATCCCACATATTAAGCTCCAGCCTATAGACATAGTCCCAGAACCAGCTGAAGGATACAAGACGATCCCGACAGTCCAGAAAGAACTACTGACCCAATTTGAGGACATTGAACAGAATCAGATCATTTTGGAGGAGCCACTGGAGGAGTTAGAGGATGTAAATGATCACAATCATGTAGAAAGGTTTAATTAAATATGGGGCTGACAGAAAACAAGGAAGCACATTGTAATCTTGTTACTTAAATAACCATTATTTTGTTTCATCTGCAAAGTTTAGCTATCGTTTCAGTTTATATTTGGATCAGCAATGTGAGTAGTTTGTGGGCTAGTCTTTTCCATATTTTTCGGTGGTATGTCATTTGAATAGATGAGATAACATGAAGAATAACTCTGATGCTGTTTTACAGTTCAATCCAGGGGCATTTTTGATTAAAAACAATGGGGGGGAAAAGCCTTTTGGTGAATTTAAATATAGTTAAATATAGTTAATATAGTTAAATATAGTTAATATTTAAATATAGTTAAACTACTAACGTTAATGATGCAGTCTGTGTTCTGCTGGGAAACTTTGAGTCAAGGTATTAGTGGATGTTACTGTGACATCTCCCTAAACACACCCACAGTACACTCCCACTTTTGGCAGTGGAACTGCCTTACAGCATCTGCTTTGTCAGGCAAGAGAATAGACCCCACAAGCAAAAGCTAGCTTGTGTTATTACATTGAAGAGGTGGACTGTGCTTTTTTCAAAGGATGATGGGAGTAGACAGTATTACTAATTCTGTGCCTTATCAATGCACCTGAGAAATTCTCCTGTTACCTCCATTCATTATCCAGACAATGCACTCCTGTTTGGTCATCTGTTATTTACCTCACAAACTCCATGATTAGGCAATAAAACTATTACTTTACCCTTGCTGTGCAGTCATTGCTTTATGCAACTTACTAAATTTTATTTGTGTAAGTGAAAATGCTGTCTGAATGGTTACAAGTTGCTATCCATTGTATCCTTATTCTGTTTTATTAAATAGTTTCTGATAACCAATTTTGTTTTATATTTATGTTTACTTGAGTTTACTGGATGACTGGATATCATCCCTGTCAATTATAATCAAAACTTTAAACTCCAAAACTTGCAAAAAATTAAATAATCAATGTTTTTACATTTAATTCATTGTCACATAAATCCTTTAATAGTTTTCTTGGTATGCAGCAAAAATGAGCAGATGATTCCAGTGGTGCCAGATTTGTCTTATTTATGTCACAGAAGTGCTCATAGTGTTTAAGCAAAAGAACATTTAAATAGCAAAGACATTTTTGTTTCTTAGGTGAAATAACCAACACAAACAATATAATATGTTCCTCAATGTGTTTATTGAGTAGTCGAGGACAGTTTGCATCAACTCATCCTTATAGTTGTCACACATAACAAAAAAGGACAGATCGCAGCATATTTACTCACAACTAATTAGGTTTTTTTCTCTTACTTTTGTTGGTAACAAGTTTATCTGACATCCCCAACATATTTTTAATACTTGCATTGCTCCTGCATTACTTTAGCCTTGTTTTTTAGTTCTCGTTACAGTTTGTTGACACTTAGTGTTAGTTATTTGTAAATCTGCATGTCATATACCATTTAGTTTGGCACCTTCTTTTATATGTTATGTGCATCGACACTCTTGGATTATCTGGAGGCAAAGTAAGGCCTGATCTTCATGCTAATAGCCTTGAGCGAGTACCAGCTGCCCTTCCAGTTCATCCACACCACACCATCATCTGTGCCATGCTTGGCCATCTGTCGTGTGTAGGCTCCTCCAATGTAGTATCGCCCATTGGGATTGGCTGAGTGGCAGCGATTGTACCACCAGCCACCTCCATCCTCCTTGGAGCACTGTTTGGTGGGATTACCAGGGGTCCTGATTGGTACGGACAAGAAGAGTAAAGTTAAAATGTGAAATTTCTGAAAAATTCTAAATCTGAGTTATTACCATTTACATTTATTTCATAACATTACATTTAGATGCTGGTAGATGTATTAACTACTGCCACATTTAGTTTATAGAGGGGTGTTAAAGCCAAAGTCAAAATCCTTTTGAACATATTTAACAGACTGAGTAAACTTGTGGGTCATCCAAAATGCTAAGATGGGCTTGATTTCTTTACATTTTAGTAACATGATAATTAGCTGTTACAGCTAGTATTCTAGTATTTATATTTTAAGTAATAATTTATTATTTACTTTTTTTAGGATACCTACCAGTTGTCGTTGTCTCTGTCGTAGGTACTGAACATCATGCCATTGTGAATGGTCATAGTACGGTTTTCACCAAAGAGCTCAAGAGATCCTTCCAGGAAACAGTTGCCAGCATTACCAGAATAACCACCAACAGCAAGCACGTAGTTGGATGTCTCTGATTGGACAGTGAACTGGTTGTACTGGGCATGGACCTGATTAAAAGCAGAAACCAGTTTTAATTTAATTCCTAACTGACATAGTCATTAGAAGGAGTAGGTGAAAACACTGTAATATTGCATTCATGTCTTCCTGATAATTAACTATTAGACCCTAACCATTAATGCAAATTACAATTTCCTAAATTCAAAAAAACTTTTTTTGAAATTGCTTCTTTTTTTTAGATCAACTATTCAAAACTGTACACAATTTGCTTTATTATCAAATAAACAAATTTCTACATTTAAAATTCACAGGAGTCTACAATTATCAAGCTTAAACTTTTTCAGTAGTCCTATGATAATTTCTTGGACCTGCCAATCCCTTTAAAAACTCACCTTGGCTCCTGTCCAGTCCTCCATCTCGATGAGAACCTCAGTTGGGCCCATCTTAGTCAGCTGACTGATACGGTCATTACCCAGCCAGTATTCACCTGTAGGCATGTAAGAAGGTATATTACAGTAGCTGACCAGAAATAAGTGTAACCATTAAGAAAGGGTTACAGTACATTTTTGTCTTGTGTTTTAACTCTCTTACCAGGAGTCGCACAGTGACCCTTGCCAGAATCAAAGGCAATATTTCCAAATCCACGGCGATATTCGTCCCAGCGTCGACCAAAGTCAACACTGCCGTCAAGCCTATTCTGGATAAGAAGCCATCCTGGGAACAAATTTAAAAAGGAAATGTAAAAAAGACAAACCTTAACTGAAAACCATTAAATCACAGTAATGATCAAAGAAAAGTCTCACCTCCATTCTGGGAGGCCTGATCACAGAAAACCTTGTATGGAGGGTAAAAGGCATCAGGCTGGATCATATACATCTGGGAATCTACTCCTCCCCGACGGAAGATGTCCTCACACTCTTTACCTAAAACAAACAAAAGAAAAAGCTTTAACATCTGTGGAGCTTCTAAGTCATTCAGGTCATGATAGTCTTAAGTGTTTGAGTTCACAGCAAGTAGCCTCTCTCTAGCTTTTTTTGTCATTTCTTACCAGAAACTACTGGTATGGGACATTTAGTCTTGCATGGCGTCTTGCACTCATCCCTCTGGGCCTGGATGGCCTTCTCCAGCTTCTGTATCTTCAGCTTGATCTTGTCCAGGACCCCCTGGAGTCATGACATGTTATAAATTAGAACAAGGCTGATTGTACTGTTTTTGTTCTCATTTTCTATCATATAAATTCTACATGGTTCCTAAACTTGACAGACACACTGTATCATTATAATTATACTATTATATGTATACTACTATGTCACTTTGTATTTACCTGCAATAATCTGATATTGGAAGGGAACACAGTATCCACTATCTCTTTGATGTAGGTGTGCTGCTCCTCCACTCGGTCGGTGTACTGACTAACTACCCTACTGTTGTCTAAGAGCACAAGAAAACAGAAAAAACATGTTCAGCATTTCACATTTTCAGATATTATTTTAAGGCAGGCGTTTTTAATGAAACAACTATTATAAACCAACAGTGTTTAATGGTTACCATAGAAACTTTTTTTGCTTGCTTTCTAAAAATTTTGTATTTAATTAGATGTGATTCACTGTATTTCATTGTATTTGTTTTATTTATTAACTTGTAACACTCACAGAATTACTGGCAATTAGTTATAATTGATATATTGTAATGTCAGTACAAATAAATTTAATCAGGCCATAGTTATAAATAATCTTTGGGTTGTTTTTTTTTTTACATTTCCAGTGTTATATTGCAAATTTCTTTCGCACCGTTGGATAGTCTTTGCCTCTCCCTCAGCGAGTTGGAAATGCCATTGACGTAGTTGAAGACAGTGTTGGAGGACTGGGACAAATCATTCACCTGAGGCTTGAGTTCGTCAATGCTCTGTGTAAAACAGTTGCAAAAAATAAAACAAATACAGGAGGTTGAACTTAGTCTTTTCACAAAGTAATGATTTCCCATAGTTGGTTTAAACTCATATCCAAACCAAACCTTATTCTGCTAATCATAGCAGCAAACATTTTTGCTAATGTTTGCTTGGAAAGATCTCAAAGATGACGACTACCGCCCTTTAAATGATTGCACAAGTTTGATTTACCCTCTTGACATTTCTCTCTTGCTTCAGCAACGTGGTCTTTAGATCGCAGCCAGTGGGACACAAAACACCCTGATGGACAAAAGCAAAACAAGTTAAGCTAACTTATCTTGTGTCACTAAAATACATGTTCTTTGACTTTGTTCTAATTTTCTGACTTCAAAGTAGCTTATTAATGTAACTTAAAGGCAATAAAAAACTACAGTTAACATCAGCAATTAAAGGTTTCCCAAGAACACCCCAGTCACAGACCAATTGATTTTGATGGAAACTGCTTGTTTTCAGCTAGGTGAACCTGGTCACAAATAGGCATATGGTGCTTTCTTTCTGCGGTTATCCCATAGCTTGCATGGAAGCAAACATTGATCAACTAATTGTGGCAGACTTTGCATTTTATTTGTACATTCATAATAAACTGAACACTAAAATTTGCACTTTTTACTTTTTATTTTACTTTTCATTGTAGTAACTAGTTGGACCAAATAGTTGCATGTCCTCACTATCTGCACATCCTCTACAGAGAAAATATCAAAGTACAGTATGACAGTAAAATAATAAGGGCACCTTATTTACCCTTTTTAATTTACCCTTTACCCTTTTTAATTTTTCATATTTATTTCCTATCTTATTCATAGCCTTTCCTTTTTTGTTTTCTTTAGGTCACGAGCAGTTGTCCAAGCATTTCACTACATATCGTACTGTGTATGACTGTGTACGTGACAAATAAAATTTGAATTTGATTTGATTTAATGTCTATATAGTTGTGCAATATACTGGGATATTCATATTAGAGCTATTTGTATCCATTAAACCTATTTTGTTACATTTTGTAACTACGCAATATATTGTGTTAATCAATTGTGTTTAGTTAGGAACTTTTCTTGCTGTACTGGAGCAACTGTGACCACATAATTTCCTCTTGGAAAGTATTCTGGTCCTGACATCACCTAAGACCACTGGCCTGTATTTAATTGTATGTGTGTTACTATTATCTTTTTTTTTTTTTTTTTTTTTTTTACCATCTCCTCTGAAGCATGTGTACATCCTCCTGCCTCGGGCTGCTCAACTTTCTCCTGCATCTGTCGGCCACCAACTGGAGCAGGAGTGGGGCGCCCACGATACCTTAATGAAAAAAATAATTTAAAAAACACACACAAATATACCGGCGATTATTTGTTATTTGTATCCCCTACAGTGGCACCGCAGACCACATCATGCCACTTTGCTGTATTTCACAAAATTTTATTATTAACGAAATTTTATTGCCAATTTTATACTATAAGATTTCATTTCATTTCATCTATATCATAAGGATGGCTGCGTTAGATTTTGTTTCTTTTCACTGTTTTTATTTCATTTATTAAAAAAAAAAAGCCTTACCTGCTACCACTGCTGACAGGAGGAGGGGCATATCTATTTCCAGTGAAGGTCTCCCTGCCCTTTTGTAGTGGGCGGTGACCACGAGCATCTACAGCTGTTCCATTTGATTCCGGTGTTGCCTGTGGAAGATTTTAAGAAACTGCTGTGAGTAACAAATTTCCTCTCATTTCATAAATGTTGTTTTAAAGACATATTTCAAATTAAATCATGGCAGTGAGAATACTATAAAACTATGCTGGACAACCAAAATATTAAAATTAAAGAAACAATGTATTCCATAAACATATATGATTATTTATTTCAAATTGTTACAGATCTGGGTTAATTAAACCATCCATCCATCCATCCATTCGCTTCCGCTTATCCTTTTCAGGGTCGTGGGGGGCGCTGGAGCCTATCCCAGCTGTCATAGGGCGAAAGGCGGGGTACACCCTGGACAGGTCGCCAGTCTGTCGCAGGGCTAACACATAGGGACAGACAACCATTCACACTCACATTCACACCTAGTGACAATTTAGATTAATCAATTAACCTATCCCCACAAGCTGCATGTCTTTGGACGGTGGGAGGAAGCCGGAGTACCCGGAGAGAACCCACGCAAACACGGGGAGAACATGCAAACTCCACACAGAAAGACCCAGGCCTGATGGAGGAATTGAACTCAGGACCTTCTTGCTGTGCGGCAACAGTGCTAACCACCGTGCCACCGTGCTAATTAAATCATGTTAAAAAAAATGCTACATTTATTAGACCACGTCACAAAAATGAGGAAGCACAAATAAATGGTCTGTAAAATGGTCTGTATTTTTATAACGCTTTACTACATTCACACACTGGTGATGGCAAGCTACAGTGTAGCTACAGTCGCCCTGGGGCGCACTGAGAGAGGCGAGGCTGCTGGACACTGGCCCCTAACCCTGACCAAAATATTTTATAAATACATCAAAAACTTGTTTATGCCATTCTTTTTATGGCATATAGAGTGCTCTCTTTTCAGTATTGTAAGTATATAAATGTAACTTGTCACCTTGATCATAAAATAACAGTGTGCCTTATATTTTGTTTTCTAAAACAGTAAATTGGAAAACTCATGGATGTCAATATTACTATCGACAATATTGTTTTCCAAAAATATATATCTTAGCATTAACAACACAATTTTGATTAGAGATTTTACGCATACTGGTGGATTAATCATACGATAAACATAAAAATTCTGATTCTGGTAATTACCAGTACTACTACTCTTAATTTAGGGCAGAACTGGCATAAAACCTCAAAACATTCGGTGGTGGTCAGACAAATTTGGTAAGAACTGTATTTAAAAAGTAAAACTTGAAATTATTTCAAAAACATGTTTCAATTTCTCCCAAACAAATTTAGCTCCTAACGTAGATCTTATTTTTTTAAATTATGTGTAATCTATGTTTTAGCACCATTTGTCCATTGAGAATTAGAATTGAGAAGTTCTCATATGTGCAAATCAAATAAAAGATAAACCCAATCAAAATAGATACATGAATAAAAATAAAACAAAACAAGCAATGCATTTTTTTCAAGTCTAGCATTTCTCAGTAAAAATAGACCCAATCTGTGAAGAAATGTATTTCATAAAATAACATAACAGATAGACAGGTAGATATTTTGATAATAACACAGCTGAAATTTTAAACATAGTTCTTTACACAGTGTACACTCTTTTAAAAACTAACTGATACACCATGAAAGTAAGTTTAATATATTTTATTGACTATGTCCTTTCATCAAAGGAATTAATCAAAAAAATGTGTGATATAAAAACGTTTCCGCTTTAGACACATACTCACCAAGTCATCATCCTCTTCGTTATCAAACTCAAGGTCCTGTGCCCAGGCGACATACACACACAGATAAACCAACAGCAGTATCTTCATGGTGTACTTTATGAAGTTAGTCTTGTCACACACTGTCCAAACTGCCTTTTCTCTCCCAGACATTTGATTTTACCACATATTTATCCTCCATCTCTGCACATGCGTAGGCGTCCTCCCCCACTTGTATTGATCTGTTCCGTAACTGTTGGGACAGTTTACCCAATCTTAGTCACTGCCACACTAGGTAAGTCTGGGGAATGTCAATGAACAAAAGGGCAAAGGGGCCGAAAGGCAGAATGCCACAAAATGTGGTAACTTGTGTTTTTAAAAAGCTGTTTCTATCTAGTGAAACTTTTTCAGAACAATGTTATGATAGCAGCAAAAGCATCATTGCTTTAAAATAACATTTGAAATTCTTAGTTTCAGGAGTGGCAGATTGGTTAGAAACGTAGTGGCCTTAACTGTCCTTTAATATCAAAAACATAATATTAAAGAGGAGAAATTATATAACGTATTCTTTGAAGTGTGAAGAGTGTTTAGTGTTGGGAACTGTCTCCAGCGCTCCTTGATTCCTGTTTACTTTTGTTGTTTTCATTAGGAAAATGCAGAAAATGTACAGTGAGAACAGTTTTACGGTTTTCCCGAAGAACCTGCAGTGAGTCATGCATTGATTGGAGGTTAGGATGTTGAAACAACTGATATTTGTTTAAATCCAAAAGGGTACATTGTACAATGTTATGAAATCACTAAAATCAACACAGAGTCATGCGTGCACAAATGTGTGCTGCTGGACAAAGTATAATGTATTAAAAACCTTTGTTCTTTAACCTAATTTTTAGTAGTAGTTACTTTGTACTAAAGTGTGGCAGCCCCCACCCACTGCAACTCTCCCATATAAGAGTCACAATACCTTTCTTGGAAGACTCACTGGAGTCGTTCAAGAAACTTCTCAAAACTCACCTCTTCATCAAAACAAAACTTAACCTCGAGCCTTTTTAACTACTAGATACTCTTGTGCAAAGAATCCTTGGGTTTCTTGAAAGGTGCTATAGAAATCTAAGTTATTTTAAAGTTATTATTATTTTAAACAGGTGGTTTTATAGTAGCTGCTGGGTGAGACTGATCAGCATCCCCACACAGTAGGCTTGGGAATTAATAGATATCTCCATGATGTTAGTGTGTTAACTGAATGGTTTGTGTCTTAACCAAGTAAACAAATATGGTAACATATCACTGTATGAAAAGATTTTTTCTGACACAATATAGGTGTAATCAGTGTATGTATGACGTAGGAATGTCAATCAAATAGTGTCCTCACAGTGCAGATTTTCTGATCAATGTATGTCCCTAAAATGTAGGTTTTCAAAGACATTAGGTTTAGTTGGACCCGATTTCTATTGTGTGACAATAAACACAATTCATTTGTGTTGCTTTGTTTTTATTCTGTTTTTTATACTTAGAGTAATTGAAACATGCTTGATTATACAAAAATAGATTATTAGAAGAATTTGATCCAAGTTCACATGCACAAATGATTTGGATTTATATCTAGAACTGAACCAAATTCAGTAAACAACTGGTTGAACAAGAAAAACTACCCCTAAAGATGTTTTTAATACCTATTGATTACATTTAAAAACATAAAACAAAACAAAAAAGAGTAAGAAACAAATTTTGTGGGGCTGTCATGTGTAGTGCGTATAGTCAAGACTCTTGGTTTTTTTCATCATCTGGTCTGAGTTCAGATCCTTTTCGAACAAACAAATGGGAAGGCGTCATTGCAGGTTGCAGTGCACCACTTCAGATTATCTGCAAAAACAAGAAAAACACATGTGAATTTAAGAATTTCAAACTGGAATTATAAATTGTGTGTTTTAGCTGATCTTACTATCGGTCAGGGTCATTTTGTAGATTCTTTGTGACTGAATATGTGGCTGCTCTTATGTCAATACATTGGCAAAGGGGAATCTGACAGAGCCATTTTCTAAATGTTTCTAAAAACTTTGCTTTGGATGAGGTGTGGGGAAAACATGAAGGTCTTAAGAGCATGCTTAAGATTCTAGCTCACTGTCAGGCACCTAGCAAACATTAGTAATCAGCTAATGCAGAGTATTTTTCAACCTTAGACCTACTCAAAGGATGTGAATGGCTTTGATTGTCCTTTAGGATATTAAAGTACAGAAAGTGTGTAAATAAAATATATTAATGGTAAAGCCAATCCATATATTGTCCTTGCTGTGTATATGTTCTAAGTGATCAGTGTATTTGAGATGCAGATATGTTTACTGACCAGATGTGCTAACTCGTGTCACTATAATACAGATGTGCTTTTTGACTAGTCTACTTATAATATATGTGTGCTAACTGTCCCAGCAATGCATGTGTACTTACTGGCTAGTTTTCCCCCAATATAGGTGTACTAAATGAACACCTTTATCTAGTTACACTCTTTTGTAAACTGTAGTTTGTAAAGTAATGTAAAACCCACCTTGACATTTTTATCTCCACTTAGAACATAAGTAAGAATAACAGCAGGCTAACTTTATCTGTACTCATATTAGTTTGTTGGTATGTGTACATGTCTGTGTATTTGTGTGTGTTTATAGCATTACAATGGCAATTTATCTTCATGCAGATGCTAGCTGTCTTCTTGGTGTTGTCATGGTCATCATCATCGTCATCTTCACTGTCCTGCTCACTGGTATCATCATGGCTGTCCTTCTTACTGGATTTGCCATGGCTGTCTTGTTCACTTGTATCATCATGGCTGTCTTCCTCACTTGTATCGTCATGACTGTCCTTCTTGCTGGATTTGCCATGGCTGTCTTCCTCACTTGTATCATCATGGCTGTCTTTCTTACTGGATTTTCCATGGCTGTCTTCTTCATTTGTGTTGTCATGGCTGTCTTCTTCACTCGTATCATCATGATCGTCATCATCGCACCAGTCTTCATAGTAAAACTTGGAGCCATCAATCCACATCCAAAAACCAGGCTATGGACAGACACAAACATACATAAATACATATAGTGAACTTGCATAGTTATATCTTAGGTGGGATTTTGGTAGTGTTTAAGTTTGCAACTATTTAATTTCCACTGAAGCTGCCAGATTTCAATCCTGACTAAGTGTACAGGCATGGATTATAACACTGATTTAAAAATATATATATATATCCATACATGGACGGCGCTAGTGGCACCAGCCCAGGTTTCTGGGAAGTTGTCGGTGTCCCCTCTGGTCAAAGACTGGACAAAGTGGTTTTCCTCATAATTGTGAATGGATGCCAGGTTGCCGCCATCGAACTGACAAAAAATCTGGTGGGAGCCATTTTGTATTCATTACAATACATATGAACAACTGAATGAATAGTATGTTGTATTCATCATCTCTATGATAGCTCACCTGAGCTTCAGTCCATGTCTTTGGGGTGCTGATATAGTTGAAACACCGGTCACCGAATCGAGACCAGCCGTCTGGGCAGTCTGAGTCCCCTATCACTTAAAAAAACAAAAAAAAACAAAGTCCAAATCAACAAAATTAAAAAAAGCACAGTTATACTTATGTTTTAACATTTTGTGTGCTAGATCTGTTCATTATATTGCACATGTTTTTACTTGTCTTGTACAGGTTTCTCCTTTTGAATGACTTAGTGTAATGTGGGTACACATTGCTAAAGCCACTCACTGCAGTTAACAGGTGGGGTATCAGGTGGTGTTGTTGTATTCGGTATCTTCTTTCCAGTCATGATGTCAACGCACCAACAGTACCCGGTAGACCCGGAGCACTGCCTTGGAAGGAAGTTTCCATTGTCATCACACTTAGGGCAGAATGATCCAATGAGGTTTGAGCAATTCATTGTTTCATGGTAACAATGGCCTTTATCCCAGGACATGGTGGGGTTGATCGGAATGGCTTGGCTTATCGCCAGGACAGTGCACAGTGTAAGTGACACAGCAAGCATCTTCATGGTGATCGTGAAGATGATGATGGAGGAAGTTGACCTTCAGACAACACATCAAAATGTTAAAGTCTTGAGGGGGATTTTGTTTTAACCATGTGCTGAATATTGGAATATGCTGAATTTTAAGTGAAGCCTATTTTTACTTTTTTTTTTCCTATTAAGAGATTTTACTTTGTAAGTTTCCAGGCTTACAAAAATTCTCTAAAAAAGAACAGATGTTAACCAAACCCTAACTCTAGCACTATATCACCAAGCTTCCTGTTGTGTTTGGGTCAAATCCGACTGATTTACAAATTAAAAATATTAATAAATAAATAAATATTGTGTTTTACATCTGATTGCCTCAAGGCCCTACGATTTCCTAAACACGACACACACTTGAACATATAAAAGTGATGAGCCCCTTTTTGAGTGTTTTAATGAACTTTGTTCTGTGGTGTTCCCACTCAAAATTGACCGCGATAGGAAATGAATGGCAGATCGTTACATGGAGAAACCTTTGGAATGCAAGCATGCTGATCCACACAGGTATGCACACAGGTGTACACACGGGTATTCACAGACGCGGACTACACCTTTCTTGGCTGCTGCCTCAAAGCACATTGTGCGCTGTCTATCTTGCGTGCTGCACAATATCGTTTATTATTTAGTATCTACTGATATCTACTGCTAGCTAGTTTATTGTGATGGTGCTGTTTGTTATTATGTTGCTCTTTGTTGTTTGCTTTCTCTTATGTTTTTTTTCTCCATACAGGTGACCCAGGAGTTTTTTTTTTTGTTTGTTTTTTTCCTTTCTTCCCCCCCTTCTCACAGTCTCTTCTCCCCTTTGGTTTTCTTTCTCTCCCTCTCTTTCTTTCATTCTTTCTCCCTGTCCTATCCCCCAGTCATGTCTGTCCCGTTTGTAGCAACTGAAAATAAAATAAATTCATAATTATAATAAAAGGTCAATCAAATGGACCAATATGGCAAGGCCATGATGATCCACTTGGTAAAATAAATCCGCTTGGCATCTTTCTTGGCCTTAAGACAACAATTCTGATGGCTAAAGATCCAAACGGGACACACAAAAAAAAAAAAAAAAAAAAAAAGGAATGGGAATCCCCCCCCCAAATTGAAAGACCCGCTTTTACAACCTACTGAACAACCCACTGAATGGCCCACTGAACAGCACATTGACCCACCCACTGAACTGAATTTGGTGGTGAAAAATGTTTCTTATGTTAATTTCACAGCTGTTAAAACTGACTGGTTGTGTGCACCCCCACCCCCCTTACTGTAGTAAGTGACTAGAGGGCTAAGCATGATCTCGAAAAACATAAAATAGGCAAAACACAAAACAGTCACGAACAAGTAATCTATTTGTTTTGCATGAATTCTATTGTTTATTTTATTCAAAATTGTATAACACTTTCTAGTCTTACTGTTGTCAAAAAATGATATTCAGATAGTAATCAATACTAAAATTAATATCATGTAAAATACTGCAACAATATCAAAAATGCCATCTTGGTTTCCTTCTTTAGCTGACACAGAATTTCACACAGCACGGCTTTAAGAGGAATTTCAGTGGTGAAAGTTCCTGTTTCACAGACGCTAATATATTTTAATTATTAATGTTTACCCGATGAGTGCAAAAACTAACATTAGGCATTTAACTATTAGCAAATAGTCAAATGGACTGTGGATAGATAAAAGATAAATAATTATTGACAGCTTAACGGTTCAAGGATGGAATACTGAGCTGTGACAGAGCGACCTGGAGAACTGGGCGGGTTTGGCTGCGTGGAGCAACAGGGAAACCGGAGCTGAAGTGAGCAGAGTCCAAAGTGTGGAGAACTAGTCAGAACAAATTAAGAGTAGAGCAGCTCAATCAGACAGGTTTCAGGACTGAAAAAGGAAAGCAGACTGAGACGGAGCAGTGTGAATGGTGGATGAGAGAGAGGTTGCATGCTGATTAGGGATGGGTATCGTTTAGGCTTTATCCGATACCAGTACCAAACCGGTACTTTTGAAACTGTGCCGGTGCTTAAACAGTGCTCGAACCGGTGCTTAAAGAATGGAGAACACAAAATTGGTCCAAAAACCTCTCATGTTCAGCTGTTTTTTTGTAAAAAGACAACAATGTTAGCCTTTTCTGCAGCTAGAGGGCATATATGGTATCACTCTTGGCTGGAAGCAGTGCTTAATCAATGGAAAAAACACAAACCTTGTCCAAAAACCTCTCACGTTTAGCTGTTTTCCACTTTTTCTTTGGTCATTTTAGCCTTTTTGGCCAGGGTGAAGGGAGTATCTGCCATCAAACAAGACAGCTGCATGTAACTACGACTGTATTTGCTAGTTCACCTTAAATGCATTAATGTAATAACGTGGTTAGCCTACTCAGCGTAAATTACACACGAAGAACATTAAGCTACTCACGCAGAGAAGAACGGTTGCTGCTGCCATCATCATCATCATCATCATCCATCATCATTTCTGCTACACTGGCAGGGCTAGGGGCCAGGACTCTCCTCTTTGGGTTCTTGGGGGATGTTGCTAACTCCGGGTCCGATAAGAGGCACCACACCCGCAGTAGATGTGCTCGATGTGAGGTCTCGCAGCAAGCTATCAAATACGGTGCATTTCTCAGCTTTTAACAAAATGCTATACGTCGCCAGGTGTTTCATCAGATTCGAGGTGTTACCTCCTTTGCACAGTATCCCCTTAAACCATTTGTTTTGCTGCTGAGCTTGCATCTTTTGCTGTGAAGTACAGCCAGACTTTGACCGCTTTGCCTTGGGCGTTTTTAATCTGTAGCTCTGTTTTAAAAGAACGTGCGTACCTGGGCCCGCCTACTACGCTTGCAAAGGTAAAATGATTGGCTGGAATCCAAAGTGTATGACATCTCAGGGAAAAAAAAAAAGCACCGAAATAAAGCACCGAAATGTGCGCTGCTTTTCGGTCTGGTTACTACCGTTTATGTCAGAACCAATACCGGTACCCATCCCTAATGCTGAAATATGTGACAAAATCTACTTTTACAATCATTTATTAAAAATCTGTTTCTTATTTTGTTTTTAGTCAGCTGTTATAAATGCATTTATATGTTTAATCTGTGTCAGAGTGAGCACACAGTTTTTTTTTATATTCTTCTTCTTTTTAGAATAACTAATACCACGTTTTATCCAAAGTTCACTTGTAATTTTTCCATAATGTTTTTTTGTACAGTATTTCAATTATTTAGATGTAAATATAGTATCCTATATTCATTAATAGGTTCTAAAATATTTTTTAACTTGATCTATACTGGAATAATCTAAAAAATATGTAAAATGAATAGAACCTCTAAATTCCTCTTTGCCATGCAAAAGATGTATAAAGATGTATAAATAAAATAACATAAAATAACAGATAGCTAAGCCAAGATTGAGAAAAGGGATGGGTAGAGGTGGAGTGTGAAATGAAGGAGAAGGAACAAAGGCAGAGGGAGAGTTTTGATAAGGTTTAGGGAATGAGAGCAGAAGAGAATAAAGTAAAAGAAAAAAATAAGGAAAGACAATGTTTACATCAAAGCAGAGGAAAGGGATGTAAGGAACAAGGACTGAAGAACAAGTAGAGAGTTTAGAGTTAGATTTAGGAAAAAGTGAGGAAGGAAATTTAAAAATGGACAAAAGAAAGAGTGAAAGGTTAGGCTTAGGTAAAACAAGTAGAAGTAGGAGCATTGTAAGAAAATATTCTTATTTAAAACAGTGGCTTTGGAAAATGATAACCCAGTTAAGAAAACTTGAGTTAAATAAACAAAAAAATAAAATTTACAAATAATCTAATTTTCACATTTGGTTTTTTACTTCCCCCCAATACAGTTTCCAAAAAATAAATAATAGATTAAGAAAAGCCACATTTCATCCACACGAGATGCTTCTTTCTCAAAAAATTGTCATAGTTGTGAGAGATTTTTATAATTTATAATTCAATTTTTGTTTGCAAAAATTATTGTTTGAATTACTACAAATGTCTTCAGATACTTAAAAATCTGACTTGTTGATTTTTTTATGCAATAAGCATTTGCATTTTAATTTTAATATTAATTTTCATAAAAGAAAAAAAAGTGTACTCACTCTGCTCAGTGTCAGCTGGAGTGCTGATTCAGGTTTGAAAGCGTCTGCTGTGTCTTCTCCCTTTATTCTGCAGATTCTGCTTTGTCATGATATGATTTCCCACAGAAGCACTGGATCACAATTTCACATGATGCATTAATTGCCCTTTTCATCATGCAGCACTTCATCTTACTCCTTTTTTTACTCATTGTGTATCAGAAAATGAGCCATTGTGAGTGTATTTATTCTTTTCTCAGAATGTTAAGTCATGATGAGTTTTGTGTTACATCACTTCCTTCTTGGTATTCACAGAGACTCATTGAGTCTTGAGTTCCCATACAGTCTGTTTAGGTCACAGGTAACTTTAGTTACAACCTTGTATTGTGTTAATCTGGGTTACAGACAGCTTTTGCAGGTAAATATAAAACACCTTAGAAATGCATCATACATTTTTATTATCCCACTTCAATCTAATTAAGCAACCTGCTGATCATACTGCCGTTTAATATAATCTTGTTGTATTATTATGTTTTTTTTAATATATATTGCAGTAACAGACATGCCTGGTTTCTTGTAATTGAAAAAGTTGTGTGAAAATGGGGAAAAAAATAGTTGAATGCTACCTGCTATCTTGTTTGCCTCTTTATGAGGAATTGTTCTTCAAATTATTTATTATTTAAGAAGAATTTACTTATATGAGTTTTGTTCTGACTCCTTAAGAGTCGCCCCACATATTATGTGGTGTTATACAAGTTCATGCAGTCTTCATTTGTTTCTGGGGCACTGTTCATTTTATTTTGACATCCTACCTGACACTGCTTTGTGTCTAAAAGGAAAAGGGCAGTTAGCTACTCCTGTGCCTACCTATGCTGCCTCTTAAGCCAACACAGTCTGTAAGTTGGCAGTAATGTTGTGTTTTACCAGTGTGTGTTTGGCACTAACTGCTGTGAGTTGCTTGTGATAGTTTGAGCAAGTGAATTCTCCTAATGATGTGCTTCATTTGATACTAGCCTAGACGCTAATTAGCGCTAGCTAATTGCTAATGTTAGCTTGTGTAGTTCTGCTTCTCTTTGCATAGTAACAGGTCATAGCATCTTCCAATTCTAAAAAATGTTTGCTTATGTCAGCTCTTAAGTTTTATTTTTGTTAGATTTGTGTTCTCATGAGTAAATATATTAATTTATCTTATGTTGTGAAAGACGTTTTCTGATTGTCATTTTATTTTGGAAAGGATTTTATTTTGGTGATTATGGATTACTTCCACATTCAAACTGACTACTTTACCTACTGGTAGAAATACCATTGGAGGAAAATGGGTCTACGCCCTCAAAGAAAATGAACAAGGACAAATATTCAAAGCCAGGTTTGTAGCAAAAACAGTTACGAACTTTGGGAGGGAAAGTTTCTCGGCCACATGCGGATCATTGGTCTAAAGGACACTATATTATCAGCCACTAACCCAGATGCAGAGAAGAATGCTGAATGCTACGCTGAACTAATACAGTTTCTTGATGATAAAAGCCTTTCACTGGTAATGAGACATGCGACTGACGACGGAAGATAAGCTTTAAAAATACTACGTGACCACTACGATAGTAAAGGCAAGCCCAGAATCATCGCACTGTACACAGAGCTGACGTCTTTACAGAAGAAACCAGATGAGACAGTGACAGATTATATTATCCGAGCTGAAAAAGCAGTGACCTCCCTAAGAAATGCAAAAGAAGTCATCAGTGATGGACTTATTATCGCTATGATTTTAAAGGGGCTTCCTGAAGCTTACAAGGCATTTGCTATTCACACAACTCAAAGCAGTGAAGATTTAACATCCACACAGTTCAAAAGCAACCTACGAAGTTATGAGGAAACCGAGAAATTCGACAACAAAGTAAAAGCGGATAATGTGATGAAGGTTGATTTAACATCAATCACCTGCCATGGATGCAGAAACCGAGGACATTTTGTAAAAGATTGTCGCCAAAAGGGAACACCTAAGTGGTGTACCTACCATAGAAGCTCGACACATAGTGATGAGACATGTAGAAGAAAAACCAAGTACAGAGATGATGCGAAACTAACTGTAGTAAAACAAGAGGACAAGAAAGAAGAGCAGACTTTTGTATTTAAAGTTAGTCAAAGACTTCTGCCTACTGACATAATAAGAGAAGGACTAATGGTGGACTGTGGTGCTACTTCACACATCATTACAGAGAAGAACAAGTTCATAAAGTTTGATGAGACTTTTGATCCTGAGAAACACTACATGGAGCTCGCTGATGGATCCAGGACAAACAACGTCGCACTCAAGAGGGGAGATGCCAACGTCTCTCTACGGGACATACAAGGACACTGTACCACCATCACACTGAGAGATGCCCTGTTCATCCCATCCTACCCTCAGAGCATATTTTCAGTGAAGGCAGCTACAACCTATGGAGCGCAGGTGGTCTTCAAGAAGGGACAGAATGAACTAGTGAACAATGATGGGACAGTCTTCTCCATTGAAGAATACAACAGACTCTACTATTTGAAAAACGGTAAACAATGAAACATCATACAATGACATGATGTCCTGTGACACTGTTAATCTGGCTTGTGATGTGAAAACATGGCACGAAATTTTAGGACATTGTAATGTTAGCGATGTGTTAAAGCTACCTGATGTTGTAGATGGCATGAAAATCACAGGCAGTGGTATGTTAGATTGTAATGTGTGCACAGAAGGGAAATTCACTAACAACAGAAACAGACAAAGCGACCCAAAAGCGAGTGAGCCATTACAGTTGGTGCACACTGATCTAGCCGGCCCCATTGAACCAAGTGGCCAAAGTGGTCATAAATACGCTATATTATTTACGGATGATTTTTCAGGGGCAGTGTCAGTTTACTTTCTAAAACAGAAAAATGACACCACACTTTTCTGGCAGCTCTTTACTAGAAAAAGAGCTGCCAAAAGAATTATGGCCTTACGCCATTCAAAATGCAGCACACACCCACAACAGATGCTACAGTAACAGGACTAAAAGTACACCATATCAGATGTTAACAGGGAAAAGACCAGATCTCTCAAAACTGTGGATATTTGGGTCAGACTGTTATGCATACATACATGATCACAAGAAACTTGATCCCAGATGTGAAAAAGGAATATTTGTGGGTTATAGTAAAAATAGCCCAGCATACCTGGTTTATAACCCTCACACAGGAAAAGTGTCAAAACACAGACTCGTGAGATTTATCAAGAAGAACACTGTTGAACAACAAACACAGACTGATGAATATGACACAGAAATTCAGACTTATGAGCATGTAGTGCCTTCAAAAGAAAGTACAGAACAACAAAATGAAAATGCAGCAGAGAACAGACCTCGTAGAGAAGAGGAAACCAACACAAGTGAACCAAACCCTGACATAGAAAGAAATGAGGGTGATGAGCAAAACCAAACTGAGCGCTATCCTAACAGAGAAAGGAAACTTAAATATTTAGAGGATTACACATCTAACTGCAAAGATTTAGCAAATGTAACTTCTGTAAGTGTTGATTATTGTTACAGAGCAACCTGCGGAATCCCCCAAACCTATAAAGAGATGCTAATGTCACCAGAGGCACCAAGGTGGAAACAGGCAATGACAGAAGAAATCAACTCTCTGAAAGAGAATGACACATTCAAACTGACTACTTTACCTACTGGTAGAAATACCATTGGAGGAAAATGGGTCTACGCCCTCAAAGAAAATGAACAAGGACAAATATTCAAAGCCAGGTTTGTAGCAAAAGGTTACAACCAGACACAAGGAATAGACTACCAAGAGACATTTGCACCAACAGCAAACATGATATCTGTGCAAACCTTAATGCAAATAGCAGTCCAGAATGATCTTATTATCCCCCAAATGGATGTTAAAACTGCATATTTGCATGCTCCCATTGAGGAAGAAATATACATGGACCAACCAGAAGGTTTTGAGCAAACAGAGTCAGGAGAAAACTTGGTGTACAAATTAAAGAAATCCCTTTACGGGTTAAAACAATCAGGTAGAAACTGATGCAAACTCTTGAATGACTACCTTGAAATAAATGACTTTGAAAGAAACCTTTCTGATCACTGTGTATACAGAAAGGACATTGAACATGAAACTCTACTGGTTATCATCTGGGTAGATGACTTGATCATTGCGGCTAGCAATACTAACTTGTTAAACACATTCAAAGAAACAATGAGGTCAAAGTTTAACATGAAAGACCTGGGGAAAATATCCAGTTTTCTTGGGATACAGTTTATACAAAAAGAGAGTGAAATCAGGATGAATCAGAAGAGGTACATTCAAAGAGTGTTGGAACGCTTTGGGATGTCTGAATACAAACCCAGATCCACACCGTGTGAACTAAAAACGGACACTACTACATGTGGAGGAAGTGATGCAAATGAGACTTAACTCAAGAGAGTACAGAGAAATAGTGGGCAGTTTGATATATGCCATGACGTGTACAAGACCAGATATAAGCTGGGTTGTTAGCAGACTATCTCAAACACTAGCTCAACCCACGAGAGAGGACTTAGTAATGGCAAAACAAGTCCTCAGATACCACATTAAATTATTGCTACAAATTGAATTTACTAAAAGTAAGCACACATTTTTTTAAACAAATTCCGTTTCTCCCCTTAAAGCTAGACGTTTTTCAGATTGAGCCTTTAAGGATTGACCACACTGCGTATAAAAGACAGACGCAGTCGTAACACACACCAGTTCAATATTGCAGTAACATAGCTCATAGCTACTAACGTAGCTCATTCAGAACTCTGCTGCTCGAGTCCTCACTAAGACCAAAAAAAGTGGACCACATCAGTCCAGCTCTGAGGTCTTTACACTGGCTGCCTGTCCGTCAGAGGATAGACTTTAAAGTTCTGATGCTGGTCTATAAAGCTCTGAATGGTTTAGGACCAAAATACATCAATGACCTCCTGACCCAGTATGAACCTTCCAGATCCCTCAGGTCATCTGGATCTGGTCTTTTATCAGTTCCCAGAGTCAGAACCAGACACGGAGAAGCTGCATTCAGCTTTTATGCTCCTTATATCTGGAACAAACTCCCAGAAAGCCTCAGATCAGCTGAAACACTCAGTTTATTTAAATCCAGGTTGAAGACTCACCTGTTCTCAGCTGCATTTGAATAAAGCACCAAATCCACACTTTTAAGCTTAAATTTCAAAACTTACATTTAACTACTGATTTTATCTATTGTTCTGATTTTATCTGTTTTGATTTTATATACTGTTTTGTTTGTTTGTTAATTAGTTAGTTTATTTGCTTGTTTTAATCAATTTTAAATCATGCCTTTTATTTGTTCTTGTTTCTAATGTCTCTGTAAAGCACTTTGAATCACCTTGTTGTTGAATTGTGCTATACAAATAAACTTGCCTTGCCTTAACATACACATACTAGAATTTCACCTACCAAAACAGGTGCACAGACTTTTTTTGTACATGAAAGTACAATTACCCCTGCCAAATGTGTGTCCAAAGTGTGTGTCCAGGCAGGTAAAATTTGTTTACAAATGCAATAGTTATCACCTTCTTCTAATTCAGGAGAATAATGCAAATTAAAACTACATAATAATTCACAATCTTTAATTAGGGGTACAACATGGCATAAAATAATATTATAATCCCACACTCCACTTAGTGAAAATAATGAGTTCTGTTTAATCTTCACTAAGAATAATGAATTTATCTAACATGTTAAACCTCTCTTTTACCTTTTTAGTAACCCTTATCACCTATAAACTCTGTAAATCATGAATATGACACAACACAAAACTTTAAATTCAAAATGTAAGATTTAGTCAAAACAAAGTATGATTTAAATAAAAAAAAGACAATATTCCAAGTTCTGAAGTGTCTCTTTACAATTCAATTGGATGTTTTTTTCCTCTTCCCAATTCACAGTCAATGTTTTAGAAACAACACATTTATCCAAGATATTCCCCTTTAAGTTCAGTTCAAATTTGTAACCTTTTAGAGCTCATTTACTGAAACTGTTGCAGGCCTGATCGTTGCTCGGGCTCGTTGGGCCAGAAAAACACACAAATGGCCGCTTCACTTGATAAACAAGCAGAAAACAAAACGCACGTGCTCATGGCTACTCACAAATCCTTTGGGCTAAGTGCGAGGACAAGCTGAGGGGCAGGCTCGGTTTGTGACCATGCGGCCTCCACTCGGCAACGTGGTCGGAATTAGCGGCATACTTGGGCTGCTGAGTACACTGGGACAAACCCACAGAAATCCTATCCACAGCAGAAGGGTCCAGAGAATTCCTCTCGGTCCATCATCACAGGGTAAAACAGTCCATAACAGGAACGTAGACTCTGCATCCACGGCTATTGTTTTGACTATTCTCCCGTTAGCTCTGGTACACAACCTCCTCCAGTAACGTGCTGCTTCAGACTCTCACTAGCTTAGTTTTTTTTTTTTCCTTTCGCCTCACTTAGATCCTGCCTTCCTTACGTCTGATTGGACAATAGGTTTACATCAACCAATGGGATAAAAGCAAATACAAGATTGACAACCCAAAATGAGCTTGTAAAACAACTTGAAGCAAGTTTTCCTTGTTTCACATTAGATAACAAACCTCTGGGTTTCTTGTAACTTTTAACTCCATGAACACTTAAATTATGATTGACTTCTATTTATTGTGATTTTAAACACGTTTTTAATGCATTTGTACTCTTTTTTGTTTTTTTAAACACATATATGAAATATTTACAATAAAGTTTTTACATGACAATATTTATATCCTTTTAACCTGTAGGGTCTAAAATAGATATTTGAGACCAGGCTACACCCTCCCCGTCTAAAATATTTAGATGTCCTCATCTAACGCAGGATTTTAAACTTGGGCTCAGAGTACTGCCTTGGGTGTTTAGAGTGTTTTATATGATGGTTTTTATCTCTGGTGCTACTGAGGTTCAACTGTATAACCATGCCTTGGTGTACAATAGTCACAGGTTCCTCAGACTGCGTTCCAGGTTTGTCATAGGTCAAATGGATTACTGGTTTCACCTCTCGCATTGACTTTCGGGTTTTAGGTCTTGCGGGAGTCCTCAACTCCACTTCGGTGTCTGCAGCCGTATCACTGGTATCCCCTTCCACATTTGATGGCTGGCATTCCGCTTCATGAGAACTTTCAGAAGGTCCTTCCTCCAATTCCGGTTCACTCTCAGATGAGGGGGAATTATCAGAGGGAAGAGATTCTGTGTTAGGTCTGTCTGACCTGAATTCATGTCTCTGAATATGGTCACTGGTAATGGTGGGGTACTTGTAGACATACTCATTCTCAGATTCGGAGTCTGGCAAGACGTCAAGTAATCGATCTTCTTGGTCCTGTATCTGACGTCTGTTGGCATGACGTCTTCTAGTAACTGGTGTTCTTACTCTTTCAGGTGAAACTGAGTTATCTGCAATTCTGACAAGATAACTGATTGGTAGCAGATGGTCTCTGTGTAGAGTTTTGACACATCCAGATCCTTGTTCCAGTTTTACCTGGAACAAGGATTTAGATGGTTTGTTTGACTGGTCCAATGACTGGGTCCAAATCTTGAGTGACTTGTAAGTCTGTAGGAGTCAATTGATCTTCCAAAGTTGCTTTTAGGCTTACTGGAAGGACATAAGCTTCTGGAATCACGGATGTAGGAACTCCCAGTTGGTCTACTAGCCTGACAGGGGACTTGGTAGCTTCATAGATAGATTCCTTTTTACAGATGGCTTTTATTGTAGACTGTGGAACATCTGTCCATTCAGTGTCATTGGTGTGTTGTCAGGACAATAGATCTGCATCTATGTTGTGACGACCAGGACGATATTGGATGTTGAAATCGTACGTGGCTAAAGCTGCAAGCCAACGATGTCCAACAGCATTTAACTTTGCCGTGGTCACCACGCAGGTTAGGGGATTGTTGTTGGTTCTAACCGTGAACTTAGCTCCATAAAGATAGTCATGAAATTTATCCACGACCGCCCACTTTAGTGCTAAGAACTACAGTTGATGGACCAGATAGTTTCGTTCTGAGTCACTGATCTTTCGGCTAGCAAAAGCAACAGGCTTAAGGCCCTCAGGGTACTCTTGATTGAGCACGGCACCTAACCCGTTCAGGCTAGCATCCACATGTAGGACATAAGGTTTGGTGGAGTCTGCAAATGCCAAAACAGGGGCATTGGTCAGACATTCAATGATTTTTCTGAATGCGGCTTGACAAGAGTGGTCCCATCGCTCTTTGAATGGCTCAAAAGGTTTGAGGTAGGTTTTGGTTGGGTCTTTGGTTTGAGCTCACTTGTTTTTCTGAGTAGGTGGATAACCTTTGGTGAGCTCAGTTAATGGGTGGACTATGCTTGAATAATTTGCAATAAATCTGCAATAATACCTACAGAAACCAAGGAATGAGCGAGGGGTTTTCAGATCTGTTGGCTCTGGCCAGTTCCTGGCAACCTCTACTTTTTCTGGATCGGTGGCTATACCATCTTTTGAGACAATATGACCAACATATTTGACTTGGGACTGACAGAACTGACATTTGTCAAGCGACAATTTCAGACCAAACTCCTCAAGGCGATCTAAGACTTTGAGGAGACGTTGCTCATGCTCTTCGAGTGTTCTACCAAAGACGATTATGTCGTCAAGGTACAGTAGGACTTGGAGAAGGTGCATATCACCCACTGCCTTCTCCATGAGCCGCTGAAAAGTGGCTGGGGCTCCTGTGATGCCTTGTGGCATTAGTTCAAATTGATAGAACCCCAGGGGGCAGATAAATGCAGTCTTTTCCTTATCTTGCTCGGACATGGCAATTTGGTAGTACCCACTCCTAAGATCGAGGACTGAGAACCATTTGCTGCCTGTAAGACAATCTAAGGCGTCATCAATACGAGGGACGGTATACTGGTCGGGGATAGTACGACTGTTCAAAGTTCTGTAGTCAATGCAGATTCTGATGGAGCCATTCTTTTTTCGCACTACAACAATAGGTGATGCGAATGGGCTTCGAGACTCTTTGATAATGCCTGGAGCTAACAACTGCTGTAGGTGTTGTCGTACCTCATTAATATCAGCCGGAGCTAAACGACGTGAACGCTCTCTGAAGGGGGTAGAGTTGCTAAGGCAGATGTTATGTTCTACGTCTTTAGCTAACCCCACATCCCATTCATCAAGAGAGAAAACATTACGTCTCTGCGCTAGCTTTTGCTGTAGTCTTTTCTTCCACTCTGTAGGGGCAGGAAAGTCACCAAAATCAAAGAGTTCGGGAGCTACGGTACTAGCTTCAGGTTCTAAAACTTTAGGGTCGGTGACTACGTCTGTTAGGTTTTGTATTGTTGATTGTCATATATGCTTAGAGGTGTATAATCAATTGTGTAGTGATAGGATGTGTGATCTTTAGCAAGCTGCAAAGGCTTGCTAAAGATCATCCTGGGAGCATGGGAAGAGGTCGTACCTTGTTTTATTGTTTTACGGTAGGATTAACGTAGCTATGTCAGTTGTCAGTTTAGTCTAAGTGCTTTTTTACATATAGATGAACTGTTGGATTTTCCAGACCAGCAGGTTAAGGGAAGTTGTTTATGGGGCCACACACCCACACACACACACACACACACACACACACACGGTACTCTTTGTGTGTATGTATACGTAGTATGTTAATGAACCTATGCATATTCATGTAACCTCAATAAAAGAGCAGTGTTACGGGGGAGCGGACAAGAGCAACTGGGGTCAAGCGAAGGAACGGCGTTTGTCCGGTTCTCTCCCGTGCACGAGAAACATGAAGAACTTTGCCTACTTCGTGTCTTGCTTGCTGTGTAATTATATTGTCTTCAACGTTCCAGCAAATAGGTTCAAGCTACAAACCTATCAACGTCCACTGCATGCATCTCAGCAATAACTGTGCCGACTTGGATAGAGGTAGGTTTTTCTGACTCATTCTGTAATAGAACGATGAAACTGTTCTCATCCATGTCACTTTCACGGAGAACACCTGGCTGGACCAACACGCCGGATGGGAGTTGGGGCATGGCAGGTGCTTCAACCAAAACAACATCTTGGGGTTTAGTTCTTTTCTGCTCTACTTTACACGTGGCATAACATTTTTTCCCGGGAGCAATGGTAAGTGACCCTGGACCTTGCCATTTCACTTGCCCTATGGGATCGTCGGCTGCATGGGATCCTAGGGACTGAGTTTGGATTTTATCATAAACTGCCTGTATCCTCATGGAGCTGACTTTGTTCTCACTACCGCTATCTCTGCACAGCTGAAATAGGCGGCTGAACAGAAAAGCGTTGGTACCAACCACTACAGGGGTTTCATGACCTTGTGGGGGCTCAGGACAGACGAGAGCGAGGACGTTAAGAGGACCCTTGACACCTGCTACATCCTCAAGAAACTATCTCTACTACTACATACCCATGGTAAGGATAGGACTCAGCTGATAGGCCCCAGATGGCTAGATTGGAAATGGGCTGTATAGGGACTGTTGGTATGTTGGCTCTATACCAATCCTCAAAGATAATGGTCACTGTTGACCCTGAATCCATAAGACCATGGCATGAGATGTTATTGACCTTAATAGGAGCTATGGATGATGGACCGATAAGACCTTCCGGTATGTTGACACTTTGAGTTGGAACATTGGTAGTATTAACTCGGGCAACACTGATCTTGAGCGTCTGTACTTTGACTTTGTCCATATGGGCTTCCATGCACTTGATGAATAAGCTTTTTGATTACCTTTTGAGCATTCTCCGGAGCTGTACATTTGTTTGCAAAATGGCCATTTTCTCCACATCTGTAGCAGAAATTATCTGACTCTTTACTACTCTTTGGCTTAAAGGTAGATGACTTTGGACTAAAGTCTCCTTTGGACTTAGAATAATGGCCTCTCTCTTTTGCATAATGTTGGGGCTTTACTGACATTACCCTTAACTGTGTTTTCAGCTCTTTGACTTCTTTTCTTAACTGTTGCACTTCGCTGCTTGTGTCTGATTTCTCTTTTTTCTTTTCTCTGGACATCTTTTTGTGGCTTGACTCTGTAGAATGAGACTGCTTGTTGAGCTCTTTCAGCTTTTCTTTTAGCTCTTGAATTTCGGACTGAAAATCATGTTGCTGACAGCTTTTAGAGTCTGTTTCACTTGCTACTTGCACATGCGGTCTCTGTGCTGGTTTTTTGAGTTTTTGTCTTGCAGCTTCACGCTCCTCTTCTTCTCGAATTTCTTTGAGTAGGCTTAAAAATGTCGGGGATCACTTCGCTTATCTCTTAGACCTAGCTGAAGCAGCATGAAGTCTGATTCAGTGGCACCTTTAATGAGTTGCTCAAGTCTTGCTTTGTTGGCTTCATCTATTTGTAGGCCTCCTTTTTGCACTACTTTGTTCAGTAATCTTTCCAGTCTCAGCAAGAAGTTAGACAAGCACTCACCTTGTCTTTGATTCATAGCTCTGAATGTGAGATAAAATTCCTCACCGGATTCTGAGGTTCCAAAGGTTGCTGTTCCATGAGGTGCTAGGATCACATAGTCTTTTAACATCCTCCAATGTTTTCCCTTCATCATGTAGAAATCTGTCCAACTTCTCTGTGAATAAGTCAGAGTTTCTTTCTTGTTTTGAAACAACTATTTTCCATTTACTTCCTTCTTTAAAGGAAATCACCTCTGGTGGAACTTTGGTAGGATCGACTTCTTGACGGCATTCACATAACATGGTCAGGGTTTGATTATTGGCATCAAACATTTTTCCTCTTACTCTTACCTTGCCTAAGGTTTTTACTTGTTCGAGTGTTTCTTCTACTGTGGATATTTCCTCCTCTTCAGACACTCCAAGAACTAGAATGGCATGTGCCTGATCAAGTCCTTCACCTCTGCACCAATTTGCAAGATTTGATTGTGAAACATTACTTTTAGTGGCCATAGTTTTAACAAGTTACTTTGTAGGGGGAAGACAAGAAATTAATTGAAATTACTTTTTAGGACCAGTGTGACTCTTAGTCACTTTAAGGTTACAGCAGATTTAGTGGTAACTTAAAATTTATATAATACAACAAAACTATCCCAGCGGTGCCTCTAATGTGTAGCACCCAACTCAAGTAGCTCTGGATTAACCCTCGGTTAAGATGGTGATAGTGCTCTGAGTGGGGCCCCGGGTACGTTACTTATTTTATTGGTAAACAGGAGAAACAATAGCTAACCAGTTTTAACCTTTGTACTTAGAAATCTTAATGTTGGCGGTGCCTCCACTTAGTGAAAATAATGAGTTCTGTTTAATCTTCACTAAGAATAATGAATTTATCTAACATGTTAAACCTCTCTTACCTTTTTACTAACCCTTATCACCTATAAACTCTGTAAATCATGAATATGACACAACACAAAACTTTAAATTCAAAATGTAAGATTTAGTCAAAACAAAGTATGATTTAAATAAAAAAAAGACAATATTCCAAGTTCTGAAGTGTCTCTTTACAATTCAATTGGATGTTTTTTTCCTCTTCCCAATTCACAGTCAATGTTTTAGAAACAACACATTTATCCAAGATATTCCCCTTTAAGTTCAGTTCAAATTTGTAACCTTTTAGAGCTCATTTACTGAAACTGTTGCAGGCCTGATCGTTGCTCGGGCTCGTTGGGCCAGAAAAACACACAAATGGCCGCTTCACTTGATAAACAAGCAGAAAACAAAACGCACGTGCTCATGGCTACTCACAAATCCTTTGGGCTAAGTGCGAGGACAAGCTGAGGGGCAGGCTCGGTTTGTGACCATGCGGCCTCCACTCGGCAACGTGGTCGGAATTAGCGGCATACATGGGCTGCTGAGTACACTGGGACAAACCCACAGAAATCCTATCCACAGCAGAAGGGTCCAGAGAATTCCTCTCGGTCCATCATCACAGGGTAAAACAGTCCATAACAGGAACGTAGACTCTGCATCCACGGCTATTGTTTTGACTATTCTCCCGTTAGCTCTGGTACACAACCTCCTCCAGTAACGTGCTGCTTCAGACTCTCACTAGCTTAGTTTTTTTTTTTTCCTTTCGCCTCAGATCCCGCCTTCCTTACGTCTGATTGGACAATAGGTTTACATCAACCAATGGGATAAAAGCAAATACAAGATTGACAACCCAAAATGAGCTTGTAAAACAACTTGAAACAAATACAAAGTTTTCCTTGTTTCACATTAGATAACAAACCTTTGGGTTTCTTGTAACTTTTAACTCCATGAACACTTAAATTATGATTGACTTCCATTTATTGTGATTTTAAACACGTTTTTAATGCATTTGAACTCTTTTTTTGTTTTTTTAAACACATATATGAAATATTTACAATAAAGTTTTTACATGACAATATTTATATCCTTTTAACCTGTAGGGTCTAAAATAGATATTTGAGACCAGGCTACACATGTATCTGTTTTTGGTACCTGAAAATATTCTGTAGTATTTGGTTCAAGGTAGAACTGGCTTGAAATTTGGGGAGAAAAAAGATTTAATTCTAACAAATCAGTTTTTTCACAGTATAATACATCTTTTCACAATAAATGCTATTAAACACCATGAAAAAAAAAAGTTTTGTTATATCACTCTTATTTCAGCGTAACCTAATTTGTGTTTTACTTAAAATTGTAGCTGAGTGGACTCAGTTCCTCACTAGCAACAATACTTTTTTTTTTTTGCCAATATGGGACAGATTTGACTGGGGAAAAGAAAGGGGAGAAAGAAAGACTGAAAGAAAAACAGCGGGGAAGAGGGACGGGGATAAAGGCAAAAACCAAAATAAGTAGACAAAAAAAAATACATATATTTTTTTCTCAACAGGATCACCTGTTGAGAAAGAAAAAAGAGAAAACAAGCAGAAGGAAAAAAAAGAGAAACATAATAAACAACACACAGATACAAACATCCATTCCCACCCTCATGCTCTCATATGCAATTACTCAACACTCACCCAACGTGGAGACAGACACAAAGAGACGCTGTACACACAATCACACTCCCCAAGCGTACTCTAAGCCCCAGGTCTAGGTACCCTTGCCCCTGGAGGGGGAAACTGCACCCAGACCCAGGTAGTGTTACCCTTTTCCCTGGGGTGGAGAGAAGCAGACTGCCCTGACTCGGCAGCAGCAGGGAGGCCCCACACTCCAGACCCCAATCAGATGGCCAAGTCCTCCTCCCAGACCCCCCCCCCCCCCACGCTCCAGCAGGCTGCAGAGAACGGGGGTGTGTGAAGACTCTAAACCTCCCTCCGCCCGCTCATATGTAGTGTTGATGCATGTGTGTTCTAAGGTGCGTTTAAAACCCAGGAGGGCATGGAGCTACCTACTAGCAACAATACTGATGTAATTAATACAACAACAACAATGCAAAAATGTTGTATGGAAAACAGGTGAGGGATTCAGTTTTATGTGTGATATTTTGATAAAAGCACAAAATATTCCACACTGTGCAGGATAACATGATATAGTTCACACCTGTCCACCCATGCAACGAATCTTCAACCCAGATTTGTACAATAAGAGCTTTAACAAAGTTTTGTTTTTTGTTTTTTTTTTTAAAAACATTGCTTTTGAAGTTGAAGTTGAAGTTATGGGTAACCTGAAATTTAGAAGGTCCAGACAGAACTGGCTGTGGCTGTGAAGCTGAAACACAAAGAGTGTCAGCAAACAATGCAATGAAGGTGATGTAACCTAAAACTCATCATGATTACAAGAGTGTGAGAAAGAAAACTGGGCATACAAGGCCTAAAGACGCAGGTAAAAGCAAAGAAGTACACCTTTTTTTAATATCTAAGGTTTTATGTATCAGGACTGAGTCTTAAACTGAGGTAAATATAACCTCAGATGAACAACAATGCATGACACATAACACCATATTATTATTTTGTTAACAAAGGCTAAGCCAAAATGAAGTTTGTGAAAAAAAAAAAAAAGTTCAGGCCATGATTCAATAGCTTGTAAAATCCCCTTTAGCAGCAATAATTTGAAGTTGCTTCCGATAGCCTCCCACGTTACTTCAATATTCTCACACACAGCCTATTATTATTATCTGCTGTCCTGTTTGAATTTGTTGGTATTTCCAATTTTGTGCCCAGACATCATATTCCTTGATTTAATGTAGAAGCAGCCACCAGTTCACAGAAACCCTCTCCACTTTTGAGATTAGCCTTACAACTGAACAATTGCTGCAGTGGCCAGTCAGGGTGAATAAACCTGCACGGGTAGTTGGTTCATTATGTTAAACAGCGAGCGCGTTCTTTTGTTGGTCATTTGATTAGATTACTCATAGAAACTACCATTAACACAATAACCTGGTGACACTTCTTTCATCTTTGAAACCACCACAGCTAAAGGTGGCAGTGTTAAATGGTGTAAGCTTAACTGATATCACTAGCTTAATGTTAAGATAGGCAGCTGAGAGTCATTACTGTTAACTAAAAACTTAATCCATATAATTAGTTTTTCCATAATGAAGCCACACCATAGTTTGGTATTTCTGATTGGTTGAGCATTTAGTTGAAACCTTTTCTTGTTTAATAAGGCTTTCCGTTAAGATTCTTTTTATGAACTGTTTTAAATTTTGTTTTTCTTTATTCATATTTTAATGCTGTATTTGAACTGATTCTTATATTGTTTTTAACTATTTTCAATTTTCTATTTCATTTCAATTTGATTATTCTTCATTTTTATTATTTGGGTTATACAACACTTTGTGACTTTATGTCTGAATCAATATTGCATCATGATTAACCTACTTAAAATAAAAATGTTGAAGCCATTTTTATGTTATTAGATTAGCAGAGTCAAAGCAGGACACACATTTACTCTCAATGCAGAAATTAATCACTTAACTCACCACTCCCAGGGTGACTGACGAAGTACAAATCCTCAACACTTTTTTCCATTTGTTTTGCAATTTCTATTAGCATCATGCTAAAAATTTACTGCACAGATGGACTAAAATGAACTTTTTTTAGTTTCAAAGACACACACAGACCTTTGAAGAAACAATGGCCCTGCACTGGTCCATCAGGTCACTGTGCTCATCAGTCATTCCGGTTACCATAATTGCTGCAGAAGAAAGTTAAACTACTGGGAACCTGAGCTCATTCTCCAATAACTTATCAGTGACATGCTTGTTTAAGTTTCTTTTATTACCAAAGTATATGAATTTGTGCAACTTGTAATTGAAGTGTATCAGTATAATTCAGCTGACAGGGCATGCTGACTTTACAAGGGAAGCCTGGACCCCCAAGACCATTATATAATGCCAATGCTACATAAGCCACAGCCAGAAGCAGTTTTCATACTGTAAAAATAAATAAATAAAATCCATGATATTTTTATTATTATTTTTTATCAATAAAAAATTTAGTAATAAATTAAAAAAGGTGCTGATGTGTGAAAATGTTTTTTTTTTTAAAGAAGGGACACAGATTCAGTCCTTTTTAATTTTATGTATTTATTGTTGAATTATATGAAGATAAACCTTAAGTTACTCCAGCTTCTTGTTTTGCTTGTAGAATAAACATGATGACACGAACTCCCAGGAAGCTTGCCATGTACAAAACACATTTGAACTTTGAGGGCTCTTTTCCCCCAGGACAGGCAAAAGCTGCAAGCAAAAAGCTGGTTGTGCCCAAAAACAGCTGAGAACTTGTGTGGTTATCACAATAAAGATAGCAGTCTGTTTTCAATAGATTGTATTTTGCAAAACTGGTTTATTGTGTGTTGCACTGGGTTACGAAGCAACTAAAGAGTTGCCTCAAAGGACCTCATGAATGTTAACAGAGGGGTGCATTTCGCTGAAGCACGTTTCATGACAGCCAAAGCTTTGTGGTCTTTAACAGTCTCAATATTTTTCTTTTGTTGATTGATTGATTTTTTTCTTTTCTGGGATTTCCCCAAAACATCTGTCATTTTTTATGAAATAGCTATCAAGATGTGGCAATAGCCAAATTAGCCAGAAGGTGGCACAGTGGACATGGGTTTCAGTTTGTTTTGAAGCATCAATACAATTTGGGCACAAAACCTTTAAAAATCACAGTGTCTCACAGATCCTTGCTTTCCCAGTAGTCACCTTGTACTCAAACCACCCAAGCCAAAATAACAGTTTTCCATGAGTCCTAAATAAAAGTAACACTTTGGCCAGTGGAGTAACCTGAAAACTAGTAGGTACAGACAGAACTGCCTGGGGCGCTGAAACACAAAGAGCCAGAGCGAACAATGCAATGAAAGTGACGTCAAATTGATGTAACCTTAAGTAGGGCTGCTCAATTAATCGAATTTTAATCACGATTAAGATCTGGGCTTTCAACGATCATTAAAAATGACTGAGCCGATTATTAGCCCCTCCCTCATGCTTTACTCTCGCGCTGCTCCGTGTAGCAAATCGAGCGCACCTCTCTGCATTTCGAACACGCGTCACAACAATTAAGAGGACCCGAGGGAAGCTCGGAAAGCTAAGCAGATGTTATTTAGAGAGGAGAGTGACTGCCGTTGGTTGAAAAGAGGTAAAAAAAAAAAACAAACAAACAAAAAAAAAAAAAAACTTCCATTATGGGTTCGCGGAGTCAGACGTGGATCAAGTAGACACAGTGTGTAAACTTTGCTACGGTGTAGTAGCTGCACCACAGAGCAACACTGCAAAGTTCACTAAACATAGATGTTTACATTTTTCATTTATTTCTTATATTGCAAACATTTGCACTGTTATCAGTATTTGCACACTATTTTATATTATTTTTTAAAGTCATTATTCAACACATTGTTATTGTTAAGCCTTTAAAGCCGGGCAGAGCAGCACGCTCTGTTTTGCGTAACTATTTTTAAATCCCTGTAGAACCTGAACCGTGTAAGCTAGCGCAATATTTTTTTTTTTTGCATATGAAACCAGAGGAGTTGTACTTACATCTTATTCCATCAGCTTGTCCTCGGTCACGGTTTCCTTCCACATAAAGCTTTGCAAAAATCTGGAGGTCTGGAGGGGCCTGGGCCCCCTTTCCCTGGCGGGTTGCGGAGTATGGGGGTGCCTACTGGGGTCAGCGGGGGAGCTGGCCCCAGGGAGGGGTCACTTGCCCCTCCCTTCCTTCCCCCCCATCTCCAGCTGCCTCCCTCTTCCCGCTCCACCACAACCACCCACACATGCAGGGCCTTGGAGTAGGGGTATGTCACCAGGGTGCAGAGGAGGCTACCCCCCCCCCGTCCCCTTCTGGTTGCCTCTGCCTCAATTTTATCACACAACTTGGACATTCACATTACTCACACTCTCATTACACATACATATAGGATCTTGGGGGTGGGCACGATACACGGAATCCAAGTTACCATCAGGGTGTACACCTCACCCCTGGCGTCGTTGCCCACCTCTCAATTTTAAATACACGTAGACATTGAGGGCTAGCAGGAGGGACTATGCGCTTACCTGCTGCTCTCTGGCAGGTAGCTCCATGCCCTCCTAGGTTTTAAATGCACCTTAGACTTTTCTCAGTTCATGGGCAGTTATTTTGCGCCTTGGTTTTTCCACACGCTTCTTGCGAGCCTGTTGACTATTTTGAATGAAACGCTTGATTGTTCGATGATCACGCTTCAGAAGCTTTGCAATTTTGAGACTGCTGCATCCCTCTGCAAGATATTTCACTATTTTTGACTTTTTTGAGCCTGTCAAGTCCTTCTTTTGACCCATTTTGCCAAAGGAAAGGATGTTGCCTAATAATTATGCACACCTGATATAGGGTGTTGATGTCATTAGACCACACCCCTTCTCATTACAGAGATGCACATCACCTAATATGCTTAATTGGTAGTAGGCTTTCGAGCCTATACAGCTTGGAGTAAGACAACATGCATGGAGAGGATGATGTGGACAAAATACTCATTTGCCTAATAATTCTGCACTCCCTGTATATATACCAACAAGACAGTGTACATCACTGTCACAACAGCGTTTGTTGTAGTTCAAAGGCTTTATGATTTTTCCTATAATACCTGGTGGTGTAGTCGGACGATTTTTTTGTCAGTTCAGCATTATATATTATGTTTAACCCGAGTGACCACCCGGTCAGCTGGTGGGTAACAGGCATCTCCGAAAACGTTAGAGCACTTATGCAAATATGTGATGTCTTGATGAAGTTTATTAGATATTAGAAGTTTACACAGCACCATTCTCGCATGAAAATATCTTAAAAGTTTATTTTGTGACCCAGAAAGAGTAATATTTCAAACTCCGCCACTCTGTGTTCTTCCGCCACTGCCTCGTTTGAGTTTTGGACGAAATGGATTCTGGGATATTGCATTTCATCATTTCGAGCTGATTGGAAACCAAAACAGCCAATCAGATTTTTTTTTGCATCTAAGTCTGTGATTGGCTGGTTTTGTGGCACAAATATGACGGTGTAGAGAAAGAGTTGAGCGCGCACAGGCAGAAATGTTGAGAGCGCGAGCAACACATTGCGAGCAAGCACAAATTCAAAAACTGAGCGAAAGGGGCTGCTATTGTGCGTGTGTGTGGATAATAGCAAACACTGAAATACATTTTTTACACGCAGCAATGCATTTTGTTCACTCAAATTTAGCTTTTCTTTGCGCAAAATAAATTTCTCCTCAAAATGCAACACTTGCACCTGCAATTTTTTTTACATGCGCTCAGAATAGTGGCACAAAAATAACGCCATAGTTGCTGCCCCTTTCTGGATGAGGCAGACAAATTAAAACATCAGATGTTGGCAGATACTTAATTTTCTATTTATTATGTTTCCACACATGCTGTATATTGCAATATTTAGTCATTTGCAATTACTAAAAGTATACATACTGCAATACTCACCAGCAGCAGTGGTCAGACCCAGCATTGCACAAAGTAGTGCAAACACAGTTAGCAACTTCACGGTGATGTCTAGTATCTGTGAAAAACAAAAGACCCAAAGTGACATGTAGTTCATTAAAGAAAGGGCAGAAGATAATCTGAGCTTGAAGCCCACCTTTTGCAGAATATCTTGTTTTATTTATTTTCAGCACAAACTAGCTTTAGCCTTCCAGTGAGAAGGTGCTGAACAGCTCCTAGATCAGTGATTATATACTGTTTTTGAAATTTCAAACTAAGGAAATGACATTGAAAAAAATCGACTGCCCTATGTCAGCCAGACATTCATTGCACATTTTTATTTCTCAACCAGCACCAAAATAACTGCCTCATTGTGACTAGGGATGGGAATTAATAAAATTTTCACGATTCCGATTCCATTTTCAATTCTATTTAACCATTCGATTCTTTATTGATTCTCCTATTAATTCTTGTTTTTAAAAAAGGAGAACACACAGGTCGATTAGCTTAGAACTTTGTTTTATATCTTCTCTTTGAACAAGATAAAAATTTAGGAGTAACCCAACAGTGAGATCTTAAGAGAGCCATAATTGTTAATATGTATTTTTTATTACAAGCAGTACTGGCATGTACCCTGAAAGTTACAGGCATATTGGTGCATTATCAGTACAGCCCGTTCTCACTCCCGAGGCGTACCATCTTGACGATTTGTCACGTCCCGCAGCGTTCCTGAGGAACGTGAAAGGTGACCTTCCATGTTCTTATGCTACGCGCTGGGTTATGGGTGAAATCCAGTGGAATTACGGTCCCAGGGTAATGCGTGTTCCAGGCATGTTTTCCAACCCTGACCATAACCTTATCCTTAACCTTAACCAGCACTTTGATGACATTAAATAGTGTTTTTCAAAGCGATTTAAGTAAAATGAACGAACATGTGAAGATTGATCCCAAAGGGTTCTCATGTTTCCTAATTTTTCCAATCTCGTCATTCAGGGTGTTGGAAGCGTAATATGTTGGCGATTTGTCACCTAGCATAAAATATTAAAATTTGGGAGTGAGAATGTGTTGATCAGTAACTTCACTCACAAGTAGCATTTTTGGTTAGCTTTCTGGTTGCCCCTAGTTCTAATGTTTTGCATTAGATTGTAAGTGTTCTAATCCTAGTTAACAGACCTGAATGTAGCAGTTGCATGACACACTGTTGATGGTAAATGGTAAATGGCCTGTATTTGTATAGCGCTTTTCTAGTCCCTAAGGACCCCAAAGCGCTTTACACAACCTGTCATCCACCCATTCACACACACATTCACACACTGGTGATGGCAAGCTACAGCCACAGCCGCCCTGGGGCGCACTGACAGAGGCGAGGCAGTTGATGACAATTGTGTGCTGTTATCTTTGTACCAGAATAAAGAGGGAATTCAGAATAAGAGCAAATCCAGTTTTGCAATGCCATCCATTCTTCATGGGTGTATAACATCACATTTACCATAAATTCTCAGAACAATAACAGCTGCACACATTTTAGAAGAGGCCCCCAAGAGAGGGGGTCAACGATCACACCAGAACATCCAGCCACACTCCCCAAACCAACAAGTACCCACATCCAAGGGAGTGATAACAGGGTCCATGCAGAGTAATAGGAAGTGTACCCCACCCTCTTGACCATGTAGCACAGGGGCCAAAGCTCAGTAAGGCCCCAGATACAGCCCTTTCACTCACTGACACATGATCACCCACTAATAACACATATGGACACATACTGTACTGTGTGCAGTTTTTTTAATTCATTCCAAACCCTTGATGGTTAAACTTGCTTTAGGGATATGAAATGACACCTCACAATTGGGGATGGAGTCAACTCAAACAGTGGGAAAAAGATACAAAGGGAGACATCAAGCTGAAAAAGAAGACAGCTTGACTGGCTTGTAGGACTTGACAGGCAGTTGATGAGTACCAGTAGGCCAAGCAAGTCACAGTACAAACACTTTGATAAGTGGTAAACGTTCACTTCTACATTCTCTCTAAAAATAATAATAATGGATTGGATTTATATAGCGCTTTTCAAGGCACCCCAAAGGGCTTTACAATGCCACTATTCATTCACTCACACACTGGTGGAGGCAAGCTACGGTTGCAGCCACAGCTGCCCTGGGGCCGACTGACAGAAGCAAGGCTGCCACATCATGCCATCGGCCCCTCAGTAGGCGGTAGAGTAAAGTGTCTTTCCCAAGGACACAACGACCAGGACAGAGCACCCAGGGATCAAACCGGCAACCCCCTGAGCCACGGTCGCCCCAATGACTGGTGAATTTTACATCTGACATGTGGTTTCAGCCTCAGTTATTTGGCACTTCATGCATTTCGCCATCACTGCTAATTTTCCGACCCTTTTGTCTTTGTACTTAAAAAAAGAAACCTACATTTACAAATCCATTTATCTTCTCATTCTGTGACAAGCAGCATTGAAAGCTGAAAACCTTTGTAGACAAATGTTACTAAAACTTTTATGTCTAGTATTGTGGTAATCATTGTGTCATGCATTGGATGTTTTGTGTTGTGGTGCAGATGAGTATATAATTTTGACATCAACAGCCCCATCATATGGCCAAATACTTCAGTGCAAATATTTTTGGAAAGTCTGTGAACACACAAGAAAAACATCTAAAAGTTTAACCCAGCACAATTGTGATTTGGCACTTGATGAATAAAATTAAATTGAACTGTTGAACAGAGTTAAAGATTTACCCACAGGGTCTTAACATATCATTGTTACACATCTGGAAATTAAGTAAATATCTCCTTCCAGCTGACCCAAGATTCACATATGGGATAATGACTGGTGGTTACAGTCTGGATGGGCTTGTTGGCTTTTATTTTTATTTGGGATTAATAGAATCTTAAGTTTACTGATTGAATAATTACTTAGAAACCTTCAGATATATCAGTATAAAGGAATGTGCAGCAGCAGCAGTAGATATGATAACTGGTGCCTGATATCCATCATGGCCACCTCTTAGCTCAGGGCCTGCAAAACAAGCAGCTTCTCCCCACCAGTTTCAACAAGTTTTATAGATGCTCATATAAAACTCTGTGAACTGCCAGGGAGGTTACTCTTTTTTGGTAAGATGGACTGCAGCTAACTGTTTTACAACTTAAGGTTTTCTAAACAAAAGACATCAATGTACATGAGGTGTCTGTGAAGGCTCTTAGTCATCCAGGTCATCGTGCTGTTATCCTTTGTGTCTTCCCTGGTGAACTTGATGCTTTTATCCACAGCGTCAATGTGAGCAGTGAAGGACCCAGCAACACACTCAGACAAAAAAATGGTTCATCCCAAAGACAGAACTCCTCTACATTGGAGAGACCAAAAAGCCACTTCACAAGCACATGGTACAACATAGAAGAGTCAGCTCAATGGCACAAGACTCAGTGGTCCATCTGCATCTAAAGGACAAAGGTCACTCTTTTGAGGATCCCAATGTTCCCAATTTTGGACAGAGAAGACAGATGGTTTAAAAGAGGAGTGAAATAAGCCATCTATGTTCACTGTGAGCGACCATCTTTGAAAAGAGGCGGGGGTTTACGACACCAACTGTCTGCCATCTATAATCCAGTTTTGAGATCCCTTCCCAGACGCCTTAACGCCCACTCACATCCTGGGCCATCTGACCTCAGGAAATCACATGATAGGGTGGGGCTAAATTTCACAATGAGCTCATGTGATTAGGTAGAGGATCATGAGGGGGTCCATTGTCTCTCTCTGGGGAAACTCCCACAGGGCTTAAATCTGGAACTCGCCACCATTTGACCCTAGAACTGAAGAAGCTTCTCGGATGAGAGGTGAAACGTCTTCAAGCAAGTTAAAGAAGTCCAGACGCTTTTCACACTTCTTACACAACAGGCTCACACCTAGCATAAAAAGCAGTGCATTACATCAGACCATGGCCACCTCATTTTATATTGTTGTGGTGGCACTTTCTTTTTTAGCTATTTGCTAGAAAAGAATCATATGGCATCATATTATTTCGAAATTGTTAGTTACTTGACCAAAAATACGTGTAATACTTTCTATATGGGCAAAAAAACAACAACTAAGGAAACATAACTAAATAATGTTACTGAACACCATGAATAATAAAGGCCTCTTGATGAAGGCCTAAATAAAATGCACCCCTTCATAAAATATTACATCTTGTCATGGAACTGGGTGTTAACCAGTGTTTTGTGTTTGAGTTCTTTTTCTTGATTATTGGTTATTCACAGTTTTGTGCTCTTTATTATTATTAGTTGTTCTTCTGGCGTCTAGTTTCAGACACTGTCTTCCTTGTGTTCCATGTGTCACATTCTTTCAGTCTGTTTCTCTGTGTCAAGTCTGCATCTTTGTGACTTGTCTCTTGTTTCCTGTTTTATTTTGATAGTCCCAGTCCTACGTGCATTGAGTCTAGTTTTAATAACCCTTGTCTCATTAAGTCTAGATTCTTCCAGCTGTGCTTCCCTCCTGAGTCTCAAACCTCGTTTTCCCTCAGTGTATTTACGCCCTGTGTTTCTCTCAGTCACTGTTGTGTTGTATCCTCTTCATGCTTTGTGTTTCTGTCGTGCTTGTGTTAGTTTCTGAGTGTTTGGTTTCTATTTTTCCAGTTTGTGGTTTTGTGTTTTGTTTTTTTGTGAGGTTTAATTTTATGAAAATTCTCCCACTAATAAACGCTGCCGCTTTAAGTTTAACCTTCTGTTTCAGAGTCCTGCATTTGGGTTCTCCATCCTGCCTGCCACACAGTACACCATGACACATCTATTCTTTTCAAATTCTTCCTTTACCATCACCTCATCATAAAAACAAAAGATGAAATTTTGGGAGCATTCCTATGAAAATGTGACAAAGACTCAGAGACCAGTTTGATTCAATGCTTAAAGGTTTAATAATGAAGATAATGTTCATTCAGGGAAGTAAAGTGAAAGCTTAAAGCATTCTTTCCATTACACACTCAGTTTGTTCTTATTAAAAGAGACAATCCATCTACAGGTTGCATCATTTTTCAACTCATTCCTTATGTAGCGTTGCGGTGAACTAAAAAGAAGTAAAGATGTAAGAAGAGAAACATTTTAAGCTGGATTTATGAGATTATTTGCTCTAAAGACCGGTGAACCAAGCCTTCCTTCCAGAGATCGTCTGACTTTCCTGGCGCAGACAAATGGGTATCTGCCGTCACAGGGTATGTCATTCATACAGAGGTTTCCTGTAAGCACCAAAAATGAACATTAAGTGAAGCCATGCTCACATGGACGTCTATACTGACACAAATATTTAGTTTGCATAATAGCAGGAGCACCTGTCAATATTCATTTTTGACTCTACTTTCACAGCACTATGTAAATTTACTTTAAATTTAAAGACGTGAAATACAGCAATCTATTTTATTCATTATGGTAAAACACAAAGTTTGTCTCTGTTAAAAATAAAATTTAGAATTCATATTATTTTCCTGTAAGTCACTGCTATTTATCACACCAAATGATAAGCATTTTTTGAGAAAATGTGGATACTGTAACAGTTTTTGTTCCCCTCAAAATGAATTCACACACTTTCTTTTAAGTTTTACCTGTCCAATTCATATGCAGGCAGTTCTCTCTGCCCCCGACATTGTTAGGCTCTCCATGACACCAGTTTGCATATGTGAAACGGGTTCCATCGATCCAAAACCAATAACACTCCTAGAAAACACAAAAAAATAACAGAGAATAATGTCGATAGGCAGGCATATCCTCTAGTGTCAGAACTAATGTCTAATATTGAGTAGTGTACCTCTTGAGCATCTGAGCCTCCAATCCATGTAGGGACATGATTACGAGCACCATTAAGTATGACCCTCTGAATCGCTTGGTACTCTCCGAGGTTGCGCACAGACGCCAGATTTGCATTCAGGGACTGACAGTGTCTCTATAGGACAAAAGGTCTAGTTGAAACCAAGTTTGATATGAAAAGTATTAAAGCAGAGAGAAATGCTAAATCGAAATCACTGTTCTTACCTGCGCCTGAGCCCAAGTCAGTTGATTGGGAAAGAAGTGAAAGTATTGGTTTCCATATCTAGTCCAACCCCAGAGGCTCCTAAAACATGGAGATCTCTTCTCAACAAGATGCTCTCCTGAGGACAAGCAAAGACTACTTAGATACTCAAACATCAATTATCTTTGCTATTTACAAAAAAGTAATTGTGTCATGGTCCCTGTGCCTCCCCGGCCAGCCCAGTGTGGCCACAAGTGTTTGTTGTTTTTCTCTCACTCTGTCTCTCCTACCTGTCTGCCTGGGCGGAGCTCTGATTGGGCTCCTGCCCTTGGCCCACGCACCTGCAGCTGATCTCGAGCGGATTGCAGTTCTCTGGCTCTTAAGGCTGGGGCTCTGAGCTGTTCGTCGCTGGAATATTGAGTAACTCTCGTTAGTATTGCCTGGCTTCCTTGCGATTCTACTGTTCCCGTGTTTGCCTTCGACTTACCCTCGTCTGTGTAAACAGGTTTGCCTGGATCAGCCCTTTTGTGACCCCTGGACCCCGTGAGTAGGAGAGTGAGCTGAGCTGCTTGTGTGGAGACTGTTTGGACGAGGAGCAGAGCGAGTGCGAAGAAGTGTGTCTCCCCAGCCAAGTGATCCCCGGGACCCTGGTGTTTCCCCCCCCTTCACGTGTATATAGTGCACCAGTGTGATTAATAAAGTGTCGTTGAACTGTGCTACCTCAGTCTGCGCCTGAGTCCGTTCCACTCCCGTGACAAATTGTCTTTCAAACCATGTGTAAATGTGTTTACACACACACACACAAGCACACACACACACACACACACACACACACACATATATACATATACATTATATATATATATATATATATATATATATATATATATATATATATATATATATATATATATATATATATATATATATATATAATGTATACATAAATTATAAATATTTTATTTTCTCACTGGTAAAACATAACATTTGAATACATACATTACATACAAGCATACAAGTGAGGACATAGATGTGCTCTTCAGCATGACAAAAAGTTATAATTTTGATAAATTTTAGTGGTAAATTTCCATTTATAATATTGATATTATAAGTGTTGTTTGTATTATTGATTCCACACATATATACGTTATCTATATTATACTACAATACTCACTGGCAGCAGTGGTCAGAGCGATCATTGCACAAAGAAGTGCAGACACAGTCAGCAGCTTCATGGTGATAATTAGTATCTCTGTGAACAACAAAAGACCCAAAGTTATTAGCACTTCATTAAACAAAGCACAGAAGGAATCTGAGTTTTCAGCCGACCTTTTGTAGAATATCTTGTCTGTTCAGTCAGTAGCTTCAGCCTTCCAAGGTTGGAACAAGGTGCTGAACAGCTCTGAGATCACGGCTTATATTCTGTCTCTTTGTAGTTTCAAAACAGGGAACTAACATTGAAAAAAATGACACGTGTATTATGTGATTCATGCTGGCCAGACTTTTACTGCACTTCTTTCTTTCTCAACCAAAACCAAAATTATTGCCAAATGCTGACTACTTCTTCCAGCTGCCCACTTAATTTTACTAGTCAACAACTAGTCAAACACTGGTCAACACTCCATAGTATAAATGGAGAACATTTTATATATTTAAGAAAGTATTTTCAGGAAAGAAAAAAAAAACCCATAAAACAAAGGAGAAGCTGAGTTTATGGACATTAAATAATCAGCGTTATTATGAAGATCTAAAATAATTTCTGACGTTTTGCTCTCACAGTAATCATGATGAGAATGTTTCTTCAGTAGACCAATTCTTGCCAGTTCTTTCCTTAGCATTTCTGGAAAAGACATGCAATAAGAAAAAGATAAAATGAGACCAGTGCCTCAGCTGATAAGAGATGTCTTGTATCTTTGACAGGCATTCACCAGAAAATTTTTATGGAGACAGATCTGTCACAGTACTGGGTCTGTGTGCTGCGTTTTTGATCAGTTATGTTCTTGGATTTGTTGATTTTCATGGTTTTGAGTCACTATATTGTTTTCTGCTTATGTCAAATTCAGAGATGGGCAGTGATGCGTTAAAAGTAATGCGTTATTGTAATTTGATTACTTTTTTCAAGTAATCAGTAAAGTAACAGGACTACTTTTTCAAGTAACTTGACCAACACTGGTTATGTTCTTACTTTTCAGTCGTTAGCTTTCTGTAACTTTGCCCTCCCCCGTTCCACGTCTCACGTCTAGTTACTCTTCTCTCTGTGCTCCATGTCTGCTTGGTCTTCAACCCGTTTTCACTCCCTACTCATAATATAGCGACGATTTGTAACATCCCTAAAATTCTCATGCTAACGCAAAAGGTACCCTTCCATGTTTTTCTCAGTTCACTCCAATGTGAACCCGCTCGCAGCGATAAGAGACGCTTCGAGCAGAGGCTCCAGCCATCCATTTACTCCAATAATAACCCCGTCATGGCAAAACATGACGCCGTGAAGTACAATCTAACTGGAGAACCGAGGACCCTCTCCCCCGACGTGTTTTTCTCCCTAATGTAAGGCTTTCTTTGTTTTGTTTTGTTTTTTAGCCATCAGAATTGTTGTCTGAAGGCCAAGAAAGATGCCAAGTGGATTTACTTTATCAAGTCATCATGGCCTTGCCATATTGGTCCATTTGATTGACCTTTATTATAATTATGTATTTATTTTATTTTTGTTTTTGAAAGACTGGACAGACATGACTGGGGGTCAGGACAGGGAGAAAGAATGAGAGGGAGAGATAGAAAAATATTCCCATATATCATTGTTGTTTATTGTATTGCTCTCATGTTCTTCTGCTTGTTTTCTTTTCTTTCTCAACAGGTGATCCAGGTGATTGATATATGTATATTTTTTTGTCTGCTTATTTAGTTGTTTTTTGTTTTTTTGCCCTTTATCCCCATCCCTCTTCTCCACTGTTTTTTCCCCCTCTTCCTTTCTCCTTTTTCTTTTCCTCATTCAAGTCTGTCCCGTATCTAGCAAGTGAAAATAAAAAAATAAATAAAATAAATAAACAACAAAAGGTGAATCAAATAGACCATTACGGCAAGTCTGGGATGGTCAATTTGGTAAAAGCTCCAAAAGCTGATTCTGTTCATCTGAGCGTTTTGGGGGAGAAACGTTTCGTCACTCTTTTATTAGTAGGTGGTCCAGGTCCAGTTTAGTTTTCGATTGCCAGTTCTTTCCTTAGCATTTCAGGAAAAGACATTAAATAAGAAATGAAAGATAAAATGAGACCAATGTCTCAGTTGAGAAGAAATGTCTTGCATTTTTGACAGGCATTCCTATCTGTGTCATATCCGAATTTCTTTGTAGAGAAAGATGTGAGGTTAGCACCACACTCAGCATAATTAATGGGCTGGGTCTGTGATTCCAGTAGAGAAAGAGCTGTGCAAAGTGTAAATAAAAATGATGTAAAGTAATAGCTAATTTTGAATTTGATTACATGAACTTATCTCAAGAAGTGGAAACATGGGACGACAAAGGAGTGGACAAGTAATCATTACTGAATGGAAAAAGCTCAAGGAACATTTTGCAACAATAGGTATGAAAAGGCATCTTAGCTATAAAGTTTCTCAGAAGCGGAGAGTTTCACCATTATCTAAAAAAAACTGCATCTAGGAACTGTGGAAACATTTCAGAATAATATATATTTATATAAAATTCTGAAGATGATGAATGTGTCATCAACTAGAGTACTCAATATTGTCAATAGATTCAGAGAATCTTGATAAATCTCTGTGGACAAGGGAGAAAATTAAAACTAGATTCCATGATCTTAAAGACCTCAGGTGGCACTGCATTAAAAACTTGGATGACTCTCTCATGGGAATAATTGCATGGCTCAAGAATACTTCCAGAAAGGATTCTGTGTAATGTTAATTTGCCATGCTAATGACAAATCTCTATCATTAATTGAAGGTTTACTATGCAAAGAAGAAGACATATGTAACCCAAAATGCTTTTTCTTTTTTTATTGGATGAAAAGAGGAGTTTGTTCTACTGAGGAATAACATGCCTCCATGTTTAACATACAGTGGTTTGCAAAAGTATTCGGCCCCCTTGAACTTTTCCACATTTTGTCACATTACAGCCACAAACATGAATCAATTTTATTGGAATTCCATGTGAAAGACCAACACAAAGTGGTGTACACGTGAGAAGTGGAACGAAAATCATACATGATTCCAAACATTTTTTACAAATAAATAACTGAAAAGTGGGGTGTGCGTAATTATTCAGCCCCCTGAGTCAATGCTTTGTAAAACCACCTTTTGCTGCAATTCCAGCTGCCAGTCTTTTAGGGTTCGTCTCTACCAGCTTTGCACATCTAGACTGAAATTCTTGATCATTCTTCTTTGCAAAACAGCTCCAGCTCAGTCAGATTAGATGGACAGCGTTTGTGAACAGCAGTTTTCAGATCTTGCCACAGATTCTCGATTGGATTTAGATCTGGACTTTGACTGGGCCATTCTAACACATGGATATGTTTTGTTTTAAACCATTCCATTGTTGCCCTGGCTTTATGTTTAGGGTCGTGTCCTGCTGGAAGGTGAACCTCCGCCCGAGTCTCAGGTCTTTTGCAGACTCCAAGAGGTTTTCTTCCAAGGTTGCCCTGTATTTGGCTCCATCCATCTTCCCATCAACTCTGACCAGCTTCCCTGTCCCTGCTGAAGAGAAGCACCCCCAGAGCATGATGCTGCCACCACCATACTTGACAGTGGGGATGGTGTGTTCAGAGTGATGTGCAGTGTTAGTTTTCCGCCACACAAAGCATTTTGCATTTTGGCCAAAAAGTTCCATTTTGGTCTCATCTGACCAGAGCACCTTCTTCCACATGTTTGCTGGGTCCCCCACATGGCTTGTGGCAAACTGCAAACGGGTCTTCTTGGTTTTCTGTTAACAATGGCTTTCTTCTTGCCACTCTTCCATAAAGGCCAACTTTGTGTAGTGCACGACTAATAGTTGTCCTATGGACAGATTCCCCCACCTGAGCTGTAGATCTCTGCAGCTCGTCCAGAGTCACCATGGGCCTCTTGGCTGCATTTCTGATCAGCGCTCTCCTTGTTCGGCCTGTGAGTTTAGGTGGACGGCCTTGTCTTGGTAGGTTTACAGTTGTGCCATACTCCTTCCATTTCTGAATGATCGCTTGAACAGTGCTCCGTGGGATTTTCAAGGCTTGGGAAATCTTTTTGTAGCCTAAGCCTAATTTTCCAATAACTTTATCCCTGACCTGTCTGGTGTGTTCTTTGGACTTCATGGTGTTGTTGCTCCCAATATTCTCTTAAACAACCTCTGAGGCCGTCACAGAGCAGCTGTATTTGTACTGACATTAGATTACACACAGGTGCACTCTATTTAGTCATTAGCACTCATCAGGCAATGTCTATGGACAACTGACTGCACTCAGACCAAAGGGGGCTGAATAATTACGCACACCCCACGTTTCAGTCATTGATTTGTAAAAAATGTTTGGAATCATGTATGATTTTCGTTCCACTTCTCACATGTACACCACTTTGTGTTGGTCTTTCATGTGGAATTCCAATAAAATTGATTCATGTTTGTGGCTGTGATGTGACAAAATGTGGAAAAGTTCAAGGGGGCCGAATACTTTTGCAAGCCCCTGTATGTCTTGTTTCCGAGTCACATATAAGATACTTTGTGTCTTAAAGTTTTGCAGATTTAAATGAGTAGCTTTTGAGCCTGAAACAGACTTTAAAGCCTTATTCAAAACACTCCTTTAATTACAACAAAATGGTTTCGGGAACACTGCCAAGGCTTAGGAACCTGCTTGAGATTATCTGATGGCTCGGTCTTAGCCAAAGGAGCCTGAACAAGCATCTTGGGTCTATTTGCACAGTTTTTTACCCACCAGACAAAGGAAGGAACTGAACCAAACGGTAGAAACCAGCGGGGGGAAAAACTAAGAATAAAGATGTCCTATTGATACTGACTGGCTTGCAGGACTCACTGGTAGGAAGCTGAAAGGTAAACAGGCTGTTGCTAAGCAAGGTCATGGAGCAAGACACGGAATGGATGAGCCTTCAATTCCACTTCCTCTATAACAATGACTTGATCATTTTCTAGGTCGGGTATGGGGTTTTAGCCTCTGTTCTTTAGCACTTTATAATGCATTTGAATATTCAAGCTACGTATAGGATTGAGGGAAGTTTTCATGTTGAGAAACACCACAACTAGAAATCCATTTATCTAAAAGAAACTATCTAAACCTACCTGGTCATATATTGAAATGTAATTGCCCCTCTCATTAAATCGTGAAAATATTGGAATAATTTTTTGTAATGTTTCACTTTCCTTAGTTAAAGGCAGTGTTCATGATTTGTCAATAAGAAGGAGACTAGGCAAAATGGCATCCATTGAAGGGTTTCAAGGCAAAAAACGATAAAATATAAAAACTTAAAATAAGTCACAGTTTCACCATGTCTTCTTTAAGGATTTAGGTTTTGGAAGCAAGAAAGGGAAATAACAGGAAATAATATCAGTAAGGATCTTGGGCACTTTGTACAGCTTTCAAATAATTATTATCAAATGACTGTCATTCTACCCCTGCCATGGTATATTATTCTGTTTTCAATTTTTTCTTTAACTAGTTTTACATATGGCAATTATATTATAACAAGTCAGTAGTTAATTGGGCATGAGTTAGAGGTAAGACCAAGTGTGATTCAACAGATCCCTTTGTTAAAAAAAAAAAAAAAAAAAAAAACCTTCAGGGAACCTTGAACAGCCCCAACCTGGTGGCAGGCCTCCAAGACTGATTCATTTGAGATCAAAGGGTCCCAAATCCGCCAGGGAGGTCTGTTATCCCATAGGAAATAGTGCTTTGTGAAATAAGTCGGGGCCAAATCTGGAGGCCCGGGCAGTACAATCATGGGCTATACAAACTGGCTTTAGGCAAATCAAAAATCATCTTCCTGGTGGGAAAGGAGTTGAAAAAGCTGGTGGACATCAGAGGTGAAGGAAAATGTGGCTCACTTGTGGAATATTTTAGGTACCTGACATGTACAGACAAGCAAAGTGGGCCTTGGCTTTGTGTGCCCAAACGAGAAACACAGAATGGGTCTGCATTTGTTTCTACTTCCTCTATGAAATATGATGAAATATGTCAAAAGTTGCCAATTCATGTTGGCCTCAACCTCAGTTATTCGACACTTGATCATGACAGTATATCACTTTTACTTTTGGGAACTTTTATTTTCGACAGTTAAAATAATGAGATAGCTATAAAGCCCCAAGTCTTGTGAAATAATGTCTGAAGTGAAAATAATTTCAGAAGCTTTGAAAGATGTTTTTTCTTTAGAATGTTAGCAAGGCTGTTGGCTAATTGATGATAGCATGATAATGAGTTTATCTGTCAGTCACAGACTTTAGATATGCTCTTCTTTGCTGTTTATATTTATATGTTAATTCTCACATACTGGTGAGAAAACACCAGTATATGAGGATTTTTTTTAGTCTTCTTAAAGTAACCCAATATACAAAAACCAACAATGTCAGGTTCAGGGTAAGTACGTGACCCAAATGCAGGACTTCACAAAAGAGACTGTTTATTCACAGTGGAGATGGTGAACAATAACGTGACAGTTTCCAAAAATATGGCTTCCATTGTGGAGCTCCTGACTCCCACACAGTGCTCATGGTCTGTAGTGTGAATGGTGAAAACTCCAACACTTGATATATACAATAGCTCCACTCCTGTGACACACTCCCTTCCAGGCTCTTGAAAAGACAAGATCAAGCAAAGATAGTTTCATCTCAGAGTCAGGGCTGTACTGACTAGTTAGCTCAGCCACACTGTTAAGTAGTGGGCCACTGATGGGGATGATCAGCGGCAGCCGGTGAGACTTGATGCAGGACAGTTATGGCTGGCTTCAGGATGGGAAATCCTTCCAGCCTCATGATCAGAGATGATTAGAGACAGTAACGTGTATCTGATTACTTTTTTCAAGTGACGAGTAAAGTAAGGAATTACTATTGCAAAAAAGGTCATTAGATTACTGTTACTTTCCCGTAAGCATGCTTCGTTACTGCGTTATTAACCAGTGATTTTTTTTGTGAGAGTGTCTCATGACAATGACGTAAGCGTGTGCAACGTTCATGGTTAACAGCTGTGTGCAGATCAACAATGGATAATATAACGAGTGCGGGACAGAGTATGACTGTGCAGCATTTAAAGCGTGGAAGTACTGACCTTACTTTAAATTTTGATTCAGTAAAAAGAGACAGAAACATTGGCGCCCGTGGGGTGTGTGGGAAGAAAACTTCTTTTTATAGCGAAAAAAACTCCTAAACTTCCAAGGAAGCACCGAGTATGCTGCCACAGGAATTTGAAATTCACAGAGAAACTGCCGGATCCTTCCGCTGACATGACCACTGTGGCACACCTGCACCAGGGCAAACCTCCACCCGCCCCACTCCTGCTAAACAGGTGAAGTTTTCTCTGGTCCCCTCCCCAATCAGACCAGGAGTGACATGTTTAGCCGCATGTTCTCCTTAAATTGCTGGCTGTCTGAGTGGTGTCCCAGAAATGATGTGGGCTTCATAGATAATTGGCAAACCTTCTGGAGGAAACCTGGTCTTGTTAGGAGAGACGGCATCCATCCCACTTTGGATGGAGCAGCTCTCATTTCTAGAAATATGGACAAATTTATTAAACCCCCCAAAATATGACTATCCAGAGTTGGGACCAGGAAGCAGAGTTGCAGTCTTACACACCTCTCTGCAGCTTCTCTCCTCCTGCTACCCCCCCAAAAACCCATCTCCATAGAGACTGTGTCAGCTTCCAAAAAGACAAAAAACAAACTAAAAACCAGCAACAAACAACTTAAACATAAACAATTACAAAGAAAGAACAATACAGTATCCACATCTGAACCAAAGAGTAAAACAGTGAAATGTGGATTATTAAATATTAGGTCTCTCTCCTCCAAGTCTCTGTTAGTACATGACTTAATAATTGATCAACAAATTGATTTACTCTGCCTTACAGAAACCTGGTTGCAGCAGGATGATTATGTTAGTTTAAATGAATCAACACCCCCGAGTCATTCTAACTACCAGAAATCTCGAAGCACAGGCCGAGGGGGCGGTGTGGCAGCAATTTTTCACACCAGCCTATTAATTAATGAAAGACCAAGACAGACTTTTAATTCATTTGAAAGCCTGATGCTTAGCCTCGTCCACCCCAGCTGTGAAACTCAGAAACCAGTCTTACTTGTTATCATCTATCGTCCACCTGGGCCTTACACAGAGTTTCTGTCTGATTTCTCAGACTTTATATCTCATTTAGTTCTGAGCTCAGATAAAATAATTATTGTGGGTGATTTTAACATCCATGTAGATGCTAAAAATGACAGCCTCAACATGGCATTTAATCTGTTATTAGACTCAATTGGTTTCTCTCAAAATGTAAAAGAACCCACCCACCACTTTAATCACACTCTAGATCTTGTTTTAACATATGGCATAGAAACTGAACATTTAACAGTGTTTCCTGAAAACCCTCTCCTGTCTGATCATTTCCTGATAACATTTACATTTACAATAATTGATTACACAGCGGTGGAGAGTAGACTTTATCAAAGTAGATGTCTTTCTGAAAGTGCTGTAACTAAGTTTAAGAATATAATCCACCCACTGTTATCATCTTCAATGCCCTGTACCAACACAGAGCAGAGCAGCTATCTGAACGCTACCCCAACAGAGGTCGATTATCTTGTTAATAATTTCACCTCCTCACTACGTACGACTCTGGATACTGTAGCTCCTGTGAAAACTAAGGCCTCAAATCAGAAGTACCTGACTCCGTGGTATAATTCTCAAACACGTACCCTAAAGCAGATGACTCGTAATCTGGAGAGGAAATGGCGTGTCACAAATCTAGAGGATCATCATTTAGCCTGGAGAAATAGTTTGCTGCTTTATAAGAAAGCCCTCCGCAAAGCCAGAACATCTTACTATTCGTCACTGATTGAAGTAAATAAGAACAACCCCAGGTTTCTCTTCAGCACTATAGCCAGGCTGACAAAAAGTCAGAGCTCTGTTGAGCCAACCATCCCTTTAACGTTAACTAGTAACGACTTCATGAACTTCTTCACAAATAAAATTTTTATCATTAGAGAAAAAATTACCAATAATCATCCCACAGATGTAATATTATCTACAGCTACTCTTAGTACCATTGATGTTAAGTTAGACTCTTTTTCTCCAATTGATCTTTCTGAGTTAACTTCAATAATTACTTCCTCCAAACCATCAACCTGTCTTTTAGACCCCATTCCTACAAAACTGCTCAAAGAAGTCCTGCCATTAATTAATTCTTCGATCTTAAATATGATCAACCTATCTCTAATGATCGGCTATGTACCACAGGCCTTCAAGCTAGCTGTAGTTAAACCTTTACTCAAAAAGCCATCTCTAGACCCAGCAGTCTTAGCTAATTATAGGCCAATCTCCAACCTTCCTTTCATATCAAAAATCCTTGAAAGAGTAGTTGTCAAACAGCTAACAGATCATCTGCAGAGGAATGGTTTATTTGAAGAGTTTCAGTCAGGTTTCAGAGCTCAGCACAGCACAGAAACAGCTTTAGTGAAGGTTACAAATGATCTTCTTATGGCCTCTGACAGTGGACTCATCTCTGTGCTTGTCCTGCTAGACCTTAGTGCAGCATTCGATACTGTCGACCATAATATCCTATTAGAGCGATTAGAACATGCAGTAGGTATTACAGGTACTGCGCTGCAGTGGTTTGTATCATATCTATCTAATAGACTCCAGTTTGTGCATGTAAATGGAGAGTCCTCTTCACACACTGAGGTTAATTATGGAGTTCCACAGGGTTCAGTGCTAGGACCAATTCTGTTTACATTATACATGCTTCCCTTAGGCAGTATCATTAGAAGACATAGCATACATTTTCACTGCTATGCTGATGACACCCAGCTCTATCTGTCCATGAAGCCAGATGACACACACCAATTAGTTAAACTGCAGGAATGTCTTAAAGACATAAAGACCTGGATGGCCGCTAAATTTCTGCTTCTTAATTCAGATAAAACTGAGGTTATTGTACTCGGCCCTGAAAATCTTATAAATATGGTATCTAACCAGATTCTTACTCTGGATGGCATTACCTTGGCCTCCAGTAACGCGGTGAGGAACCTTGGAGTCATTTTTGACCAGGACATGTCCTTCAACGCACATATTAAACAAATACGTAAGACTGCTTTCTTCCATTTGCGCAACATCTCTAAAATTAGAAATATCCTGTCTCAGAGTGACGCTGAAAAACTAGTTCATGCATTTATTACTTCCAGGCTGGACTACTGTAATTCATTATTATCAGGATGTCCAAAAAACTCGCTGAAAAGCCTTCAACTAATCCAAAATGCTGCAGCAAGAGTCCTGACAGGGACTAGAAAGAGAGAGCAGATTTCTCCTGTTTTGGCTTCCCTTCATTGGCTTCCTGTTAAATCCAGAATTGAATTCAAAATCCTGCTCCTCACATACAAGGTCTTAAATAATCAGGCCCCATCTTATCTTAATGACCTTGTAGTACCATATCACCCTATTAGAGCACTTCGCTCTCGCTCTGCAGGCCTACTTGTTGTTCCTAGAGTATTTAAAAGTAGAATGGGAGGGAGAGCCTTCAGTTTTCAGGCCCCTCTTCTGTGGAACCAGCTTCCAGTTTGGATTCGGGAGACAGACACTATCTCTACTTTTAAGATTAGGCTTAAAACTTTCCTTTTTGCTAAAGCATATAGTTAGGGCTGGACCAGGTGACCCTGAATCCTCCCTTAGTTATGCTGCAATAGATGTAGGCTGCCGGGGGATTCCCATGATGCATTGAGTTTTTCCTTTCCAGTCACCTTTCTCACTCACTATGTATTAACAGACCTCTCTGCATTGAATCATATCTGTTATTAACCTCTGTCTCTCTTCCACAGCATGTCTTTATCCTGTCTTCCTTCTCTCACCCCAACCGGTCGCAGCAGATGGCCCCGCCCCTCCCTGAGCCTGGTTCTGCCGGAGGTTTCTTCCTGTTAAAAGGGAGTTTTTCCTTCCCACTGTCGCCAAAGTGCTTGCTCATAGGGGGTCATATGATTGTTGGGTTTTTCTCTGTATCTATGAAGCGCCTTGAGGCGACTTTTGTTGTGATTTGGCGCTATATAAATAAAATTGAATTGAATTGAATTGAAAATAGATTTATGAGCAACAGGACTTAGTGCCCCTGAGTCTTTGATTTTATTTATTTTCTGGACTCTGGAGGTTTACCCAGTGACAGGTGTGCCGCAGGTGTGCCATTTTACCACTGACATGCTAAAATCTAAAGAGCAGATCAGACAGAGACTTAAAATGCTTCCAGATGAGAATATCTTCAAAAGGTGTTTGAATTCAATGAGAAGGCTGATCTAGCGCAGCATAAAAAGTCTAAGACTTGTACATGGAAGAAATGGAGAAGAAGGCTTTGTTATCTACCCTGGAATACCACCAAGCCATTGGTTCAGGTATGTGGATGACACCTGGATGAAAATCAAATCTTAGGACGTACCACAATTCACGGATCACATTAACTTGGTTGACCAACACAGCAAGTTCACCAGGGAGGTTATGAAAAGTGGCAGGTTAGCCTTCTTAGACTGTGAGATTTCCATCAGTAATGGGGGACATTTAGAAGTTGATGTGTACCGTAAACCTACGCATACAGATCAGTATTTAAGGTTTGACTCTCATCATCAACTGGAGAATAAACTGGGTGTCATCAGGACGCTACAACACAGAGCGAACACCATCCCCACAGACACAGCGGCCAGGGAAGCAGAAGAACATCACATCAGGAAAGTCTCGAGTATATGTGGTTATCCCAGCTGGACATTTGTCAAAGCTAGGAAGGCGCCAAAAGAAAGCTCCAGCCGATCCAGGAGAGAAGGACCACCGCTGCCTAAGGAAAAACCCTTAATGATCCCATATGTGTCAGGAGTATCGGAGCAGTTAAGAATCCTTTTCTCTAAACACAATGTCGCTTATGACTTTTAAACCCCAAAACACACTGTGCCAAAAATTGATCCAATGAAACAGGTCCCCTAATGTAAACAGAGTAATATAGTGTACACTGTTAGGTGCCAGGAGGATTGCCATGATTTTTATACATCAGGGAAACAAAATAACCTCTAGATAAGCAGATGGCACAATACAGAAGAGCTAACTTGTCAGGCCAGGACTCCATAAAGAAAATATTTAATTTCTACATCATGTGAGCACAGAAATTTGAATTTGCATCAGGTATTTGGAAAATGGTGGATTTATGCCTGGATGTGTATGAATCTTTTGAAGTATTCCCATGAAAATGTGACAAAGACTCAGAGACCAGTTTGATTCAATGCTTAAAGGTTTAATAATGAAGATGATGTTCATTCAGGGAAGTAAAGTGAAAGCTTAAAGCATTCTTTCCATTACACACTCAGTTTGTTCTTATTAAAAGAGACAATCCATCTACAGGTTGCATCATTTTTCAACTCATTCCTTATGTAGCGTTGCGGTGAACTAAAAGAAGTAAAGATGTAAGAAGACAAACATTTTAAGCTGGATTTATGAGATTATTTGCTCTAAAGACCGGTGAACCAAGCCTTCATTCCAGAGATCGTCTGACTTTCCTGGCGCAGACAAATGGGTATCTGGCGTCACAGGGTATGTCATTCATACAGAGGTTTCCTGTAAGCACCAAAAATGAACATTAAGTGAAGCCATGCTCACATGGACGTCTATACTGACACAAATATTTAGTTTGCATAATAGCAGGAGCACCTGTCAATATTCATTTTTGACTCTACTTTCACAGCACTATGTAAATTTACTTTAAATTTAAAGACGTGAAATACAGCAATCTATTTTATTCATTATGGTAAAACACAAAGTTTGTCTCTGTTAAAAATAAAATTTAGAATTCATATTATTTTCCTGTAAGTCACTGCTATTTATCACACCAAATGATAAGCATTTTTTGAGAAAATGTGGATACTGTAACAGTTTTTGTTCCCCTCAAAATGAATTCATACACTTTCTTTTAAATTTTACCTGTCCAATTCATATGCAGGCAGTTCTCTCTGCCCCTGACATTGTTAGGCTCTCCGTGACACCAGTTTGCATATGTGAAACGGGTTCCATCGATCCAAAACCAATAACCCTCCTAGAAAACACAAAAAAAAAACAGAGAATAGTGTCAATAGGCAGGCATATCCTCTAGTCTCAGAACTAATGTCTAATATTGAGTAGTGTACCTCTTGAGCATCTGAGCCTCCAATCCATGTAGGGACATGATTACGAGCACCATTAAGTATGACCCTCTGAATCGCTTGGTACTCTCCGAGGTTGTGCACAGACGCCAGATTTGCATTCAGGGACTGACAGTGTCTCTATAGGACAAAAGGTCTAGTTTAAACCAAGTTTGATATGAAAAGTATTAAAGCAGAGAGAAATGCTAAATCGAAATCACTGTTCTTACCTGCGCCTGAGCCCAAGTCAGTTGATTGGGAAAGAAGTGATAGTATCGGTTTCCATATCTAGTCCAACCCCAGGGGCTCCTAAAACATGCAGATCTCTTCTCAACAAGATGCTCTCCTGAGGACAAGCAAAGACTACTTAGATACTCAAACATCAATTATCGTTGCTATTTACAAAAAAGTAATTGTCTTTCAAACCATGTATATGCTCAAACCTTTATACCCCCGCAAACACACACACACACACACACACACACACACACACACACACACACACACACATTATATATATATATATATATATATATATATATATATATATATATATATAAATTATAAATATTTTATTTTCTCACTGGTAAAACATATCATTTGAACACATACATTACATACAAGCATACAAGTGAGGACATAGATGTGCTCTTCAGCATGACAATAATCTGAGAGGAAAATTGTTACCAACCTGGGGGATGTGATTCAGACCCATCCTTACCCACTTCATCTGGAAGAACCCAAAAAAAATTATAATTTTGATAAATTTTAGTGGTAAATTTCCATTTATAATATTGATATTATAAGTGTTGTTTGTATTATTGATTCCACACATATATACGTTATCTATATTATACTACAATACTCACTGGCAGCAGTGGTCAGAGCGATCATTGCACAAAGAAGTGCAGACACAGTCAGCAGCTTCATGGTGATAATTAGTATCTCTGTGAACAACAAAAGACCCAAAGTTATTAGCACTTCATTAAACAAAGCACAGAAGGAATCTGAGTTTTCAGCCAACCTTTTGTAGAATATCTTGTCTGTTCAGTCAGTAGCTTCAGCCTTCCAAGGTTGGAACAAGGTGCTGAACAGCTCTGAGATCACGGCTTATATTCTGTCTCTTTGTAGTTTCAAAACAGGGAACTAACATTGAAAAAAATGACACGTGTATTATGTGATTCATGCTGGCCAGACTTTTACTGCACTTCTTTCTTTCACAACCAAAACCAAAATTATTGCCAAATGCTGACTACTTCTTCCAGCTGCCCACTTAATTTTACTAGTCAACAACTAGTCAAACACTGGTCAACACTCCATAGTATAAATGGAGAACATTTTATATATTTAAGAAAGTATTTTCAGGAAAGAAAAAAAAAACATAAAACAAAGGAGAAGCTGAGTTTATGGACATTAAATAATCAGCGTTATTATGAAGATCTAAAATAATTTCTGACGTTTTGCTCTCACAGTAATCATGATGAGAATGTTTCTTCAGTAGACCAATTCTTGCCAGTTCTTTCCTTAGCATTTCTGGAAAAGACATGCAATAAGAAAAAGATAAAATGAGACCAGTGCCTCAGCTGATAAGAGATGTCTTGTATCTTTGACAGGCATTCACCAGAAAATTTTTATGGAGACAGATCTGTCACAGTACTGGGTCTGTGTGCTGCGTTTTTGATCAGTTATGTTCTTGGATTTGTTGATTTTCATGGTTTTGAGTCACTATATTGTTTTCTGCTTATGTCAAATTCAGAGATGGGCAGTGATGCGTTAAAAGTAATGCGTTATTGTAATTTGATTACTTTTTTCAAGTAATCAGTAAAGTAACAGGACTACTTTTTCAAGTAACTTGACCAACACTGGTTATGTTCTTACTTTTCAGTCGTTAGCTTTCTGTAACTTTGCCCTCCCCCGTTCCACGTCTCACGTCTAGTTACTCTTCTCTCTGTGCTCCATGTCTGCTTGGTCTTCAACCCGTTTTCACTCCCTACTCATAATATAGCGACGATTTGTAACATCCCTAAAATTCTCATGCTAACGCAAAAGGTACCCTTCCATGTTTTTCTCAGTTCACTCCAATGTGAACCCGCTCGCAGCGATAAGAGACGCTTCGAGCAGAGGCTCCAGCCATCCATTTACTCCAATAATAACCCCGTCATGGCAAAACATGACGCCGTGAAGTACAATCTAACTGGAGAACCGAGGACCCTCTCCCCCGACGTGTTTTTCTCCCTAATGTAAGGCTTTCTTTGTTTTGTTTTGTTTTTTAGCCATCAGAATTGTTGTCTGAAGGCCAAGAAAGATGCCAAGTGGATTTACTTTACCAAGTGGATCATCATGGCCTTGCCATATTGGTCCATTTGATTGACCTTTATTATAATTATGTATTTATTTTATTTTTGTTTTTGAAAGACTGGACAGACATGACTGGGGGTCAGGACAGGGAGAAAGAATGAGAGGGAGAGAAAGAAAAATATTCCCATATATCATTGTTGTTTATTGTATTGCTCTCATGTTCTTCTGCTTGTTTTCTTTTCTTTCTCAACAGGTGATCCAGGTGATTGATATATGTATATTTTTTTTGTCTGCTTATTTAGTTGTTTTTTGTTTTTTTGCCCTTTATCCCCATCCCTCTTCTCCACTGTTTTTTCCCCCTCTTCCTTTCTCCTTTTTCTTTTCCTCATTCAAGTCTGTCCCGTATCTAGCAAGTGAAAATAAAAAAATAAATAAAATAAATAAACAACAAAAGGTGAATCAAATAGACCATTACGGCAAGTCTGGGATGGTCAATTTGGTAAAAGCTCCAAAAGCTGATTCTGTTCATCTGGGCGTAGCGTTTTGGGGGAGAAACGTTTCGTCACTCTTTTATTAGTAGGTGGTCCAGGTCCAGTTTAGTTTTCGATTGCCAGTTCTTTCCTTAGCATTTCAGGAAAAGACATTAAATAAGAAATGAAAGATAAAATGAGACCAATGTCTCAGTTGAGAAGAAATGTCTTGCATTTTTGACAGGCATTCCTATCTGTGTCATATCCGAATTTCTTTGTAGAGAAAGATGTGAGGTTAGCACCACACTCAGCATAATTAATGGGCTGGGTCTGTGATTCCAGTAGAGAAAGAGCTGTGCAAAGTGTAAATAAAAATGATGTAAAGTAATAGCTAATTTTGAATTTGATTACATGAACTTATCTCAAGAAGTGGAAACATGGGACGACAAAGGAGTGGACAAGTAATCATTACTGAATGGAAAAAGCTCAAGGAACATTTTGCAACAATAGGTATGAAAAGGCATCTTAGCTATAAAGTTTCTCAGAAGCGGAGAGTTTCACCATTATCTAAAAAAAACTGCATCTAGGAACTGTGGAAACATTTCAGAATAATATATATTTATATAAAATTCTGAAGATGATGAATGTGTCATCAACTAGAGTACTCAATATTGTCAATAGATTCAGAGAATCTTGATAAATCTCTGTGGACAAGGGAGAAAATTAAAACTAGATTCCATGATCTTAAAGACCTCAGGTGGCACTGCATTAAAAACTTGGATGACTCTCTCATGGGAATAATTGCATGGCTCAAGAATACTTCCAGAAAGGATTCTGTGTAATGTTAATTTGCCATGCTAATGACAAATCTCTATCATTAATTGAAGGTTTACTATGCAAAGAAGAAGACATATGTAACCCAAAATGCTTTTTCTTTTTTTATTGGATGAAAAGAGGAGTTTGTTCTACTGAGGAATAACATGCCTCCATGTTTAACATACAGTGGTTTGCAAAAGTATTCGGCCCCCTTGAACTTTTCCACATTTTGTCACATTACAGCCACAAACATGAATCAATTTTATTGGAATTCCATGTGAAAGACCAACACAAAGTGGTGTACACGTGAGAAGTGGAACGAAAATCATACATGATTCCAAACATTTTTTACAAATAAATAACTGAAAAGTGGGGTGTGCGTAATTATTCAGCCCCCTGAGTCAATGCTTTGTAAAACCACCTTTTGCTGCAATTCCAGCTGCCAGTCTTTTAGGGTTCGTCTCTACCAGCTTTGCACATCTAGACTGAAATTCTTGATCATTCTTCTTTGCAAAACAGCTCCAGCTCAGTCAGATTAGATGGACAGCGTTTGTGAACAGCAGTTTTCAGATCTTGCCACAGATTCTCGATTGGATTTAGATCTGGACTTTGACTGGGCCAGTCTAACACATGGATATGTTTTGTTTTAAACCATTCCATTGTTGCCTGGCTTTATGTTTAGGGTCGTGTCCTGCTGGAAGGTGAACCTCCGCCCGAGTCTCAAGTCTTTTGCAGACTCCAAGAGGTTTTCTTCCAAGATTGCCCTGTATTTGGCTCCATCCATCTTCCCATCAACTCTGACCAGCTTCCCTGTCCCTGCTGAAGAGAAGCACCCCCAGAGCATGATGCTGCCACCACCATACTTGACAGTGGGGATGGTGTGTTCAGAGTGATGTGCAGTGTTAGTTTTCCGCCACACAAAGCATTTTGCATTTTGGCCAAAAAGTTCCATTTTGGTCTCATCTGACCAGAGCACCTTCTTCCACATGTTTGCTGGGTCCCCCACATGGCTTGTGGCAAACTGCAAACGGGTCTTCTTGGTTTTCTGTTAACAATGGCTTTCTTCTTGCCACTCTTCCATAAAGTCCAACTTTGTGTAGTGCACGACTAATAGTTGTCCTATGGACAGATTCCCCCACCTGAGCTGTAGATCTCTGCAGCTCGTCCAGAGTCACCATGGGCCTCTTGGCTGCATTTCTGATCAGCGCTCTCCTTGTTCGGCCTGTGAGTTTAGGTGGACGGCCTTGTCTTGGTAGGTTTACAGTTGTGCCATACTCCTTCCATTTCTGAATGATCGCTTGAACAGTGCTCCGTGGGATTTTCAAGGCTTGGGAAATCTTTTTGTAGCCTAAGCCTAATTTTCCAATAACTTTATCCCTGACCTGTCTGGTGTGTTCTTTGGACTTCATGGTGTTGTTGCTCCCAATATTCTCTTAAACAACCTCTGAGGCCGTCACAGAGCAGCTGTATTTGTACTGACATTAGATTACACACAGGTGCACTCTATTTAGTCATTAGCACTCATCAGGCAATGTCTATGGACAACTGACTGCACTCAGACCAAAGGGGGCTGAATAATTACGCACACCCCACGTTTCAGTCATTGATTTGTAAAAAATGTTTGGAATCATGTATGATTTTCGTTCCACTTCTCACGTGTACACCACTTTGTGTTGGTCTTTCATGTGGAATTCCAATAAAATTGATTCATGTTTGTGGCTGTGATGTGACAAAATGTGGAAAAGTTCAAGGGGGCCGAATACTTTTGCAAGCCCCTGTATGTCTTGTTTCCGAGTCACATATAAGATACTTTGTGTCTTAAAGTTTTGCAGATTTAAATGAGTAGCTTTTGAGCCTGAAACAGACTTTAAAGCCTTATTCAAAACACTCCTTTAATTACAACAAAATGGTTTCGGGAACACTGCCAAGGCTTAGGAACCTGCTTGAGATTATCTGATGGCTCGGTCTTAGCCAAAGGAGCCTGAACAAGCATCTTGGGTCTATTTGCACAGTTTTTTACCCACCAGACAAAGGAAGGAACTGAACCAAACGGTAGAAACCAGCGGGGGGAAAAACTAAGAATAAAGATGTCCTATTGATACTAACTGGCTTGCAGGACTCACTGGTAGGAAGCTGAAAGGTAAACAGGCTGTTGCTAAGCAAGGTCATGGAGCAAGACACGGAATGGATGAGCCTTCAATTCCACTTCCTCTATAACAATGACTTGATCATTTTCTAGGTCGGGTATGGGGTTTTAGCCTCTGTTCTTTAGCACTTTATAATGCATTTGAATATTCAAGCTACGTATAGGATTGAGGGAAGTTTTCATGTTGAGAAACACCACAACTAGAAATCCATTTATCTAAAAGAAACTATCTAAACCTACCTGGTCATATATTGAAATGTAATTGCCCCTCTCATTAAATCGTGAAAATATTGGAATAATTTTTTGTAATGTTTCACTTTCCTTAGTTAAAGGCAGTGTTCATGATTTGTCAATAAGAAGGAGACTAGGCAAAATGGCATCCATTGAAGGGTTTCAAGGCAAAAAACGATAAAATATAAAAACTTAAAATAAGTCACAGTTTCACCATGTCTTCTTTAAGGATTTAGGTTTTGGAAGCAAGAAAGGGAAATAACAGGAAATAATATCAGTAAGGATCTTGGGCACTTTGTACAGCTTTCAAATAATTATTATCAAATGACTGTCATTCTACCCCTGCCATGGTATATTATTCTGTTTTCAATTTTTTCTTTAACTAGTTTTACACATGGCAATTATATTATAACAAGTCAGTAGTTAATTGGGCATGAGTTAGAGGTAAGACCAAGTGTGATTCAACAGATCCCTTTGTTAAAAAAAAAAAAAAAAAAAAACCTTCAGGGAACCTTGAACAGCCCCAACCTGGGGGCAGGCCTCCAAGACTGATTCATTTAAGATCAAAGGGTCCCAAATCCGCCAGGGAGGTCTGTTATCCCATAGGAAATAGTGCTTTGTGAAATAAGTCGGGGCCAAATCTGGAGGCCCGGGCAGTACAATCATGGGCTATACAAACTGGCTTTAGGCAAATCAAAAATCATCTTCCTGGTGGGAAAGGAGTTGAAAAAGCTGGTGGACATCAGAGGTGAAGGAAAATGTGGCTCACTTGTGGAATATTTTAGGTACCTGACATGTACAGACAAGCAAAGTGGGCCTTGGCTTTGTGTGCCCAAACGAGAAACACAGAATGGGTCTGCATTTGTTTCTACTTCCTCTATGAAATATGATGAAATATGTCAAAAGTTGCCAATTCATGTTGGCCTCAACCTCAGTTATTCGACACTTGATCATGACAGTATATCACTTTTACTTTTGGGAACTTTTATTTTCGACAGTTAAAATAATGAGATAGCTATAAAGCCCCAAGTCTTGTGAAATAATGTCTGAAGTGAAAATAATTTCAGAAGCTTTGAAAGATGTTTTTTCTTTAGAATGTTAGCAAGGCTGTTGGCTAATTGATGATAGCATGATAATGAGTTTATCTGTCAGTCACAGACTTTAGATATGCTCTTCTTTGCTGTTTATATTTATATGTTAATTCTCACATACTGGTGAGAAAACACCAGTATATGAGGATTTTTTTTAGTCTTCTTAAAGTAACCCAATATACAAAAACCAACAATGTCAGGTTCAGGGTAAGTACGTGACCCAAATGCAGGACTTCACAAAAGAGACTGTTTATTCACAGTGGAGATGGTGAACAATAACGTGACAGTTTCCAAAAATATGGCTTCCATTGTGGAGCTCCTGACTCCCACACAGTGCTCATGGTCTGTAGTGTGAATGGTGAAAACTCCAACACTTGATATATACAATAGCTCCACTCCTGTGACACACTCCCTTCCAGGCTCTTGAAAAGACAAGATCAAGCAAAGATAGTTTCATCTCAGAGTCAGGGCTGTACTGACTAGTTAGCTCAGCCACACTGTTAAGTAGTGGGCCACTGATGGGGATGATCAGCGGCAGCCGGTGAGACTTGATGCAGGACAGTTATGGCTGGCTTCAGGATGGGAAATCCTTCCAGCCTCATGATCAGAGATGATTAGAGACAGTAACGTGTATCTGATTACTTTTTTCAAGTGACGAGTAAAGTAAGGAATTACTATTGCAAAAAAGGTCATTAGATTACTGTTACTTTCCCGTAAGCATGCTTCGTTACTGCGTTATTAACCAGTGATTTTTTTTGTGAGAGTGTCTCATGACAATGACGTAAGCGTGTGCAACGTTCATGGTTAACAGCTGTGTGCAGATCAACAATGGATAATATAACGAGTGCGGGACAGAGTATGACTGTGCAGCATTTAAAGCGTGGAAGTACTGACCTTACTTTAAATTTTGATTCAGTAAAAAGAGACAGAAACATTGGCGCCCGTGGGGTGTGTGGGAAGAAAACTTCTTTTTATAGCGAAAAAAACTCCTAAACTTCCAAGGAAGCACCGAGTATGCTGCCACAGGAATTTGAAATTCACAGAGAAACTGCCGGATCCTTCCGCTGACATGACCACTGTGGCACACCTGCACCAGGGCAAACCTCCACCCGCCCCACTCCTGCTAAACAGGTGAAGTTTTCTCTGGTCCCCTCCCCAATCAGACCAGGAGTGACATGTTTAGCCGCATGTTCTCCTTAAATTGCTGGCTGTCTGAGTGGTGTCCCAGAAATGATGTGGGCTTCATAGATAATTGGCAAACCTTCTGGAGGAAACCTGGTCTTGTTAGGAGAGACGGCATCCATCCCACTTTGGATGGAGCAGCTCTCATTTCTAGAAATATGGACAAATTTATTAAACCCCCCAAAATATGACTATCCAGAGTTGGGACCAGGAAGCAGAGTTGCAGTCTTACACACCTCTCTGCAGCTTCTCTCCTCCTGCTACCCCCCCAAAAACCCATCTCCATAGAGACTGTGTCAGCTTCCAAAAAGACAAAAAACAAACTAAAAACCAGCAACAAACAACTTAAACATAAACAATTACAAAGAAAGAACAATACAGTATCCACATCTGAACCAAAGAGTAAAACAGTGAAATGTGGATTATTAAATATTAGGTCTCTCTCCTCCAAGTCTCTGTTAGTACATGACTTAATAATTGATCAACAAATTGATTTACTCTGCCTTACAGAAACCTGGTTGCAGCAGGATGATTATGTTAGTTTAAATGAATCAACACCCCCGAGTCATTCTAACTACCAGAAATCTCGAAGCACAGGCCGAGGGGGCGGTGTGGCAGCAATTTTTCACACCAGCCTATTAATTAATGAAAGACCAAGACAGACTTTTAATTCATTTGAAAGCCTGATGCTTAGCCTCGTCCACCCCAGCTGTGAAACTCAGAAACCAGTCTTACTTGTTATCATCTATCGTCCACCTGGGCCTTACACAGAGTTTCTGTCTGATTTCTCAGACTTTATATCTCATTTAGTTCTGAGCTCAGATAAAATAATTATTGTGGGTGATTTTAACATCCATGTAGATGCTAAAAATGACAGCCTCAACATGGCATTTAATCTGTTATTAGACTCAATTGGTTTCTCTCAAAATGTAAAAGAACCCACCCACCACTTTAATCACACTCTAGATCTTGTTTTAACATATGGCATAGAAACTGAACATTTAACAGTGTTTCCTGAAAACCCTCTCCTGTCTGATCATTTCCTGATAACATTTACATTTACAATAATTGATTACACAGCGGTGGAGAGTAGACTTTATCAAAGTAGATGTCTTTCTGAAAGTGCTGTAACTAAGTTTAAGAATATAATCCACCCACTGTTATCATCTTCAATGCCCTGTACCAACACAGAGCAGAGCAGCTATCTGAACGCTACCCCAACAGAGGTCGATTATCTTGTTAATAATTTCACCTCCTCACTACGTACGACTCTGGATACTGTAGCTCCTGTGAAAACTAAGGCCTCAAATCAGAAGTACCTGACTCCGTGGTATAATTCTCAAACACGTACCCTAAAGCAGATGACTCGTAATCTGGAGAGGAAATGGCGTGTCACAAATCTAGAGGATCATCATTTAGCCTGGAGAAATAGTTTGCTGCTTTATAAGAAAGCCCTCCGCAAAGCCAGAACATCTTACTATTCGTCACTGATTGAAGTAAATAAGAACAACCCCAGGTTTCTCTTCAGCACTATAGCCAGGCTGACAAAAAGTCAGAGCTCTGTTGAGCCAACCATCCCTTTAACGTTAACTAGTAACGACTTCATGAACTTCTTCACAAATAAAATTTTTATCATTAGAGAAAAAATTACCAATAATCATCCCACAGATGTAATATTATCTACAGCTACTCTTAGTACCATTGATGTTAAGTTAGACTCTTTTTCTCCAATTGATCTTTCTGAGTTAACTTCAATAATTACTTCCTCCAAACCATCAACCTGTCTTTTAGACCCCATTCCTACAAAACTGCTCAAAGAAGTCCTGCCATTAATTAATTCTTCGATCTTAAATATGATCAACCTATCTCTAATGATCGGCTATGTACCACAGGCCTTCAAGCTAGCTGTAGTTAAACCTTTACTCAAAAAGCCATCTCTAGACCCAGCAGTCTTAGCTAATTATAGGCCAATCTCCAACCTTCCTTTCATATCAAAAATCCTTGAAAGAGTAGTTGTCAAACAGCTAACAGATCATCTGCAGAGGAATGGTTTATTTGAAGAGTTTCAGTCAGGTTTCAGAGCTCAGCACAGCACAGAAACAGCTTTAGTGAAGGTTACAAATGATCTTCTTATGGCCTCTGACAGTGGACTCATCTCTGTGCTTGTCCTGCTAGACCTTAGTGCAGCATTCGATACTGTCGACCATAATATCCTATTAGAGCGATTAGAACATGCTGTAGGTATTACAGGTACTGCGCTGCAGTGGTTTGTATCATATCTATCTAATAGACTCCAGTTTGTGCATGTAAATGGAGAGTCCTCTTCACACACTGAGGTTAATTACACTGTAAAAAAGAAAAAGTTGAGAAAACTTAAAATTTCAAGGCAACATGATGCAAGAGATTTTTGAGTTTTCTCAACTTCTGCCAACTGTAGTTGACTTAACTAATATTTTCATGTTCTGCCAACTTGGATCTACTTGTTCACCTAATTAGGATAATCCTGTAAGTCTAACAAAGAAATTCTGGTTTCAATGCCATGTATTTCTGCCTTCAACAAACAAAGATATTCCTGTTGAATTAACATACAATTATTCCCTCCAAGGCCATGTATTCCTAAATTCACCAAACGCAGATATTCTTGTTGAATAATCATACAATTCTTACTCCAGTGAGTTGAAAATTTACCAATATAAATAAAGAAAAATGTATGCTGTTATCGTACTTGAAAAAACACTCAAACAGATATAGAATAAAACAAAGCACAACTGAATGTTATGTAAAAACGTATTTATTTTTTTCAACAGTGCTTTCAGTATATTTCAGAAGGTCATGGGCAGTGGGGTGAATTTCTGTAAAAAAGCAAACAAACAGAAAAAAACGTGTTGCCAGTTTCTTTAGGGTGCTTTGAGCACCCCAGCAGAGACATTAAAATTCCAGAGTCCAGAAAAAAAGAAAAGTGTCCAGCAGCTTAGTCATTCACGTTCACACCCTGACTGTCCTGTAAAAGCTTAACTTAACTATTGCACACTAAATAGGGTAGTGCAACAAACAATTGCCTATGTACCCAGACATCGACATTTTACATGGGCTTACTATGATGAACTACAGAAGTCAAAAGTTATTAGAAATGTTACCATCAATGAACAGCGAACTATCAGGTAAAATACCAGTTCCATACTTCAGGTGGAGTGAAAAACACTATAACAAATCTTTTAAAATCCTACAAGACAAAATTTCACCATAGATTCTCAATAATACAGATTCATCTGACTAATATTTACATTTCAAATAATCCCTTATCCACTTCAACTTCATATTGACCGACCAGGTCAAAATGAACCATTCTGTTTTGACTGTTCCTTCTTTTCTCCCTTCTTCCTTTCCTCCCTCTTTCCTTCACTTATTCCTAATTAATTTTAACAGTTCAAACACTAAATATGCAACTCTTTGTAACAGGTGAACGATTATATAGAGGGAAAGGGGTTGAACTACTGTTTTTTTTTTTTTACATGACTCTACAATGCACTTGAACATGTTTAAGAACAAGTTAAACTCATGTCTGGCTTCCCCATTAACAGTCACAGCAAAAGCTTTGTTTTTAGAGACCTTATGCGCTGTGAGCATCGAGAGCCACCGAGTTCAAAAAAGATGCCCTGAATTGCTTCAAAGGTATAACTCATCTGCTTTGGATAATCAATGTTGAGGGCATACAGAAGGCCAAAGAGGTATGCCAAGGCAGTAGAGAGGTCTGGAATGTTATGTAGCACGATGTCCCCTTCCAACACAACAGCATGTTCTCGCACAGACGTATCGGCATCGTCATCTTGCAGGATGGTGAGGATGGCAACTGATGCACCGTTCAACACTGGTTCCAAAATGTCAGTGTCCTGAAGAGAAGAAAAGTAAAATATGAATTATTGAAAGCTAAGAAAAATTAAAGACAAAATACATTTCTAAAGATCTTAACTTTAACCTCTATACCATGATGCTCATTTGACTCATGGAGGTTTTAAAAAGAAAAAGCTTATTTTCCTTTAATTAACAGCACAATATCTTTCACCAACCAACCTTGTGATGAGTTTTGTACAAAAATATTTTCTGCTGTTGGACACCCACTAACAATGCCCAGGTGCTCCTCAGCAGAAAAAAAAGCAGCGAGAGTTATGACAACTGCAATCCTCACCATAAAATTATCTGGACTGCACTGAGGAAGTGGACATTTCCATTTTGGATTAAATCATCTTTTAAAAACATCTCATAACAATTAGTTTTGCTTGCATTACTTTTTTGTACTTACTAAGCACTTCAGGAAAACCTGTGTTGCATCCTCTCCGAGGAAAATGGGCAGGCCTCTCAGTGCTGCTGTCTTTCGGTGGGACACAATGTCAGATGTCTAAAGAGCATTCAGTGGAAAACAAGCATTTAAATTAGTATAGTAACGTGGTGTACCTACACACAATGCAAAATCAGAACTCTTATAGTAATGAAAATAAAATACAGATCAGGCCCAGCAACATGTAAAACTTAAAAAAACAAAACACCATTTTAACGATTTTACTTTCTTTTTACAAATTAAATAAAATACCGCCAAATAAAAACAAAGTAATGACTGATTACATTCATTTCCATTGATGTGTTTTGGCTGAAGCCAACATTTTTTTCTGTTATGACAAAGGTATACTCTCTTCTAAAAATGTCAGGTAAAGGGAGCACTTACCTGTTCATCAAGTTTATCCAAGAGGTCTTCCATGTCCTCACCAAGAGCTCCCTTCTTAGACCGGTATAGTTTCAGCAGGCCAGGCACAAATTTGTTGAGGGATGCATTGAACGTCCCTAGGAGGTCTTTGCTTGTGATCCGATGAAATTCTTCAGATATCTAAACAAGACAATAACCAAAATATTGCCATTTATTCAGCACAGAAAATTTCTGGGTAGCTGCCTTGTACAGTCTGCACCATGTTATATGCCTGACTGTGTTATCAACCGCAAAACCTACTTCAAAAATCTCTCATGAATACACATTTTGCACAGGAATAGAAACACCCTCCACAAAAAACAGTATCAATATGCAAATACATATTATGTTCTACGTTGCACCAAAATCTGTGACGAATCAGATTATGTGACCTGCCTTAGTATTCTTTCCCTAAAAATCTCAGTCTATAGAAATCCTATTTCCAGCACTAAAATAAAAAAAACATACATGCTAAGTCAAAAATTATGTGATTGACTTTGTTTCACAGGAAGAACAATTTTGATTTAGCATGGGGACTCTTTTCTTGTACTGGCAGAAATGTTCAGGGTAAGAATATTATGACAGGTCAAATAATCTAATGGGTCACAGATTTCAATGTGGACTGGTTGCACAAGGTATAATAAAGTTGGCCAATGCATTACACCAGCAAATACTGTACTTCTTCAATAATAGTCCATCTAGTATAAGTCATGCCCAATTTGAATAATAATTAAATTATAAATAAATTTGGACACTCTTACCTCCTCAGAGGAAAACAGCCCAGGCCATCTCTCCTGGACCTCAGATACCATAGGTTGACACTCCACAACCTCTCTCCGCCTGAGAGAAAATGTCAGCGCCATCTTCTGCTGTATGACTTTCAAGTTCTTTTGTTTCTTCTTCATTTCACTGACCAGAGCAACTCTTTCCTCTTCAAGAGTAGAATCATCATGGTGCTGTGGATAATCTGGGACATGATTGACCTCTCCACGTTTGGGCTTTTTAAGGGTGAAAGGACTGCTGGCTTCATCTTCTCCTTTCCTTTTCCTGTTTACATTTACTTCATTGCAGCCTGCCCGACGAAGCTTTGATCTGTAGTTTCCAAGTTTGTGCTTGATACTTGCTTTCCATCCCTCGTAGCCTGTGATGCTACCTGGCTCCTTCAGGCATGGATATTTGAGAACCAGTGCAGAAGCCACTGACTCAACCTCATCTTTCTCAGGGTAGGCTTTAATTTCAAACACTGCCTCTGCAATTTTATCCAAAATCTCCATCTTCATGTCTCTTGTTACTGCAAGGCCCTTCTTAGATTTTTCATATGTCACATTAGCCTTACACAATTTCAGTTCAACATCATGTGAAAACTTGGGAATAGAAAATGGAGAGGGCCACTCTGACACATGTCTTAAGTTCATCTGGATAGTATCGGTCCAGCTAGGCCTGAAATCATCAGAGTGCACACTTATTGTGTCCTGGGAAGAGACTGAAGCAGAGGACACTGAAGCAATGGATTGGTTAAGTGTAGATGAATCACAGTTCCACATTATATGCAGGACTGCACGCTCAGCTGGTAATTCAGATATTGCTGTAAGATTGCATATTGCATTTCCGAAATCTGGATCCTCAAACTGTAGTGAGAAGTCACCTGCAAGTTCAAGTCTTTCTTTAAGTATATCAATCAATTGTCCCACAGATGCTGGTACTTCAGGAAGCTGGACTCGCCGGGCTTCTCTGGAGGAAAGAACTACCCGAAGTAACAAAGTCTGAAAAGAGGAGAAAAAAAAGTTGGCAGAAAATCAATAGCCAAACACAATTAGAAGACAGTTGACACCTATACCATACAGCTGCCTTTTTCCAGATGAATCTGCTGACTACATTTGATTTGCAAATGATTTAGTCTACAAATGTAAAAAACACACACACAAAAATTTTTTAAATAAAGCTCAAGTCTATATCCAAGTTTTCATTTTCTTCAGCCACTGTACTCAACTGGCCTACACTTGGGAAAACCTTCAATTCATTCAGCACAAAACTAATGCTTAATGAGGAGAAAACAAAGGAGAGAGAGATAATTTGGTGAGGATAGCAGAGTGATAGAAGAAAGAAGTGTGTGGAGAAGAAAAGAAAAAGCAAGGGGAAATGAGTTTTGAAGTAGAGGACAATAGAGAAAAAGGGTGGGTGAGAGGGGAGATCAGAATAGGAGACAGGGTGGAGGGGAGAGAACATACCATTATAAAGTTGCTTTAATAGAGAAGGTACGTCCTTGGGGTCACCATCAGCTTTCCACCAACTGTGTATGCTGTTAGAGGGTGATAATCCGTCAGCACATCTGGATCCAGCACAAGAAGGTCTGCACAGGTGTGTTCAACAAGCTCATAGGACCTGAAATGTTCACTGTACCAGGAACTCAGTCTTTTACAAATGAATGTCACCTCCTCTGCATTGACAAGAATGGTCACAATCTTGTGGAATTCTGGGAGGCCACTGCATTGCCCAGCAGATAAAATCATGCCCGCCACATACTGTGTCCCAAAAAGATGAACGGTTTTAGACAGAGACACACTGTCTAGATGAGGGTACTTCTTTTGTATTTCACACTTGATTGATGGATCCAATTCTGAAACCCTGACCACTTTCACATTGTCAACATAGAGCTTTGGTTTTAAAAGGTTCCCACTATCCAGATGGTATGCCATCATTTGCTGGTGTTTCAAGGAAAGAGTTAGCAGCACATTTTTCCAGTTGTGAGTGTCATGGACCACCTTTTTAAAGAAGCTATGTTTTGCTTCAAATCTCATCGTCCACAATTCCACTAACGGCCCATAGCAGCGTATAAGATGTGGGTAGTGGTCAATGAAGTGGTGTTTTGGCCTTAGTCTGAAGTCCGGAAAGGTACTGGTAAGCAACAAGCGATGATCCAGTAGTTTGCAAGATAAATAACACAATGCTTCCTCAGTGAGTCTGTTTGAGACAACAATGTCAACAATTTCCTTGAGGTCCATTAAAATCTCCCATGCTGGCTCCTGTCTTGTCTACATTTCTTGTCTACTATATCAAGTATATGATTGATAACATACATGACATGTAACATAAATGCAAGCTTGAATTCAAACATTTTTTTTGTTACTATGATAAAAAAAATGCAATAACTATAGAAAAAAATAATACTATCTGTAACACAATATACATCAGCAACACACAATCATTCCTTAAATATTGTCTCCTTCCCCATTATGTAAAAAGCTCTGAAAATGTAGCAATCTTATAATACAGAGCATGAAGTACAACTTTAATTTGCGTGTGACAGTAGAAATGTCTTGCAAAACACAATCATTTACTTCTATTTCATGCTTTGAAAGGATCTCTTTTACACTGGTGAGAGTATGAATGTTAGAGAAAGAGAGCAGGTTATGGAAATCCTCTACAATCTTTTGTGTTGCAGCTCGAGAAACATGCAACACTGTTTGCATACACAGAAAGAGAGATGCCAGTTTGTGTTCAAGTGTCTCACTATCCACATCCTTTACAATCTTGTCAAGCTCATCTGGTCTCACAAAATTATAAGCTGATGTTCCTGCTTCACAATCAGATTGCTCACTTTCAATTATCTCATCTTCAGAAACAGTTCTTGCAATTGTTCGAAAATCCTCAAGTGTACAATTTTTATGGTTTCGACTTCTGTGAGAACTGAAGGTTGGGCGAATGTTTGTTTTAAAATTACACCTTAAAAAGGGACATTGTACGGTTTCTCGGTTCTTTAAATGATGTCCAAGATGGTTCCAAAAGGTTTTCTCACTGCAAATCTCCTTAAAGTCACACAATTCACACTGAAATGTGGAATTTTTGTGGATTTTTACTATTGAGTGTGACCTTGAGAGGTGTGATCGTAATGCTCCAGGTGTTTTAAATACACATACACAGTCTGTGTGAATGCATGGCCAATGTGCACCTTGTCCGTGATGAAGGCGGAAATGTTTCAAAAGAGTCTCTTGACTGGAGCTTGTGAATTTGCAAAATCGGCACTGCATGAAATCCACCCCTGAAACACAAGAGACATAGTCAATTTTGCCAAAAGCACTTTTGCAATGGGATAAAACATCCATATCTAACACACAGAAGGAATCCATAGATGCAGGAGCTGAATACATCAACAAGCCAAAACCAGAGACATCATGAAAAAAATATGTAAGAAATCATATTAACTTACATATGACCACTTGTCTACTATATCAAGTATATGATTGATAACATACATGACATGTAACATAAATGCAAGCTTGAATTCAAACATTTTTTTTGTTACTATGATAAAAAAAATGCAATAACTATAGAAAAAAATAATACTATCTGTAACACAATATACATCAGCAACACACAATCATTCCTTAAATATTGTCTCCTTCCCCATTATTCCCCATTATATTTGCGTGTGACATTAACTTACAGTACATTAGGCAATCTTACACCAGCTGACAAACTGTCAAGTCAGCTTTAAACATTACTTTAAAGTAACAGTGCTGCACCGGATAAACGGTGACTATTGAAAAAGTGAAAAAACAATATTAGACAATATGCAAGTTACTTATATCACTGTCATATAATTGGCGCACATATCCTACACCGACCCATGAAAGCGTCTCCATGACAACGCGTGCTTGGCCCAGTTTGTTGTCAATGTTAACATAACGTTTTCATGCAAAGATAACATTGAAACTGGTTACAAAACGGGTAATAAGCTAATAAGTTTTACCATGGCAGAAGTGCTGTAAAAAGCCAGTGTGAGATACCGTCATTTAGTGATGTCTGTCTAAATATCAGAGTGTTTAACATTAAACATTACTTTTTGCGCTGGCCACTACTCTGAGCTAAAGCCTTCAGAGGCTGCTTGTAGCCCGATTACGACACAGCGGCGCGACGAAGGCTGCCCAAATTCATAGTGGACTCCTCTAAATTTGTCCGAGAAATACGTCCTCCTTATAATAAGCATCTCTTAAAATGTTTGCAATATTGAAACATTTCAATATAATGTAGAAAAAAAACGAGAGAAAAAAAGTTACGGATCGGACTCCCCGATCCTTATTGCGCATGTGCAAATTCTACCTGTGGAATTAGTTTTAATATTACTCTTTCTGGGTCACAAAATAAACTTTTAAGATATTTTCAGGCGTTAATGTAGCTATATAAATTGCTAATATCTGTTCAGTTTATTAAGACAACATATACTTGCAAGAGTGCGCCGACGCTTTCGGAGACGTCTGTTACCCACCAGCTCGATAGCTAGCCAAGGGGGGGGGGGGTGTCAATTAAGTCACTTAGATAACTTAAAAATGCTATTGTTGGCCTTTTTCAGTGTTTTACTAGTTCCATTCTCCCGGGTCCTCAGGAGGATGCAGCCTAGGCGCTTGTAGAAAATCTTAATAACACATGTAGTTAGCTTACCTGCTAGGGTAAATGGTCGGCAGCTCCAGCACCTGTCCAAAAGAATTATACACTCCAACTGCAGAAGTGAAAATCCTCAATGGTCGAAAAATTGCAATTTGCATCCAAATCCAGCCACGATGGTTCAAATTTTCTTAGGAGGTTTTTAGTCTAGAACACATGGTAAACCACTATCACACAGCTCAGGTCTGCTCAGGCTCAGTTGAAAGTCCGTTTGGTTTAGTTCAAACTTGTTCAGACCACATGTGCCAGTCATCTACGGGGTTTCCCACTGGTTCCCAACTTGACTCAGAAACTCTGCTCAAAAGTTGATAATCTTTGTTATGCTGTCTAGAAAATCTTAGTTAGGACAACAATGAAAGAAATTTGTTGGGTAGACAAGCTTTTTTAGGTTGTAAATAGAAAGTTTTATTTCTAAGTCAGTTTAATTTAAAAACTTTAGTGAAATCAACAATTGCTAGTTATCGTTTTTACAGTGTATGGAGTTCCACAGGGTTCAGTGCTAGGACCAATTCTGTTTACATTATACATGCTTCCCTTAGGCAGTATCATTAGAAGACATAGCATACATTTTCACTGCTATGCTGATGACACCCAGCTCTATCTGTCCATGAAGCCAGATGACACACACCAATTAGTTAAACTGCAGGAATGTCTTAAAGACATAAAGACCTGGATGGCCGCTAACTTTCGGCTTCTTAATTCAGATAAAACTGAGGTTATTGTACTCGGCCCTGAAAATCTTAGAAATATGGTATCTAACCAGATTCTTACTCTGGATGGCATTACCTTGGCCTCCAGTAACGCGGTGAGGAACCTTGGAGTCATTTTTGACCAGGACATGTCCTTCAACGCACATATTAAACAAATATGTAAGACTGCTTTCTTCCATTTGCGCAACATCTCTAAAATTAGAAATATCCTGTCTCAGAGTGACGCTGAAAAACTAGTTCATGCATTTATTACTTCCAGGCTGGACTACTGTAATTCATTATTATCAGGATGTCCAAAAAACTCGCTGAAAAGCCTTCAACTAATCCAAAATGCTGCAGCAAGAGTCCTGACAGGGACTAGAAAGAGAGAGCAGATTTCTCCTGTTTTGGCTTCCCTTCATTGGCTTCCTGTTAAATCCAGAATTGAATTCAAAATCCTGCTCGTCACATACAAGGTCTTAAATAATCAGGCCCCATCTTATCTTAATGACCTTGTAGTACCATATCACCCTATTAGAGCACTTCGCTCTCGCTCTGCAGGCCTACTTGTTGTTCCTAGAGTATTTAAAAGTAGAATGGGAGGGAGAGCCTTCAGTTTTCAGGCCCCTCTTCTGTGGAACCAGCTTCCAGTTTGGATTCGGGAGACAGACACTATCTCTACTTTTAAGATTAGGCTTAAAACTTTCCTTTTTGCTAAAGCATATAGTTAGGGCTGGACCAGGTGACCCTGAATCCTCCCTTAGTTATGCTGCAATAGATGTAGGCTGCCGGGGGATTCCCATGATGCATTGAGTTTTTCCTTTCCAGTCACCTTTCTCACTCACTATGTATTAACAGACCTCTCTGCATTGAATCATATCTGTTATTAACCTCTGTCTCTCTTCCACAGCATGTCTTTATCCTGTCTTCCTTCTCTCACCCCAACCGGTCGCAGCAGATGGCCCCGCCCCTCCCTGAGCCTGGTTCTGCCGGAGGTTTCTTCCTGTTAAAAGGGAGTTTTTCCTTCCCACTGTCGCCAAAGTGCTTGCTCATAGGGGGTCATATGATTGTTGGGTTTTTCTCTGTATCTATGAAGCGCCTTGAGGCGACTTTTGTTGTGATTTGGCGCTATATAAATAAAATTGAATTGAATTGAATTGAATTGAAAATAGATTTATGAGCAACAGGACTTAGTGCCGCTGAGTCTTTGATTTTATTTATTTTCTGGACTCTGGAGGTTTACCCAGTGACAGGTGTGCCGCAGGTGTGCCATTTTACCACTGACATGCTAAAATCTAAAGAGCAGATCAGACAGAGACTTAAAATGCTTCCAGATGAGAATATCTTCAAAAGGTGTTTGAATTCAATGAGAAGGCTGATCTAGCGCAGCATAAAAAGTCTAAGACTTGTACATGGAAGAAATGGAGAAGAAGGCTTTGTTATCTACCCTGGAATACCACCAAGCCATTGGTTCAGGTATGTGGATGACACCTGGATGAAAATCAAATCTTAGGACGTACCACAATTCACGGATCACATTAACTTGGTTGACCAACACAGCAAGTTCACCAGGGAGGTTATGAAAAGTGGCAGGTTAGCCTTCTTAGACTGTGAGATTTCCATCAGTAATGGGGGACATTTAGAAGTTGATGTGTACCGTAAACCTACGCATACAGATCAGTATTTAAGGTTTGACTCTCATCATCAACTGGAGAATAAACTGGGTGTCATCAGGACGCTACAACACAGAGCGAACACCATCCCCACAGACACAGCGGCCAGGGAAGCAGAAGAACATCACATCAGGAAAGTCTCGAGTATATGTGGTTATCCCAGCTGGACATTTGTCAAAGCTAGGAAGGCGCCAAAAGAAAGCTCCAGCCGATCCAGGAGAGAAGGACCACCGCTGCCTAAGGAAAAACCCTTAATGATCCCATATGTGTCAGGAGTATCGGAGCAGTTAAGAATCCTTTTCTCTAAACACAATGTCGCTTATGACTTTTAAACCCCAAAACACACTGTGCCAAAAATTGATCCAATGAAACAGGTCCCCTAATGTAAACAGAGTAATATAGTGTACACTGTTAGGTGCCAGGAGGATTGCCATGATTTTTATACATCAGGGAAACAAAATAACCTCTAGATAAGCAGATGGCACAATACAGAAGAGCTAACTTGTCAGGCCAGGACTCCATAAAGAAAATATTTAATTTCTACATCATGTGAGCACAGAAATTTGAATTTGCATCAGGTATTTGGAAAATGGTGGATTTATGCCTGGATGTGTATGAATCTTTTGAAGTATTCCCATGAAAATGTGACAAAGACTCAGAGACCAGTTTGATTCAATGCTTAAAGGTTTAATAATGAAGATGATGTTCATTCAGGGAAGTAAAGTGAAAGCTTAAAGCATTCTTTCCATTACACACTCAGTTTGTTCTTATTAAAAGAGACAATCCATCTACAGGTTGCATCATTTTTCAACTCATTCCTTATGTAGCGTTGCGGTGAACTAAAAGAAGTAAAGATGTAAGAAGACAAACATTTTAAGCTGGATTTATGAGATTATTTGCTCTAAAGACCGGTGAACCAAGCCTTCATTCCAGAGATCGTCTGACTTTCCTGGCGCAGACAAATGGGTATCTGGCGTCACAGGGTATGTCATTCATACAGAGGTTTCCTGTAAGCACCAAAAATGAACATTAAGTGAAGCCATGCTCACATGGACGTCTATACTGACACAAATATTTAGTTTGCATAATAGCAGGAGCACCTGTCAATATTCATTTTTGACTCTACTTTCACAGCACTATGTAAATTTACTTTAAATTTAAAGACGTGAAATACAGCAATCTATTTTATTCATTATGGTAAAACACAAAGTTTGTCTCTGTTAAAAATAAAATTTAGAATTCATATTATTTTCCTGTAAGTCACTGCTATTTATCACACCAAATGATAAGCATTTTTTGAGAAAATGTGGATACTGTAACAGTTTTTGTTCCCCTCAAAATGAATTCATACACTTTCTTTTAAATTTTACCTGTCCAATTCATATGCAGGCAGTTCTCTCTGCCCCTGACATTGTTAGGCTCTCCGTGACACCAGTTTGCATATGTGAAACGGGTTCCATCGATCCAAAACCAATAACCCTCCTAGAAAACACAAAAAAAAAACAGAGAATAGTGTCAATAGGCAGGCATATCCTCTAGTCTCAGAACTAATGTCTAATATTGAGTAGTGTACCTCTTGAGCATCTGAGCCTCCAATCCATGTAGGGACATGATTACGAGCACCATTAAGTATGACCCTCTGAATCGCTTGGTACTCTCCGAGGTTGTGCACAGACGCCAGATTTGCATTCAGGGACTGACAGTGTCTCTATAGGACAAAAGGTCTAGTTTAAACCAAGTTTGATATGAAAAGTATTAAAGCAGAGAGAAATGCTAAATCGAAATCACTGTTCTTACCTGCGCCTGAGCCCAAGTCAGTTGATTGGGAAAGAAGTGATAGTATCGGTTTCCATATCTAGTCCAACCCCAGGGGCTCCTAAAACATGCAGATCTCTTCTCAACAAGATGCTCTCCTGAGGACAAGCAAAGACTACTTAGATACTCAAACATCAATTATCGTTGCTATTTACAAAAAAGTAATTGTCTTTCAAACCATGTATATGCTCAAACCTTTATACCCCCGCAAACACACACACACACACACACACACACACACACACACACACACACACACATTATATATATATATATATATATATATATATATATATATATATATATATATATATATATATATATATATATATATAAATTATAAATATTTTATTTTCTCACTGGTAAAACATATCATTTGAACACATACATTACATACAAGCATACAAGTGAGGACATAGATGTGCTCTTCAGCATGACAATAATCTGAGAGGAAAATTGTTACCAACCTGGGGGATGTGATTCAGACCCATCCTTACCCACTTCATCTGGAAGAACCCAAAAAAAATTATAATTTTGATAAATTTTAGTGGTAAATTTCCATTTATAATATTGATATTATAAGTGTTGTTTGTATTATTGATTCCACACATATATACGTTATCTATATTATACTACAATACTCACTGGCAGCAGTGGTCAGAGCGATCATTGCACAAAGAAGTGCAGACACAGTCAGCAGCTTCATGGTGATAATTAGTATCTCTGTGAACAACAAAAGACCCAAAGTTATTAGCACTTCATTAAACAAAGCACAGAAGGAATCTGAGTTTTCAGCCAACCTTTTGTAGAATATCTTGTCTGTTCAGTCAGTAGCTTCAGCCTTCCAAGGTTGGAACAAGGTGCTGAACAGCTCTGAGATCACGGCTTATATTCTGTCTCTTTGTAGTTTCAAAACAGGGAACTAACATTGAAAAAAATGACACGTGTATTATGTGATTCATGCTGGCCAGACTTTTACTGCACTTCTTTCTTTCACAACCAAAACCAAAATTATTGCCAAATGCTGACTACTTCTTCCAGCTGCCCACTTAATTTTACTAGTCAACAACTAGTCAAACACTGGTCAACACTCCATAGTATAAATGGAGAACATTTTATATATTTAAGAAAGTATTTTCAGGAAAGAAAAAAAAAACATAAAACAAAGGAGAAGCTGAGTTTATGGACATTAAATAATCAGCGTTATTATGAAGATCTAAAATAATTTCTGACGTTTTGCTCTCACAGTAATCATGATGAGAATGTTTCTTCAGTAGACCAATTCTTGCCAGTTCTTTCCTTAGCATTTCTGGAAAAGACATGCAATAAGAAAAAGATAAAATGAGACCAGTGCCTCAGCTGATAAGAGATGTCTTGTATCTTTGACAGGCATTCACCAGAAAATTTTTATGGAGACAGATCTGTCACAGTACTGGGTCTGTGTGCTGCGTTTTTGATCAGTTATGTTCTTGGATTTGTTGATTTTCATGGTTTTGAGTCACTTTATTGTTTTCTGCTTATGTCAAATTCAGAGATGGGCAGTGATGCGTTAAAAGTAATGCGTTATTGTAATTTGATTACTTTTTTCAAGTAATCAGTAAAGTAACAGGACTACTTTTTCAAGTAACTTGACCAACACTGGTTATGTTCTTACTTTTCAGTCGTTAGCTTTCTGTAACTTTGCCCTCCCCCGTTCCACGTCTCACGTCTAGTTACTCTTCTCTCTGTGCTCCATGTCTGCTTGGTCTTCAACCCGTTTTCACTCCCTACTCGTAATATAGCGACGATTTGTAACGTCCCTAAAATTCTCATGCTAACGCAAAAGGTACCCTTCCATGTTTTTCTCAGTTCACTCCAATGTGAACCCGCTCGCAGCGATAAGAGACGCTTCGAGCAGAGGCTCCAGCCATCCATTTACTCCAATAATAACCCCGTCATGGCAAAACATGACGCCGTGAAGTACAATCTAACTGGAGAACCGAGGACCCTCTCCCCCGACGTGTTTTTCTCCCTAATGTAAGGCTTTCTTTGTTTTGTTTTGTTTTTTTAGCCATCAGAATTGTTGTCTGAAGGCCAAGAAAGATGCCAAGTGGATTTACTTTACCAAGTGGATCATCATGGCCTTGCCATATTGGTCCATTTGATTGACCTTTATTATAATTATGTATTTATTTTATTTTTGTTTTTGAAAGACTGGACAGACATGACTGTCAGGACAGGGAGAAAGAATGAGAGGGAGAGAAAGAAAAATATTCCCATATATCATTGTTGTTTATTGTATTGCTCTCATGTTCTTCTGCTTGTTTTCTTTTCTTTCTCAACAGGTGATCCAGGTGATTGATATATGTATATTTTTTTTGTCTGCTTATTTAGTTGTTTTTTTGTTTTTTTGCCCTTTATCCCCATCCCTCTTCTCCACTGTTTTTTCCCCCTCTTCCTTTCTCCTTTTTCTTTTCCTCATTCAAGTCTGTCCCGTATCTAGCAAGTGAAAATAAAAAAATAAATAAAATAAACAATAAAAGGTGAATCAAATAGACCATTACGGCAAGTCTGGGATGGTCAATTTGGTAAAGTAAATCCATTGGGTATCTTTCTTCGCCTTTACAATAATTCTGATGGCAAAAGAACCAAACGGGACAGGCAGAAAAAAAAAAAGAAAAAGAAAAAAGGAATGAGACAGAAGTGCTATCCCAGCCGTCCAAGATCTGAAATGCATTTCAAGAAGTCCCCACAGTGAGCATTAGGGAACTCAGTACTATAAGAAAGGTCTTTTTCATATTTCTACAGTTAGTGTTCAATTAACTGTCATTTTTAAGTGCAAAATCCAAAATACTTCTTTTTTGTTGTTTGTTTGAGGTTCGCAAATGTAAATAGAATTCGGTGCTTTTCTTTGGCATACATGAAAGTGGTTTGGGGGTTCTGATCTGAAGGCCCATGAAACGAAAGGTATCAAAGACTTCTAAAAATACACAATAAATCAGCAGTTTCACCCCCTCAGAAAGAGAGGGTGAAACTGGAGTAATGTGTTCTTGGTGCTTTAATAATGATCATCAGACATTCACAAGCATTTGTTCCCACAGTCGTCGGGGGTAAAATTGATTAGTTAGGGAGAAATTCAACAGTCTTGTGAAACAATGTCTAAACTGTGGTTTCAAAGAATGTGTCAAAAGCTGCCGCTTCTTTTGAAATTAAACCAAGGCTGTTGGCTAACTGATGATCACCATGATAATGACTTTATCTGCCAGTCACAGACTTAGACCTGTCCTTTTAGTTATTGCTAAACTTTTTATGGTAAGGAAAACATTAGAGAAAACAAAACTGACTCACCTAGACATCGTTTTCTGATTGAAAAATCTTCCTGCAATTTTGTCCTCAAGATTACTTAAATGTCTAGAAGTCTATTGTTGAATTTATGAACAGAGACCCAGCTGATTTTTTTACCTGATTTTTCTTTAAATTAAATTTACGTATTTAGTAGCTTAATCCTTATTTAATTTTTTTTGTCTTTATTGTCCTTGTTGCAGGTACAACGGAATTAAAAGTGGTGTCCAATCAGTGCATCGACCATAGAAATATGAAAATATAAATAAAAACAATAAAATTTAATAAAATTAAAAAATAAAATACTTAAAGTGCTAATAAGAATAGTATGAGCAAACATTTACATACATTCCCACACACATGCTTCAGTCAGTGCATAGATCATTTCAAGAATGACCTGATGGACATTATTTTTTTTTAGTAGCAGTATTCAGAAATGTTATAGCAGTTGGGTAAAAACTGTGTTTGAGTCTACTTGCACTAATTGCTCTTTACTGTCTGCCCAAGGGCAGCCGTCCAAACAGGGAGTGGCCAGGGTGTGAGGTATCTTTTATAATATTTTGAGCTGGGGACCTTTTGTGGCTTTTGCATTTTTCAATTCCAAGCCATTTGCATTGTGTTTAATTGAATATAGCCAAATTCTCCAAAAAAAAGTTTGGTATAATTTTATTTCAAAATTCAAGTCTGACTTCCTTAAATTAGCTTCAGTGGCTAAGCTAACAATACACATCCTCTTAGAGCCCTAGGGACCATTTTTGACCCATTGACTTCCATTATAAACGCTATTTTTCACTGCAGAATTATTACCGTTAATGTCTTGGTGATTACTTATGTTTCCCTTTCGTTTTGGTCTCTGGGCCTTAGAGTTGTAATTTTTTTATTTGTCCACCGGGTGGCGCCCTTGCTCCACATTTGATCCCTGCTGGAAAACAGCGGGCTGCTTGGACAGACCTGCGGGAAATGAAGCCTCATTTCCGGCGTGCAGCAGCGGCTTCGCCCGCTGATCAGGCGGGACCATTTTCGGTCCCTAGGGCCGTGAGAGGGTGCATTTTTTTTTTTTAGTCAACAGGAAATGACGTATTTGTTGTCACGTGGTATCGGACGTGTGCGCTGGAAAAAGGGGTCCCCGGTGATCGTGCCCCGGTAATCGTCGCGACTTACCCCGGCAACATGCACTTATTTCGGCCTAGAGGAGGAGCATTTGCCGCCTGGAGACCATTTTCTGGTCCTGAAAAAAAAAAAAAGGCGATCGAAATGAATGTTGGTGCCAATCTTTAGTCCATCTAAAGGCCTAATTATAATAACAATTGAATATTACCTCAAATGTTTTTTTTGGAAAATATTCAAGTTTTATGTCTTTTGGGGCAAAAAAAGCAGTGCGCTCATGTGACGAAATCGGGATATAAAGGGTTAAAATCCGCGAAATGTAATTAAAACTTGACATGAATATTTCAAGGAGAAGTAGGTCTAAAAGATTGGCTACTTTAAAGTGGAATAAAATATTAATATATAAATTTTTTTATAGCACTTTTTTGGGCGTGGTCGATTAGGACCGATAGTGTGTGCATTTTATGAAATGCGCTCCTGCAAAAAAAATAAAAGTGGATCGAAATGACTGTTGGTGCCAATCTTTGGTCCATCTAAAGGCCTAATTATAATAACAAACGAATATTACTTCAAATGTTTTTTTTGGAAAATATTTAGTTTTTTTGTTTTTTGGGGCTAAAAAAACAGGGCGCTCTTGTAATAAACCTGGGATTTAAAGGGTTAAAACAACGAAAATGTAATTAAAACTTTATATGAATATTTCAGGGAGAAGTAGTTTTAAAAGACTGACCAATTTAAAGTGGAAAAAAATATGAATATATAATCTTTTTATTGCACTTTTTGGGGGGTGGACGTTTTGGTCCACTAGGGCCTATAAAGGGTGCATTTTTTAAGGGCCTACCAGGTGTTAAGACAGCAGGTATAGTCTAGCTCTTCCAGCATGGGGAGAGGGCAGCCAGTGATCCTTTGGGCGGTGTTAATGACCCCTTGGAGTGCTTTCCCCTGAGCCACCGTCCAACAAGTGTACTAAATGCATATGCAATAGGTTAGTACACTCTCAAAGGAGGCTCTGTAGAAGGACACCAGCAGTCTCTGTGTGACAGTCTCTGTTGGGCCTTTTTCAGCAGCTCGGAGGTGTTCACACTCCAGGAAAGGTTCTCCTCTATGTTGACTCCCAGGAAGCGAAAGTTTGACACCCACTCCACACAGTCCCCATTAATGATTAGTGGTGGGATCCCTGTCTTTTTCTTCTGTTGTCTGTTATGAGTTCTTTGGTCTTTTAAGTGTTGAGGAGGAGGTTATTTGCCTTAGCATGATGACAGCTGCTTTGCTTTGTCTCAGTAAGCAGACTAGTCACCCCTGGAGATGAGCCCCACCGTGGTGGTATTCTCTGCAAACTTCACAAAGGTGTTGCTCTGGTGGGCAGGAGTGCAGCCATGTGTGTAGAGAGTGTAGAGCAGTGGACTGAGCACACAGCCATGGGGTGAGCCAGTGCTGAGACTCAGGGCTGGGGATGTGCAATGGCCAGCTCTCACTCTCTGTCTACGGCCTAAAAGAAAGCTGTTGATCCACAAGCAGGTGCTGTATGGAAACCCCAGGTCCTGTAGCTTGACCACCAGTTTTTGTGGAAGGATGGTATTAAAAGCTGCATGGAGTGCTGTGGCTATGGCGTCTTTCATGGATTGGTTTGCTCTGTAGGCAAATTGGTGTGAATCCAGGCTGCGAGGCAGGGCTGCTTTAACTTATTACCAGTATAAAAATATGGCCTGTAAATGTATAATTACTGTTCTGGTTTCATCTGTTCTGCTGAGTCCGAGTTTTTCTTGATTTTCAAGTTCGAAGTCTGTTACTGGAACACTACAACTCTACAACAGCCCTTTTTATGCTAAGTGATTCAATGGTGCCTTGGCTGATGTTCTGGGGTTTTTAGACACATATGTAGGTGACAGCTGAAATGATTGCTGAACTTTTTATACTATCTCAGAGTGTCTAAATTGGAAGATAACCCTCAGTTTTACCTTCTTCTTACAAGCTTTGAGCTTATCAAATTTAAAGCACAACATTGCACAGTAGTTGTTTTTGCCATGGCTCCATGAAAAGATTACTTTTTAAAGGCGCTAATAATGTTGGTGCTTCCACATAGTTTACATGGAAGGTCTTTTCTTATCTGTTAACATTTAGCAACTACTTGATGAGTCTTAATGAAACTTTGAAATGAGGAACACAAAACTGTAAACGCAGACTGTATGCCTTCAAAAGCAAAGTGCCTTTTGAAATGGATTGTTTTTTTAACATACTGATAACAATGAATTACAGCGGTCCAGCCTAGAAGTTATAAATGCATGAACTAGTTGTAAGTAGTAATAAATTAAACTAGTAACATGAGCTACTGTTAGCTTGAAGGCCTGTATTATGTAACCAATTAACAGAGATTGATCATATTTAAAATTAAAGCATTAGTTAATGCCAGAATTTGTTAGAACATTTTTGTAGGAATGGGATCTACAAGACACGTTGATGGTTTGGATGAAGTAATTACTGAAGTTAACTCAGAAAGATCAATTGGAGAAAAAGAGTCTAAATAAATATCAGTGATGAATAAATACCAGAGGTGAAAGGAGCCTAAAGGATTATTAAAACAATAAGTGTTATTGAGCATGGTTGGCAGACTTTTCAAGACACGGAAAGATAAGTGTTTCTTTCCACTTCTGTTATAAGAATGACTTATTGATTTATAATGTCTTACCTGTGGTTTTACCGTCAGTTATTTGGCACTTTTATGTATTTCACCATTATGACAACTTTTAGGAACATTTGTTTTCTAACGTTTAATACAATGAAAAATTATGTGTTCGAGATGAAACAATAAATCTTGTAAAATTTCTGAACTTGAGTTTACAAAGTTTTTCCTTCATACAGTTACTCAGGCTGTTGACTAATTGATGATACCACAGTAATGATTCTATCTCGACTTAGACATGCTCTTCTTTGCTGTCTGTATGGATTGCACGTTGATCCTAGAACAACAGTCCTGCCAAGGCCCTTTATATTGTGAGGTAAAGATCCTACAGTGCAGAGAAATGGTAAATGGCCTGTATTTGTTTAGCACTTTACTTCATCCCTAAGGACCCCAAAGCGCTTTACACATTCAGTCATCCACTCATTCACACACACATTCACACACTGGTGATGGCAGCTACATTGTAGCCACAGCCGCCCTGGGGCGCACTGACAGAGGCAAGAAAATGCAAGAGTACTACAAAGGACCCATTTACTTTCACTTATCCAGTCAAAGGTTGCGGCGTGTGGGAGAATTTGAATAGGGCTAATCACATTACAGTGCTACCCAAGATCTAAAATGTGTTTGGTGATTTGTTTAACAGATTGGTGATTTTTAATTATAAAACACAACATAAAATGTATTCATGATCATGAGGCATTTACAGACATTGTTTCTGTCCTAAAACTGGTTGTACAGTTTTGTCATCTCATAAAATTTGTTAAATGTCTCAAAGCTCACTGTAGGAGTGACAGTGACCTTGTCACGGCTGGCGGAGGGAGCCGTGTGGTGTGGAGGAAAAGGAGGACCCAAGATACAGCAAACTGATGATACGAGTGATGTTTTATTTACCAGGTGGTGGTGGTGGCAAAAACAGGCAACTCAGCATGAGCAATTACAAACAGAAACCTAAACTGGGAGACACTAAAAAGCAAACCTGAGACCATACAAAAGGGGTGCGGGGCAGAGAGACGCAGAGACAGGACACCATGGAACGCGGAGGAATGCAGATTAACGCAGAGACACACGGATGAATGCAGACAAGCCGACGAGGAGCACAGGCAGACACCAACTATAAATACACACACCAGGTAATGAGGAAATGGCACACAGGAGGGGACACAGCTGGAACTAATGGGCATAACGCGACACAGACCTACAAAGTAAAACAGGAAACACCCAGACTGTTTTACAGCACAACACGGGGACATGAACAGATCACCAAGGACAGACATAGGTAGGGCTGACAATACACCAAACTACAGGTTCAACCCTAAACTAATACAAATCAGAATAAACACAAAACGCTGGGTCAACGACCCAGGACCATGACAGACCTACTCATACAGTATCTGTAGAATAACGATACAGCTGACCTGTTGGTAAAAATATTGGTGGCGATTAAACCTATCATCAGATGCCCACTTAATGTGACAGGGTTCCAAGATGAATATGAAACGGTAATATACAAACATGTAACTTAAATCCATGGACAGTTTAAAATCACTACTTTACATGCATGTCTTCAGGTGGCCTGGTGGAAACAGACAATCTCTCAACAGAAGGCCCAAGCAGGGATTCAGACCAAGATCCTTGTTCTTAGGTAACAGTACTGACCACAAGAACCCCATTTCAGATCTTGTGTCTGTGTCAAGGCAGCTCTGACTTCTGTGTGCCCTCTGTTCCTTATGTGAACTGCACATCATCAGTCATATGCTGTGTTACTATTTGACTGCTTGGAGAGTCTCCATAATCATTCAAATACAGCCAGGACCTTGTTTCTGTGGGAACCTGGACAAATGTGATGAGGACACAGAGAGTTCTCGTGACAGTTTCAAGGTCTCACTTGAACACTGGCATCACTTGACCATAACAAATACACACAAAAACAACATTTACAGTTTCACAGTTTTAAGATTCCCAAAAATCACAATTTCCCTAGATTTGACCCACACTAGTGGATCTAAAATCTTAATGGACATGGGTCAGGTTTCAACTTGAACAACTCCTCCAATTTATTATTTGTAACACCGGTACAATAGTAGAACATTTGAAAAGGTTTTCAGTTTTGTGTATTGCGTGTTATATGGGTCACCCCAGGAAAGAACATTTTTTAATTTAGTAGTTTTATTCTGTATATAGTATTAATGTAGAGAATAAATGAACAAAGATACAGTCTAATGAGAAAAAAAGTGTAAGTACTATCCCTGAAGATCCTTAGACTCCTTCTGCAACAATGTGAAGTAACATTAATTTACATACTATGTACATACTATCTACTACTTGAACAGAAGTAGATGGAACTAGAGTCACATTTCAGGCTAAATAGATGATATTTCTGGTTCATTTGCTGCCCTCAAAAATACCCCAAACAGTAAAATGACTCAAATTTTACCCAAACAGTATGTAAGGATTAAACTGTTTTCTTTGTGGAATTACAGTTGTCGTCATCTCAGTGGTGGGACGTCGGATGTTGTGTGTTGTGCAGTGGATGATTTGAATTGAACTGCAATGCCATCATGTGGTCAGATAGCTGTACGACAAGCTGGTTTGATATCATGTTTTTATTTGTTTTTAGGTAAAGGGCTTTGAAACTGCGTAATAAAAACTTATGTTGGCCATTCTTGAGCAATTTTTAGAATCAATGGTCATGCTGCTTCATTAGTACTTCATGCATTTTCATCCTGTTATTTAAAAAAGAATTTGCTGCTGATTATCAACTAAATCAAAGAAATACCATCTTGATATGAATTTAACATCGACAGCCCCATCATGAGTCCAGAAAATTAAACTGCAAGTCACCATTCACATACGATAACATACTAGACCCCGTTATGCATATGGAATTATACACTTTTTAAGAGTACAGCATCAAATCACTTAGAGTTCTGGGCCATTGATCTGGCGAGTTAAGTAGCAGAGGGGATTGTTAATTGGACTAGAGGGGCAACAATGAGACAACCTTCAAAACTGGAATGGTTTTTCACATTTGCATTGTATAAAGTCATGTACCTGACTTTGGCCAACCTTTTTCTTGTGGCTACACTTTGTCCCCAAGACTCAGGCTGTAAATTCTAAAATTCTGCTCTACTCTTATGCCCCCAGAGGATTCTGTTTTGATACACTGGAGGACATTCAGTGAAAATGTGACCCAAATGTAACTTTAAATTAGTTCTGTTTATTTAATATGTATTTGATAAAACATTATTTTGAATTGACAATGCGTGAGAAATCATTTTTATCATCGAAGCCTTTTCTTTTCTTTTCTTTTCCCTGTTTAACAGGGGTAACACATGTTAATGAACATCAGTATACCAAACATATCAAGAGCAAACATGCCAGATTATAGCAAAACTGATCATTTACATCTATAGCCCCAGGGCACATCACATAGAACTTTATAATAAGGAAAAAACATATAGATATTCTACTAACAATTTGTGATTCATGCCTGTTTTTGTCATAGAAGTTAAAAATGGTCTCCTTTATTGCCTTTGGTAAACTATTACCTTTGGCACTTCACAGTTCCCTCTAGTGGTGGCCCTAGTGCCAACTCCATGATCTCCATGGTTTTTGATGAATAAATTAATTTAACAGATGTTGGGCAAGTAAATGTAGAACTTTATTTATCAAACAGATATAACAGAGCCCAAGCCTTCATTATTTGAACTTAAACAATGACTGTATTGTCTTTACTCTCATCACAGTCACATATCTTAGAGTAACAAAAATACATTTTATAAATTATAATTTTCTGCTCTTGACGAAGGCGGTCACACTTTTCTCCTCTCCTCCTCCTCTCCCGTAGCTTCCCTGCTTAGCCCCTTATGTCCTTGTCTAGTCTCGTGTTTTTTTGTATTTTTCTCTGGAACATTCTGTCACAGTCTGTTCTCTATTCTATTTAATGATGGCGATGATAAGAGCATTTCATTCTGGGAAATGAAGCTTTAAAGCAAAAGAAACAAGGTAAAAATGTAAATCAGCAACAGATTCTTCTGAAGGATTATTTGCCTTCAAGCCAGACCAGGAATAATCAAAACTTCCTGACTCAGACAAATGGGTATCGGTAGTGACAGGTGCTGCAAGCACCATAAATCAACAATGAGTGAAACCATGATCAAGTGGATGATTACTTTTCTATACTGAGGGAAATATTTAGTTTTGTTTCATTACAGTCTTTTAACCATAAACATTATTTGCTGCAAAATACTCTATTTTACCTGTAAAGTTCATGTGCATGCAGTGCTCTTTGCTGCAAGAGTTGTTAGGCTCTCCATGACACCAGATGTCACGATCCTGGGTCTTATGACCCAGTGTTTTGAGTTTAGTTTATTTGGATGTTTATATGATTAAGCTCATTAGGTTTTCTAGTTCATTTGTTATTAGTTTCCCCTTGTGTCTTCCAACCCCTGTTAAGACTCCCTTGCCCTTCATGTGTTAGATGTCTGTTATGTTGTCAAGTTCATGTAGTCATGTCTGCGTTTAATTATGTTTCCTATTTTATTTTCTAAGAGGTTCTGTGTTTTGTTTTACTCTTTCCCTGTGGCGTTATGTCCACGTTGCGTCTACTGTGCCTTTCTGTCCCATGTTTCAGGTCCCTATGTTCTGTCTTCTCAGTTGCTGTTAAGTTTGCATGTCTAGAGTTCAGTCAGTGTGTTTCCTGTTTTACTTTGAAGGTCCATGTCTCATGTGAGTGATTCTAGTTTTGCTTCCCTTGTCTCGTCCAGCCTGATTACTCCCAGCTGTGCTCTCCTTCTGTGTCTCATTCCCTCGTTATCCCTCTGTGTATTTAAGCCCTGTGTTTCTCTCTGTCAGTGTTGTAGTCTCCCTCATGGCTGTGTTGCACTGTGTGTTAGTTAGCCATGTCCCAGTTTAGTAGTGATGGCCAAATGAAGCTTTCTGAAGCATTGAAGCTTGTATTAAAACACGGTTCATTACTCTGAGCTTTTCAACACAGTCCTCTCTGGTGACATCTGGTGGCCAAAAATATGAAGAGCAGCTTGAATCCACAAAAGAAAACCAACTGCTTCGTAATGATTGCCCACTCTACAGAGTGGAATTCTGTCTGATATTGGGCCACTGTTGTGTTGCTTTAAACGTGTATTTTTTGGGGTGACAAAAATGTGGTTTATTTGTTTAATAAATAATTTTGACCAGTAAACTCTCCTTGTTTAAACATGCGCCATGGTGTGGTCTTTCTTTGCTTGTGACTTATTGATGTTGGTAAATACAATAATTGAAAAATACCACGTTACATATAATATACATATAATAATGTACAACACATTATGGAGTATGTTTCTGCTGTGAGGTCACGCCTCCATGTACTTATGCAGTTAATCGCTAGACGGGTGTATTTATAAATAATATTACATTAGGGAAATTTTCCTATACATATTTTTGACCTGGGGGTAGAATTGATTGTGAAATGGAAAAGGAAAATGCTTATAAACTTGTACATTAAAAACATGATGCATTTAAGGTAACCCTTTTCCATTTGTATTTAAGAAGAAAATTTGTTCCACTGTGCGATGGCCGAACCTGTTCCTTTTTGTGGAGATAATTTCTCCTGCCTTAAGAAAAATCCCTTCACATGCCACAGAGGAGGCTGGAGTGCACAGAAACTGGTAGAGATGCAGTTATAAAGTCTAACTGGGCCCAATCACCTAAAGAGAATAAATGAATTAAATTGCTGCACATTTGGCAGACTAACAGTTTAAAATTATTTAAAACATAAAATATATATTTTTATAACATTAAATGTAAAGAGTCAAATAGAAGTCTTTCTAAAGTTATTTAATGATATTTATATTATGAAAAGCAGATTTTTGACATTTGAAGTTTTTCCCATTGTCAGATAAAATAAACACGCACAAGACGAAAGCAAACAACAAGAACACAAATCTGGAAAACCCACCCGATTGACCAAAATCAACTAAAAATACTCCCACACAACAGAAACTCCTCTATTCCTCGCTGGCTCCAAATCTCTCAATAGAAATAATCAGTGGTATCTGTAACCATCAAAACACTCCACAAATCCCGCAAATGGTTCACCTGCTTATAAACCATTGAATCAGACACCGAAGCAGTTAGGCTCTAAATGAAGCTTCGGACGTCACCGATCACGTGACTCTGGCCAAACGAATCAAGCTTCGACACAGTGCCTCTGAAGCAGTGTGTTGATTTTTTTGACACAGGCACCGGAGCTTGAGCTTCAAGTGGGCCATCACTACAGTTTAGTTTAGTTTTCCATGCCATTCTGCAATAAAGCAGCTTTTTGAGTTATTTTGTTGTCGTGAGTTTTGCGTTTGGGTCCTTCTCCTGCCTGTACACAGCCGAAACATGACACCAGAGCGTGTATCTGAAACGAGTTCCATCGATCCAAAACCAATAACCCTCCTACATAACACAAAAAAATAGACAAAAATGCATTAAAAACAAACTACACCCCAAAATTTGAAATGTGGTGAGCTTGGTAATATACTAGCAGAGTACAGTGCTTGATGAGTAGATTCAGATTTGTAACTGTCAGACTTTATGTATCGTATATTGGTGAGTATTATACCTGTTGAGCCTCAGAGCCTCCAACCAGCCTCCTCTAGTCTTGTATGTATGAGTTGCATGATAAATGACACGCTGAATCATCCGGTACTCCCAGAGGTTGTGTACCGATGCCAGGTTTGCATTCATGGACTCACAGTATCTCTGTAGTGGAGATCAACACAAAGCAGAAAATTCAAAGTGAATAAAAGAGAGAAAATGTCACCAAACCTGGCTTTAGAAAATATGAGAGTAAACAGAGAAAAAGTAAATGATAAATCCATATCACTGTTTTTACTTGAGCCTGAGCCCAAGTTATGGGAGTGTGAAAATAGCGGTAGTGTCGGTTGCCATATCTAGTCCAGCTGCTATACCTGCCACAAGTACATAAGGTTCTCTTTTCAACATGCTGCTCTCCTGAAGACAAGCAAAGAAGCTAAGAATATTTTAGTACAAGTAAATGACTTTCTTGTATCCGTAAACACATTTTGTATTTTTCCTGTAATTGCGCGTTTTTGTTTTTGATTCTATGTACACATGTTGGATTTTATACTGTCATAAAATAAATATATTGTTAGTGCTTATTGTTACTTGTTTTTAATATAGTCTAAAAGGGCCGTCTCTGAGTAGAGTCTGAGCCATGAGTACTGACAGGAAACTGCATGCTTTTGGAGAGCACAGGAGCTGCAGGCAGAAAGTGAAACTAAGTAGAGTGTTTGATCGAAACTTAAAGTGTGCGTGACGTGTAGAGGAAGTATATAAATAATCAGACTGGCGGCTCCTTTTTCAGACTGAAGCTGATGTTGTCTCTCTGCTCAGTCTCCATATTCCAGAATGTGTAAAATTAAAGATCATTTTTGAGTTAGACCACTTTGAGCCGTGTCTTTCTTGGCCGTTAAAGAATACAAAGAATTGGATTTAATAATACATATTTTTTAAAATGTAATTTGTTTTGGTGAAAATCTTGAAAATGTCAGCCGACCTGGTGGATCAGCAGCAGTGATCAGAGCCAGCATTGCACAAAGAAGTGCAGACACAACCACCAGTTTCATGGTGATGTAGTATCTGTGAAAAACAGAAGACATCAGAGGACATCAAGACATCATTCATTAGAGCAGACCTTCCCAAAGTGTGGGGACCGCCCCCAAGGGGGGGGGGGGGGGGGGGCGGCATGAAAAGGGAAAAAAAACAATGCTTGGACACTGCTAGCCCGGGCGCCTACACAAACGCAAAGCAGGAGATGAAGCATCGCTGAATATGTTTCCAAACCAACTTCATTCTAAGCCAAAGACTAGAAAATATGGTGAAGCATATCTGCCCTTTGGTTTCACCTGCGCAAGTGCCGAGGTAGGTCTCCCCTGCATAGTTGGTCTTTCCTTCGTCGGGAGCAGCGCTGGGCTCTTCAAATCACGGACAAACAGTATCCCACAGTTGTTTACGTTTTTAAACCTATTTTGCACAGAGAGGCTTTTTTTTTTAAATGTATTGATAGCAATGTTGAATATTATTACACAGGACAAAAACAACTACATGTAAAATAATTACACCGTGAGCCTCTGCCTTTCCAAATAGAGGGACAGTAACTGCGTGTTTATATGTAACGGTGTGTTCACACCGAACACGATGGACGCGAACAAAACGCCCGAAACGCCCCTAATTTGACGCGTGCACATTCGCACCTCTACGCGTGTCCAAGAAAAATCCATCGCGCCTCAAAATATCATATTTTGACGCGTGTGAACCGGAAATGTGGGAGGGATGTGGGAGGAAGTTGTGCCAGACCGGTATCTTTGCAAGATGGCAGCTGTCGAGCTAGCGCTTGAAAAGAGTCTCCCTTCTCTATTTACTGTGGAGAGCAGAGCAGCGGCGTAAAAGACGTCCTCGCCGTACCTGGGTCCATCATGTCCTCCAGAGGCGTGAGCAGTTTGGTGAGTTTCACCATTTGCTCCAGGAGCTGCGCCTGGATGACGGCGGATTCCAGAGATATCACCGTTGGCCAGTTTGAGGACCTGCTTTCCCGGGTCGGTCTCAGGATCGCCCGCCTAGACACCAATTACAGGCGCTCAATCCCACCTGCAGAGCGCCTGTCCATCTGCCTGAGGTTAGTAAAAGTATTTAATATGGTAGTCCTGTGCTAATATATGCTAAACCATCCATTTATACACTGCTAACATGGATGTGCTATGCTAACAGTGAATGGTCGCTATTTACTGATAGCAAACTGTGGTACGGAGACGACTGTATATAATATTTCTAGTGATACTCAGAAGCTCTCATCAAGTCCCGATTTAATTCGATTTATGCTGTTATCAGTGTTTGCAATGATAGCATGGCTGTGGTGTCACATCAATGTATGCGCTTGGTGTTTGCTGATATCAAACTGTAGCATTAGGACCACTAAGTTAACCTTTGTAGTGATACTCACTCCTTTTTTATTTAGACCTGGTTTAATTCTGGTACAGTTGAATATTTGTATATAATCCCTGCAGCTGTCAAACTCTATAACAGGGGTCACCAGCCTTTATTAAAACAGAGTTAGATAAAACTGTGAACAGTTCTGCACCTCTCCGTTGTGGTGTGCCCCAGGGGTCTGTGTTAAGTCCCACGCTGTTCTCTCTCTATCTGCTACCCCTGGGAAAAATTTTCAGGAACCACAATATCTCTTTCCACTGCTATGCGAATGATATCCAAATCTACTTCCCTCTAGACCTGGATCTCCAATCCCCGCTATTGCCGTTGCTTAACTGCCTGTGTAACGTCAAAGACTGGCTACTGCATAATTCGCTCACCCTCAACGAAAATAAAACAGAAATGATCGTCTTTGGTAGCCACATGCCGTTGAAACAGCTATCGGGGACCTTAGGTTCTTATGCCAGTCACCTATCGTCTACTGTAAGAAATCTTGGAGTAGTGCTGGACAGTTCCCTCAAATTAGATAAGCAAGTGGCTGCAGTAGTAAAAACCAGCTTCTTCCAACTACGCCAAATTTCGAAGGCAATGCCTTACCTACAACACAAGGACCTTGAAAGGCTCATTCATGCTTTTATAACCTCTAGGCTGGACTATTGTAATTCTCTTTACCTAGGCCTGCAACTGTCCCTCATCCAACGCCTACAATTAGTCCAGAATGCCGCTGCACGCCTTTTAAGTATGGAACGCCAGGACTGCCATAATGAATTAATTAAATACACCATTAAATAATTAATTAAATGTGTCAATAATTAAATAAATAGTTATGACACATGTAATTAATTAATTATTGACACATTTAATTAATTATTTATGTATTTCACATTTTAATTAATTATTGACACATTTAATTAATTAATTATTGACACATTTAATTAATTAATTATTGACACATTTAATTAATTATTTATGTATTTCACATTTTAATTAATTATTGACACATTTCATTAATTATTGACACATTTAATTAATTATTTAATGATATATTTATTTATTTCATTTTGGCAGTCCTGACGCCTGGCTCTCATCATGAAATAATTTTATCTGTCAGCCTCACCCATCAAACTCAGGGGGCGGGGTTAACGCTGATCGAGTCAAAACCATTGCTTTGGCCTGGTGGCCATTGTTTCTAGCACACAACAACCGGCATGTGGAAGCTAACAGAACTGAGCTTTGAAAAACCCTGTTTGTGTGTTACCAAATACCGTTTTAATATTTTTTTAGCCGAGAATGTAGTGGTTTAATCTTCATGTGTCTGGTCGGTTTGTCAAGATACAGCCTCTTTGCAAAAGTGTTTCGATGATTTCGGAGATGTCTGCCCAGTCTCACGGCAAAGCGTGGGATAGACCCGCTCGCCTCGCAAGCAATCCCACCGACAAAGCGCAGGCCCCGGTACACAGCTGTAGTAACCCCCGCTGACTTCTTTTACTGAGGTTATATTTATCGATGTTTTATTTCCTGATGTTCTTATGTGTCCTACGTGTTTCAATCGCCAATTCTGAATTATAACTAACATTAAAAACATGTTTAAGGAGGAGAGAGAGCAAATAAATCTGTTTAACATCTGATCTTTGGGTTTTTGTTCAGTAATCAGCGTCATCTGTGTATAAACACATAAAAGAGATAACGTTGGTGTTTCCGTCATGTAGTAACTGCTGGCTTTAACTGTACAAAGGTTGTTCGACACTATGAAACACATACAGACTTCATGATGTTCGGCTAATATTTTTATTGTGAATATTAATCATGCTGACCTCGCTCTGTACACCACGCAGCGAGGTCAGCATATCCACGATATCCTCAGCTCCATGAGTTAACACAAAGTTTCCCAGCTGACTATCTAACTGCCAACTATTCCAGAGATGTGAAAATATACAGCATAAAGAAAAGTGTAACAGACTCAGCAGCAGATTAGAATAACAGTTATACATTTAATAAATCACCAAATGAATCCAAGAAACGAGCAAACCTGTTCCGACAATTTGAATTTGTATTCCCTCAGCTGCAGACTCGCTGCTGTTTAAATGTTTGAAAAGGAAGATTAGATATAAAAAACGTCAAACATAGACTCAGTCTGCCTTCACATTTGATATGAGGCCAGCACGTATAGTGGCCTCAGCAGGCTATTACTGAAATACACGTGCTATATCATAAACTATGATATAAACAGGGAGGTCCTATTAACATGTTTAGTTTTAAAGGACACCTTCCTGCCTTTTGTCAAGAACCGAAGTTCAACACACAAGCTGGACCCAGGAGCAGAACACACACACAGCGGTACGAGAGAAAAAATAAACTTTATTATAACTGAGAGTGTCCCGGGAGAGTAGAAGGGAGAAAACGCACGGAACCAGAGAAACCGAGGGACCGGGAGAAGAATCGCGCAGGAAACGCCGAGAGCGGGACCGTGGGAGGGATGATAGCGGGGCCAAGGGAACCGGAGGGAGGGGTGAGGGTCCGTGGGGAGAAGCTCCAGAAAGGGCGAGGCGGCTGGGGTTGATCGTGATCCAAATTCTGGACAGGCAGGTGGACAGGCTGGTGACTCAAAACACGCCGAGCAGTGATCGCTGAAGGACGATTACGGACTGGCGTGGAGCAGCAGGCTGGGCAGGATTAAATGGTCCACCTGGTGATCGCCTGGGATGGGATGCAGGTGTGGAGTCAGCGGCCACGCCCACGGGAGTGGGCATCCCATCAGCACCTCAGACGCCAGGCCGCGGACCATGACACCTTTAGTCTCATTCATGAGCAGTATTAGTTTTCTTCTAACATCCAGAAGTCTGCACAATGTGTTTCATAGTTTGTAACAAGCCTTTGACAGGTAAACATAACATGACCGAAAAAGCAAAAAAAAAGAAAAAAAAAAGAGAGAGAGTGTTGACATAAGAAGAGAAAATTCTCTCAATTATGGAGACAGGCAAATGGTTCATTTATGTTTGTGTGTTTATTCCTCCCTAAATATCGTCGGTGAAGTTCGCCATGCATGTCAGATTTTCCTGCGCATTTTTATACCTCTGCCAACAGAGAGAGAGAAAAAATCACATTCTAACAGACAGCTGGTGCTTAGAATACAGTTGAATAACTATTAAAAAACAGATGATATTTAGATGATAGTTCAGTCTAACACATGTGCCAGTGAACCATTAAACGTCTGTGAAACTATGCAGTTATGAAACGTAACTTTAACCTCAGCCAAACCGATTTGCTCAGTTGTAAATAAAACAGCGAAGTAAACGTGACCCGACAGACAGAACCTGAGTGAATGAAGTCCAGCGTTTAACCACTGAGAGCTAAAACTCAGCTGAGGTTTGAAAGCTGTGTGCCGGTGATTGGACATCAGCCGCTGATAAAGCTGTTCGCCTATAAAGTGCTCTGTAAGGAAACGAGCTCCAGCAGCTCTGCGCTCGGGGAAAACACTATATTTACTTATCTTGTGCAGAAAAATGCGCTGACATTGCGTTATATCGAGCACCGGCTGCCCGGTTAAACTGTGACTATCACCAGGTAACGTAGGCGTGTTTCTTGAATTAGCAGCAGGTGTTAAACAGCTGACAGGTGAGGAGGAGGATGCATGCAGGTAAACTGAGGGTCTGTTGAGCTGATCGCTGGTTTCGTGAGAAAAATGTCAGCTCGTTCTTTATGTTACAGAAGCACAGAGACACAAGACCAGGCGGAAAGAGACGATCGTTCGGTGAAAATGAGAATCTGCGAATGCAACATGTGGAACACGGAGAGTGGAATATGTAAACAAACCGGTTAACGTAACCCCCTCGGTGCACTCTGCATGCTAATTGTTAGCAGAGCTAGTGAAATCTCTGAAAACATCTGAGCACTTTTGCAAACATGTTCTATGTTGACAACCTGACCAGACATACGTCGCGACATTCGCGGCTAAAACACTGTTAAAAGTGTAGCTGGTGACAGAAAAACGGGGTATTTTAAAACTACACCACCACCATTGCTGCTTGTGATTTGATCTGCATTCTGGGATAACTGGCTGCCCCAAGTCTACACAAGCAATCGATTTTCTAGGATCGACCTGTTTTGACTTACTTTGCACGGCAACCAATCAAATGTTAGAGAAGCTGCATGGGCAGCGTTAACCCCGCCCCCTGAGTTTGATGGGTGAGGCTGACAGATAAAATTATTTCATGACGAGAGCCAGGCGTCAGGACTGCCAAAATTAAATAAATAAATATATCATTAAATAATTAATTAAATGTGTCAATAATTAATTAAATGTGTCAATAATTAATTAAAATGTGAAATACATAAATAATTAATTAAATGTGTCAATAATTAATTAATTACATGTGTCAATAATTAATTAAAATGTGAAATACATAAATAATTAATTAAATGTGTCAATAATTAATTAATTACATGTGTCATAACTATTTATTTAATTAATTAATTCCAATTTTAATTAATTATTGCCACATTTAATTAATTATTTAATGGTGTATTTAATTAATTCATTATGGCAGTCCTGGCGTTCCATATTTAAGCGGCACTAGAAGACAGGATCATATCACTCCTATTCTAGCTAACCTTCATTGGCTTCCTGTCAAATACCGTATTGTTTTTAAAATCCTTCTATACACTTTTAAAATTTTAAATAACCTGGCACCTAGCTATCTGATTGACCTTCTTAATTTATATATCCCCACAAGGGCACTCAGATCCTCTAATCAGGGGCTCCTAATGCAACCAATGTCTCGACTAAAGACGAAAGGGGATCGTGCCTTTGCTTTTGCTGCACCAAAACTTTGGAACAGCTTGCCGGTTGATGTCCGTGCGTCGGAAACTACTCAATCTTTCAAATCACGGTTAAAAACCCATTTGTTTAAGCTCGCCTTTCAAACCACTTAGTATAATTTCCTTCCGGTTCGTGCTTGTTGTAATATTACCATTCTATAACTGTATTTTTTTGTTGTTGACTGTTCTCTTTTGTTGTAAATCTGCAAATATGGCTCGTCTGTGAAGCACTTTGTTGTACCTGTGACTTTTAAATGTGCTATAGAAATAAAATTGAAATTGAAATTGGTTCATCTCTAGTTACATGGTTCTATCTTGATAAGCTGTCTTATCACAGATTAATTTTTCAAAAATATTAATGATTTAAGCAAGGAAAGGGCTACATGTCAACATACAACTCTTTATTTCTATTAATGTCTTACTTCATTCCTGCCTGATTGACATGTTTAGGAATTATGAGTGATTGGCTCACTGTAGTGGCAAAAGTTGCTACCAATCAAATTATGATATGTTAAAGTTAAAACAAAACACAACAGTTTTAGATATGATCTAATATACATTTTGTAATTATCCTTATAATTACAAAATGTTTTATGTAAGATTTAAGTTTTCTGATTTAAATCTGACATCACAAAAGTATTTTGGAATTTGAATAATGTATTTTGTAACTGCAGCACACATAATACTGATTTTGAACAATTTTGTCCAGGTTCCTTGTCACCGGGGACTCCTTCAGGACCAAGTGTTCAGTTTCAGAGTCGGTGTGTCAGATCATCCCCCAGGTAGCGACGGCCATCTGGGACTGTCTAGTGGACGACTTCATGGCTGTGCCTTCACCTGGAGACTGGCGGTCCATCACAGAGGGATTCCAGGAGCGCTGGAACTTTCCTCTGTGCTGTGCAGCTCTGGATGGGAAGCACGTCCAGACAAAGGCACCCATATATCATATAGGAGACACACACATTGATATACACTAAATATTTATTTCATTTCTTTTTTGTGGTGCCCAAATTTATGCACCTGCTTGATTTTGTTTAAACAATTATTGCACACTTTTTGTAAATCCAGTAAACTTCTTTTCACTTCTCAAGTATCACTGTGTGAGTCTCCTGTATGATATTTAACTGACATTTTTTATTGTAACAACCAATAATTTATACAGGAAAATAATGTCTATTAACAAGGTTGCCCAAACCTTTGCATCCCACTGTATTAGTATATTTTGTCATTAGTATAATATGAAATAAATTCTACATGTGTCAAGTTGTGTGCCAACATTTGCTGTGTAGTAGAACTGAGACATTAGTCATTATAAAAATTTATTTGAAATAATATTAAAATTCTCAAACAGAAAAACATTAAACATAAATATATAAAATATAAGAATTTACAGAGAGACAGGAATAAAAAGGACCCAGCTGCTCCATTGGAGACTGGTGTGGCCTCTTCAGGGACATCAGGATGGCCAGCTCCAGCGCCAATGGACCGTCCTCATCTGCCTCAGAGCCGTCCTCCCCTGTGGGCCTGTAAAACAGCACAAAACACAAAGAAATGAGAAGGCTGCTACTAGATTTTAATTTCAACATTGAAAAAAAAAAACAGGATATAATCAGATTGGTTGTAGATATTTAGTAAAGGTGATCACAAGGCAATCCCACCGAGTTAAAAGCTATCAATGCTTGCTGTACATATCTGTGGGTGCAGCAGCAGGAGCTCAGGGACTGGGGATGCTCTGCTGCAGAATCAGTTGGTTCTATCAATACAGTATTAAATGTTAACAGGTTGAATATAATAATCGTAGAGTAGACAGTGGTCCCTCATTTATTGCAGCAGGGGTTCTCAGAATAACTAGCCCCTGGTCACGCACTTTATACACTGTTTTCCCCACACACATGAACATTGGTCACAGTTCTCACATTTGATTCTCAAAGTGCAAACCTTTGTAGATTGCAAAACGTAAAAGTATTATTATGCCGCGGTTTGTCTTCATCTGCCCGCCACTTTCGTGCACCTTTTTCCCTCGCGGTGCAGGTGTCTATTTCCGAATGAGGCTCATAGTTATGGGTATTTTTGTGCTGTTTTTTCTATTGGACGTGATGGTTATCAATTTGGCAAGCGCAGGAGACACGACACGAAGGAGATTTGTCAATCAGGCTGCAGAATGCAATGCTGTACTGTGCAATAAAAAATCAGCGAAAAAGCAAAGCAGTGACGGATGAACAGCGGGACCACTGTGTGCTGTTTATTAATAAACAATAAAATATATTCCTAAATGACAACATGCATAAAAGCAGAATGGTATTTGTACGTCAGTGGGAAAATAGCGGTGGCTTGCTAGCTTTTGTGCGGCTTCCCCGGGTCAGCGAAAACTTTAGAGAAATGAATGAACTTACCAGGTTGCCCGATCTCTTCACATATCTTCCTCCAAGCTCGGTCCTTTATATTCCTGTCTCGGTACAGAAAGCAGCTGGTGTTGAATGGCTCCGAGTTGTTTGCTACGGCGTTGATTAGCCTTCCTTCCATTGAAGTATGAAGGGCTTTGGCTGGATCTGCCCCTTTGACCTAGGTAACAGCCACGTCACCAGGCTCCTGATTGGTTGTCACGGCGCGATTTGACGCTGGAGTTCAGATTTTTCCAACTCGAGCGGTAGACGCGTAACGCGCATATGCACAAAATGCAACACAAAAACTCACACGCGTGTTTTTTTTCGCGAGTCAAACGCCTAAACGCGCTACACTGACGCGCGTTTCAGGCGTTTTGGCGACACAAATCTGCTTCCGAATTTTCGGGGGAGCCGCAATCGCGTGTCATCGCGCCTTTCCATTGACTTAACATGTAAACCTGATACTCTGGCCGCCTCTATCGCGTTCGGTGTGAACACACCGTAAGCCTGTAAAACCTGCAGATAGAGACAAAATACTGTTAATCTGACTATCGTCCATTCTGCAATTCCTCTCATGTAAACAATAACGTGGCGCACAGCTGAGTTAAAAAAAGGCACATACCTTTAACGTTGCATGACGAACTCTGTATTCCTCGTCCACACGTAAAAGCAAAAAATGAGTTTTAAAAAATCTCAGTTTTCGGTGATCCGTTTACGTGTGCCGTTTACGTGTAGACGAAACAGCTGCGTTTTCAAAAATACCCGTGTAGGTGCGGATGTAGCGTAAAAGAGTTAGTAGTTTACTTTCGTACTACCTGCAATTTATTGCAGATTACTTGTATTTGCTTAATTGTTTACTAAATGTTTGAGGTGTGAAATAAACTGCAATTGATCAAAATATGGGTGTGTGTGGTTGGAGGATGTGTTAGTGCGTGCGTGTGTGTGCACGCGAGGGTGTGCGGGGGGCGGCGCGAACATTTTTCTAAAACAAAGGGGGGCCCAGCGAAAAAAGTTTGGGAACCACTGCATTAGAGAAAGGATAACATAGATTTTATAGTAGACCTCTTGTAGAATTTCTTATCAGCACCGACTGGTAGCTTCAGCCTTCCAGTGAAAAGGTGCTGAACAGCTCTATGGTCGATGCTTATATACTGTTTCTTTGAAGCTTCAAAATTAGGAACTAACACTGAAAAAGTGACATGTGTAACATGTGATTCATGCTGGACATACTTTCACTGCACCTGATTCTTTCTCAACTAAAATAATGACACATTGACTAGTCCACAAAGAAGGTCCACAGAGTACAACCACAAAATATTTGATGTATTTATCCTTGTGGCACCCATAAAATTTACATCTGCTCTTTACCCTCGGGACCCAAACGGGTCCCAAGTCAACAGGTGATAGAGCAATATCATATATGAATTAATTTTTCTTTTTTTCACATCAGATCTTTTTAACAACTTCAGACCTAACCATAGATATAAAGTTTTTCATTATTTTTTAAATAATTTTTATGTTACTATGGCTTTATTGTTATAAAGACCCGTGTTTATTTTGGGGGCAGGAACCCATAATCTGCAATATTTTCCAAAAATTAATTGCAAAATATAATATTTGGCAAAAGGCTATTAGAGCTTTGAATAGGTCAATAATTGATAACAACATTGATTTGGATGCATTATTATTTTTGGAACAATGAAAATTTATTGCAAAAACAAACTGAACTGAGCTGAACAAACAAAACAAAACAACAAACTGAACAAAGATGTAATTTACATCTTATAACATGAACCACAAGGCATTTTGCAATGGACTTTGCAGACCGGTGCACCATATTTGCAGCAGCTAGTTTGGAATTCTTCTGCGCTGTTTACACGATGTGCACTGGTTTCGCATTGTGGAACGCTCCTCCTCCTGCTCCTGCTGCTGCTCTTTGCCCTGGGCCTGTAAGACCAGGCTGGCTGCAAACGGTGTTCTAGGCAGGTGGGTTCTCTTCATCATGGTCGAGGTGATAAGGGCTCTGCCAACCTGCTCTATGAACAGACGCCGCTTGTAGTGTTTTCGTCTGTTCCACTCTGGGTCCACAGCAGTGAAGAGGACAAAAGCATTGTAGCAGCTTACATCAATCATGTGATCGAGCAGACACATGGGCCACCTGCGCGTCTGCCGACGGCAGGAGTAGGTGCCACGAACCTGCAAAACAAAAAGAAATGATCAGATGACATAAATAGATTTATACAGCCATAGAAAATTGATTCTTTCTGCCTATGGGCATCAAACTAGACCCCCCCACCCCTTTCTGTAACTATCAAAACTATCATAATCACATGATCTGACTTTATCAGTTATAATAATGAGAAACCGTAAGCAATTTGGCAAATAATTGATGTATAATTGTGTTTACCTGGTCCAGATAATCCACAGCCCCTTTGCACTTGTTATAATCCAGGATGATCTGGAGCTTTTTCTTGCCAGAGTCCTGGACTTGTGGCTCATGGTGCCTGGTGCTCAACATGACAACATTTTTTCTTTTCTTTGGGATGTAGGATACCACAGCCCTGTTGCGGCAAGGCAAAGACAGAGGACAGAACTTCTCTGTGTTGAACGTTCAGCAGCTGTGGGGGCAACTCAGTCAACTGCAGAGTGCCCACCAGGGCCATCCTCCTCTTCCTCAATTCCTCTGCAAGAGGAAATGATGTACAAAAAATTGTCGGTTGTGACTGTGTGGCCCTGCAGCCCCTCTGTCAACTCAAGCACTACCTGCATGCCTTGGTTAACCTCCCTGTTTGCTGATGAGAACTTTCCTGTATACACTTAAAGCCTCCAGGCATAGGAGGTCTGCACATCACATAGGGCCCAGATCTTCAGCCCATATTTGGCAGGTGTGGAGGGCATATATTGTTTGAATGAACAGTGGCCCTTAAAAGGGATCAGCTGTTCATCCACACATATATCTCTCCCTGGATTGAAAGGTTTGGGCAGGCGGTCGCTCCATTTGCTCCATAAATCTTTTATAGGAGTCAGCTTGTCCCCCCTGTAGCGACCTGGACGGGAAAGACAATCATCAAATCTTACTGCCAGATTAATTTGCGCGAATCTTTTTTTTGACATTGTGGCATGAAAAAGAACACGTCCTGTCACCCCATCCCACAGGCTCGTTGTTGCTTCATGTTGAGACCTGTACAGGCCATCCAGGATCAGAAGCCCCATGTAAGCCTGCAGCTCCTCCTCATCTATGTTCTTCCAGTCTTTTACTGACCGCTTGCCCTGCAGGTTGGTAAAATGCAGGATTAGCTGCATAATGTCCTCCGCAAAAAAAATATTGAAAGTGCTCCCAGGGCTGCTGATTCTAACAATTGCATAATGGGTTGGTCCTGGGGTTAAAATGGGAGGAGGAAAAAATGGCAGGACCTCTTCATGTGTGGGTTGCCACATGATTTCTCCATTTTTAGATCTCCACTGATGGTCATCCTCCAGTCTTGTCTCTTCCTCCTCCTCCTCAGATGAGCTGCAAAGCTTCTCGGTGCCTGGCAAAAATTCCTCCCCTTCTTCGCCTTCTTCGCTGTCAGAAATATCTCCACTGCTCGTGATATCTTTTTCACTTTCTGAAGTAGTGATGGGATTTCCGGCTCTTTTTAGAGAACCGGCTCTTTTGGTTCGGCTCACTAAAAAGAGCCGGGTCTTTTGGCTCCGAACCAGCTCTTTTGGCTCCGAACCGGCTCTTTTGGCTCCGAACCGGCTCTTCGGGTTGTTTTGTTGCTTTCATTAATTTATTATTAACAATAATATAAAATTATGCACAAAAGGAATTACTAATGTAAAAAAAAGTGGTTTTATTTATATATGTTTATATATAAATATATGTGGTGGCCCCTAGAGACAAAACACGTAAAAACTCCAAAAAACATTTCTAGCATGAACTGAACTTCCAAAACAGAGCTAACCAGATCACTTAAATTACACAATTGAAAGCATGAAAGCACATGTGTATTGTTTGTGTATTTATACACAAGCATTCATATATATTCAAATAATTTTAAAAAAGTGTTCATTTACCTGTTACTACCACACACCAAATCCGGTCGTTGGTACTTGCTGGCTTGTAACAAAAGCTCAACACTGCACCTAGCATCCTGGAGCACTTCTGTTGTCTTTTGTACGTGTTTTGGAGTTTTTTACGTGTTTTGGAGTTTTTTACGTGTTTTGGAGTTTGTATGTGCTTCAGGGTTTGTACGTGCTTCAGAGTTCGTACGTGATTTGAAGTTTGTATGTGCTTTGTCTGTAGGGGCCACCGTAAATATACTTTTATTTATTCACTCCACATAAAATGTAATAAATAAATCATATTATACAAAAATCAACTATTCACATTTCAACTTTTAACTATTTAAATTTTCAGCTTTTTCCTTTTACAAATTTAAAGTGAAACAACACAAAACACTGCAAACCACAACACAATTAAATATAAATTAAAATATGAAAACAAAAAGAAGATGCATATTCTCTGTCATATGGGCCTGCATGAATAAACTTTCTGAATCCTTTATCATCTGCAACTGAAAATAGTTGTGGATGATTACTATACCTTTCTAATGTGACGTTGTTGTTCCTGGCTCTTTCTCTGTCTCCCCCTCCCAGTGTTGCCAACTTAGCGACTTTGTCGCTATATTTAGCGAGTTTTCAGACCCCTTAGCGACTTTTTCTCTAAAAAAAAGTCGCTAAAAAAAGACGTGAAAGCGCGTATTGCTTTTACTCTCAACAAGCAGCGGGCGCTATAATGCAGTCAGTTCTTCTTTTACTCTTTTACTCTTATGCTGTTTTGTGGATCACAAGGTTTAAAACTACTTATAAACACACACAAATTAACTCCACCAGAGTGCCTATTTCGGGTCACTTTTGCCGGTCCAAGCCCGGGTAAAGGAGCAGGGTTGGAATTGTGACATTAAAAAAAAACAATAATTGCTAAAAGAAATTTAATTTGTAGTTCTAAATAAACTAAATGCATTTAGGACGTTTTTTACTCACTTTATGTCTCTTCCATGATGTTATTTCTCTCTCCAACAACATAGGTTACAGTAACATTAGCATGACCAATTATGCAAATTAGGCGATGACGTCATTCAGCACTGCCCCCTCCTGCCCTGTCCGCCCCTCCCCCCTCATCCCAACGCAAAAGAGAGGGTGAGAGAAAGGAAAAAAAAAAACAAAAAAAACCCCACGGCTTGCGATATGGAGCCGGCTCGCGTCGTCAGTGTTGGGAAGGTTACTTTTAAAATGTATTCCATTACAGATTACAGAATACATGCCCCAAAATGTATTCTGTAACGTATTCCGTTACGTTACTCAATGACAGTAACGTATTCTGAATACTTTGGATTACTTAATATATTATCATGCTTTTTACAACTACGTGAATGTACTATTGCTGTGTGATTTATTACTATTACTGAAGGTCCGCGACTCCGAACTGTAGTAAAGGGACCTCTGACTAATACGGCGGGGTCCGTGTCGGCTCGTATCCGAAAAATAGCTTTACTTTGTTGTGTGGGTCAATTTTTCTTGCGAGAGACAGAGAGAGGCGTTGAAAGGCTGCTCCAACGGAACTTATTGTTTTCGGAGGAAAACACGAACACTGTGTACAGTCGAGTCTTAATAGCTTACTTACAACTGGGCTCGTCAGGCACTCTTCTTGGCTGCAGTGGTTATTATTATATTTACATGCTTCTAGCTCCCGTTTTTGCTCGATGACTGCTAGTACTTTTCCACTATCCTTTTTCTCCCTCCTCTTGCTCACAGACACATAACGGGTATGGCAGTCCATTCTCCCTGCAACACTGACTACACTGCCCATGATGCTACATTCTTTAGAGCTATGCTTGTAGCATTCTGCCTGTTAGCTTAGCACAATAACAACAAAAAGGCGCTCTCTCACCCAGGAAACACACAGTTGCAGAGAGAGAGAGAGAGAGCGTTGCCCTGTAACCATGGCAACCGTAACGCTGCCGCCTGGAGCAACAGAACGTAGCTGTCAAAGAAAACCCAAACTCCTGACCATTGACTGTTTTCTACAGTCAATGGTCCTGACCCGCCACAATATGAAACAGGAAAGTACCGCAGTGTAATCCATTTATTGCTTGTTTACATTATTGTATTTTGCACAACTCTGTTGCTTGTGAAGCTCGCACACAAGAATTTCACTCACATGTGCTGTACCAATGTACCTGCACATGTGATGTGACAATAAAAGTGATTTGATTTGATTTGATTTGATTATTTCAACAAAGTAACTGTATTCTAAATACCACCTTTTTAAACGGTAACTGTAACGGAATACAGTTACTCATATTTTGTATTTTAAATACGTAACGGCGGTACATGTATTCCGTTACTCCCCAACACTGCGCATCGTTCACGTCAAAGATCCGGTTCTAAGAGCCATTTCGTTCGCGACTGACACATCACTATTATATAGCATTTTTCAATTCTCCCAGATTACTCAAAGTATACAACATGCCACATTCACCCAACCACACACATTTTCTCTTAACTGAGTGCTTCCTAACTACATTCATACTCACGACATGCAGACTGGAGAAGAGAGGGATTTAACCACTAACCTTCCGATCAATAGGTGACCTGCTCTACCGCCTGAACTATATCCATCCACTCGCGCAGATGAGTAAACACTCACTAGGTTTTGGATAAAGTGTAAACTCACAAACCTGTTAAACCCGCATTTGAAATGTTGGCTACCACAGCAGTATAGTATTACAACATGGCATTAGGGTCTTCTAACTAAAATAGAAACATACAGTAAATAGTGCAACAATGCCATATCTGGCCTGCATCTGGTTGACATACACTCTGCCATCGCTTGATGCCAGATCTGGACCAGGCCTGTTTTCTTTTAGCCTGGGCAACATAAACCAAACCACAATTGGGCCAGATGTGGCATGCCATCACATAGACAGTGCCACCTATGCCAGGCCTGGCCCATATCTGGATGACATACGTCTTATCATGCCAGAAGTCAGCCAGAAGTGCCAGCTTTATACCAGATCCGGGCCAGACCTGCTTGCTATGTGGGATGTTAGGGGAAAAAAAAAAATCAAACATCCAGTTAAAGCAGGGGTGTCAAACTCCAGTCCCGAGGGCTGGTGTCCTAAAACTTTTAAATGTGTCCCTGCTGCAACACAACTTAATACATTTATTAGGTCATTAGCAGTGATGGGAATAAAAGCCAGTAACTAGTAATCTAACTAATTACTATTTTTATCATTACAACCCCGTTACCGAAGCTGTCTTCAGCTAACTGGGAGCTGGGGGGTGAGAAAGAAAAGCAGTCATGTCATATCAATCTCATTTAATTTAATTTAAGATGACATAGGTTGCTATGCTAAGTGTAACCACGGTAACTTCTGACCCCACTTCCGCCAGTCCCTTTATTGTGGCGGGAATGAATCCTGTATAAGTTCCGGGTCAATCAGCTGCATGTCCCTGCTCCTCTGGCTGCTGTTGTCCCTGTGGTTGGCGTACTTGTCAGATATCGACAAATTTTGCACTACAGGCCAGTTGACAGCGTGCAATAACCCGGCCGATTCATTCATCTTTACACTACCTCACACTCGACTCAACGGTGAGTTATTTGTTTGTTTTGTTTTGTCACAATTAATGTACATGCGGAGCCGCGATCGCACATCCTACAATGCCGGTAAGCTAATGCTAGGCTAGCGACAGTAAGTGCAATTACTAGTGTCATCTATTGAATATTGTTGTTTTTGTTTATTCCATTATGGCCGAATGTTGACTTAACGTATCTAGAGTTGAACGAGTGATTTGATTTTTGTAGTTTTGTCCGTTTTGGATGTTTTTTGTTACTTTTCTGATGAAATGCCAAAACGGCCTATGAGATTTTGCATTGAGTTAAATTCCATTTACATTATTGAATCTGTTGCGCAACACCTGTGATTTAAATTAGTTTTGTAAATATATTTGATTAACTTTGGATAATATTTATTAGCTTTAACGCTGATATACTTTGATGGGACCCATGAGAATGTCTTTCTATAATAGTATTTAGAATGACATTCATTATAAGAGATGATGGTTTATTGATTGTTGTATGAAACGTGGCATTGATTACTTGACTTTGTTATTTATGGATTTATGTATTTATTTTGTCACAGCAGTAGAATGCTGTTACATTTTCTTCTGTGAATGATAATTTCTGTTTTTTGACCTTATTTAGGTCAGGTTTTTTTTTGTTCTCCCGCGATCAGCCCTGATCAGCGCGAGATGGCGAGCCACCCGACCACCGCTACGTTGCGGTAGGAATTGTGAACCTATGGACTGAATCACAAATTGTTGACACATGACCTATCACAGGTCCATGGAACTAAACTAAATCACATACTGGACTACACCTCATCCCACCTCCTTTTGGAACCTACTAAGCTGTTTTGTATTGTCAACATTATTTTTGTTTGTGATATATATGCATATGTTTTTATTTCTTTTGTACATCCGTCTATACACTTCTCATAACAAACATAATATATATATATTTGAGCTCTACTTTTGTTTCCTGTGTTTTATTCACACCCTCAGGCTCCATAGTCGAATCTTATTCTGATAGCTCATTGTCTATGAGGCTGCAGTCAGGCGCCCTGGTCCTTTAACCGCGTTACATAAGTCTCCATTTTTGTGTTAAAAGCAGGGACTTCAAACTATATACCAGTTTTTATGATAAATAATATACTATTATTTATATACTAATATAATCACGTTTACTGTCTAAGGACAAAGATAGCGAGCACTCTCTGCTTACAACCAAAAAGGAAAGAAAAAACACCCCTTTCCCATTGCTGGCAAACTGTACCATGTCGATTAATAAAACAGTTATATGGCAACCTTTGGGCATTTGGTTGTTTAAGAAGAGGTCGAACTTTTAGGAGTGATGGTGATGAGCGAGAGAGCATAAGAAAGAGAGTGAACGAATTTTGAGACGTGATGTTTACCGTGTTTGGAGTGTGTAGTTAGTGTGTAGTGTAGATGATGAGTTTTGTTTTGTGTGTCAGAACAGTGAGGCAACAGCTGAATCTCAGATGTGCTGCCAAAAAGCCACCAAAGACAGACTGCAGTGTAAACGCTGTCTCCAAGTGGAAAACAGGAGACGTGATAAACCTCCTGCTGTCAGGCCTGCATTTATCAGGCTTGTGATGTGCGGATCGATCCTGAAATATCGATTCCTCCGATACCAATCATTTATGTTCTAGAATCGATTCTCACATTAAAATATCGATATTTTAGTAATTTAGAGTAAATTTGTAGTTTGTCATTAACAAGAGCACAGTGGAAAGAAACTATAACATTCGGATTGTCTACATTCAAAGGAACAACATCAATGGCTGAGCATAATCAGAGTCACGTGCAGACTTATTTTACCTCCACAAACAGCTGAGACGTGCTCCAAGAGTGAGGTGTTGTGGCCATACTAGGGAGACATTCAAAAGGGCTGTTGGGGGGGGGAGGTGTAAATACATTTTACAGTGTTTATTTATTGGATAAAATACGTTAAATGTCACCGTTATTATTGGCTGGCCCGGAAGCAGCGGGGGTGTCCAAATTCAGAGGCTGCTTCCACCTGAGGAACCGTCATTGTTGGAAACTGGAATTGGCTGGGCCCGCGCTATGAATTCTGCGATTTGGTTTTTTTTTTAATTTTGTTGTCTGGGTGGATAATTGGGAGAAATTCGGGAGAATCGTGGCTCCGGGAGATTTTCGGGAGGGGCACTAAAATTCGGTATTCTCCCGGAAAAATCGGGAGGGTTGGCATGTATGGTTGTGGCAACATCACTAACCTTGTCAAACACCTCAGAGTAAATCATATCACAGAATATGACGAGCATATGTTGAGGCGAACTGAAGAGGAGGAGAGGGACAGGTGCTGCTAGGGCGAGACAGACGTCTCTCACGGAGTCCTTTAGTGCTGCAGGCAGGCAAGGTGTTTAGATGGTGCACAACTTCAGTTTCTATATGATGAACCCTGCATTATTAAGTGATAAGAACAAGTAATCTGATGTCCTGTAATCATTATGATGCTATAATTGAGATAGAATAAATAAAATACGCTTTTGTACAAAGTATCGGTATCGGATCAGTATCGTCGATACCACCCTGAATATTACTTGGTATCGGATCGGAAAGGAAATCAGTGGTATCGCACATCACTACTCCTGTCTTATAGTGAATAGAAGTTATTTTTTGGAGTGGCACAAATAATTTTTGTGCTATCTTTTTTTATGTAGAACACCTGATTGTTCTGTAAATAGCTCAAAATAGTTATAAGAAATGCGTTGGCTGCATTTTTAGGTAAAGAGCTGCATATAACATCGTTGTTTGCAAAACTTGAGCATAGGTCTTTAAAATTTAAAGCTTACAATATTTGCATTTCAAGTTATGAAAATCCTGCATTAACCCTTTAGAGCCGATCGGAGCGGGAACGCTCTGTTATGCGTAACTATTTTTAAATCCCAGTAGCACTGCAACCACGTAAGCTAGCGCAAAAATTTTTTTTGCATATGAAACCGGAGGAGTTGTACTTACATCTTATGCCATCAGCTTGTCCTAGGTCACGGTTTCCTTCCACATAAAGCTTTGCAAAAACTGCATAAAAAGCGCTTGCAGGAACAAAAACATAATATTCCAGAAACACGCTTTGCCGGTCCGATCAGCTGTTCAAAACACTTCCTACGTTGGAATAGACGTCAGCGCGAACTTTTGCATTTCCGCCATTACCTGCCCGAAACTGGAAGTGACGTCATTTTCGCGGAAATGTAGTCTTTTTTGCGATCAGGGCCTCGGGGCCTATACTGCTCTTTTTAAAAGTTATCTTTGACTTTATGACTTTCTGTGTCGTTTCTGGGATGCTTAGGACTCATATTGCACTGCTGGAAATAGTTTATTTTGATGCATATGCTGCTTTTTTGCAAATTTGCAGTATAATATTTATTTTCGTTTTTCCTGCAGTGTATAAAAATTGGTGTATTTCAAAAATATAACTATGAAGACACTCAAAATAAATTTCCTGTGGTGGGAAACTTTTGTATTTACAGTTTTGAGGGATAAGCCTCTTAAATTTCTCTAACTACAAATATATGTTAAAAAAATCAAAAACGATTGTCAATTTTTTTGTAGTTTATTGCACTTTTTTGCAATTTATGTAATTACTATGCACTTAATGAATACATATTATTAAAATCTGGGCTATAATGGTTGTATTGATGTATAGCAACTTGAAATGCTCCCAAAAATGGCTCCACAGCATGTAAAAATATAATATAAGCTCTGGCGGACTTGGTTCCATGGTAGGTCTTAAAGGGTTAAACATGAATTTGTGGTTGTTACAGTAAAAAATTAACCATACTCTGATTTTATGTTTTTAGTCCTATTTTAGATCAGTGTGTTAATACAGTATGGCAAAATGAAAAAATAATAGTCAATTCAGACGTGAGGTTGTGCTGAAAAGAATGATACGAAACAAGGCAAGGTAAATAGTTTTTCATTGGGAAATGCAAAGTTAAAATCATAAGTATTCAAAAACAGCCAACTATACCCTGACCCGCAGTGACTAAACGTTTTTTTAAAGTAACGCACAAGTTACTTTTCCTAGTAATTAGTTACTTTTATAATATTGTAACTCAGTTACTTTTTTGAAGAAGTAACTAGTAACTATAACTTTTTACTTTTTCAAAGTAACTTCCCTAACACTGGTCATTAGCTAGACTCTATACTTGACTGCATGCTGCGGTGGCAATTCAGCCAGCTGATTCATGTTATAGCAGCTCATGAGCAGAGATGGGCAGTAGTGAGTTACTAGTAAAGCGTTACTGTAATCTGATTATCTCTATCTGTTCATTGTTGTGCAATCCCTCATGACTGTGTGAAGCCTGGCTCTGTGTATTCCTGTTCTGAGTTTCACTGTATTAAATATTTACTAGTGTTTTGCAGTGTTTTGGTAGCCTTGTTCATTATTCTGTTCAGTGTGACAGAAATGTAACTATCTGGGGGGGGAAGCCTGAAAATGTTAACCAAGGTGGTTTAACTGATCCCTCTGACCCATCCTTGCCCCTTCATCTGGAAGATTAAAACATTAAATGTTAACTTGGATAATAAATTATTCATTTCCTGTATTCATATACAAGATGTATATTGTATTTTTTTGCATAGGTATACACATAAATACACTATGTATATTATACTGCAATATTTACATGCAGCAGTGATCAGAGCCATCATTGCAAAAAGAAGTGCAGACACAGTCAGCAGCAAACAGAAGACCCAAAGCGAATGGCAGTTCATTGAAGAAAGGACAGAAGAATCTGAGTTTGCAGTAAATTGTAGAATATTTTGTCTTTTTTCTTTTCAACACCAGGGAGTACTTTCAGCCTTTGAGTGAGAAGGTGCTGAACAGCTCCACGTTCTGTATATAGTGTTTCTTTGTAGTCGCAAAACCAGGAACTGATAAAGAAAATAAAACATGCCAGCCAGGCTTTCCCTGTACTTCTTTCAAAATAATTGTCTTCTTCTCCTTTCGTTTACTCATTTAATTTTATAGATTCAGTACTCCAGAAAGAGGCTCCACAGAATGTAACCACAGAATGTTTAATTAAGATTTATTGTGTTTTTCAAAAAAGCATCATTAAATCTTGCAAAGTCTTAATTTCACAATAGAACACAGAATTAATAACAAATTAACTACTTTTTAAAGTGAAGAATTTTACTATTACTAAATAATCTTAATTTTGAATCAGATACCAGCATCACATTTGAAAAAGTTGTGGGCATGTGACAACAAAAAGCGTTATAAAGTAAGTGGTACTAAAAAGTTTAAAAATTGCATCAATCATTATTGCAGAGTAATTTCAGAATTTGTTCCTTAATGTAAAATTATGATGACTTAATTTTACTTATCATCAGCACCTGACCTATGAATCATCCAGCCATGAAAAAGCACCTAACTCAAATGGGTTGTCTGACCCTTCAGTTGATTCATCTGCAGTTCACTGAGGCTTCAGCAGAAATGGTGTCAGTGGAAGGGTGACCATTACGAGGCCATTCTCTACTAATGGAGCCAGGGAGTATGCCAAATTACACATGAACTGGACGGAAATCAGTTGTATCAGGTGTGAAGGAGTAATTAATCAAGATTTGAGATTTTTGCCAGAAGAAAAAAGTCGACAGGGAGGCACAGTGAGTGTCTACCCATACGGAAAAGAAATAGTAAAAACTTATATGTGATTACTCATGAAAGTGGCCACTTTCATGAGTAAATCATATAAGGCTTACATGATTTACTCATGAAAGTGGCCACTTTTGCATTACTTTCATACATTGTTTTAGTAAAACATACAAGTTTCATTATATAATTTTTCAAGGGATCTTATATCTGTTTTCACACTTATATGCTTTTCATACAAGTTTCACACAAGACAGATACAAACTTTATAAGATTTATATATATCTTTTCCATATGGGTATAGCCATATGTAAAACATGGTGTAGCCTCTGTCGTAGTTAGAGGCTGCATTTCAACCAAAGATGTTGAGGATCTTGTCAAAATGAATGGAATTCTAATATTATAAGCACCACCAGATTTTGATCCACCATGCAATACCATCTGGAAGTCACTGCAAATATTTCTAATTTTCTAATTTTTCCCAGCAAAGTCTAACATACTAAATGTATCTTTCTTGTAGAGCAGGAATGCTGCTATTGGAAGTTTCTTGGCATGGATGAGGCACAAAACAAAGTCACAGCTCACAAACATTTCTGTCGATACAGTTTACATTTAAAAATATTTTGGTAGCTATGAATCCATCTGTTGTGACACAACTTCAGAGTTAAAGGATGTTTTGAAAGCGGCTGCTTCTTCAGAATGTTATCAAGATGGTTGGCTAACCGATCATGCCACAATTATGGTCAGTTCACTTTAACGATCATATTAAAGCACAACAATATTATCAAATTTCAACCTTATTCGGGTGTCAGGTTGGCTTGTGCTTGGCTGGTTTATAGGACTCATAAAGCAGGCTGTGACTCAGTGAGGCCATGGAAAAAGACAGAAAAGTTAGAAGCTTTGTTTTTTTAATACTTCCTCTATGAGAATGACTTTCTAGGTCTGATATGCACACTTTATCATCCATTTCACCTCTGCGACTAGTTTTAGTACCCCTTTGTCTTCATGTTGAAATAAAAACTATACAATCACAAATCAATTTGGCTTTATATGGCATGAAGTACCCAGTGATCCAGAAGTTCAAATGCCTTCATGGATGAATGTATTATTCAGCAGAGATAACAAATGAAGTATTTTGTCCACATGGTGGAAACAGTACTTGTTCATCACTGAGCAATTTGTTAATATGTGTTTCGAGCCAAATGACAGCGAGAGAGAGACGTGAGATATCGCGGATAACAGTCTTGAGTACCTGCTGATCTTTGAAGCTCTGGATTCTGGGACTGTTGTATAACATTTTCATTAAAAACCTTTTTACTGTTTTGTTTTTGTTACTCATCATTGTAGCTTGTTGTTAATGCTGTGCTAACAGTAGCGATTAGCTGTGTTAGATACTTTAGCCGTTGACGTTAATGCAATTTAGTATCGGTATACAGAACTGTTCTCTTAAAAGAAAAAACCACTGTTATAATTAAGTGAAGATGCTCCCAACTAATTTTAACCTTTGGCTTCTAAAATATGTGGTTCAATTGCGTGCTGCGTACATAACGTAATGCCAGCTAGACCGATATTAAAATTTATAATATTGTTAAAGTCACTAAAATGGCGCCCGAAGCCTGTTGTGACATGAGCTCTGTGTCTGCTCTAGAAACTCAGAAATTCAGTAGAGCTGAGCCGTACATTAATACTCACATGAACCTGTACTTTGAATTCTGTAAGAGCTGTATAAAATACAGCTATGCATAAGTGTTTTGAATGAATAGAAATGTGACATGAGAAGGTGTGTCTTTGACTGTTCCTGTATAACTTATTTTCGGACTAGTTGACAAGTTATGCTCCGATCATTTGATCTTACCAAGATAATGTCCTTTTGTAATATAGTTACATTTTCTTTGTACATTTCATTTATCGACCATCATACATTAAGCCAAGAAGACGCTGTTAGATTTGTATTGTTGATTGTCATTTATGCTTAGAGATATTTAACCATATATGCTTAGAGGTGTATAATCAATTGTGTAGTGATAGGATGTGTGATCCTTAGGAGTCTGCAAAGACTTCGTGTGCATTCCAGAGAGTTCTGGCATTCACACTCACAATCTTAGGGTCATGGGAAGAGGTCGTATCTTTTCTTGCTGATATATGTTATAGCAAACACATCTATATCTGTTTTACTCCAAGTGCCTTTTGTTTAGAATGAACTGCTGGATTTCCAGACCAGCAGGTTTAGGGAAGTCATGTATGGGGTCACACTCTGACCACACACACACACACACACACACACACACACACACACACACACACACACACACATGCTTACACAACGCACAGGCAAGGTACTCTTTGTATGTAGACGTCATATGTTAATGAACCTATGTATATTCATGTAACCTCAATAAAAGAGCAGTGTTACGAGGGAGCGGACGAGAGCGACTGGGGTCAAGCGAAGGAACAACGTTTGTCCAGTTGGTCTCCCTCGTATACGAAAATCATAAAGAGCTCTGCTTGGTGTCAATGCTTTTTGCTGTGTAACTGAATTGTCTTGAACGTTCCAGCGAATAGGTTTAAGCTACAAACCTATCAGACGCCATACTAACAAGAGGTATCAACACTGGCCCATAGTTCAGCACGTGGTTAAAGTTTGTAATCCAGCCAGGGTGTAAATATCACTCAGCAGCCAGAGCTGAAGCAGGTAGCATCAACACATAAATCTACTCTACCCGGCTTAAATCACAAGAGCACCTCTGACCAAAAAGCTGTAGATTTTTCTTGTTTGCACAAATTAATTCAGATTCACAGTAATTCTGTTCACAGCTCCAACAAAATGAGAAAGAGGAGGGAGAAACACAATTAGACTGAATTACAATTGAGTACAAGGAGAAGGAAGTTTAGGATGAGGAGGAAGAAAAGCAGCAGGAGCATCTTTAGGGATCTCTATGATGTCATTGAGGTTTGTTTCATTAATATGGTCCTCTCACAAATAAAGATGACCTGTTTTAGTTCACTTACTTCCTGTATTAAATAGTTTGCAAAACGTTGTGGAAAACCACGGAGCAGGCACATTTATGGCATCTGCAGGTAAATGAACATCAAATCTCTCAGACTAAAATCTGTATTATACTTTTAGTCTTAAGAACATATGTTGTATATTTATCACCGTTATGATAAAACCCATGTCAGCCATTGGTTTATGGACTTATTAGGATGAGGGATCAGAATCTGGAGTCGTGCACACTACTGTTTCATTTAGCGTGTATCCATAAGATTTGTACAGCAGATCCAAGTTGTGCCTTCAAAACAGGAAAGTCGTCTGCATAGAGGAGAACTGTAATAGCAGGCTTGTACAAAGTGAGGCTTTGTGCTCACATTTGCTGCAAACACTCGTTTTAATTCTGTCACCCTGTTTTGATGCAGAATTCAGTTGAAATCAGGCAAGAACTGAACTTGTTTTTTATAATGTGTTCTTGTGAATTGATTGTGTATCGCATACATTTGATATGACTTTCTGCGAGACAACAGTCGTCCGGTGGCCAAAAAGTTTTCCAAATACCTCCACGTGATCAAGAATGGATTTAGAAAAGAATAGCAAAAACAATCTGCACCTCCTGCTTCAGATGCAATTTGTGTTTGTGTGTTCAGAGGCTACGGCAAGAGGGGAGACCTCGGCTCATCCAGCTGGAGAGCCTGACCAGGAGGAGTCGAACAGTAACTCTGCTCTTCCAGGGCACCCTGCAGACTCGGCTGCTGGCATTGGCGAGGGAGTGCAGCCGCCGCTGGGATGGCGTGAACGCCAAACTGGAGTCCATCACAGGTCAACTGCAGGTATGCAAGTCAGACCTTCTGAGGAGGGTTTCACTTTTCTCTCTTCTTTATAATTGACCCTTGTTTTCTCTCTCTCAGCTCCTTGTCTCAGAGTGGGAGGGATTTGAAGGGAGGAACTTGTACGGTGTACATTTTAGGACAGCGTCAGGTCTTGGGAAAAAAGATGTCAGGTGTCAGTCTCAGACGAAAAAAATGTCAGGTCTCAGACTCAGACGAAAAAATGTCAGGTTTTACTTTACTTTAAATGAAGCTTAAAGTAAATCTATAGGTAAAGATGTCTTTCATAAATGTGCATTATTTTATTCCCTTGTGTTATCTTTAATTTCATTACCCAAACTGGACTTGCAAATAAAATTTGAATAAACTCGTGTTGGTTAAATGTAATTTTGGTCATAAAACATAAACACTGCCTTGGTAAAACTTAATATTTGACCACGACTGATGTTACTACAGTAAGTCAAAGCTAAAAGAACCTTAAATGTTTGCAAGAAAAAGTTAATTACCTTAACAGAATCCAGTCCAAACCTGTTCCCTCGTGTCCTTTGATTAAAGCAGTGAGATAATGGACAGAGCTACGGTGGCCCCTAGAGACAAAGCACGTACAAAATCCAAAACACTTGCAAACCCCAAAACACATGCAAATTCCAAAACACTATGGAAGTGCTCCAGGACGCTAGGGGCAGTGTTGAGCTCGATTTGCAAAATAAACAGCAAGTTTGTCTGTATGGGACAGTCTAGTCTCCATCGCGCTTCCCAGGTTGCCTAGCAACCATGATACTAACCGCTGGAAACGTGTCATACAACTTTGTTTGACAAAAATGAAGGAGAACAAATTTTTTTTGTTGATTTGTTTGTTTGTTTCTACAAGAGCTTTGTGTGATTTGATAAGTATCTGAGGCTGAGACCACAGGACAGTAAAACATAATTTTTGGGCTTCATTTCTGTACTGAACAGTTATTTAAGATTAGTTAGTAAATAACAATTAGCTGATGTTGTTCATGAGACTAAAGTCATATCAATTTGGTAATGTAAATATAATATGGCCAATATTATAGTTATTATATTAATCATTATTAGCTATTACAGCAGTGAACATGAACTCTGTGTCAAATACTGAGCTTCAGTACAGATTCAAGTTGCAGTTATTTATATGTCTTATCACCTTAAATCTTCACTCAAAGAAAAGTATCTTTGACAGTGTATACATAGGTGTATCATATATAAGAGACAAATTGTCATGTTTCGACTGTGTACAGGCAGGAGAAGGACCAAAACGCAAAACTCACGACAACAAAATTAAACTCAAAAAGCTGCTTTAGAATAGAATAGAATAGAATAGCCTTTATTGTCATTGTACAGAGTACAACGAAATTGGAGTGCCACTCCCTTGGTGCAAGATAAATAATAAATATAAATGTAAAATATAAAAAGTACAATAAAATAATCGCAAGTACTCAAACAATAGTAAGTACGATATATACAGGATAGCAGCATTAATATAATGACAGTATGAATAGCAGCATAATATAATGGCAGTGACAGTATGGTATAGCTAAGCAGGTTCAATTGTTTTTGTGCTTATTTACTACGGTGATAGCTCTGGGAAAGAAGCTATCCCTGAATCTGTTTGTCCTGGTTTTATGTGACCTGTACCGTCGGCCTGACGGTAATAGTTCAAACAGTTGGTTGCTGGGGTGAGAGTGGTCCTTGATGATATTGCCAGCTCTGCTGAGGTACCGAGAGATTGCAGTGACCTCCAGGCTGGGCAGAGAGCAGCCAGTGATCTTCTGGGCTGTGTTGATGACCCTCTGCAGTACTTTCCTGTCTGCAGCTGAGCACCCTGCATACCATGTTGTTATGCCGTACGTTAGGATGCTCTCTATGGTGGCTCTGTAAAATGTCACCAGCAGCCTCTCCTCCAGGTTGTTCCTCCTGAGCACTCTCAGAAAGTGGAGACGCTGCTGGGCCTTTTTAACCACCGCTGTAGTATTTGCAGTCCAGGAGAGGTCATCAGATATCTGCACGCCCAGAAACCTCATGGAGCGTACCCTCTCCACACAGCTCCCGTGAATGTAAAGTGGGACCGGGTCTGCTCTGCCCCTCCTGAAGTCCAAGATAAGTTCTTTAGTTTTCGTGGTCTTCAGTTGGAGGTTGTTAACTGAACACCACTCAGTCAGTCTGTTGACCTCATCTCTGTAGTCCGACTCATCCCCCCTTGAGATGAGTCCAACCACTGTGGTGTAGGGCTCAACGATATATCGCATTTGCGATAATATCGCGACATGATCAAGTGCAATTTTCTAACCGCAAAGGCTGCGATTATACTCTGGACATGTCCAAATTCATGGGCTGCATCCTCCTGAGGCCGCATTTGTAGACCGATTACGTCACAGCGACGTGCCGAAGGCTGTCCAAATTACTACCATATCCCAGAATTCATAGCGCGGCCCAGCCAAACTCCAGTTTCCAGCAATGGCGGCCGCTACTAAGTTTTAAAATTACTCATACTAATCTTTCTGGGTCACAAAATAAACTTTTAACATATTTTCAGGCGAGAAAGTAGCTGTGTAAACATCAAATATCTGCTCGGTTTATCAAGATATCGCATATTTGCAAAAGTGCTCGAGGGTTACTGATGCGGCCGAGAACGGCACAACTCCCGGCACATCATTTTCAGATCACCGCGGAGTTTCGCTGCTCGGGTTAAACGTAATATATGTCACTTAGACAACCTAAAAATGTTATTGTTGGGCTTTTTTCAGTGTTTTGTTTGTTCGTGAGTAAATCGGTTTGGCTGAGATTAAAGTTATTAGATTAGATAAAATAAAACTTTATTAATCCCCCGGGTGGGTTCCTCCTTGGTTTTCACACAGCTGACTAAACGTCAAACAGAAAACTTATTAAACAGAAGTATGAGACAGTCGAGAATTTACACCAGTGTCCTGTTATATTTTAGATAGCAAGAAGCAGACGGCCGAGTTTAATAAACTCCACCGAGACAGCGGTGACGCTAATCAGAAGGCTAGACCGTCCAATTTCACGCCTTTAAACTTTAAAGGCGTGTTTGTGTGTGTGTTTATACAATTGCTATTATGTTTGCACTTTATGTGTAATGTTACTGACTGCAAAGATCAGTAAGATGTGTGTATTTTTTATTTATTAGTTTTATTTATTTAATATTATTTTTTAATTGAATGACTGTCTAGTAGTTCACAGATGTCGAAAAACTGAGTGTGGTAAAGCCACTGATTTTTTTTATGTATATTTCTGCAATCTGCACATTGTACTGACTTTCATTTTATAATCGCATCGCAATCGCAATATTGGGGCAAAAAAATCGCAATTAGATTATTTTCCATAATCGTTCAGCCCTACTGTGGTGTCATCCGCGAACTTTATGATGGTGTTTGAGAGATGGGTAGGGGAGCAGTCGGATGTGTAGAGCGTAAACAGGAGGGGACTCAAAACACATCCTTGTGGAGACCCGGTGCTGAGTGTGATGGTGCTGGACAGGTGGGGGCCGAGTCTGACAGACTGTGGTCAACGTGGACATAACAACGCCAGAGGGAAAGAGTAAAACAAAACACAGAACCTCTTAGAGAATAAAATAGGAAACATAATGAAACGCAGACATGACTACATGAACTTGACAACATAACAGACATCTAACACATGAAGGGCAAGGGAGTCTTAACAGAGGTTGGAAGACACAAGGGGAAACTAATAACAAATGAACTAGAAAACCTAATGAGCTTAATCATATAAACATCCAAATAAACTAAACTCAAAACACTGGGTCATAAGACCCAGGATCGTGACACAAATGTTGTTCCTTCAGTATGTTGGCATTACTAAATTTGGCTCATTGCTTACATATATGTATAAAAAGAAAATGTACGAGCTGTGATAACTGTTTCTGATAGAATGAAGAGTAGACTGATATATGAAATATTCCTTTATTGGGTGAGAAACTCAGACCATGTCATCACTGCTTTAAGTCATACAGAATAGATATCAGAGCCTTAAACAGGCTGACTTCTGCTAAATGGGTCAAACTGGGCAGAAAGTATACAAACACATAACATCCTTATAGAATATGATGTAACACTATAGATCAACTTACCTCAGAATATATAAAGCATATAAACAATTACAGCAATATGATGCAACAAACACAGCAGTGCTACTAATCCAAAATACTCAAAGCTTCATAGAACTGGAACAAACATTTATTTTTAGCTCCATTCTGCTGCTGATACATACTTTATTATTCTGAACATTAAACTTGTTGCTGCCTTTCATAGTGTGTAACTTGAAGGCCCTGAGTACTTTCTCCCACACTGAAAACACTGGGATGATCAAATTATTTGAACATTACCTAATAAGACTGATTCTGGACAGACAATTAGTTATGTTAAACTTTCCTAGCAGTCCTTCACAAACAGGGAACAGTCTGTCTATTCTCTCCATCTGTCAGCTTCCTCCTCCTCTTCCTCACACACTGCTGAGTTTGTCCTGGTGAATCATCAGGGGTGCAAAGCCTCACAGATGATGTGAAGTAGTGAGTCCCTCAGTCTGTCCTCACTCTGGACACTTGCAGTTGTCACACATGGAAATCAAATGTGTGATAAGCTGCAGGACTCAAACACAAGTGTAACTTATAAACACATGTTCATACTTTTATTACACAATCAGAGAGAAAGAAAAAGAGAGAGAGTGCAGGACAGACAGACAGGTGACAGTCTCAGGTGTATACACTGCTACAAAACAGCACCAGAGAAGGAGGATTTAGTGTTTGTGTTATTACAAAACAAGAAGAGTTCCCAGATGGTACAGTGGACACATGTGTGACTCATGTGATTAAAGCATCTTTCTTTCGGCTTAACGAGTGAACCGTCAGCTCGTTCAAACACACGTTAAAGTCCGTTTGGCTCGACACCAAAGTAAGGTCAGTACTTCCACGCTTTAAACGCTGCATGCTCATACTCTCTCCGCACTCGATATATTATACATTGTTGATCTGCACACAGCTGTTGTCACAAACGTCGCACTCGCTTACGTCACTGTCATGAGACATTCTCGCAAAAAAAATCATGGTTTTAGTAACGCAGTAACGCAGCGTTCCTACGGGAAAGTAACGGTAATCTAATTACCGTTTTTGCAATAGTAATCCCTTACTTTACTCGTTACCTGACAAAAGTAATCAGATTACAGTAACGCGTTACTGCCCAGCTCTGGTGCTAATACATTATTTCACTTTTTAATATAAACTTGACTATGGAACACCAAAGTGTTAAAACGTGTCATTTAATTTTTATTTTACATTGTGTATTTTTATAATATTTAATTAAATATTTATTTCACTACGATTCTTTTTTGTAACAATAGAAACATTTTGAGACACTTTAATTTTAAGCACCTGTTTAAGCAGCAGCCAATGAGCGTTCAGGTCCCACCCACTGACCCTGATTGCCGGAATAAGAAATTCAGTTGTTAAATGACCTTCTGAAATAAATACACCATTATGAAAAACCCCATTATGAAACAAAAACGGACTTTGGGAAAAATAGATTTTTGGAATATAAACTCATTGAATTTAATAAAATGTCTCAAAAAATGTTCTATAATTCATAAAAAAAAATTAATGCTACTTTAGCTTCAAGTGACAACAGATTAAAACAGTCCTCTGGACAAATGCTTATATTGATCAAGATTTTGCCATTCTTATTGGACAGTGTTGTAGAGAAAAATCCCTTTATCCAGTTTATTTTGATTTAATTGAAATTGTTAAAATACTTTTTGCCCCAGTTGCGTCTTTACAAACTGTGTCCAAACTAAACAAATGATAGAAGATTACATGCTGCATCTTCCCTCTCAGATTATTGCCCTGGGACCTGTAATTTGTCATACGTGTATGAAATTTGAGTCTAAACACTGTTTGTTTGTTTTTTTTAAAACAATGGTCAGCCAAATTAAACTTTAAGGATGTGTGCAAGTCTCTTGTAAAGCACAATCAGCTGCTGGAGTGTTGTCAAAGTGAAGCAGGAACTGAGCATCCAATATCTGTAAATGAGAAAGGACTAGGTCCTGTATCAGAGGTTGCTAATATGGAGTTTTTGGTGATTGAAGATGCTATACATCATGCCGTTAGAGTAAAGTGGCTTATTTTACATGGTAACAAATACATCTGTGACAGGTCTCAGGTATAAATATACCTTCCAATGATTGACTTTCTTATTTCAAGGAAAAAGGTGAATGTTTCTTATTTTAAGATAATTTTTTGTTTTACACTCTAAAAGCTATTTTTGCTTGAAATAAATGTGAAATGGTTCATTTTTGGATTTACAGAATAAATAAGAAAAAAAGCAATATATACTTGAAACAAGTCTAATCATCTAACACATGAGACTGGAAACTAGCTTGTAATGTTCAAAACAAGATGGACAAGATAATCTGGCTAAATTTAAGACAATAAATCTTGTTAAGCTACAAGAAATTTGCAGTGTGGCACCAAAAAAGGTTCTTCTATGGCATCAGTCTAAAGAATCACTTTTGGTTCCAGTTGGCACCTTTATTTTTCTGAGTGTATATGAAGCTAAAATTTCACAGCAATCATTATGCATGTTCACATTTTCTACCATAAAGCTTTCATGCACATAAGACGCAGATGAGCAGAGCCGAAGACGTGATTGCTCTTAAATGGAATGATGCAGGTGGATGTCTCAGACTTTAGTTATTAGACCCCAAAATATGTGAGATGTGGAACACACGCACAGACCAGTTGGATTCAATGCTTGAGATTTTAATCATGAAGACGAAAAAGAAAAGTTCATTCTGGAGAATAAAGATTTACTAAAAGCATTCTTTCCATTGCACATTCAGTTTGCTCCTGTTGAAAGAGAAAACCACTTTATGTCACTTGTCGTGTCGTTCCTTATATAGCGTTACAGCAAAGAAAAAGAAGTAAAGATGTAAAATGGGATTTTTCAAGGGGGATATATGAGATCATTTGCTTCTTTGTCCAGTGAACCATACCATCATGCCAGGAATGATCTTCTTTTCCAGACGCAGACATATGGGTATCGGTAGTGACAGTAGATATCGTTCATGCACTTGTGTCCTTTAAGCACCAAAAACCAACATTAAGTGAAATCATGATAACATGAACACATACTTATTTGTACTGAGGATAAGATTTCGTTTTTTATGACAGCAAACCACCTTTTGACTATAGTTTCACAACATATATAAATACATAAATATATAGATATCATTTGATATATACATATATATTCATATTTAATGAAATACCACAATGTTTTGTTATGTAATATTAACTGAAAGATACTGTTATTTTGAACTGAAACAACCAGTGTAAGTATTTGACACACCAAACAAGTCTGGATACCCCCAACATCAGCATTACACTTTATTCATATACTTACTTGACCAGTTCATGTGCATGCAGTGCTCACTGCGGCGAGCATTGTTAGGCTCTCCGCGGCGAGCATTGTTAGGCTCTCCGCGGCGAGCATTGTTAGGCTCTCCGCGACACCAGTACGTAAAACCGAAAGGAGTTCCATCGATCCAAAATCAATGATGCTCCTATAAAACAGAACAAAATGGACAATAATGCATTTAAAACTATGTACATAAATAGAAAATTATCAAAGTAAAATGCTTGATATGCAAGCCTTTGTTTCATGATCAGTAATATACCTTCTGAGCATCAGAGCCTCCAAGCCATGTAATTGGGTAACTGTGAGTGGCACGATATATGACCCTTTGAATCACCCGGTACTCTCTGAGGTTGCGTACAGATGCCAGGTTTGCATGCATAGACTGACAGTGTCTCTGTAGTGCAGATCAACAGACACCAGAAATTTCAAAGAAAAAAAAAGCGATTTAACCAAGCTGGACTTTATAAAATATTAAAGGGAATTAACAGAGATGGGACAAATGAAAAAATCCAAATCACTGTTTTTACCTGAGCATGAGCCCAATCCAAACGATAGGGAAAATAGCGGTAGTATCTGTTGCCATACTTATACCAACCCCGATACTTGTACCAATACCATCTCTTCTCAACAAGATGTTCTTCTGATGACAAGGAAATAATACTTGAGTAAAAGTAATTAAGGATTTTAAAGTGTACATATTTGTTGGTGTATTTTAACATATTGGTTATATGTAACATTTCTGGAAATATTTTCTCTCCAGGGCCTCAAAACAACTTTGTGCTGAAGATTTAACTGCACATAAGCAGGATATTGATGTGATGCGTCACAGAAATGGGATTAATTTCAGTGAAAATCCTGAAAATGTTGACCAACCTGATGGCTTTGCCTCTGTCCCACCATCTTCTGGAAGAGCAGGACAAAGTAAAACATTTAACCGTCAAAGTTGACAATTATATTCATACTGTTATTTGTATGATTAGTTCACACATACAGTGGGGCAAAAAAGTATTTAGTCAGTCACCGATTGTGCAAGTTCCCCCACTTAAAATGATGACAGAGGTCAGTAATTTGCACCAGAGGTACACTTCAACTGTGAGAGACAGAATGTGAAAAAAAAAATCCATGAATTCACATGGTAGGATTTGTAAAGAATTTATTCGTAAATCAGGGTGGAAAATAAGTATTTGGTCACCTCAAACAAGGAAAATCTCTGGCTCTCACAGAACTGTAACGTCTTCTGTAAGAAGCTTTTCTGTCCCCCACTCGTTACCTGTATGAATGGCACCTGTTTGAACTCATCATCTGTATAAAAGACACCTGTCCACAGCCTCAAACAGTCAGACTCCAAACCAGAGGCGGAGCCAGACATTTGAAACACCCGGGGCTTAGCCCTAAAGGGTAGTATGCATGTGGAATTATTATTTTAGAAATGACTGAAAGATTAATAGGCTCTGTTTTGAGTTTTGTTCAAAAAAAGAATGACTTCATATAGGAAAAAATATATCACATATGCAGGACACCATCAACTAGTTTTTTAATTAAGCAGCAAGGCAGAACAAAGTCGGGGCTGTATCAAGACACGAGGACTAAACCCCAATTCAACCAGACCCAGAACTGATCCAGAATTAAAACAGGACTACAACAGTTCAAAATCAGGACTACTTGGTATTTAACCAAGACAGAACCAGAATCAGAACTAGATGATAGTAGCACTAAAAATCATCATATACCTGCACTACACTTATTTTTTAATTCTACCAAAGTCCACTATTTAGATTGAGAAAAGTTTATATAATTATTTGGCCTTGTTGTACAAACAAGCCTGCATAACTTAATAAATATAGAATTTGAAAAATAACAAACCTAAAAAGAAACACTAGGTACGAGATACATGAGTACCTATGATACGGTGATACTTTTGGTAAACAACCATTTGACTAACATGTGTGTCTCACCTGCTCTTGTTCCATCTCTGTTCTGTCCTCATTCTCCTCTCTCTCCCTCTCTGTTCCTCTCTCTCCCTCTTTGTGCTGACAATCATCAAATATACAGTTGAAACCAGATATTTACAAACTCTTCAGATAAAAACACTTTTTTAATTGTAACATCAAATCAGACTAAATGTTTATTTTTTTTAGATTGATAAATATAAAAAACATATTTGTTAACTTTAAGAGTAAAGAGAGAAACTATCTGTATTTCTTAATTGCAAATGGCACCAAATTGTATTCAAAATTGCGCCACACTTATGGAGCTCCACAGTTCTTTTTCTGGTGTTTTGGTTGACATCTCTTGATTTTCCCATGTGACAGAAACAGGCTCTGTGTTTTGCCTTATATGCATCCACAGCTGTGCCACCAGTTTACTCACATGGACTCTACGAACCAATCAGAAGCTTCTTCAGCTCAGAATGGAATCGTCTGGAGTTTCTTATTAATTAACAATAAACTTAGTGTATATGTACTCCTACATTTGATGAAAGTGATAATAAATAGGCAGGTCTGTCTCTCTTTATTCTGACATTTAACTAATTCAAAAGATATTTCAATATTTATCCAAAACAAAACAAGTTTACTCTAAATTGATGTTGTACAGTAAAAATGTTTTATGTTTTCTCCCTAAAGTGTAAATATCTGGTTACAAATGTGAATATCCTGCTGTGTACTGAAATCCCTCTTGTTTTTCATAGAAATATACTGAACAACATACAAAGCATAATATATAAAATAACATTTACCTGAGTTTTTTTCTTTGAAAGAGCCCTCTAATGTCCATTCTTATATTTCAGTACATAACTGAAACGGATTTAGTCGGGGAGGGTAAGAACTGAAAATATGAAATAAACACACGTAAGATAAGACTCTATAAAAAAAAAAATAGCATTTGTTCAGCTTTTCATTTCGCCATTTGTTGATTCACTTGTAGAGCAAGTAACGTAATATTGGTCAAGTGATCAGTTTGATATCAATCTTTCGTGATGCACCGTCATATTTACATTATTTGTACGGTACGAATGATTTGCTTTGGTACCTGCTCAAACTTAAGCTCTCCTTAGTATGGCTGGCTCCGTTTCTCCAACAGCGCACTCACAGGCAGCAGCTGCCCCGCCCTCTCGCTCAGTCGCTTAGTGCCTGAGCTCAGATCATACCAATATCAGGGGGGATTCACGCACAGTCGTAAATTCCCACAGTGTGCACTATGTGCTTCGAATATTGTGTGTACTTTTTGTTTTATACAGTTGTCAGCCAGGCATCTAACTATGAAAAAAATTACACTCCAAAAGACCCCGGGCTTCTGACAAAACAACCCGGGCTTAAGCCCAGTAAGCCACCCCCAGGCTCCGCCCCTGCTCCAAACTCCGCCATGGCCAAGACCAAAGAGCTTTCGAAGGACACCAGGAAAAGTATTGTAGACCTGCACCAGACTGGGAAGAGTGAATCTACAATAGGCAAGCAGCTTGGTGTGAAAAAATCAACTGTGGGAGCAATCATCAGAAAATGGAAGACATACAAGACCACTGATAATCTCCCTCGATCTGGGGCTCCACGCAAGATCTCATCCCGTGGGGTCAAAATGATCATGAGAACGGTGAGCAAAGATCCCAGAACCACACGGGGGGACCTGGTGAATGACCTGCAGAGAGCTGGGACCAAAGTAACAAAGGTCACCATCAGTAACACACTACAACGGCAGGGAATCAAATCCCGCAGTGCCAGACGTGTTCCGCTGCTGAAGCCAGTGCATGTCCAGGCCCGTCTGAAGTTTGCCAGAGAGCACATGGATGATACAGCAGAGGATTGGGAGAATGTCATGTGGTCAGATGAAACCAAAGTAGAAATTTTTGGTATAAACTCAACTCGTTGTGTTTGGAGGAAGAAGAATACTGAGTTGCATCCCAAGAACACCATACCTACTGTGAAGCATGGGGGTGGAAACATCATGCTATGGGGCTGTTTTTCTGCCAAGGGGACAGGACGACTGATCCGTGTTAAGGACAGAATGAATGGGGCCATGTATCGTGAGATTTTGAGCCAAAACCTCCTTCCATCAGTGAGAACTTTGAAGATGAAACGAGGCTGGGTCTTCCAACATGACAATGATCCAAAACACACCGCCCGGGCAACAAAGGAGTGGCTCCGTAAGAAGCATTTGAAAGTCCTGGAGTGGCCTAGCCAGTCTCCAGACCTCAACCCCATAGAAAATCTGTGGCGGGAGTTGAAAGTCCGTGTTGCTCGGCGACAGCCCCAAAACATCACTGCTCTCGAGAAGATCTGCATGGAGGAATGGGCCAAAATACCAGCTACTGTGTGTGCAAACCTGGTAAAGACCTATAGTAAACGTTTGACCTCTGTTATTGCCAACAAAGGTTATGTTACAAAGTATTGAGTTGTATTTTTGTTATTGACCGAATACTTATTTTCCACCCTGATTTACGAATAAATTCTTTACAAATCCTACCATGTGGATTCATGGATTATTTTTTTTTTTTCACATTCTGTCTCTCACAGTTGAAGTGTACCTCTGGTGCAAATTACTGACCTCTGTCATCATTTTAGGTGGAGGAACTTGCACAATCGGTGGCTGACTAAATACTTTTTTGCCCCACTGTATGTTACATGTTGGGAATGGGAATGCTCCGGTCTTTCAGATTTGGGTCCACAATAATCAGCTCCCACAGCAACACTTGACAGATACTTGTTCATCAGTGTTATTTTCAGTCTTTCTTTAAGTTTTACTTTTATTTAAAAATAAACTCCATCAATACTTTGTACCTCAAGTTCTTATGAGAGAAATGTCATTAAATTTATTGCAGTATGAGACAGTTTTCTAACTAATGTAATTTAATTTAATTGGTTTATTTTTTTTAAAGCTGTACAATTATGTTTTTCATTTTTGCAGGGTTTTAACGATGAAGGAGAAATTAAAGTTAAATAATGATCAGGAATTAAAAAATATTGCATATGGTAGACACAATTGGGCATACTGGGTTAGGCAGTAAACCATACATCTTGTGAAATAAGGTTTGAACTTCAGTTCTGAAAGATTTTCCTTCTTCAGAATATGAGTAAGGCTGTTGGCTAATTGATGATACCATGATAATGTCTTTATCTGCCAGTCACAGGCTTAGATGTGCACTTTTTTTTCAACCTAGTTTGACTTTTGAGAACAGTAAATACTTTAAATATAACCTGTTTACACAAAAGTTGATTACATATCCTTACGTGACCAAACTGTACACAAAACAACATGTTCTAAAAGAAAAAATGACCTTTAAATATTTTTAAATTTGATGCTTTCATAAATGTGTATGTATGTGTTTCATTTTATTTTTCTTTATTTATTTTCCCTTAGGTCTGGAAATGTAAGTATAGTTTGGTGCTTGTGTTTTCCTACATGAAATAGTTTGGGGATTTTGACCTAAAGGTCAAATGGAAGAAGAGCTGTAGAACGGTTTGAACAGAACCAGGAAATATTTATGTTTTAGCAAGGTTGGTGAGGTTTTAACAAACACTGATGTGTTTTGAAATTCACAAGGCTTGTGAAATAATCAGTGTTGGGACTAACGCGTTATTAAGTAACGCGTTACAGTAACTACGTTATTAATGTGGTAACGAGCACGGTAACTAGTTATTATGCCAAAATCAGGAACGCGTTAGTCGTTACTGGGATTTAGATAGGGTCGTTACTCGTTACTTCGTGTGGTGGCTATCGCGAAGCTTCCACAGATTCAGTAACATTAGCAAGTGGTGGAGGCCAGCAGGTGGAGGAGGGAGGAGAGACCCGAGGCAGCCCCCGGTCCGAGTGTGAACTGAACTTCAGGTAAGAAGTTATGACCTGCAGTCTCTCTGGGTCAGATATGAACCAAGTTTAGGTGGAGTTTATTTTCGTTATTCTGACTTTTTCCGTACTGCGTGCTAGCTAGCATGACGGAGTTTCTATACAGCTGGGTGGTGCTATGAAGTTAATGATGTTGAACTTTATTTTGTTCATAAGTTATTAGAGTTGCCAACCGTCCCGTCTGGTATTCAGAGAAAATATTACGCGTTTCTTATTGAGGTGAAAAGGAACAGTTTGTCCCGTAATTCAGCTACAATGAAAAAGGCACAAAGCTGGAGTTATTCTGTGTCTTTGCTGCACAGCTGCCTCTTCTTCTCTCATTCTCCCCTCCCTCTCCCGTTTTCTGCTTCAATCATGAAAACTGATCAATGATCAGCTGATCGGCTCTCTTGTTTGTTTATCGCTCACTTTGCGCCGAAAGAGGAAACCAGCTGGTGTCGCGCTAGACAACAGCAGCACGATTAAGCTTGATCAGCTGTTGTTAGAATTTATTTAATATTAATTTCTAGTATCAGCTGATGTTTGCTGGAGCCACAGCTGTAAAGCTGCTGGTCATGATGTCGGTTTGGTTATCTGGTGAGAGGGAAACATGAAGATGAAACCAGGAGACGTCCTTACTGAATCATCAGAGCTTAACAGGTGATGGAGAAACAGGTTTACCTTTTAGGTGACATGAATGAGTTGAAGTTATGAACTGTTTCTGAGAGACAAATAACACCAGGATCCTTTTTTAGGTAGCTGACAGCTGGTAACTATGCAGGGGTGGAAGGAAAGGAAATGTTTTGTTGGTTTCAGGCTTTTAAGGATGAAGGACAAAGTAAAGTTCAGGGGCGATCGTGGTTCAAGAGTTGGGAGTTCACCTTGTAATCGGAAGGTTGTCGGTTCGAGCCCCGGCTTGGGCAGTCTCGGTCGTTGTGTTCTTGGGCAAGACACTTCACCCGTTGCCTACTGGTGGTGGTCAGAGGGCCCGGTGGCGCCAGTGTTCGGCAGCCTCGCCTCTGTCAGTGCGCCCCAGGGTGGCTGTGGCTACAATGTAGCTTGCCATCACCAGTGTGTGAATGGGTGGATGACTGGATATGTAAAGCGCTTTGGGGTCCTTAGGGACTAGTAAAGTGCTATATAAATACAGGCCGTTTACCATTTTAAAGTTCAGTGCTGATCAGGCACTCACATATGTTCACGTGGTGGACACAATTGAATATAGTGAGTTAAAGATTAAATTATACGTCTTGTGAAATAATGTTTGAACTTTATCTTTGAAAGACGTTCCTTCTTCAGAATTCTACTAAGGCTGCCGGCTAATTGATAATAGCATGATAAAGAGTTTATGTGCAGGTCACAGACTTAAATATGCTCTTCTAGTAAAAATACCTTAAATATAATTCTTTTCAATGAAATTATGTATCCTGACCCCAAAGTGACCCCAAATATACAAAATAATCAATATGGTCTAAAAAACGAAGCAAGGTTATTGAGGTTTTAGTAAACATTGATATGTCTTGAAATTCAGATAAAGCGAAATAATGTCTGAACTTCAAACACTGTTTCAAAAGCTGTCACTTCTGTAACAGCTAGGGCTGATGATTAATACTGATAATAACCGTGATAATGAGTTTATCTACAATTTAGACTTGGACATCCTCTTCTTGGTTATCTGTTTTCGTTGTATGGTTAAGAAAACACAAGACAAATGAAAGATCCACCAAGCATCAGACATTCATGGTCATTGTTTTCTGAACTGAAACAGGTGGTCCAGTCTTAAAAGATTACTTAAATGCCTATATGACCCATGTAGGATTTACTGATAGGGGACCACTCATAAGTAGCTGATTTTTACTGATCATCTCTGAATCTTGTTTTATTATTGTTTTTATTTCCAATACAACACTAAAAAAGAGACAGGACTGGCATATTAGGAATATTGTTGGTGGATACCCACATAGTGAGAGAGTTGAAGAGTGAGTTGTTTGGGACTATTGTCTATGGCATTAACTGCCCTACACTGAAAAAAAGGGATTGGCCAGCTCTTGGATTTACATAAGCATCTTGCGTGTATTTAACACAATTGCCTCATGCTTTAAAGTTAAGTGTAACTATATAGTGTAGAAACTACATGATATGCAGAGAGGGTAGATTAAATTGTTCATATCATGTTCAAGTGAAGTAAGTCAATAATATAGCAATGTTAAATCCTGCGACACTGCACGGGTTTCAGACTCGCGCTCTTTAGATCGTGGTTTCAGGAAGGCATCCATCTCAGTCAAGTCGAGCAGCCACCTCTACTTTTTTTGGTATACCAAAAAAAGTAAATTGGGTGGTTGTTACATTAAAAAAGTCTAACTTGTAATTTGAACACAATAATTTCATGTTTCTATGAACGTAATTAATTAAATCATGTAGGATTTGCATGGAATTCAAACACTTAATTTGTTCTTGTTGAGACGACCTGACCTGATACAATCTAGTAAGAGTGGTTAGTTGCTGAACTCGTGAAATTCACAAGATCGCACAAGATTTCAAACTGCAGGAATATCAGTGGAGTTATGAGAGGCAGAGAACTACACACGCACCACGTGCATGCTATTGCTATTTATTGTGGATTAACCTGTCAAGGACAAAAACAAAACAATTCTGCATCAAATACAGGAAATCTTAGTTTTCCTGTGTTTCCTAGATTGTTGGCATGGTGGTTAGTGCTGTTGCTTCACAGTAAGAAGGTCCTGGGTTCAAATCCACATTCTGGCTAGCTTGCAGCAGCTTCTCTCTGGGTATTCTGGTTTCCTCCCACAGTTAAAAGTCATGCAGTTATTAGAGTTAGGGTTAACTGGTGATTCTAAATTACCTGTGAATGTAAGTGTAAATGGTTGTTTGTTTCTATGTGATAGACTGGTGAGGTGTCCAGGGTGTACCCTGCCTCGTAACCTGTTATTTCCCAGCCCTCCTGAAACCCGGAGGATGGTAGTCATTGTAAATCCATTCAATTTTTATGGTAACAAGGATCTAGACTTTGTTGAACATTATGTAATATGAAGACAACATGTAGTATTTAAGTGAGCAAGTAGTATTGGGGTAAAAGTTATTGAATAGTGTTGAAATAAAATGACAAAATTGTGAAGGATTAAAATATTCCAAGAGCTCAACTTACTTCATCTGAACATGTTTCAATCGCGTTTTAGGAACACAAAATGCACAGGTTTATTGAATATGAAAAAGTTGTGTTGATTTAACTCAGTTGTTTAATTTTCTGCCAAAGCAAAACATTTGTGTGCAACAAATGTCCATTATTGAATCAAGTAAATCCAACATGACCTTTTTTTCAGTGTATTACAATACCTTCTCAATAAACCGTGGTAAGAGCAAAACGTCTGGCACTTAAGAGTCTATGCGAATCTTACACTGGTGTCAGATTTTTAAAAAAGCGAGAGAGCTATTGCTAGTGACATTACTTGCTGGTTGGAGACACAAGACCCAATGATGTTGCCGGACACGATTAAGAGAGAGGGTTCAGGAGACAGTCAGCCACGTTCACCTGCATAGAATGAAGGAAATGGTCTCTGAATTCTCTCCAGCTTTAACTAGATGTTAGAACTTCCAGCGGGACGGAGTTGATGTCACGTGGTACCCCGTCACATGGTACCCCGTCACGTGATGTAAACAAACATGGCAGTGCACTGGGCAGCTTGCTGTCCCGGTGACTGTCCTGGTAACTAGACCGGGACGTAACGCACACCGCCTGGTGGAGAGGTTTAATAGGACACTGGCCAAGCAGCTAGCCATCCTTACCTCAGAACACCAGTGGGGCTTCCATCTTTCCTTCACCCTCATGGCCTACAGGTCAGCAGTCTAAGACTCCACCAAATGCACACCTGCCCTGTTTAGGGAGAGAGCTGAGTATCCCTGCCAGGCTGGCTTTCGTCAAGCCCCCTGACACACTGGAGGCACCACCAGGCCTGGACTACTCGAGGAAGCTGCAGCTGGCAAAGGCAGGACTGCGCCAAAATAGAAATTCCAACAACACTACTAAGGGGAGGCCCTTCCATGATGGAGAGCTGGTGTGCGTCCAAAGAGAGGAAAAGGATGTTTTTTTTTTTTAAACTGGATAGCCACTCAATGGGGCCCTGCAGTGTCCTGGAATGAGTTGGGGAAGTGGTTTACAGGGTGCAGTTGCCTCCTAGAGGTGGAAAGTGGTGTTGCACAGAGACCGAATGGCCCCTTATAGAGGACATTCTCTTCCTCCTTTCCTTGAAGCATTTGTGCAAAGCCCCCATACCCCTCTACAGATGGACTTCCAGCAGGTGCTGCCTTCCCCTCCTTCAGGTTTTCCCCTCTAATCCATATAGCTATTTCTACCTCTCAGAGATTTAGGAGACCTAAGAGCCAACGCAGACTACACCCCCAGCTCAGAGAGTGTGTTTTCACTCGAGGACAAGAACTTATTGTTGGCGAGGCAGTGTAATGATCCTTAAGGTGATTTTATTGTGATGTGTTCACTATTTCTGTTGCACTGTCTCCACTGCATGAAAAAACATTGAGTTCATATATAGTTGTATATATGAACTTTGGCTGCTTATGTTTATAGGACCACCTTGTGTCTTCCTCTTATATATTATATTTTCCCTTGCTGTAAGAGCTCTGTAACACCGAAATTTCTCATCCATGGGATAATAAAGGATTATTCTATTCTATTCTAATGATAAAAACTCTTATGATGATTTGGAGAAAAAAAACTGATATTGGCCTAAATTAATCTTAAACTGCTAAAACCCAAAGGTATCTTTTTAGAAAATAAACTTGGTGATCAGTCCTTCAGCAATCCAAAGGAAACATCCACTGACAAATGTGAACGGTTTAACTATTTCTTGAAAGCGGAAAAATGGAAGAAATACAAAAAAAAGAACGACAAATTCCTTTACCTGTACTGAACCCTGAGCTGTCTGTTTTTTGTTGTTTTTTTCAATTTTTATTTTAAGAGATCACAGTTAAAGAATTACACAAGATAACATACCACCTGAATTCCTCCACCTGTCAAATCAACACCACTTCCACTGATTTGTGAAAGATGTACCTCTGATTGTTGGTCTACAGTTACTGTAAAATTTTCATTGCCTACTGCCTCTGTCTCAGTGTTTTAAAAATGCAATACTTAAACCTTTTCTAAAGAAAACTGCACTGGTGTCAGATTTTATGATTGATATACTATTAGGGACCCTAAAGCTCCCCTAAAATAGGGTGAAATATATTTTTCCCCCAAAATTAAAAAGTCATGCAACATCAACGGCCCCATCATGTGCCCAAATACTGATACTGCAAGTTAGCATGCAGGTAAAGTAACAAACTATATATCTTCTACTTAATGGAACAGAAATCTAAGTGAAAATAATGTAGTAGAAATAGTGTTGCCAATGAGGCAATCAAACAGTTCATACTGTCTTGAACCTGCCTATGTAGTTGCAGACATGTCTATTCATTGTGATAGGTAAATATGCAGTTAAGCATTAAGCCAAATGCTTAATGCTGACTAATTTATTTCATAATTTGAATTAACACTAATTGGCCTTACTTCAGTCCTCTTTTGGGAGGACCCAGAAATAGTCATTATGTTGCCAGTCTAGATAGGAGCCAGGAACTGGAGCCATGATATTACATGTGCCTGGATAGTTAAAATATATATTTCAGAAACAGGAGCTCACAAGGAGCTGTATTGTACTATACTGGTATTTGGGATGAAAAAATGCCCCTGCAACATTTCAGGGGTTAATGACCACTGTCCTTGGTAATGTTCCAAACAGTAACACCAAACTGTACCTTAGGAAAGAGTCTTGTTGTGGCCAAGTTCGTCCAATTGATGCTTAGGTCTTTGAAAACATTGAGGACAGATGTGTGTGGAAAACCTAAGAGAAAATTAAAGAAATTAAAGTTCATTATAGTTACATAAATTCCAAGATTGCAAATTTATCTAAATGTGTTCAAATCTGAGGTTGAACTGTTTTATCGCTGTGGTGTATAAAAACCAACTGTTTATCTTAAACAAAGTTACTGTGACTCTCTGCATGGCCTGTAGGTAAACTTTAAATAAAAAACTGCAAATATCTGGTCAGGAGCCTTTTTGTCGGTTCCTGCTGCCAACATTTTGGCACTCAGCACCCTCCATACTATGACTCCAACATGATTTATTTTTAACTCTGTTACATAGCAGTACTTTTTTCCTGTGTTTGCAATATATTCAATATCATTTTTTTTTCAGTTTCCCCTCACCCACAGTTATTTTTAGCACAAACAGACAACTACATGCAGATCATTTTATTATTCAGAATATATTTTCGTATTCATCATATTAGTTAGACTGATATACGAATTAAAGTATTGAGTGTGATTAGTATTATTATTACACATCATATTTAATTATACTTTTGATTAAAATCAGAGATAATTTAATTATGAGCAAAAACACATGTAGATAAACTCTGTTTTAACACTCAGCATCACATTACCCATAAAAAGTATGGATGGCATACTTTAATTTCATTTTTAGATACAGATGAGTTAGGGCAGTGGTTCCCAAACTTTTTTTGCTAGGCCCCCTTTGTTTTACAAAGAAAAATGTCCGCCCCCCCCCCTCCCCCCAACGCGTGTCCAAGCGTTTTTTTGTTGTTTTTTTTACCCTTTTCATACCGCGCCCCCCCCCTGCAATAGCTGTGCTTCTCTAATTTAAAGTAAAGTAATTCAAAATAATACCACAGTTGTGGTACTAGGAGGATGAGGGGTAGCACTGGCAGCCGCCAGTATTTTTTATTGACTAGGGAGTTTAGAGAAATAGGGATTTTATATTGGTTGTTCTCTGTGTGCAGAGTAATTACTCAATATCATCCCCCATGCTAACGCTAACCTCAGAACTGTGGGATGATTCTTTATGTCCTCATGGGTAAAACCTTAGAATTGAAATAAGGAGTACATTCTGTTTCACATGATCGTATGGAAGGAATGGAGTCACCTTAGACAAGCTTACTTGCTTCTAGTCGCCACTATTTTATGCGCAGAATTAGAGTAAAATCCTTTATTCCCTCGACTATTGTTTCTTGATCTGTGCTTTGACAGGCAGCAGTGTTTTTGATTGGTGTTTAAAAATTGCAGGTTGTATAAGTTACCCCCTCTAACTGCATGTTTGTGAACTTTGGGAGGAAGCTGGAGTACCCAGACAGAACATGCAAACACCACACACGTTATCTGTGTCAGGTGGTGGATTTGAAAGTGGTGAGGCAACAGTGCCAAGCACTGCACCACCATAGTTAGTGAGATCAGGTTGATTGGTTAGTATCACATTCAATTCAAAATCCTGCTGCTCACCTTCCGAATTATTAACAATATATCTCCAAGCTACCTCATTGAGCTACTTATTAGAGGGAGTGCAGAATTATTAGGCAAGTTGTATTTTTGAGGAATGATTTTATTATTGAACAACAACCATGTTCTCAATGAATCCAAAAAACTCATTAATATCAAAGCTGAATGTTTTTGGAAGTAGTTTTTAGTTTTAGCTATTTTAGGGGGATATCTGTGTGTGCAGGTGACTATTACTGTGCATAATTATTAGGCAACTTAACAAAAAACGAATATATACCCATTTCAATTATTTATTTTTACCAGTGAAACCAATATAACATCTCCACATTCACAAATATACATTTCTGACATTCAAAAACAAAACAAAAACAAATCAGCGACCAATATAGCCACCTTTCTTTGCAAGGACACTCAAAAGCCTGCCATCCATGGATTCTGTCAGTGTTTTGATCTGTTCACCATCAACATTGCGTGCAGCAGCAACCACAGCCTCCCAGACACTGTTCAGAGAGGTGTACTGTTTTCCCTCCTTTAAATCTCACATTTGATGATGGACCACAGGTTCTCAATGGGGTTCAGATCAGGTGAACAAGGAGGCCATGTCATTAGTTTTTCTTCTTTTATACCCTTTCTTGCCAGCAGCGCTGTGGAGTACTTGGACGCGTGTGATGGAGCATTGTCCTGCATGAAAATCATGTTTTTCTTGAAGGATGCAGACTTCTTCCTGTACCACTGCTTGAAGATGGTGTCTTCCAGAAACTGGCAGTAGGACTGGGAGTTGAGCTTGACTCCATCCTCAACCCGAAAAGGCCCCACAAGCTCATCTTTGATGATACCAGCCCAAACCAGTACTCCACCTCCACCTTGCTGGCGTCTGAGTCGGACTGGAGCTCTCTGCCCTTTACCAATCCAGCCACGGGCCCATCCATCTGGCCCATCAAGACTCACTCTCATTTCATCAGTCCATAAAACCTTAGAAAAACCAGTCTTGAGATATTTCTTGGCCCAGTCTTGACGTTTCAGCTTGTGTGTCTTGTTCAGTGGTGGTCGTCTTTCAGCCTTTCTTACCTTGGCCATGTCTCTGAGTATTGCACACCTTGTGCTTTTGGGCACTCCAGTGATGTTGCAGCTCTGAAATATGGCCAAACTGGTGGCAAGTGGCATCTTGGCAGCTGCACGCTTGACTTTTCTCAGTTCATGGGCAGTTATTTTGCGCCTTGGTTTTTCCACACGCTTCTTGCGAGCCTGTTGACTATTTTGAATGAAACGCTTGATTGTTCGATGATCAGAAGCTTTGCAATTTTGAGACTGCTGCATCCCTCTGCAAGATATCTCACTGTTTTTGACTTTTCTGAGCCTGTCAAGTCCTTCTTTTGACCCATTTTGCTAAAGGAAAGGAAGTTGCCTAATAATTATGCACACCTGATATAGGGTGTTGATGTGATTAGACCACACCCCTTCTCATTACAGAGATGCACATCACCTAATATGCTTAATTGGTAGTAAGCTTTCGAGCCTATACAGCTTGGAGTAAGACAACATGCATGAAGAGGATGATGTGGACAAAATACTCATTTGCCTAATAATTCTGCACTCCCTGTATACACCCCTACTAGAGCACTAAGATCATCTTCCCAGTCACTTTTGTTCTGTCTTTTTAATGCCATCTAACATGCTAGTATGTTGGTACTTTGCCATAGCCCTCATCCTTCCCTGCTACTTCATCTCACCCTGTTGTATGTTAAGCACTTTTGTACACCACTGGTTTTAAATGTGTTATATAAATAAAGTTTGTTGGTGGTGGTGATACTAAATTGCCAATAGGTGTGAATGTGAGTGTGAATGGTAGTCTGTCTCTATCCTTCCGTCAGACTAGCAATCTATCCAGGGTGTACCCTGCCTCTGGTAGTTGGGATAGGCTTCAGGCCACCCATGCTCCTGATAAGGATAGCTAATAAGAGAACAGACGGAAATAGGTTTTGTGTTGTTTGATTGTGTAAATAGGTTGCAAGCTGTAAGCTGCAAAGAAAGTCACCTAAATCTGAAAAAGGGGTGAATGTTGTTCCATTTAATGAAATATGCACATAAAAATATGCATTTATTTGAAAATCGGGATGTTTACGCATGGATTTCTTTCATGTTTAGCAGTAGACCAATGAAAATATAACATACAACAATGACTCACAGACCAATTTGATTCAATGCTTAAGAGTTTAATAATGGAGGCGAGAAAGAAGAGTTCATGCAGTCGAATGAAGTTTTGCTAAAAGCATTCTTTCCATTACACATTCATTTTGATGCTATTAAAAGAGACAATCCAGCTCCAGGTTACGGCGTTTGCCGATTCATTCCTTATGTAGCATTACAGCAAAATAAAAGGAGTAAAGATATAAAAAAGATTCTTCCGGGGTAATTGAGATTATTTGCTTCTTTGTTTGGTGAACTATAGCTTCACGTCAGACAAGGAGTTATCTTCTTTTCTTGACGCAGACAAATGGGTATCGATAGTTACAGGATTTGTCATTCATACACTTCAGTCCTGCAAGCAGCAAACATTGACATTAATTGAAACCATAATCATTTACACATATACAAATCTACACTAAAAGAAATTAAAATAAAAACATTAAATTTGTGGAAAACACAACACTGTGTAATTGTTGTTTAAAAAACAAGTTTGATTTGATAAAAAAAAAAAAAAAATACAACAGCTGTCTTGTTACTAGTTGTCATGCCAAATAAATGAGAATTATTTGGGAAATCGTGGATACTTTGACAACATTTTCCCCTCAATATTCATAGAATACTTTCATTTGAGGATTCACCTGTCCAGTTCATGTGTAGGCAGTGCTCTCTGCCCCCAATGTTGTTAGGCTCTCCACGACACCAGTATGCGTATGTAAAAGGAGTTCCATCAATCCAAAACCAATAACGCTCCTAGAAAAAGCAATAAAATCGACAATAAAACATTATTGAATATTCATAGCATGTAGCTTGTTTTTAGAGAGACTGTTTTTCAAAGCCCAATTCTCTATGGCTAGAGTAATCTTTCTAACTGTCAGACCATGCATAATTATGAGTAGTATACCTGTTGAGCATCAGAGCCTCCAATCCATGTAACTGGGTAACTGTGAGTGGAACGATATATGACCCTCTGAATCTTGCGGTACTCTCCAAGGCTGTGTACAGATGCCAGGTTTACATGCATGGACTGACAGTGTCTCTGTAGTGGAGATAAACAGACACCAGAAATTTCAAGATTTGCGATTTAACAAAGCAAGACTTCAGAAAACAAATTAGCAAACAGAGAAAGAGTAAATAGTGAATCCAAATAACTGTTTACCTGAGCTTCTATAGTGAAAGGGAAAGTAGCGGAAGTATCTGTTTCCGTACCTACTCCAACCAAAATACCAGTGCCGAAATCTCTTGACGACAAGATGCTGTCCTGAAGACGAGCAAAGAATACTTTAGTAAAAGCAATTTGTGTTTTTCTTGGGGTTTTTTTTTTTTTTGTATAAATGTATTTATATGTACATGAAACTAATTTTATGAATGACTAACTCTTAAAAAAAAAAAAACCACACTCTTTCTCCTACAAATGTAGCTAAAAAAATATATAATATTGACATATCATTCTCCTCTTTAGCATGGCAGAAATGAGACAAGTTTGGGGGAAAATCAGTAATATTCTGACTGACGTGACTGAATTGATCCCTCTGCATTTTCCATCTGGAAAAGCAGGGCAGATTAAAACAGCAGAGGATGACTTTAATAAATAATACTGCAATTCTCACCAGCAACAGTGGTCACAACCATCACTGCACAAAGAAGTGCAGACACAGTCAGCAGCTTCATGTTGATATTCAGAATCTCTTTAAAAAACAGAAGACCCAAAGTGATTGACAGTTTATTAAAGAAAAGAAGATAAACTGTTTTTGCAGCAAACCTTTTGTTGAATGTCTTGTCTTATTTCTTGACAGCACCACCCAGTAGCTTCAGGTTTCCAGTGAGAAGATGCTTAACAGCTTTGACATCAGGGCTTTTATACTGTTCCCTTAGTTTAAATCAGGAACTATTTTTATCTGCTCCCTCGCCACAAGGTGTCGCCACAACGGGTAGCTCTGCAAGTGCATTTCATAATTTTTAACATGTACGTCATGTGACTCATTGCACTTCTTTGTTTCCTCACCAAAACCAAAATAACTGCCTCATGCTGACTTAATTTTACATTGACTGGTTAACTGATGATACCACGATAATGAGTTAATCTGTCGGTCACAGACTTGTCTCACATACAGCTTCTTGATTAGTTATGTGCGATGCATATTAAATAAAACAAAAACGGAGTTAAAATGCACGAGCAATGTGTAAAAAAAAAACAAAACAAAATGCACCCTTACTACTTAGAATAGAATAGAATGGCCCTTTATTGTCAATGTATATGTACAACAAAATTATGAAAATTATTAAACATGTGCACTTGGTTAATTGATCACTAGCAACATTGGTATGGCCCACACCTGGGCCAGCACAAGGCCAGGTAGACACGCTTGTGGTCCTGTGAAAAAAGCTGAGGTTTTCTTGGTTGGATGGTCTAGAGCAGGGGTCTCAAACTCGCGGCCCGCGGGCCACTTGCGGCCCACATCACCTCTACTTGCGGCTCACATATTGACATGAAGAAATATTTTTTTTAATTATTATTCAAAAAATGATTTCATATGAAGGCAATAGGCAGAGTGTTACAGGCATAGCCCTAAAGAATGTAGCCTCATAGGCAGTGTAGTCTGTGCTGCAGGGAGAATGGATTCCCATACCCGTTATGTGTCTGTGAGCGCAAGGGAGGGAGAAAAACGAGAGTCGAAAAGTACAAGCTGTCACCAACCAGAAATGGGAGCTGGAAGCATGTAAATATAATAATAACCACTGCAGCCAAGAAGAGTGTCTGAAGAGCCCAATTGTAAGTAAGCTATTAAGACTCGACTGTACACTGTGTTCATGTTTTCCTCCAAAACAATAAGTTCAGTTGGAGCAGCCTTTCAACGCCTCTCTCTGTCTCTCGCTAGCAAAGTTGACCCAGACAGTAAAGCTAGTTTTCGGCTATGAGCCTGACACGGAACCCAACATATTAGCCAGAGGTCCTTTTACTACGGTTCGGAGCCACGGACCTGGCCGAGGTAACAAGAGAGTATAAACAAAAAGAAAACAATTTTCACTAACAGTCAAAAACGAATGTGTACACTTATGTCTGCATTTTTATTTAATTAAATACAAACAAAATCATAGCAGAAGTGCTGCCAGGTGTCTGGCCAGAAAGAGAGGACCAATTTGTTTATTTGGCAGTTCAATGAAAGGCTTCAGTTGGTTAAGAGTGAGAAAGAAAATTGCGTTAACATTTGCAGTTTTGTCTTGTTATTGTCATATGAAGGCTGTGTGCAGGCAGGGGTGGTGGACCCAAAGTGCAGACTCACGGAAACAAAAGGAGAACTTAAATACAGCTTTAATGCTGGATGGCAAAACTGAAAACTGGTTGCATAACAATACAAAACTAACCTAATCAGGCAGGCTAGCAGACAGATAGAACACACAGTAAAAGATGATGGTAGATCGTGACACTGACGCAGAGAAACACAGGGCTAAAATACACAGAGGGAGCAATCAGGGAATGGGTAACAGGAGGGAAACACAGCTGGCCTAACAAAAATCAGGCCTAACCAGATGGGGGAAGCAAAACCAAATACATTAACATAAAACAGGAAACATAACACAGAGACACAGACTTGACACGGGGATACAGCAGACAGGGGAGACAGTAACTATGGATCACAGTCAGAAAACCAGAACACTAAAACTCAAACAAAACCCACACAGAGAACCTAAACTAAGAATAATCCTATAACCCATAAGACAAAGCTAGAATATAATGAAATAAACAAAATCAAAGAACCAAAAACCCAAAACAGGGTCAACGACCCAGGGACCCTAACAATATTTGAAATTTGAAAAAGCAAACAAAACTGATTTTAGGAAATATTAGTGGGTGTTTTGTTTTTTTTCTGTACTACTTGAACACTAAAGTGGCCCTCCAATGAGATGACGGTGCCAGCAGTGGCCAGTGGCTCATTTTGAGTTTGAGACCCCTGGTCTAGAGCATCCAGGAGTGAAAGACATGAGCAATGATTTTAGAGAAGCAGCTTTGCTGCTCATCAATCGGGGGACAGTTTTAAGGCTATTTCCAAACAACCTAAAGTACAGAATTCTAAACTGAGAAATAAAAAATTGAAGATAGCGTGGACATCCCAAAAAATTCATCCAATATGAGACTGTGCAAAGATCAGAGACACTTCAAAAACGAACAAAACAAATAACTTGAAAGCTTCATCTTCGACACTGCAGGCCTCAGTTGGCAAATACACTGAATGGATTGTTTGGCAGAGTTGGCAGGAGAACAGTCCCTCTCTACAAAGGCTATAGCATCATGCCTTAGATTTGCAAAGTTGTATCTAAACGAACAATAAGATTTCTGGAACAATGTCCATTGGACAGAAAAGAAAAATAATTGCGGGTGTCTGGCCATACTGCACAGCATGGTTGGTGAAACCAGCTCCAGGTCTGGGCAACAGCTTTCAGTCTGTAGATCAGATGGAAGAAACTTAAAAAAAAAAGAAAAAGAAAATGGAATAATTATGTTTTCTGTTGTTAATTTTACAGGAAAAGAGTACATAACAGTAACAACTTCTGTTTAATCACCTGGCAAAATATTTATTACATTTACAGATCAAACGGGACCCACAACAATTCAGAAGAGCAATTACATAAAGTAGGCAGGCGATGTAAATGTTCTTTTATGTCTTTAAGCTTAACCTAGAATTTACTTACAGGTGCATCCTCATTGAGAATACTGTATTAAAAACATGGTTAGTGACAAGACTGACATATATTCAAATAATGTTTGTGGAAATGCACAAAACAGTAATAAAGTAAGTCCAAAATCTTGTCGCATACACTCTTAATCTGGCATATCACATCCAGAGCTTTGTGAATTGTGTGCTGGTTGAAGCCAGAAGCCTTGGCAGAACACAGGGACACAGGGAAGTGGTGAGCCTTCACTTCCACTTCCTCCTTAAGAATGACTTGGTGACTTTCTATATCTGACATGTGGCTCTAGTCTCAGCTGCGATGCATTTAAGCATCGCAGCTAATTTTGGGATGCTTTTGCATTTATGTTGAAAAAGGATCAACAACAAGAAATCAATTTTTCAAGTGTTATATGACATAAAGCAGCCATATCATACTTTCAAATATTGCCCAACTAAGTACTTTGGGTCTACCTAAAGTAAGGTTCTTTAATGTCCTCCGGAGAGGTTTTAGTTCTTTTCAAAGATTTGGTTCTTTTTGGTCTGCTCCCTTTGAAGAGCCAGCTGGCACAGCTCTCAAATGGCTCTTCATTTAGTATCTCTCAGCGCCTTCAAATACAAAGGATGCATGTGTGACATGTTTATTCAGTATTTTCATAAATGTCTTACTTTTTGCATTTGCTACTGCTGGTAAGAATAGATATGGTGTTTAAAGATTGGACAAATGTTGTTAGCCATTTTCCATTTTGGAGGAGTAATTGGCTCCTTACCCAGTTTCTCATTAACACTTATCCGTTTGCCTTGGGTCATTTGTTTTGGAATAAATGCACCCATTTTCCTAAATGTACAATTATTGAATTGCTGAAGGCCAGTGTATACCTGCAGTTTTCGGCAAGACAATGGATACTATAGAAGTACTCAAAATGGGAAACTGCTCTAGGGTCAGTGGCTGGAGGAAAAGGGCAGATCTCCTCCAGCTGTATGGACGAGTGAGTGTATATGTTTATTGTTGACCCTGCTCTGATTGATATTTTCAGTTTGTACATTTTGCACTCAGTTTTGCAGTCTTTTTCCTTTCTGCAACAACAGAAGGACAATGTTTTCGAATTGCAGCCAGTTGTTCCTACTTTCTATTCTCTTAACTTTCTCCTAACGTGGCTGAATTTAAATCCAGGTCCCCAGCTCTCTGTGCTTACCTGGCCTCTACCACTACACTACCTGCATGGATTCTCCACAGAGCTGGCTCACCTCAACGGGAGTCGGCTCTTCTCACACGCTGCAACAACAGAATGGCACATCACTATTTTATGAACCCACATTGAACTTGAACTTGAAGTAAAGAAGTGGGGAGAAAAAATAAGAAGAAAAAATGGGAGCAACTGACACAGGCTGCATTCTGGTTGATGCACAAGCACTTACCAGAAAAGAAGAAAAGAAGACAGAGAAACGACACAATATTGGAAAGCACCAGAGTTTAAGAATAACTAATCATGGTAAGCCCATCAGCAGCCTATAGTAGCATAACTAAGGGTTGAACTATGATCCCACAATCAAACCTCCAACTGTAAGTTTTACCAAAACTTTGTATTTCAGACTTTGATTTTAAAATACCTTTCCTCGCATACATTGTTGGGTTTTGGATGGCAGCTAATATGGGAAACATTTTTTTGTTCCTGTTAACACTCATTATGATGTTGTGGCTTTTTAGGGAGCTTTTAGTGACCTAATAATAATAATGACTTATAACAATCAAGCCTAGAAGTAATGAGTGCATGAAGTAGCTCTTTAGCATCACTGTAAGACAGGGGTGGTCCAGGCCTCAAGGGCCGATGTCCTGCAGGCTTCAAATATCACTCTGGGTCAAGACACCTGAATCAAATGAGTAGTTCATTACCAGGCCTCTGGAGAACATCAAGACATGGTGAGGAGGTAATTTAGTCATTTAAATCAGCTGTGTTGGATGAAAGACATCTAAAACCTGCAGGACACCGGCCCTCGAGGCCTGGAGTTCCCCCACCCCTGCTCTAAGATATTTCAGGATGTGTCTACTATTACTGATATTTCTCAAACGAAGCAGTCCTACATATTTAATGTGTGTGTTGAAGAACATATATTGGCCAGAAATGACTTCAGGACTTTTCACCCTGTTACTGAAAACCATGGTACTGTTATGTGTATGCAGCTAGATACCATTGCCTCTTTTTCACTCGTACCTACCCAGCTCGACTCGACTCTAATCAGTCATTATAGCAATGCGGCTGAAAGTCCTGTAACATCATTTGTGCGTGACACAAACACAACACAACCACAATGGACATTGACAATAAGTCCTAGAGTGAGCAGCAGGTACTATTGCGTCAGAGTTGTAACCACGATGTTTAAGAGGCACAAAAAGAGACACATATGAGTCATCATCTTATCATGGTGGAGGGGTTGAGTGTCCCAGTGATTCCGGGGTTATGTTGTCAGGGACGCTCGCCCTGGTCTCCCGAGGTGGATTTGTCCTGGGTGAGGAGTCAGAGTGATTCAGCTGACCTCTATTAGTCCAAGGGGCCTAGCCAAGTGCAGCCGTAAGATAAGGCACGGGCCTGCCCTCCTGAAGGTCAACCACCTGCAAAAGTACACACATCACATTTAGAATAAAATTATTAAAATAAAAAATAAATAAATGAAGCTTAAAGCCAACTCTCATCCTGTAGCAAATGAAAAGAGGTGGGTTTTAAGAAGTGACTTAAAGTGGACAGTTAGGAAGCCTGTGTAATATGCAGCTGCAGCAAATTCCCCAACTTAGGTGCTGCCACAGCAAAACCTCTGTCCCCTCTGAGCTTTTGTTGTGTCCTCGGCAAATTCAGGAGCAGCTGTTCAGTTGACCTGAAGGACTGGGAAAGTACATGCAAATGTAAGTGCTCAGAGAGATGGGATCGGGCAAGACATTTTAAAGACTTAAAAACAAAATAATTATAAATGAACTATAAAATGAACGGGCCAGGCCAGTGAGGCCAAAACAGAAGAAAACAGGCCAAAACTCTCTTCTGTGTATCAGTTAAAAGTACAGCTGCATTTTTGCACCAGCTGGAGACAAGACAGGGAAAATTGGGAGACACCAAAATAGAGCACAGAGGCACTAATCATGGCAGCACAGGAACAAACTGAGCACAAGATCCATAGAGGCAATGATAATGACAAATTTCTGAACAATTTTGGTTAATCAGTCATGAAAAACACGTGGTTGGAAAGACAAAGGATATTGCAGCTTCCTTAGCACCTCTGCAAACATTTGATAAACTTAACGTTGTGTGAGCCTTATAAAGAAAACCCAACAACAACAAATAAAAATTTCACCTTTCACACTCTGGAAGTGTTTTTACAAACATCTATTTCCTGTGGTTGAATCTTTTAAAGATGATATGTTAGACATGAAGCCACAACTCTTGTGACATAATGTTCGTACTTCAATTTTGAAGGATATTTCTTAAGAATACAACCGCAGCTGTTGGCTAATTGACGATACTATGATAGTGAGGTTATTTGCAAGTAAAAGACTTACATGCTTTCATTGGGTATTTGTATGAATTTTACACGAACCCTGGCGTATAACACAGGCAGACCTCTAGATGCATTTTAGTGAACTATAGTTACAGTGGTTAGCATGATGCAAATCAACTGTACCAGCCAGCCTTCCCCAGCACTGATCCCTCAACCCACTGCTCCACCCCTCCCCTTCGGCTGAGCCACAAACCACAACCCGTCACATTCAACTTTTACATACGTGTTAAATGATATTTGACCCGTTTCATATTTTGATAGCATAAAAAATTACCATAATTATGATTACAGTATTTTAACATGAAATGTGATGCCTTTTCCTGAATTGACCCAAACTCCACCATGATAAGCATTTTTTGTAGCTGGTCACCAGGTCTGCACACATGTCGTGAGGCATTTTGGCTCAGTCCTCTTTACAGAAACTCTCTAAATCTTTTAGGTTTCTCGGCTGCTGCTTGGAAACTCCAAGCTTCAGCTCCCTCAACAGAAGTTCTACCAAGTCGAAAGATTAGCTATTCCACTCTATGAGCTTAATGTGGTTCATTTTTAGCTACTGCTTACCTTTCCAGTATGTTTTGAGTCATTTTTGTGCTGTTAAGCTGTTTCCATCTCTGTCTGACTGTGGGGATGGTCTTCTTTGGGTCACAGTCCACATTACGTTCCCTCCAAAGCTGTTTGGTATGAATTCAACCTGCATTTTTGTCTTCTTCTGACCACAGCATTTTTGATATTCTGTGTCTATCTTAAAATAAGAGAGAGAAATGAATCTACCATAAAATTAGAGACCATAATTATTTCCTCCATTTTAAGGAACTGGATTTTTGTTCATATTCTGGTTCTATCTTAAAAAGAGAGAGAGAGAGAGAGAACTGAAACTACCATAAAATTAGAGAGTTGAATTATTTTCCCCACTGTGAGGAACAGTGGTTACACACATTAGGAACAATTTACTGTCTGCTACCTGAGAGCTAACTGAGATTAAAACAATACTCAGAAGTGGGATTTGGTTGTGGTTGTTGTTTTGGTGGTGTTGCTGGTTTTCTACTATAGGTCTCGTCCCAAAAGCACACACATTCATGCAGCGCTTTTATCTATGTCTGAGTGCAATCTAGCATTCACACATGCTCTGATGTATGCATCAGAGGCAACTTTGGGTTCAGTAACTTGCCTGTGGATACGTAAAGCGTCATCCACCAACTTTCCAGTTGGCAGATGACCTGCTCTACCACCTTAGCCACAGCTGATCCAATTTTTTTTGGCCCAAATGTTTGCTGGTTGACCAAAAATTCTTTATTGTTAATACGATAACATTTTATTTGTTTGTTTGTTTTCTATCATCTATATGTCTTAGAGTGGACAAAAACTTTTATTTTGGAGTGGCACAAATAATTTGTGTGCCTTCTGATATGATGCAGCACACCTGATTGTTCTGTAAATAGTTTTAAATGGTTATATAAAAAACGGCTGCATTTTATGCTCTGAGTCAATAAACTTAGCTAGCAAAGGGAGGCATCCACACTTAAGCCAAATCTGGTAGGAAGTGCCCTCACCTCTACTAAACCCTTAGCTGTCAGTGGGTTTCTTTTTTTGTTTGTTTTCCAAATAAGATCAAAACTCAAGAATGAAAATCTTTCATCTTGAGTTTGCACCCTGGCAACTGGCAACGACTGCTAGCCGACATAAAGCTGTAGGTAGGCTTTAGGTTTTAAGTGAAACTGGTAATTGCTTTGCTTTGGTCACTAGATTGTTGCAGTTACTTGTTGTTTATTAAATATTTCCACTGACTTGAAAACACTGCAACTACAACCACGAGATCCAGCATTAGAGAAACTGTGAGGCAAACCAGGCTACAGTCCCATCATGTGGTAAGATACCTGTATTGCAAACTACCATGCAGGTATAGTCACAATTTGGATTTTTTAGGAAAATTTAGGGGCGTGTGTCATGGTTCCTCAAATGTTGATTCTGTGTCGAATTTTATTTCTTTAGTTTCTGTCTCAATGTTGTTTCCTGTTTTATTCTTTATGTACTTTGTAGTGAATTTAAATTTCGTTGTGTTGTTATTTCTGATGTGTTCCCATTGCATTTCCCACCTTTTCCCTCTGCCCTCATTACCTGGTGTATATTTATTGCCTCCACTTGTCCTTTGTTGCAGTCTCCTTCAGTTCTGTGTGCTCCATTGCTCTGTTTCCCTGGATTCTTAGTTTTGTATTATGAAAGACTCCAGCATGAAAGCTGCTTTGAGTTCATTTCTTGACTCATGAGTCCTGGTCCTAATCCTCCCTGCCACACAGTTGTTTCATGGCATTGTGATTGACACGTGCTGATATGGGCAACTGTAGCTGGTCCTCACCTCCAGTAATTGGAGTTACTGTACTGGAATTATTTACCATGTTTGTGCCTTTTTATTGTCTTGTGATTTTTCATTTAAATGTGTTAAGCGACCATTTACATCACTCTGGTTTTAAAAAAAACAGGTTGTTTCCTGTAATTTTGCAAAACAACATGGAGGATTTCACCAAAATCATGCCAACAAAAAAGAAAGTTTTGAACCCAATCTTAAAAGTAGAGAGGGTGTCTGTCTCAAACTGGGAGCTGGTTGAAAGCAGACATGAAAACTGAAGGCTCTGCCTCCCATTCTACTTTTAAATACACTAGGAACAACAAGTAAGCGCCTGCAGTCTGAGAGGGAAGTGCTCTAATAGGGTGATATGGTACTAAAAGGTCATTAAGGATGACCTTATATTACCTGTTTATTCAAGAGGAGAAGGAGTATACATTCATCTCTGGATTTAGCAGGGAGCTAGAGAAGAAAAGCCAATATAGGAGACTAACAGGGACTAAATACATATTAGTCCCTGTTAGTATTCTTGCTGCAGCAAATTGGATTAACTGAAGTCTTTTACAGTAGTTCAGCCAAGAAGTAATAAATGCATCCCGAGCCATAAGAGAAAAAAAAAATGATATAAATAAATGGTGAATGACCCTGTGTACTGTCATCATCAGTCTCTCAAATTTTTTGAGAAACTGATGATCCCCCACCCGACATGGACTGGTGTCAGTTTGAAACGTTGAAACAGATCGCTATGTCTGTTTCCCTACAAGTATGACACAGTGCCCTAGGTTATTTATTAATAAGTAAGCCAAAATGCAGAAGAAGTCTGCGTGAAAAACTAAGTACACCCTTACTGCTGACTGATGATGATGTACAACAGAGCCGCCTGTATCCCGTTTTTCAGTTTTAGTCAGTTTAACTATCATCAGCACTGTGTGAAATCAAAAAATATTTATGCTCGTCTGGCCATTTTAGCAGCGAGCGGCTCGGGTTGAGGGGAGGAAGACAGGACACTGTACACTATAAATATAAAATTTTATTTATTATTTATATGATTACAATTAACTTTATCCAGTAACATCATATTAAAACATAGACAAGTGCAATTTTAATGTATATATAAATATATATGCTCGCCTACAAACTCGGCATGGTAGTTGTTTATGTGTGCCAAAAGGAAACAGGAAATCATTGTGGTCATGGTACTGTGCACACAGCGGTTGAAGCATGTTCTGGAACTGAAACCATGTGCATGATAATAATTTTATAATACTGGTTCTTCTCCAGTCAGTTTTTTTTTTCCTGATAACAAATAGTATATGTGATTAAATTTAACAAAGTGTAACACAGTTTATTTTTCTCTGGATATAACTTAGCCTAATATAATTTTCCAATTTTAGTTTAGAAAGTCTGAAAATAGTTAAATAGTACATTTGAAATATATTTTTAAACTTTTGCACTCACAAGGTTTCCTCCCAAAGTTCACGTCACGCTCACTACCTCTTTTCACACTTGGTTCCAGCTGTCACCCCTGAGATTTATACTTCCTCTTTATGAAGTCATAAAACACTTCAACTCATCCTGTTGTCTTTAACGAGTTTCAGCAGTCAGCTCGGCAAAAATATAAGGTAAGACTTTGACAAACTTCTGACAGAATCCTAAAACAAACCATGAAAAAAACTTTATGCTGTAAAGTTTTGCTGATTTTTACAAGATTGTTTCAGTTTTTAATTTTGCAGCAGCAGTGATGATACCATACACTGATTAGCTCTGTCACAGATAGAGAAAAAAGGAGAAGAACTTGGGCTGAGTGCTGTAAAAGGCTCAGTAAAAGCTGTTTGCACACCAAACTAAGGATTGCTTAATGTCCATCCACCACCTTCCACCAAAAGATAAATATTAAAAATAGTTTTATGGTGACATACTGCAGAGTAGCTGCATTTAATGTGAAAGTTGAGGTTCCGAAAGTGCATTTCTATCACCGGGATTGAAAAAGAATAAGAATAATAAAAAATTAGAAATTAATTAGGACTTTATTGTCAATATTCAATCCTATACAATGGTTTCTGAGTCACCTCATTTTAAAAAAACAAGAAGAAAAAAAGAAGAAGAAACAGGTTCAGGGAAGAAATACTGTATATAATCACTTCTGTTTGTGTGTCTGTCTGTCTGTCTGTTTTTTAGCAGTCTAGCATCCACAGTTTTCAAGATATCGCTCACAAATTTAGTGTGGTAGATACCAACAACAGCTCAAGCTAACTGAACTTTGGTGAAAATTGGATAAAGATCACACCAAATGTGAAAATAAGTTTAAACGTTATAATACCCACAACATTTTATGGATCGTCTTCAAAGTTCACAAGCACATGTTTAGTCCCAGGGGACACGAGTCCCTGGGTTGACTAAGCATTTGACCATAACCTTCATTTATAGCGCCCAAAGTCAGAGTTAAACTTGAAAAAAATAGAGAAATACATCATGTGTAGGGGCATGGGGAGATCTGTATAACACACCTTTTTATTTTCTCAATACGATCCCCTATGACATCACAATGATGCCATAAAGATTCTCAGTTAAAGTTATTTATAAATATATCCTAAAATCCCAAGTTTTTACAGCTTAGGGTCACTTGAATTAGAAAAAAATTATTTTCCAACTTTAAGCTGTTTTAATCTGTTTTAAAGAGCTCTTTTTTAAGTTCTTTAAAACATTATCTTTAAAGACAAAATTATATGACTTTACAATGAAAAACAAAGATGAATAAACTAGAGTAGATTTCCATATTAGCAATGCTGACATTAGCATAAAGCTGTTCTATGTTTCCCCTTCAGGGGGAGTTATGGACTACCTGAGTGCTCTTGTTGAAATGTTCAAATACAACTGGAAATACAGTATATTAGGCAAAGAAGTTTTAAAAAAAAAAACCTTAAAAATTAGTATTTGGCATGACCTTTTCACAGTGTCAAAAACAGGAAAAAGTTCCCTGTGATGATATCACAAGGTCATTTTTAAAGTCTGCAAGTGAAATCAATTGAGAGCGCTGCAAGTCCTTCTGTGATGAACTCCATGAAGACGGGGCAGATGAGGAGAATGCTTTTTGTCTGAGCTCTGTATGAACAGGTGAATCTAATAAAGTCCTGAGTCATGACTAAACTGTTTCTGTAACATGTAATCTGACAAATAAGAGGGGAGTAAACCAGAAACAGATTAATATATGAAGATATAAATGAACCATCCTGAATAAGGACAGTGGGGACAAGTCAACAGTGGTGTGTTAAAGGTTTACATCTGGTTATAGATTTTAATGCCCCATTATAAACACAATCCAACAGATGGAGAGAATAAGTAGATATATGTAAATTATATCACCATAATCCAGAAGGGGTAAAAAGTTGGCAGCAACAAGCCTTTGACTTGCAGTGAAAGATTTCATAAAAAGAACTTCAACTTAAGCCTCAATTTGTTTATCAGGGGTCAATATGTAGCTTTAAGGAAAAACTATTATCAATCACAATACTGTAAGTATTTGTATGAAGCCACAGTTTCAACACAAATTGTCTTGAGCAAATACAAGAGAGGTAAGTACTGCAGGTATGCTGTTTCTATTTGAGAACAACATGATCTTGGTTTTTTTCAGCAATTAAAATCAGTCTGAGCTGACACAGCTGTGACTGTATAAAATCAAAAGCCAGCTGTAATTCTTTAAAAACCATCTTGATGTTTTGAGCACAATAAATAATTGTATCATCTGCATAGAAATGTACAAATGCATTAAAATTATGTCACAAGCTATTAACATAAATAGTAAATAATTCCAGCCCCGGGACAAAATTCAAAGAAACCTCGAATTCCTGCAAAAATCCCCAGATATGGTATTTGTTTTGCTGCGATGAAACATGACCTTCACTGCAGGATGTGAAACAGATTTTTGCCATATTTATGTACATCTGTTCAGATCACATTCAGCCCCGGTTTCCTGTCCACAGCTTCATATCTGTGCTCATCCGTGAATGCAACATCTTGACACAAATCATATACCTTACAGGCCTTTCTTTAGGACCTCACCTTTATGTTTAAACTAGCTTTTAAGCTTGGCGAAGGTGTTGATCCCTGTTTGTGTGTGTCCGCGTTAATTTGCAGAACAAAAATTTGATCCTAATGGGATATGCAGCCTGGTTTAAAATTTGCAGTGGTGTATTTGGCTTTTTGGACCCACCTTTACATCAGTTTCCACATCAGTTACTACATATTTCTATTTTAACATTTGGAAAATTCCGTATGGAAAAATAACTTTAAAAAACAATTACAAATATCTGTGTTATATTTTATACAATTTACATTTTACATTACATTTTACATAATATGTAAAAATGTATGAATCGAGTTGTGATTAATGTATGAAAAATGCACAAATATTAGACAAGCATTTGCTATTTCTGGAGTGAAAGGTGCAAAGGTTCTTTCATTTATTTTTCCCATGGGATGAACTGCTCTATAAATGTATAAATATAAAATGCTGACAAGTCAATGCTTTGAGATGATATTTGTTGCTTCCTGCTCTGATTTCAATGCACTGGCTTTGTTCAAAGAAGATCAATACCCTGGAGCCATAAGAATGGAGGCTGTTATTTGCGACATGACTGAAAACTTCATGTGCTTATGCTTTAACAGATGGAACCATTAGGTGTAGGGTGTGTGAGAAGCTGAAGACATCTCTGTTTTCTGATAACACCTTTCACTTTTGCAGAATTGTGTTGTGAATGAAACTTTTTAGGCTTCCTCTTTGAAATTGTGCTTCTTCCCTGTTGTTCTTTCACTTCTGTGTGTGGGTCCTCTGCAGTCTGAGAAGTATGACTCACTTTCTCCCTGATTTATAAATCATCTCAAACACTACTTCATGTTCTTCACTGATTTCATGCAGCATGAGACGTCCAACCAGCTGCTCCTCTGCTCTCTCCTTCATCCTCGTCCTCCTCTTCCTCTCTGAGAGCTGGGGCCAGAGGTTGAACACAGACAACAAGAAGCCATCCTGCGACCACTGCAACCAGCAGCTCTTCTGTAACTGCTCCCACAGTGGATTCACCAGTGTTCCCACTGTAACAGGCAGTGCCTTGAGTCTTGATCTTTCCTTTAATAAAATAACAGCTGTGACGAATGATGACCTGACGGGCCACATGCAACTGAAGGTTCTTGATCTCCACGGTAACACATAAAGTATTGATTGAGTGGGTGTTGGTGGAGGGGCAAGCTGTGGTGATGGAAAAAAATGAGAAGAATACCAACAGCTAACTATAAAAAATATTCTTTTGACAACATTTTATTTTGAAAAGTGAGACTATTTCAGCCTTTTTATCTGCTTTTTCTGTAACTAGTAGGATCATCAGCATATCCCAATGGACAAAATACTGGTTTTGTCTACTCACTCTGTATTGTGCAGGTGTTGTTGCAAGTTAAAATTTGACAAAAATCTTTTTTTTCTTTTTAAATAATGGGAGTCATTTGGATTTGTGGTTGCATGTTTTAGTCATAAGGGATGTAATTTGAAGTCATGTTGTAGTGATAGTCCGACTGGGTGAAAGTCTACCAAAGTCTATACATTTGGATGTGTAAATTATGCACGTCAAGGGACACGATGGCCATGAAACCTTGTCCTGAAATGTACTTTAAAACATTGAAAAGGTGATTTCAGGTTAAGTGCATGGCATCATCACACTCTCACTTGAAGACTCTGGGGGGAGGCAGTCATGCATAAAATGTGAACTATGATTGTGAAAAACTTGATCCAAAGTCTTGTTATATATTTAAATATTTACTTTACAACAAAGTGTGCCATGAACAAGGGCTCCCAATGACATTATGATGTTTTGTAACAAGTCATTACAAATCCTTTATCTGCTACAGTTACTTTTTACTTGTTTGTTTTCCAGTTGCTACAAAAAAGACTTGGCAGAGCTCTGGGATTTCAATTCAGTGTTTGATTTTCATCAATAAAATGTGTTTACAATTTGTTTTAAGATAGATGTTACTGTCCTCCAGGCAATGGCTTAGCTGAGATCCATCCATCAGCTTTTGACTCTCTGTGGAGCCTGGAACAGCTGGATCTCTCTTACAACCAGCTGACTATGCTAAACCACAAATGGTTCAGCAAGCTGGAAGCTCTGCAGCAGCTCAACCTACTCAACAACCCATACAGGTAATAAGCTAAAGGTACCAAAATTGTGACAAGACAAAAAAAAAACAAAAACGTAAGTTATTATTATTATTATTATTATTATTATTATTATTATTACATTATGGTTATTTTCTTTTCCTGTGCTCTCATCTAGTTACCTCGGTTCTCCTCCAGTATTTGGGGCCCTAGTCAGACTAAGGAAGCTGGCCCTTGGAGGTCCTTCTCTGAAGGAGCTCCGGAGAGGAGATCTGTCTGGAGTCACCCAGCTGGAGGAGTTAACTGTTCATGCAAACAACCTGACCAGGTTTGCACGGGTTTTGGTAGTGGTGTTAAGTTACTGTCTTTATTAGTGGTGGTAGCTTCAAATTAGTATCCTTTATTCTAACTGCCTTGAGTCTTTTGTTTATGGTTAACTGTAGTGAGGCTATGAATACATTTTTATAGGTGGCTATAGATGGCTAAAAGTAAGTTACTTAGTAGGTTAATGAATCAACACGCTTTATGAATTTTCTTTGCTATTGCAAAATGTAACCGTTTCCATCTCAACTTCAGAAATGTGTGTCAAAATAATGAAGAATAACTAAGAGACATCTTTAAAGACTCATATTTATGGCATAACTCTTTTATATATAATTTCAGTTATATATAAAAGTTACTTTTTTAAAAAAGTTCTTTAAAATGTGTTGGTTATGGTCTATTTTTATAGATTCTTTATACTTATTTGGGCTAACAAACCAACACTTCTCTATGTGCTTTTACTAAATATACAAATCAATATCTGATGCTTTTATTATTGTGTATACTGTCTTCCTTTTCACATATCCTCAACTTTTAGCTTCTGTATCTTGCTTCTGCAGCTATGACGCTGGTACATTAGCACACATTTGGCCGCTAGGTCATGTCACCTTGAGTCTCCATGGTCCTTTTCTAACAAATGTGACCTTGGCTGGGTCTATGATTGATGATGTGTCATATCCTGAGACACCCATCATTCTGAAAGACATCAATTTGAATGGAGTTCAGTCTGTTCAGCCCTTTAGTAAGGCAGCCAAAAGGAGGATCAGGTATGGACATCACTTCTACTTGGGTAAAACTAATATTCTAACAAACTGGGAAACAAACAAACCTATTCTTCCTCTGTGTTGTAACTCTTCAGGTATTTGACCCTACATAATGTTTCTGTGTCTGACGAGGCTATTGTTGACTTCCTGGTGGTATTAGATGGAGTTCCACTGACCAAACTTACCATAGAAGATGTCACACTGATGGGCGAAGGCTGGTAGGAAAGAAGCACATTATCTTTTTGGCATATGTCCCAGTTAGCAACTTTGGTTCAAAAGAAACGTTTGTGTATTATACAGGAAATTGAAAACAACAAACTTGTCTTTTTTTGGTTGGGGTTAGGTGGGGGAAAGCTAGCCAAACTGATCACAGAAGCATAGATGAGTTCTACATCCGTAACCTTGTAATTCTGGATGTCTACAAATTTACCTCACTTCTACAATTGGGTTTTCTGCTGGAGTATCCAAGAAGGGTGTCTGTCATAAACGCCAAGGTAAAAATAATTTTCTCAGTATGTTCCTAACTGTGGAAACAGACAGCTTAAATCTCTGAGACAGCTTTCTGTATCCTTCCCCTTCTGTATCCTTCCCATGATGGTGAACAGTCTTTGTCTTCAGGTCATTTGAGAGTTTTTTGAGACCCACATGTTGCTACTCTTCAGAGAAAATTTAAAGAGGAGGGAAACTTACGATTGACAATGTTCCCTCTGCTGGCACGGTCTCTGCGCACTAAAAGTTTGCGTTGCACACAAAGAAAAAATCTAACCTGAATTGAAATTAAAATTAAAACTTCAACAATTCCGTTTTGCAGTGTTAGTCAGTGAGTGACTGGCTGCTCCCGTATGGGATTAGAACGATGACACCTTATCCCATAGTCCAGCCAATGATGTGATTCACATTCGTATATACGGAGCTAATCAACGTTGTTGACAGGCTATGACAGCGTCCTAATGTGCCCACACCGGTGTTTTAGCTAGCAAAGCGGCGTGGCTGATGTGGAGTGAAGCCACGTTAATGACAACGTGTACAACCACTGGAGATGTCGACCAATCAAAAAATGATATGGCAAGTTGTTAAGAAACGGGGGAAGTTTTAGGAGTGATGGCGGTGTTTTGAGATGTGAGAGATTTGTGACGTTTAGCGCAAATCTTGTGTAGTTAGTGTGTAGTGTAGTCAATAGTTTTGTGTGTGTCAGAACAATGAGGCGACTGCTGAATATTACAGGTGTTACAGCAGTGATACATCTCCTGTTGTCAGGACTGCAGGTATCAGGCTGTTGTTCTCCTTTATTTCATAGTAGACAGAAATTATTTTTGGAGTGGCACAAATAATTTGTGTGGCATCAAATTTGATGCAGAACAGCTGATTGTGCTGTAAATATTTTGAAATGTTTATTTTTAAAAAATGCTATTAAAATGCCAGTCTCTAAAGTGACCAGCTCTGTAATGTATGCTGCTTGTGTAACATTTTCAAAATCAGAATCGTGTTTATTGGCCAAGTATATGTGCAGACACATACGGGGAATTTGGTTCCGGTAGATGGTGGCTCTCAAGCACAGCAATGTAAATCACACACACACACACACACACACACACACACACACACACACACACACACACACACGTGTCTATATATACACATTACACATACATACACAAAGCTGTGTAAACCAACTATAAATAACGAATCTAACTTATATACATAGAATACAGAAATGAAATGAGGTGAAATGAATACTACAGAATGTACATAAGGTGCAGCAGCAGTCTGGCAGTGGGAGCAGTGTGACAGGTCAACTGTTAAGAAGGGAGATGGCGAGGGGAAAGAAACTGTTCCTATGTCGGGTGGTCCTGGTCTGCAGGCTTCTGTACTGTCTGCCAGAGGGCAGCAGATCAAAAAGTCTGTGTGCAGGGTGTGAGGGGTCTGTGATGATTTTCCCTGCCCGTTTCCTGGTTCTTGAGAGGTACAGATCCTGGATGGAGGGCAGGGGGGCGCCGATGATCCTTTCTGCTGTCCGTACAGTCCGCTGCAGTCTGCTCCTGTCCTGTTTAGTGGCTGCTCCATACCAGACTGTGATGGAGGAGCACAGGACAGACTCAATGACCGCAGTGTAGAACTGGATCAGCAGCTCCTGTGGAAGACTGTACTTCCCCAGTTGTCTCAGGAAGTACATCCTCTGCTGGGTCTTTTTGAGGATGGAGTTGATGTTGGTCTCCCACTTCAGGTCCTGGGAGATGGTTGTACCCAGGAACTTGAAGGTCTTCACAGTTGACACAGGGCTGTCTGATATGGTGAGGGGGAGTAGAGTTGAGGGATGTCTCCTGAAGTCCACTGTCATCTCTACAGTCTTAAGAGTGTTCAGCTCCAGATTGTGCTGACTGCACCAGAGTACCAGCCAGTATGCAGACTCATCACCATCTTGAATGAGGCCAATGACAGTGGTGTCATCTGCAAACTTTAGGAGTTTGACAGCCGAGTTCTTGGAGGTGCAGTCGTTAGTGTAGAGGGAGAACAGTAGTGGTGAGAGGACACATCCTTGAGGGGCACCAATACTGAGGGACCGGGTTTCAGAGGTGATCTCCCCCAGCCAAACTTGTTGCTTTCTGTCTGTCAGGAAGCTGGTGATCCACTGACAGGTAGCTGGTGACACGCTGAGCTGGGAGAGTTTGGAGGAAAGAAGTTCAGGCACAATGGTGTTAAAAGCCGAACTAAAGTCACAAACAGGATCCTGGCATAAGTTCCAGGATCCTGTCAAGGTGTTGCAGGATGTAATGCAGCCCCATGTTCACTGCATCATCCACCGACCTGTTTGCCCGGTAGGCAAACTGCAGAGGGTCCAGCTGGTGGCCAGTAATGTCTTTCAGATGGGCTAACACCAGTCGTTCGAAGGATTTCATGACCACAGACGTCAAGGCGACAGGTCTGTAGTCATTCAAGTCATGTGATGGTGGTTTTCTTGGGAACAGGGATGATGGTGGAGTGTTTGAAGCAGGAGGGAACTTCACACAGCTCCAGGGATCTGTTGAAGATGTGAGTAAAGATGGGAGCCAGCTGTTCAGCACAGGTTTTGAGGCAGGAGGATGAGACGCCGTCTGGTCCGGGGGCTTTCCTAGGCTTCTGTTTCTGGAATAGTCGGCTCACATCCTGAGTGTGTATTTTGAGTTTCAGGGAGGAGGAAAGGGGGGTGGAGGTCGTTGAGTCTGGATTGGGGAGGGTGGGGGTGGTCGTTGAGTCTTGATTGGGGAGGGGCAGGGTGAAGGGGGGAGAGGTGGAAGGTGTGTTGGGGGTCAGTGTCTGAAGCAATGTCCCTGGGGAGGGGAGGGTGGGGCGTGGGAGTCTGTCCGTCTCAAACCTGCAATAGAAAGTGTTTAACTCGTTGGCCAGGTCTTTGTTTGCTTCACCAGCGCGACTCCCCCGTCTACGTCTTCTCCAGGAGCCACAGAGATCTGCTGCGCCTCCAACTAAAATCTCCAAAAAACTTTCCGGGTTTGTGAAAAATGGATAAGAACTATAGTGAGATGACTGCCTGATGTTTAGCAGTTGTTCTCTGGAGAAAGTGATGTAGTCTGAGTGACCAAAAGCGCAGAAAATGAACAGAAACAAGAAAAGTGCGAGAGAGCGCAGTACCGAGGCTGCCATCCGCGGCGCCATCTTGGATGGATGATGGAGAACAAATCTATGGAGAACAAATCTATGGAAAATATTGATTAGTTTACTCTCTAGAGACATTTTTTCAGGATATCCATACAGTGATCAACTATGATTTTGAAAGCCTTGAGTTCACTGTTTTCAGTTGAAGATGGATTTTTTTAAGCTGACAAAAAAAAATTAGTAAAATGAAATTAAAACAAATCTTTTCTACCGGAACATAAACAGACACCTAGATGGTCTGTTTATTTTTTTACTTATCTTTAGGTCATCTGTGAGTTTGGCTTTTGTGGAGTTTGTGTGAAGATGTGGATAATTTTCAGATCAGCATGTATTCAAGAGAAAGGTTTTAGCTTATAAGTTTTACTTGTATATACTGTTTATACATACCATAGATGAAGATGGCCATTTCATCTAAAAACTCTTGTTTTTATTTTCTCTGACCCTAGTGCACATGAAAGCAAAGCCAGAGATTTGTTGAACTATTTACTGATATTATAGATTGTATCAACACATCCCTTTCATTTTAAGTTTTCCTTACAGAGTTAACCTCTTCAGGAGACATAAAATCAAACTAAGGATACTTGCAAACATGTTTATAATGCCCTGCAGGGTAGTTGGATGTTCTTTCAAGTTTCTACATGAAACTTTTTTACCTGATAGTTGCTACAATATACTTTGTTCATACTGTTTTCTGCATTGTACATGGAAATGGAAATGATTGCCAAAAAGGCCCCTGTTTCCTGTGCATGCAATATTTACAGCTGTCCACCATTTTTCTTTAATTTGGCTAATCCAGGGTCATGCAGGGGCCCGGAGACTATCCCACCTTATAGGGTAGCAGGGTACACCTCGGACAGGTATCCAGTCTGTTGCAAGACTAACAAAGAGAGACAGATAACTATTCGTTTTCACAATCAGACCTGTGGCCAAATAAGAATCAACGGTTTACCTAACATGTCTGTCTTGTGGACGGATGTTGGAGTTATAATGCAAACTGAAGGAAAATACTAGGGGAGACACTAATGGAACTAGTGTCTCCCCTTACCTTACAGCTTCCCACTTTGCAGTCATATTGATGAGTTTTGGTTCTTTCCTTTAGGTGTTTGTGATGCCTTGTCTTACGTCCCATCTGCTGAAGAACCTGCAGTATCTGGACCTGTCCGACAACCTTCTGACGGACCTGACTCTGGAGGAGACGCTTTGTGGTACAACACAAACTTTGAAGGACATTCGAGTTTTAAACTTCAGTGGAAATGCTCTGAAGGTGAAGTATGAAACTTTAATAAAATCTGCGTTACCTACAAGTATTCAAGAATTCTGAGGATTGATGACGACAAGTACTTTCCATCTTTCATTCCCCATTTCTGTCCAGTCTTTGTCCACCGTGAGCCGACTGGTCACAAAGTTCTCTAAACTGACACACCTGGATATTAGTAGGACCGGTTACAGCTTCATGCCCTCAAGCTGTCCTTGGCCTTCCACCCTGCGATTCCTAAACATCTCCGGGGCAAAGTTCACAGCCATTACCCCCTGTCTACCCCAAACCCTGGAGGTATGAAGACCATGTATTGACCTGGCAGATTGACCTGGCAACCTATTTTTTTTTTCCCTTATGCTTTATTCTTTACAGGTGCTGGATTTGAGCAACAACAACCTTAAAGATTTCACTCTACTTCTGCCTGTACTCAGGGAACTGTATCTCTCTGGCAACAAGTTTCTGAGGTTGCCCTCTGGGCTATCCTTCCCCAATCTACAAACCCTGACCATCCAGGTAATAAGTCAGATCATATGTTTATGCTTCTGATCCTCGTAGTGTTTCCATTATGATACACATTTTATTTCCACAGTCAAATACCCTGAACATGTTTGGCAAAACAGACCTCCAGTCATACCAGCGACTCGATAACCTCCAGGCTGGTCAGAATAAGTTTGTCTGCTCCTGTGACTTTGTCAGCTTTGTCCAGTTGGAACTCCGAGAAGGTGGAGGTATACAACTGACAGATGGAGTGGACAGCTACATCTGTGACTACCCTTTCTATCTACATGGACAGCCAGTGGATCAAGTCCGACTCTCAGTTGTCATGTGCCATCAGGTTTTGTTTGTGTCAGTGAGCTGTGGCTTGGCGTTGTTTGTAGCCACTCTGCTGTCTGTGGTGCTGTGGCGCATCCATGCCTTTTGGTACCTCAAGATGATCTGGGCATGGCTCAAGACCAAGCGTAATTCTCGACAACGGCAGCAACGCAGAGATAAGGCAGACACAGAAGCCCTGATATCCTTTGATGCCTTTGTTTCCTACAGTGAAAGAGATGCTGGCTGGGTGGAAAATTTTTTGGTACCTGAGCTAGAGGAGCCAAGGTAAGTTCATCAGTTTTTGTGATATTATTTGACATAATTTCAGCCAAAGTGTCCATATTGTCATTACTGTGTTCATCAGTAATAAAGGTTTCAGTGTAGTTTTTCTGAACAAATACAGCTATCTGGCATTTTTTAAAAGGGTAGTTCTGACATCCGACAATGAAACTGCTCTCTGTGTAAATGCTGCATGATATAGGTAACTAGAGCTTTTGGCTACTGTTAATGACGGTTAAGAAGACAAAATTGGGTTTCAAACATAGTTTAACCTAAATAAACTGAAACACTTCCAAACTGGGTATATCAACCTCTTTAAAAAGCTTCCATTTTTTAATAACCTAAATTTTGGGGTGATGTAGAACACTTGACATGGAAGATCTTTGATCAAGATCTGAGTCCAAACAATGTGTTATCAAAGCAAGTTTAATAGAGTTTTTAAAATTCTTGCATTAACCATTTTTTAAATCATACAGATTTAAACTCATGAAATGATTGCAAAACTTAAAGTATATTAATTATTTTGATTGTGCAGTCTCTGGCTTATACGCTGTATACCAAATTAGAAAGTAGAAAGGCTGAAAGCTGCTTTTTTCTTCACTTCAACAGTGAAAGCAGCTCTGGGACTAGGTCAACATCCCACCGGAACTTGACTCTCTGCCTTCACAAGCGGGATTTCCTTCCTGGACAATGGATTGTGGACAACATCATGAATGCTATCGAACGCAGTCGGAGAACTGTCTTCATCCTCTCCGAGAATTTTGTGCAGTCTGACTGGTGCCGCTATGAGCTTGACTTCTCTCACTTCTGGCTTTTTGATGGTCATGCCACTGGTGAGGCAGCCATTTTGATCCTACTAGAGCCATTGTCCAAGGATGATGTCCCCAAACGCTTCTACAAACTGCGCAAACTGATGAGTTCCACCACCTACCTAGAGTGGCCACAGGAGGAAGAGAAGAGGGAGGAGTTCTGGAGGTGTCTGCGCAATGCTTTGAGAGGAAATGATAACTAAAAGAGCAGAATATAATAAAGAATGAGAAGAAAAAGAAAGAGTTGGATAATAAGGGATACAAGAGAGGGATAAATAAAGTCAAAGTAAAGCTGTAGCATCTTAATTCACTGATATCCAAGTCATCATCACTGAAAATCACAACCCTAGCTCACAACCCCAAATTTATTCCTGTGTTTTGGAGAAAAGCAAAAAGGACGGGGTTGTGGTTGTTACCAGTTTCTGTCAGTCCAAGGAGGTGGCCTCCTCCACCAACTAGGACATCATTGTCACTAGGGATGGGAATCGATAACAATTTAGCAATCCCAGTTGTTGTTTCACTTATCAATCTCATTGTCTCCAATGTAAGAGTCACCACCATCAGAGTCAGCAGCATATCAAAGACATTAAAATCATACTAATTAATTACATGCTGTATGCTCAAATGTTTGTACATGTCAGAGGCATTTTCCCTCTTTGTTGTGATCAGTTTTGGGATCATTACTCGAAAAAAGTAATTATTGCACATATTGCAAAGAACGCTTTTCTTTAAAGTAATGCAGTACATTACTTCATTACAAACAGGATAAAGATGTTTGTTATACTACTCATTACTTTAATTTTACTATTTAAAATTATCTGAAAAACACTTTCACATTATTACCGTTCACAATATAAACCTGAGGCTACAGCCCTAAACGCCAACACAAATCCCTATCCTGATGACCAGAGATGGGCAGTAACACGTTACTTGTAACACATTACTGTAATCTGATTACTTTTTTCAGGTAACGAGTAAAGTAAGGGATTACTATTGCAAAAACGGTAATTAGATTACTGTTACTTTCCCGTAGGAACGCTGCGTTACTGCGTTACTAAAACCGTGATTTTTTTGTGAGAATGTCTCATGACATTGACGTAAGCGAGTGCGACGTTCGTGACAACAGCTGTGTGCAGATCAACAGTGGATCATATATCGAGTGCGGGAGAGAGTATGAGCGTGCAGCGTTTAAAGCGTGGAAGTACTGACCTTACTTTGAGTTTGATTCAATAAAAAGTGACAAAAACATTAGTGTCCGTTGTGCGTGGGAAGAAAACTTCTTTTTACAGCGAAAACCCCCCCTAAACTTCCAAGCAAGCACCGGGAGTGCACTACCACGTAATAGGGCTTTGGAGTCACGCCTCAATGCATTGTGGGAGCGCGGCACCATTTTCGGGGTCTACGAATCAAAACAAACACACTGTGTTGGAACGACGACTACAAGATGCTTAAAAGCAGCTCAAAAGAGAATGGACTGTATAGACACTGATTTCGTTCAGAGGCGAAGCGGCGGTACTTGCAGAAAATAGCGTGCATTGGAAATGTGACCCGTATGAAATACGGCCGTGGAGTAGAAACCCTGTAGACTTAGTGCTATTGACGTAGCCTGACATATTCTCGTACCTTGTCTGTGGAGTCAGCGCGTACAAGTCGTCATTCAAACAAAGGTAAGTCAGCTTGAGTACTGCGTGTGAAATGCGTTTGATTTCCCTGCAAACATTCAGATTAGTGCAGCATAACTTCATTCATGAGGAAGAAATTACAGTGAGAACATGTGGAGGCTGTTAGAGGGATAACATAGTGAGTTCAGTGCATTGATGTGACACTGTCCTGAAGGATTTAGTTATTCTTTATGGTTAAAGAAATTGCACTAATTTATTCATATTTATTATAAATAATCCTAATTATACATCTTGCTTCCATGTTTGTATCCTGTGTCACTAAAAATACTTTTTATTTTAGTTTTATACATTGATTAATGACCTGCAGAATCTCCTTATCATACTAAGTGATTCATAATTGTCACTTTATGCTTTCTCCATCTCTAAAGTGATGACATCCTTGCATTACATACTTTAGGTTCATTTTCTGCAGGCAGGTTTCTGACAGAGAACAGGCAGATTTACACTATAACATGCAGCGTTCTATAGATGGATACATAAAAAAATGAAAAATTACATGTATGCGCTAACTTTCTAAACACTTTGTTACATAAAGTAGATAAAACACATTTATGTCAGCCTTGGCTCATAGTTCTTGTCTTTAAATGAACTTTGTCTGTGTGTGTTTCAGGTCCTGCACTCTCAAAGACTGAATGAACCAGCATTGCAGCCACGGGTCATTGTGAGCATCACAGAGAAGGTTGAAGTCGCCCACTGCAGCTGTATGGCCGCAGTCACGGAGACCTGCAGCCATGTCGCTGCTCTTCTGTTTAATGTAGAAGCAACAGTGTTGATCCGTGGCACAAGGACTGTTACAGATGAACCTGCATACTGGGTTTTGCTGGGTAATATGACCAAGATACAGTCAGTGGTTGGCCATAGCATAGACTTCTCCTCTTCAGCTGCCCAAAAAACGGCTCTTGATCAAAACATAAACAGACCATCTGTAGTGACAGGTAAAAGGAGCCGTCCTCAAAAAAGAAAAATCCCACCTGCTACTGTGGAAGAGTTGTCACTGCTATTGGATACTTTGCTGGAACACAGTAAAGCTGTGGGTTGTGGGAATGACCCATAATGTTTTATCTAGGGGTCTAGATTTATGCCTGTAGTGCACTGCCGTGTAACTAATTTGCATTTACTGAATATGTACTGACTGAGTCCCACTGTTCAAAAGTTGAATAAAAAAACAAACTAATTTTTGCCTCTTTTTTTTTTAAATTAAAACCACTTTATAGAACATCACATCAGTTACAGTGTAGAATCCATGTCATTTATAGTTTATAAATGACAAAATGTTTACACCAAATCATGAGTGTTTACGTGACATCACCCACGACTAACATTACTTTATTTACTGTATCTTTTGAAAAAATACCGCTATTTATACAGCAAAAGACTTAAGAATATTTAACAGGAGCAGGTTTCATTCTTCCCTGGTTTTACTGCCACACTGATCACCAAAATGCAGCAAACCTTCACCATCTTATCCAGAAGGGTCACCTCTTCACCCTGACATGGAAGAAGTAATCTGATTGGCATGGTGGTATGTTTGAAGCAGGTCCCTTGTGTAGCGCTGGGACCCAGTCACGATGTTTCATCCATTTCATCGGCTGGTTTGCTGCAATAATGCCAAATAATTAGCAACTCTATAAATAGAAGGTAGTTCTGCAAAATCACTCAGTAGGATGTTTGTTCTAGTTTGCTATGAGCTCAGAGCGCATAGAAAATAAAACTAATAGGCTATAAAGAGTGATATGAACATATTTAGAACTTACCGGAATGAAAATGTCTGGAGCACCAACAGATATTTGGAGATGGAAGAGAGCTGCACGTCAGCTCGTCTCACAGCTGCTATCCAGGCTGGACGCCTTCGTTTGGTAACATCAATACACGAGCTGCCTCATGTCTCTTCCAGGTTGGGAAAGAATGAAAAGATAAACCATTTTCAAGCTAATTCTCTTGCCGGTCTTGCAATCGAACATTGCAGCCGACCACACAGCAAGAACGAACCATGGCTGTTGTGTGTGCCTTCCACGCCCACCCCCGTGACATCATGCTCCAAAGCCCTATGGGAAACTCACAGAGAAACTCGCGGAATCTTCAACTAACCGCTGCGGCACACCTGCACCAAAAAAAATTTATGTGCAGGAATGTGCAGAAAAGAATTTCTTCCAGTCAGAGAATGTTGCATATAATTAAATTTTTGCTTGATGCATACAGTTAAAAGATTAAAACTAATAAAACAAGTTTTAAAAAGAGACTTTTCCATTTGATTACATTTTGTATCATGGATTATGCAGAAAATGTAGAATTGGGCTGAAAGATCTCTCACTTTATCACCTCTTCAGGTTGTAAATCGTGTTTTTAAAAAGTAACTAAGTAACTAAGTAATTAATTACTTTTTAAAATAAGTAATCAGTAAAATAACAGGTAATATAGTAATCTATATGTGTACCACGTGTTCCTATTTAAGTCAAGAATCAGCATGGACCTTTTGCTCATGATGTGATGAAATAGACACTTGTGAGAGCCGGTGGTTTATTATAGCCTGATGACTTGCAGATTGCAGCAATAACGTCTGAAGCAAACAAAGAAAAGTGACACACACTGTCTTTATAGTTTTGATTTCATTAGGTATTTTTATCATATTATCTTCATTTATGAACCAAGTTTACAGTAATTAAATTCAGGGATGTAATGATAAAAAGATAAAGGTGTCAACAAATATATTTGTTGAATAAACCATTTAGGTCAAATGTCCCAAGTAATCTGTTGTCATTTTTATACAGTACTTTTTTTTTTTTTTGTGTCCCGTTTGGATCTATAGCCATCAGAATTGTTGTCTTGAGGCCAAGAAAGATGCCAAGCGGATTTATTTTACCAAGTGGATCATCATGGCCTTGCCATATTGGTCCATTTGATTGACCTTTATTATAATTATGAATTTATTTTATTTTCAGTTGCAAACGGGACAGACATAACTGTGGGATAGGACAGGGGGAAAGAATGAAAGAAAGAGGGGGAGAGAAAGAAAGAAAACCAAAGGGGAGAAGAGACGGTGAGAAGGGGGGGAAGAGAGAAAAAAACAAAAACAAACTCCTGGGTCACCTGTATGGAGAAAAAAAAACAGAAGAGACAGCAAACAACAAAGAGCAACATAATAATAAAAAAAGCACCATCACAATAAACTAGCTAGCAGTAGATATCAATAGTTACTAAATAATAAACGATATTGTGCAGCACGCAAGATAGACAGCGCACAGTGTGCTTTGAGGCAGCAGCCAAGAAAGCTGTAGTCCGCGTCTGTGAATACCCGTGTGTACACCTGTGTGCATACCTGTGTGGATCAGCATGCTTGCATTCCAAAGGTTTCTCCATGTAATGATCTGCTAGGGAGTGTGGGGAGCCACAGCCCTGTCCTTTATGGTATCAAGCAGGTATGGAGGAGATCAAAACTCCAGACATCCAGAGGCCCCCAGAACACAAGAGACCAAGGAAGACCAACAGAGGGGCAGCTGCGCCACTGTCCCAGTTAGAGCTGAGGAGAGTCCCAGATGAGGGCTCATTCAGCAGCCGCGGAGCAGAAGCCAGGGGGAGTTGCAGTACAACAGTACATTACATTACAGTACTACAGTACATTTTTTAAGGTCCAATTTTTTTTTTTTACCAAATCAATACTTTCTTCCTCTACCTTTTTCATATGTCTATAAGTATTGTTTTCAATCATTTTTATTCTGAAAAGAAGTTCAAAACGTACATATTTGCTCGTGAAGAATGGATTTACTTAGGCAATTGATGCTGTCAACTTAACATTAATTGCATTAATTAACAGCAATTGCTTCCCGCAAAACACATTTTCTTCCTCATTTTAAAACTTAAAGCATGCTTGAGTAAATTTTCTATTAAATTATGATGCTGTCAACTTAACATTAAACACTGAATGAACGTGTGCCTCTGTAATACTTTAATCAACAACAAATTCTAATGAGTCAAAAGCAGGGTGTTTTTTGTTCATCCAGTGCTTAAATTTCAAACTATATCAAATGCTTGGATTGTAGATGTGCAATATTGAAATATTTCATCCAGAAAAACATAAAGTTAAACCTTTTGGAGCTGTAAAGCTTTTAACTGTAGGTGTGTTAACCACGATGCTTTGTCAAACATCACAATAAATTATTTGTAATAAAGACAAATTACAATAAAATGAAACCTATAAAAACATACATCTATTTTCATTATCTTGCTGTCGTTTTTAAAATGCACACAAGTACAAGTGACTTTTTATTCATCATGTTTATTCATCATCTGTACAATAATTTACAAACAGAATATCAATCAAAATATACTTTAGGAAATTTGGCTCTAACACCAAATGAAAGCAACCTTCCTTTATGAAAAAGAGGAAAAGTCACATTAAAAACATATTTTAAAGGAAGCGGGAGTCAAGTCCAAAATGAAACAAGAACTGAGCGTAAAATGTCATATTAAAAACAACAAGAACTAAAAAGAGTCATGTTTTCATGGTCCTGGATCTTGGACCCAGGGTTTATGAGCTTTTAAGATTCTTTTTTATTTAATGTATTTATTTATTCATTTATTCATCTATTTATTTATTTTGCTTTTAGTCATCAGTCGTGTTTCTTTATTCTTCTTTCTTTGGTCCAGTTAGTCCAGTTGGTTGTTGTTTGTTAATTAGATTTAGTTTTTTGTGTTTGCTTCCGTTACCTTTAACCTCTGAGATGTGCTTTTTATAATGTTTAATCTTTAATTTGGTTTATTATCAAGTGTCATGTATTCAGGTTAGTGTTCTTCTCAGGTTGTTTCCTGTTTTACTCTGTAGGTTAGTTGTCTGTGATATCTTGTGTTACTTTACTGCATGTCTGTCACTCACCTGATTGTTTCCAGCTGCTGATAATTAGTCTGAATCTCGTCTCTCACGTGTTGTTGTGTTTACAGCCTTAGTATGTCTCTGTTGTTGTTGTGGCATCTGTCATGCGCCCCTTTTTAAACTTCCTGGAGGAATCTCCTTTTTTTTCCTGGATTTTGTTATTGGTGAATTTTTACAGAAGTCTGTCTCCTATGGCTGGCATGTGGATGCTGTCAGTTCACAATCTGTATAATATTTAGTCTCTAACTTGAATACATCACAATCAGACTAACAGCATTTTTGAGCATATATTAAACAGCTTTGGTAAGACAAAAAACAACAACAAGATTTTAAGCAGATAAACTTAAATATGGAACAAAAATACAATTTATTTTTTCAAAGACACAGACTCACAAACTGAGAAGTTCACTATTACAATTTCTTGTGATGACAAAGTTGGTTTGAATAAATCTGTACCAAGGTTGTTATAGCAAACTAAAACTAGGTTTTGGGAACAATTACAATTAAAATTACATCTTTATTGTTGTTGATATATGAATATATGTTGAGCTGCTTCTTCCTAGTACAGTTGTTTGGTATGTGGATGGGTATCTGTCGAGAGCCACGTCCTTTAGTGTCCGGGCAAAAATGCGGACTTTGTCTTTCAACAGATGGACTTTATCATAAAGACAATTTATGTTTATGGTAGGGTGTTTGGCGAAGTGGACATTGGCCAGCTTCTCACACTCTTTTTCTAGTCTGCTGTTGATCTTGTTGATGGTGTCACAGTGCATGTTTTTCATTGGAAGCAGGGCTGACATGACCACTCTGCTCTCGGGGAAAGTGTTGGAAGCTTTCTCTATGACTCCTTTCAGAGATTCTGACAGTCTGTCCTGCTCTTGCCTCAGCTGACTGGAGCCAGTGTGGATGATGATGTGGGTTGGAGTTCCCAGATGCTCCTCTGCCAGAAGCTCAATGGCTTTTTGAGTGTTTGGACAATCAAATTTAGCCACTTTGTCCCTGGGGAAAAGTTTCTTCTCACGTATAAATCTTCCATTGGAGTCAATGAGGATGACGATGTCATTCTGGGCCCTCTGTTCTGGTTGTGAGGGCTCAGGGTTTGGACCTACGAGTGACATTGCGAGGATCTTTCTCAACATCTGGATCTCTCTATCTTTTTCACAAAGCTGTTCTTGTAAAGCTTCTACAGTTTGTTCCTCTGTTTCGTCTTGGCTTGAGTCTTCCTCAGTCTGGTCAGCATTGCCATTAAATGGAGGGGCAGCTGTGTCTTCACCGCTCTTATAAACAATATACAACAGCATCATTAATATAACATGCAGACTGATAATTACTAATTACTAACACAGTATGTGTGTGCTACAAGGCTGTAGTAAGTAAGGGTCGCTGCAGCACCCCCTGTTGGATTGCAGAGGATTAGCATGGCCACAACTACTCGCTATAAAGACTGAATACGAAATAGCATTTAGTTTTCTTATCTTATTCTGCTATATAAACTATTTTTAGGTCAGGCATGGTTTGCCTTTTGTCCTCTCTCTCCGCTTTCTCCCCTTCCCTCGTCCCCCACTGGTTGCAGTGATGCCTGCCCCTCCTTAAGCCTACTTATGTGGCACGTGACTGAACACCACCTAAAACTTGATTTATAGTAATGTAATAAACTACATGTTGCTGCTACACAAACCTCAACACCTGTCTAAAGTCCATCTGGCAGTATTATGCTGTTTAATCACAGCCTTTTGGTTAGAAGGAGCTGAATACTGCTGTAATAATCCTCAGTATCTATTTTGCTAAAATAATTGCTATTATTCCTCTTCTGAAGGAAGAATAATATTAAACACTCAACAAAAACCATAAGAAGCTACTAATACATGATTTAGCACATACAGCCACTTACCGCCATCTTGATGCTTTCCTCTTTTGAGATTTATTCTGAAAGAGAATAATCATGTTAGGAGGACAGATTCTCTGTATCTATGAAGCGCCTTGAGGCGACTTTTGTTGTGATTTGGCGCTATATAAATAAAATTGAATTGAATTGAATTGACAGCTGGAGATACTCTCTCGTACTAACACAACACAAGTATAAAATATGCAGGAGGAGTTATGTTATAGTACAAAAAAATCCTCCTCTTCAGACTCAATTAGCACGTTTCTGATCAAATTTCAGCCCTTTTAGAAACAGACTGTTCACTAGACTGTGGAACCCACCCCACTTATGTTATTAGTCATTTCGATTTAATGTTAGCTCACTTTACCTTCCTGACATAGACAGATGTGGAATAATAGAGAATAAGGTTCAACTTGGCACACAGTAACACAAAAAACAAGTCATACTTTCTGTTAAATGAAAAAAAAGGGGCAACAACATTTTTAAAGTGAAAGTAACTCAAAGAAAAATATAGCTGGAGGGTTTTTTTCTGCGATGGAGCAAACATTTTTGTTCTATTTTTAGATAACATTTTTGAAGACATTTAGATTCTACACCATCCATTCATTAAAAAAGAAAGAACATGAGCGTCTTACCACAGCTTTACTTGAAGAGATCAGACAGGACAAGGCAACCTCAGCTGACACCACTTGACTGACTTTCAGGTAGTGGTGGTGGATTATTTTACTATTTATCGGCTGATGGCGTGGCCCTGACTTGTTTTGCAGGTTCTTTTGTACTTACCCAAGAATATTTCGTGCGCACATCTTCAACAAGTTTTTCAGCATACCAACAATAGTTATAGTGAACAAATGCATAAAAATGAAACTGAGTGTGCATTATAGTCACACAAAGCAAGAACTGAACTAAAAATTGCCTATGGTGGCAACCAGTACATGCCCATGCTACAGTATTGTTTTGCCTGTGATTCCAGTTTATTGCTAAGCAACACGATGATGTCATAATATACAGTATAAGACATACAGAAATAAAATTGTCCAGAAGCAACATGATGATGATGATTTATAAATAATCTGGTTTATAGTGCTCTGCTTTCAATTACATTTGACAAATACTGAAGGTCAAAAGGTCTCTTTTAATGCTATGTATGTTGATGCATGTTATATGTTGATACTTTCTTTAGTCTCAAGTTTACTATTGGCAGAAAATCACTTATGTTGATGTTGAAGTACAAGATTCCTTTACGCCTCTTCTAATTAGCACCTTGGGCAACAACAACCTACATTTGTTTTAACATGTGACAAGGTATAAATAAATAACATTACATGAACCTGACCTAAAGTAAAGCAGATCCAGTGTGGCAGGTTTCACAGCTACACTCACAGCAAAGAAATGAACCACATCCTTATTACAGTAACACCAGTGAATTTCCAGTAAATGCCTGTTGAATACTTACAAAATATTTAAAGACCAATCCCTTAATAAAATATATTTTAGTTGTAAGATAAAATAAGATGGCCTTTATTAGTCCCAAAGTTGGGAAATTCACATTATTAGAGCAGCAGAGCGGAAAGAGCATGAGTAAATAGACAAAGGATAATATAAGAACTATCATAACTACACATAAGCAACAGAGGAAAACACTCCAGTAAAGTGCCATTCTTCTTTTGTTTTACACTTTCTTATCATCTGTCCTGAGACTCTGCTTTTATGCAGGTACATTTATTGTAAAAACCAAAAAAAGGTGATATTTTGTTTTGCAGCCCCTCAATGGGGTTAATTCTGGGAAAGGGAGTCCAGTTCTATTTGGAAAGGTTATAATGTAACATCGAGGCAATGATTGATGTCCACTTTGCTAAGAAAGTGTTTGAAGAGGGAACTGATTGACCCACCACATAAAGAAAAGCTAAGAATGGTCAAGGGAAAATATTGCAGAATTTCGAATCTCGAGAGTTCACCTGAAACCTTGGCTGATTGTGACCTACACCCGTTTTCACACCTTGGCTCGTGTGATTAGGATCATTAAGGGATCCTTTGTCCCTCTTGGGGGGACACTTCCATAGGCCTTAAATCTAGGACTTTCCACTATTTGATCCTGGAACTGAAGAAGGTTCTCGAATGAGAGGTGAAACGTCTTCAAGCAACTTAAAGAAGTCCAGACACTTTTCTTTCCAAGCTCTTTAGACTATGATGACCTGGATGACTGAGAACCTTCACAGACATATTGTGGAATCTATTCATCTGGACCTGCAAGTTGATTAAACCTGCAGGTCCAGATGAGACTGAAGTCACCTGGATGTCTGACGAAACGTTTACCCAATACAAATTATTTTTACTATATCAAATATTTTAGAAGTCAGACAAGTATATCAGTATATCTCATTCTATTCTAATCAGCATTAAGTATAATTAACTATCGGCAAAATCACATATGACTTTATGTTTTATGGCTCCAGATTTTGAGCTTTGTGTGATTCTGTGTTTAACAACTCTTTCATTTAAAATAATGTATAATGATGGGTTGGTGACACATTTCTTATCTTCATCACATTCCTACAGATGCAAATTCAGACATAAGAACAGTGGTTTTCATTACTCTAACTCATTTCTTATTTCCCATATTCACCAAACTTATAGTTTGACTTTTCTTTGATTAAAAATAAAGATGATTTACAACTAACAGGAACATTTCTGTTTTAGCACTCTGATCATTTTTACCACATCAGGATGGATGTTAAGACCATCAGATGTGAAGTCAGGAGGAAGCCGGGGGGGCTTTACTCTCTTTGTCTCACCGCTCTCAATACTTGGGGTTCTCAAATGGTATAGAGGAAGGTGTTGAAATAGTTGAAAAAGTAGTAAACATAGGAAAGTTTGCACTGTCACCTTTTCTCTGTCTACTTCTATTTCATCAGTGAGACAGCAAATTTTAAAAGGAGACTTACTAAGCCCAATTTTAGCGTCATTCCTTCAGCACTTTGGTGGTGTTTAATGGATATAGGTTCAAGTGAAACCTAAATATATATTAAAAAAATTAATTTACAATGTTTTCGTGCTTTCTCTTTTAGTATTATGTAACAATATAAAGGCACAAAGGGCAGTGAAATAGCTTTGATTGCTTACAATGAGAACATTTTTTTAGTGAATATCCAAAAGCATTAAGTCCTTTCATTAACCACAGATGATCCAAGATCAAAGAAAAGAGAACAGATTGGTCAGTAGGTACTGCTTAGATCTGGGGTTTAAGTTTTGATGGCAATGAACCCCAAAAAGATCTGATTTTATTCTCTAAAAGATTTTTCCTGGGCGATTGAGAATGCATCAAGACATCAGATTTTATTGTTTTATTATGAGGGTTGTTGCTTGTAGTGTGGAGAAATGGTCACTAGAGGGAGCCGGTGGTGTATTGTTTACAGCCAGAGGAGGCGTTCATTCCAGCAACAACCTCAGAAGAAAACACGAAAGTGTCACTGCTGTTTTTATAGTCTGAATCACTTTCTCATTTTATCCTTTTCCTTATTTAGAGGACAAATTTCTATTTTATGATAAAGCTGGTTTTATATTCAAATATGGTGAATACGGTAAATGAGGAATCGCTGTAATTCACATCCAGGGAAGCGCTGAATTAACTGGGCAAAATGTCTTTATTTAAATAGCATGATATCTGAAAAATGCCTAAAATATTAGTTTGGTCCTCTGTATTGCCATGCTTTGTTACTTCCATGCTTCTGTTTCAAACTAAATCCAAGCAAACATCTTGTATGTAGATGTTACATTTGAAATATTATGTTCAGAAATACTGAAAATCAAGGCTTCTCCAGCTTTAAATGTGGTCTGATAGTCATGGTTCACTGAAGACCATAAAAACTGCAGACAAAAATGAAGATTTTAACTTTTGAAACCATGTAAAGCAGAGTTACAGCAACACCTTTCCACCTGGAGTGGAGTTTCTTGCTAAATTATAGTGCTCAAACTTTTACTTTTTTAATAACTTCACACAGACAAACAAGATACTGTCTGCACATTTAGGGCATGCTAACCCAAAAAAAAAAAAAAAAAAAGACAATATAAAACAATTAATTGAAAAACTGAAAAGAATACATTCTTGTGATGATCTTCTATTAAAGTGGCAAAAGACCAGATTTAAAACTAGCGTCACAGCCAGAGGCCAATTCAAGGAAGTAGACTAACGCAGACAGCACTCAGAAACATCTGAGAAAAATCTGAGAGCAAAAGACTTTATTTACAGAGTGCGTGTAGGTGCACAGAGTAAACAGAAAGGCGAGGAGAACTTCAAAAATAAACCATAAACTTAAATGGTGCACAGAGCAAAACAATGATTCTATTACTCAATTTACTTCTATGAACTCCAACTAGAAGCATACTATGGTTCATAAACACAACTCCTTAGACAAAAAACACACAAACACTACCTGAGAAACAAGGGGTTAGCAAACATAATCGGTACTGTGAGGTTTCCGTGAGGGAGCCTTGGGGCTATCCGACACTGGGTAACTGCCAGTGCAGGACCCCTGGGGCGTGGGACGAAGAAAACGGGGGTAGTCACTAGAAACGAGGGAAACAGGAGTTAGCTGGTACACTATGATGCCGATCCAAGGTAAACATGGTGAATTGAAAACAGTCTTACTTTGGAGCAGGTGGAGGTGTACCATAGAGGGGTAGGGGGTCCAGGTGAGGGGAAACTTGATCCGATGACGGAATCCGTGAGAATCAGAATGCTGGGTGGGGAGGCAGGCGAGCATGTGAGAGAAGCTGTGGGCTGACCAACGATTGTTTCCAGGTAGGTTATGGCAGTGACTTAGCAGTATCCAGAGATCTTCTGCGAGCAGAAAGCACAAAGGTCAAATTACATGGAAAAACCTATGACAAGAAACAATAATAATAATAATAATAATAATAATAATAATAATGGATTGCATTTATATAGCACTTTTCAAGGCACCCAAAGCGCTTTTCAATTCCACTATTCATTCACTCTCACATTCAATAACTGTGGCAGCCTTGACTAACGCAGGTTTGCAGACAATCTGGCGAAGTGTCATTGTGAGCGTTGGTCTTAAGAAGTCGGCAGTTCAAATTAAATACAGGTGCAGCCTATCAGCGTTGATGCAGCGGCTCCACCCAGAGATGGAAACACCAGCACTGAGGAAGAACCAAGCACTCCCCTGGACGATGACAGTTCGTTGAAAAGTTGTGTTATGTGTTGTGATCGCAAATTTTGAAGTCAATAAGATACCCTCATTACGCTGATGATGTGGAGGTCCAGCTTTTCAGATCCAATTAAAATCAAATCACTTAAAAAGATCTTCTGGAAACTAGTAGAATTCTTGTATAAGAGTTTAATACACAGAATCATATGAACAGCAAAACCGTACATTTTACAGCAAAATAATAGCAAAAAGCAAAGCTGTTGTTGGGTATTTTCCATTCCACCAAACAGGTGTCAGTTTGCACTTTGTTCCTCTTTTAAACTCCGACACTTGTTTTACATAACTTTCTGGCGCTACTCCATAACTTCCGAGCGCTGTTGCCAACATCAGTTATTTTTAATTGGGTCCCTTTGACGAAGACAGGCAGAGAGGCTCCCAGGTGCATCTTAGCAGGGCCAAGTTTATGTAACCCTTTGTATGTTGGCCATAATACAATCAAATGTTACTTATTGATCCTAATTTCAGACAGTATTGATCACATATGCTCATACAACATTCACGCTCATACAACACGTGGCACAAACTTCAATAATATATTTGTGGATAACATTTGACATAAATATGTGGGTCTTGTGATTTTAAGCATTTAGGTTAATTGCTTATCACAGTGATTCCATTATATAAACACGTAGATAGACAGACAGACAGACAGACAGACAGATAGATAGATAGATAGATAGATAGATAGATAGATAGATAGATAGATAGATAGATAGATAGATAGAGAGACAGACAGACAGACAGACAGACAGACAGACAGATAGAGAGTGTATACAACTATGTATGATTGCATAGTATATTGGAAGCTACATATAAAGGAATTTTTGCATAGAACCTGTATTGTATTTTTCAGACCATAAGGCACACTGTTGATTTTTGAGAAAATGAATGAATAATGTAGCAGCTGAGCGAAAACAAACAAACAAACACAAAACAAACAAAAGAAATTGCTCAAAAAGACTTCAGGGCATACAAACAGGGTATTTTACTATTAAAATATCCTGTGGTAATAAAGTTTATTCCACTAAGTAGAAAAGTAAAAGAAAACAGAATTAAAAGCCACAAGTAGGTGTGAAAAAAATGAAAGTTTGATGTGACATTGACATAATTTTCACAAGACATTACACAACATCATATCTTAAAAGCTGTGGATGCTAACAGACAGACAAACAGACAACCTGAACCAATTGGATACCGCTGCCTTCAGGGAGAAAAATACTCTGGTATGTACAAAACAGAAGATAGAATTTTATCATTTCTAATTACTATAATCATTCAGTCTCTTTATAACTATAAATGTTTTCCCTCTTGCTGGAGAATTTTTAGATCTGGTTACCTAACTAAGCTCAGCCTCGAGTATTTCAGTCTCACTCCATTTTATCCGAGCATTCTTCCAACAGTGCCTCAGGTCTGTCTTGCTTTGACCCCACAAAAGATGCAATAATGTTTTCTAGATGTGGATTTCCCTTTTCCTCCTCCTCAACTCTTTCCACCACCTCCCCATAGCCCTCTTTCTTCAGATTATCCACAAAGTTTTCAAATAGAGTGAGCAGAGGAAAGGCATACTTGAGCACACTCTGATTAGGCTTTAGAAGCCCAAAGAAATATCCACCAGTGTGCAAACCAAACACTCGTCCATGACCATCGAAAACTGGGCAGCCAGAAGAGCCGTAATACATGAAAAAGTTGTAGGTCACATAGATATTTTCAAATGGGTTATTTTTGATCACCTGATTGACTGCATAAAGAGTGATGAAGTATTCCTTGATGTCCTCACAATTTTTATTAACAGCCTCCTCTCGTCTGTCTTTCTCAATGATACATATAGGATCCATTTTTTTCACTCCTCCTCCTGGGTGTCCAACGATACAGGCCTCACCGTCTGAAGGTACAGGTCCAAATCTCTTGAGGAGCCCTGGTGGCACTTCCTCTGTTTCTAGCTTAAGTATGATGTAATCAAACTTCTTGTTGCCAAAAAACACCTTGGCATTAATCTTGTTCTTCTCTGATTCGTGTTTTTCAAAGTTAAAGACAGCAGTAACGTTTACAGATTCATGACAATTAGGTCATTTTGATTGAACCCAGTCTTCAAATAAGTGGGCATTCGTCAAGACATAGTTGTCAAAAAGCACAAAGCCTGTGCCCTGCTTCATGGAGGAACCAGTTATGAGACAAACTGACTTGCTCAGCTTTAGCAGCTCCTTGACTTTGTGAATTTCACTAAAAGACTCCTGGATCTTTCCAAAGTTCTCCTTCCCCAGGTTAAATGCTTCCTGTAAAGAATTCCCAGGGAATCTACTTTCCATGTGTTGTTTCAGAGGTGGACACTGGGCACGCAGTAGTTCATAGATTTTCTCAATGCTGCTGCCGCTTTATTTGGCTGCTCTTTTTAGACTGATTCCTGTCCGCTGTGCTACATTTAGATTAATCTTATTTCTGTCTTTCATTGTGATCATTTGATGCTTGTTTAGGTTTTTGCTGTTTGAGTTGTACATGGTCAGGCTGTTGATTTAATTCTTTTGCTTCAGTATTTGCTCCTCGTGGAAGACATATCTGGAATTTCTTATTTTCCAGATTATCAATTTCGTCTGTGCACTCAGTCTTACATTTGTCATTGATGTTGACCAGCTCAAAGTAGCCCAGGTCATCAGTGAAGCGGCCATCTCTTTTTAGAGCTTCCGCCACAGTTATCCCCTCCCCTCCATAAACACAGAGATACCTGAACTGTTTTAAAGTGCCACTTTTAAAAAGTTTTTTTTTTTTTGGCATTTAGTCCTCCCTTTGTATCAAAGTAAAAGATAGAATAGGCATCTCTTGGATGTACTATTTTGGAATCTCGGACCTGAGCCGATTCTACTTTTTCTGATTTACATGAAATGGTCAGAACCTCATGATCCCCAACACAAGAACATGGGAAATGTGTTGGAACAATTGATACGTCGTCTCCTGTACCCATCTGAATGATAACATTTACATCTGCACCCTTAACCATCTTCTTATACTTATTTGAAGATGTTATGATGTCCATGTGGTTCCTGCAGGAAATCAGAGTGGGGAAATGGAAGTTTCAAACTTTTGTGGTAGTGAAATGAAGTGTATTTTGTACAAAAGGGAATATGCACCTTATAGCCATCACCATTCTCTTCCTTCATTGTCACTGGATGAGGTGTAGCAGTCTGCAAAATAAGAAAACAAAGTATATTTTCAGTTTAATGTGGTAACTATTAGAATTACTGAATAACCCTATTAAAGAGTTGTTTGACAATGTCAGTAAGGGAAAGATTTATATTTATTTCTAAGGTCAAACTTTGCGTTACACTGGACTAAATATTACATATCAAAAACACAAAAAACTTAAAGATGTATGTATCTTTCAGTCAGCTCAGGTCACATTGATGTGGCCTCACCTGAGAGGCTGGAGCTCCCTGTAGCTGCATGCTTACTCTGCGGCTGTCAGGACCAGGACTGCCCTGATAAAAACATGTGCACGTACAAATGAAACCAGACAAAAGACAAATGATGAAGCATAAATACTGTAGTATTATTAGACAAGCTGTTGCTTACAATTTTCTTCCCCAAAAAGGGCCTGACGTCCTCAGTTATCTTTTGCCATTTCCTGGGAAACATTTTCTTCTGATATCATAAACATAAAGTCAGAGTATGTAAGATGTTTCTACACCTGCTTCAATCATTATTAATTCATATTTTTTAATACAGATCTTGTTTACTCACTGTACCATGTGGCAAATACACAAACTCTGATGATTCTGCCATTGAAGTCCTGAAGAAGTGATTTTCTGTGTCAGGCCTTTAATGTATCTTCAAACAAAAATCCAAGTTCAGAATATAGCAAACGTAGTTCAATCTGTGTTAAAAGCAGAATAAATACAGATATAACTTAAAAATAAGAAAGTGTCAAACTCATTAAATGCAATAACAGTTTAAAAATCTATATTTGCCTTGCCAGCGTGCTGGAGTTTTCAAAACTGGATCTGGGCATATAGGGTGCTGTGCAAAAGTTTCAGGAAAGTGTGAAAAAAATGCTGTAAACAGGAAAATAAAGAATGCTTTTTTTTTTCTTTCTTTTTTTGACTGTTTATTGGCCTCAAATGGTGTATTGCCCATGGTTCGCTGGCTTACATGCCAGTCAGACCTCGCGACTGTCCACAAGTGTCTCTATTCGGGCCCACTCTTGCTGGTGACGAAACTTGAGTCGCTCCACACTTGGGCCCTCAGTGAACTGAGCAAACAGCCCCTCCCCTGTCGTGGGATGGTGCAGGTTAGATGCTCAGCTACTGGGAGAGGCCTTGGGCCTTGTCCTACCTCAGCCATCCACTAAATGGCCGAGCTGCTGTGGCAGGCTCTCTCTCCCTGGCAATGTGTCACTGCTTAGTGCCAGGCGGGGATCTGTTATGACGCCGCTTCTCCGGCCGGCAGCCCCAACTTCCCGTCTGCAGCATCGTCCGCATTTCGCAGGTTTCTTTCACAGTGATAGCCAGCTGCCATGCTCGAGTGGCCTGGTAGGCTGTGCTTCCCTAGCGTATTGCCTGCAGTTCGCCGGCTTACACACCAGTCGGACCTCGTTGTGTCTGATATGTCGGCCAGCGAGTGAGTGTTATCCAGCCTGCAGCGCTGGCTCCCTGTTTGGCGTTGCCCGCTTCTTGCAGGGTTGCACAGCCAGTGGGGTCCCCACTCAGCAGCTCGTGAGCTACGCTTCCTCTCTTTACTCTGCCCCTGGGATTCTGGGTTCTGGCCCTGGGAACCCCAGGCCCCAGCTGGGGATCCTTGGGGAGCATGCACGCGGGCTCGTCCTTGCCAACCGCCTGTGCTTTCTGGCGTGCTAACCACGTGCCGTGCGTTTACACGCTTGTCAGATCTCGCTGTGTCTGATACTTCAGCCAGTGAGTAAGAGCTCTCCAGCCTACAACGCTGGCTCCCTGTCTGGTGCATTGCCTGTGTGTCACAGGCTTACACGGCCAACACAGGCCCACTCAGTGAGCTGGGACTTATGACTGACCTTAAGTGTCTCATTTGAGTTCACTCTTGAGGCTCATCTGTCTGCGGACAGCACGTAGTGACAGTGCTGGGGGTGGACTTTCAGATCGTCGCCTTGCTCAGCCCTCCACTTCAGCAGGCTAGGCTGCCAGCAGAGGTGGGTTGAGTATCCAAAAATTGTACTCAAGTAACTTTAAAATATTATTACTCAAGTAAAAGTGAAAGGTAGTCTTCAAAAAAGTTACTCGAGTAAGAGTAAAAACTCTCAAGTAATAATAATAATAATAATGGATTGGATTTATATAGCGCTTTTCAAGGCACCCAAAGCGCTTTACAATGCCACTATTCAGTCACTCTGACATTCACACACTGGTGGAGGCAGCTACGGTTGTAGCCACAGCTGCCCTGGGGCAGACTGACAGAAGCGAGGCTGCCATATCGCGCCATCGGCCCCTCTGGCCAACACCAGTAGTGAGTAACTGTTTGAGATGTCTGATTTATTTTATAAATAAATGCTATCAGACAAATAAAAATAAATAAATATACACATTTTTGTATTTTAAAAAGGAATATATGTAAAAACATCAACAAAATAAGGCACAACAATTCTAATTTCCAGATTTCAGATTTCCACAACATTTTTCAAGCAATGATGGTTGAGCTTCAGCAGCAGTTTGCTCTCAAGGTTCTTTCTGTGAAGCTCTAACTGTTCAGCAGTGAACAGGAGTCCTGCATGACTGAGAAGTCCTTCACAAGCTCCAGATGCAGGAAGAGCTGTATTGATTTTGATCGACAGCTTCTTGATGTGAGGAACGCCATGCAATAGAGCCACACCTCCAGTGAATGGACATGAAAGGTACCTCTCCAGCCCTGCTTCTGGCTTTCCTGACCCCATGGATCCATCATCTTAGTCGGTTAGGCCGCTGTTTGTGCTGGCCTCATCCAGCTCTGAGTCTAGGTGATGTCTGATGAAGTGGAGACCTGTGGAAAGATGTATGGTTTTCAAAAGAATTAGGTCTGGTCATTATAATGCTGTATACACTGCAGCTGTGGATGTTTGGCAAGAAGATTTGATCACACTGGAGATGTTTTTTACTAACTCTTGTAGAAAAACAAAATCTTGTCATTCATATCCCGCACAAACAGTTTGCAATGAATTCCAGATTAAGTTTAAAATGAGAATGTGTGCAAGGCTAAGCAGTGCTAGCCAATAATGGCTCTTACTCTGGGAAAAGACGAGAAAGACGTTGATGGAAGCGTGACTGGAGCTGCTATGTAGCCTATATAATATTTATATTGTAACGTGATAACGTGATAATTCTGTATATTGTAATAACGTGATATTATATTGTTCAAACGTGAAAAGTATATTGTTAGAACAATATACTTTTCCACTTTTCTATTTTTCTTTTGCCTGGGTGGCAGCTCTACGCTTCCGTATCCGAGGCTTTTCAATGTGGCCTCACAAAATTATCACGACTACAAACATGAAAAGAGTTGGATGGACATTGCTGCTCAATCACAGTTGCCTGGTCAACGTTTTTCATTAGTAATTTAGCAAAGTTGACGGTGGTGTGTGTGTGTCTGTGTGAGTGAAAGGAGCTGAATAACGTGAGTAAAAAAAATTGCACAGTGTTTGCCCAGCTTAATGCAGACTGTTTAAACTAAACAAGCTGCTGTTTCACATAATAAAGCCTGTCAGCCGCAGTATTGCCTTCTGTTTTAACAGTTAAAGCAGTAGAGACGAGCTGTTGGCATGTGCGTGGAACTCTAGCGTCATTAACCATGCGAGCAGTTAAAAGGACAGCCGAAGCTGCACTCGCAGCTCGAGCTCGACACCGCTGCTGTAACATAAGACTGAACCACAGCTAAAAAGATATTTAGAGAAAACTTACCCTTTTCTCAGGTTACACGAGTTGAGTTTTTTCACGCTGAAAAGTTGTTGTTTTGGCTCTCACTGAAGACACTGACGCTGAAGACATAGCTGCTCTTTTGTACTTCTTTTAAGCAAAACATTCTTTGTATGTGACGCCAAGGGTGTTCATCCTCCTCAGCTCTAGTGTAGACGACTGGCTCTGCCATGTTTTCATGGGTTTTTTCTTTCCGTGTGTCCGCTGCTACTTTGAAATGCTTGGCCCGCTCTGCCCGCCACAGTTTCAAACTGGTCATGTGACTGCATGGCCACATGTGATTGGTAAAAAAGTTACCGGAAACTCCACTGGCGGCATGTTATCTAATGTGTTAAACTAATTATTTTTTAAAAAGTAACGAGTCAAATTTTGCAAATATAGCGGAGTAAAAGTACTGTTTCTTCTTCACAAATGTACTCAAGTGAAAGTAAAAAGTAAAAAAAGTAAACTTTAAAAGTACATTTTTTTCAAAAACGTACTCAAGTAAACGTAATGGAGTAAATGTAACTTGTTACTACCCACCTCTGGCTGCCAGCCCCCCTCCCTGTCTGTCAACAGCACGGGGCAGCTTTGGCTCTGTGGATGGACAGGTCTCATTCCTAGCTTGACCTGTTACTGCAGGCTGTGTTCCTGTGTTCATGTTGCCTGCTTCACCGGCTTACACTCCAGTCGGACCTCGCTGTGGTGAGTGAGTCTTCTCCAGCTTGTCGTGCCGACTCTCTATCTGGCGTATTGCCCACTTGTCGTACGCTTATGCGACCAGCGATCGTAGCTCAAGCGTTGGGAGTTCGCCTTGTAATTGGAAGGTTGCCGGTTCGAGCCCCGGCTTGGACTGTCTCGGTCGTTGTGTCCTTGGGCAAGACACTTCACCCGTTGCCTACTGGTGGTGGTCAGAGGGCCTGGTGGCGCCAGTGTCCGGCAGCCTCGTTTCTGTTAGTGCGCCCCAGGAAAGAGGAGGGAGACGAGGAACCATCATGGAAGGACAGGCCCCTGCACGGTATGTACCACCGGCAGATAGAGGAGGTGGCTGATATCCAGAAATCCTACCAGTAGCTGGACAAAGCTGGACTGAAGGACAGCGCCTATCACACCAGGCAAGACCCCAGGTGCAGGCTGTGTAAAGATGCCCCAGAGACAATCCAGCACATAACAGCAGGGTATGGAACGCCCTAACCAAGTGGCCGGCATAGTATACAGAAACATCTGTGCCGAATATTGCCTGAAAGTTCCAAGGTCAAAATGGGAGACGCCCCCAAGGGTGGTGGAGAATGACCGAGCTAAGATCCTGTGGGACTTCCAGATACAGACGGACAAAATGGTGGTGGCTAACAAACCAGACATAGTGGTGGTAGACAAACAGAAGAAGACGGCCGTAGTGATCGATGTAGCGGTTCCGAATGACAGCAACATCAGAAAGAAGGAACCCGAGAAGCTGGAGAAATACCAAGGGCTCAGAGAAGAGCTCGAGAGGATGTGGAGGGTGAAGGTAACGGTGGTCCCCGTGGTATTCGGAGCACTAGGAGCAGTGACTCCCAAGATAGGCAAGTGGCTCCAGCAGATCCCGGGAACAACATCGGAGATCTCTGTCCAGAAGAGCGCAGTCCTGGGAACAGCTAAGATACTGCGCAGGACCCTCAAGCTCCCAGGCCTCTGGTAGAGGACCCGAGCTTGAAGGATAAACTGCCCCCAGGGGCGTGCTGGGTGTTTATTTATATATATATATATATATATATATATATATATATATATATATATATATATATATATATATATATATATATATATATATATATATATATACAGTGGGGCAAAAAAGTATTTAGTCAGCCACCGATTGTGCAAGTTCCCCCACTTAAAATGATGACAGAGGTCAGTAATTTGCACCAGAGGTACACTTCAACCGTGAGAGACAGAATATGAAAAAATAAATCCATGAATTCACATGGTAGGATTTGTAAAGAATTTATTCGTAAATCAGGGTGGAAAATAAGTATTTGGTCACCTCAAACATGGAAAATCTCTGGCTCTCACAGACCTGTAACGTCTTCTGTAAGACGCTTTTCTGTCCCCCACTCGTTACCTGTATGAATGGCACCTGTTTGAACTCATCATCTGTATAAAAGACACCTGTCCACAGCCTCAAACAGTCAGACTCCAAACTCCGCCATGGCCAAGACCAAAGAGCTTTCGAAGGACACCAGGAAAAGTATTGTAGACCTGCACCAGACTGGGAAGAGTGAATCTACAATAGGCAAGCAGCTTGGTGTGAAGAAATCAACTGTGGGAGCAATCATCAGAAAATGGAAGACATACAAGACCACTGATAATCTCCCACGATCTGGGGCTCCACTCAAGATCTCATCCCGTGGGGTCAAAATGATCATGAGAACGGTGAGCAAAGATCCCAGAACCACACGGGGGGACCTGGTGAATGACCTGCAGAGAGCTGGGACCAAAGTAACAAAGGTCACCATCAGTAACACACTAAAACGGCAGGGAATCAAATCCCGCAGTGCCAGACGTGTTCCGCTGCTGAAGCCAGTGCATGTCCAGGCCCGTCTGAAGTTTGCCAGAGAGCACATGGATGATACAGCAGAGGATTGGGAGAATGTCATGTGGTCAGATGAAACCAAAGTAGAACTTTTTGGTATAAACTCAACTCGTCGTGTTTGGAGGACGAAGAATACTGAGTTGCATCCCAAGAACACCATACCTAATGTGAAGCATGGGGGTGGAAACATCATGCTATGGAGCTGTTTTTCTGCCAAGGGGACAGGACGACTGATCTGTGTTAAGGACAGAATGAATGGGGCCATGTATCGTGAGATTTTGAGCCAAAACCTCCTTCCATCAGTGAGAACTTTGAAGATGAAATGAGGCTGGGTCTTCCAACATGACAATGATCCAAAACACACCGCCCGGGCAACAAAGGAGTGGCTCCGTAAGAAGCATTTGAAAGTCCTGGAGTGGCCTAGCCAGTCTCCAGACCTCAACCCCATAGAAAATCTGTGGCGGGAGTTGAAAGTCCGTGTTGCTCGGCGACAGCCCCAAAACATCTCTGCTCTCGAGAAGATCTGCATGGAGGAATGGGCCAAAATACCAGCTACTGTGTGTGCAAACCTGGTAAAGACCTATAGTAAACGTTTGACCTCTGTTATTGCCAACAAAGGTTATGTTACAAAGTATTGAGTTGTATTTTTGTTATTGACCAAATACTTATTTGCCACCCTGATTTACGAATAAATTCTTTACAAATCCTACCATGTGGATTCATGGATTTTTTTTTCACATTCTGTCTCTCACAGTTGACGTGTACCTCTGGTGCAAATTACTGACCTCTGTCATCATTTTAGGTGGGGGAACTTGCACAATCGGTGGCTGACTAAATACTTTTTTGCCCCACAGTATAAGTATATTCTTATACTCTCTAGACCGAAGAAGTCACTTGGATGAAACAAAACGTTTCTCCCACCAGTTTTGAAAAATTGAACCACTCTAACATGAAGGTGAGTTTTTTTTTTAAATTTTATTCAGAACTGAAATAATAACAGGAGAAAAGGATTGGTGTTACTCACTATGACACGTTTTATCTTTGGGAAGTTTTGCCAAAAAGACACGTACACCAAACCTCAAAAAATGTGTCTGACAGAAAATCTTTTCCTGTGTGGGTTTTTCAAGAATAGAGTGTAAAGAATCTTGACTTGAAATAAACAAATTTCCTTTTTCAACAGGAAGGAAAGTTTAAAACAAAGAAACATTATAGTTCATAATGACAACACTAAACATGTCACAAAAAGGTTAACAGCATATGGTTTGTATTACATTGTACTAAACATACACAGCAATGTTAAAACACAAGGGGTAAAAAACATGATTTTCAAAGGATGGTTTTCATTCCACCAGTAGTTATAAAACAAAAAAAAAAACAGACATAATAAAAACCCTGGGTAATACATCTGAACAGACAGCTACACACCCACTAAGTAGAAACTTCTACTAAAATCTAAACATTAAACTAAGGCCAGCTACGAGCTTGGTTTTAAAACATCACATCTATATCATTGTAGTGTGCCTTTAAGGGTAAATACACAGTATCTGTGTTTTTCAGTCGCAAAGTCAGAAATTTTCTTATTATATAAATTATTTTACTCAGCATGAGGTTATGTCTGCAGTATAAGCTTTGACTGTAATCTCTCTCAGTATAGGGCTACAGTAACTTCACTAAGCTTCAAATCCTCCTGTGCCTTATACCACAGGTCCCCAGAGGCACAGGTTCAGGTTACATCTTATGTGTTCAATTCTTTGAAGAATAATGCATTAGAAAAAAAGGAATCTCTGAAATCAGAAATAGTTTGCAACTTGCCCTAATCTGTATACCTAACTGACTTCCATTGGCTCCTCAGCATTGAGTATCTCTTTCAGGTGTGGGTTTCTTTTTGCTGCCTTCTCAACTTTCTTCAACAGCTCCTCATTTTCACTTTCCTTCAGATTTTCCACAAAGTTTTCAAATATAGTAAGAAGAGGAATGACATATTCAATGACGCTCTCATCACTGTTGACTGAATCACAGATATAACCTGCAGTGTGCAAACCAAAAACTCTGCCAAGTCCATCAAACACTGGAGAACCAGAGGCACCGTGATACATGAAAGTGTGGTAGGTCGCTACCTTTCCTGCTTTACATCCACCTATCAATATGTCATTAATGCCATGCTCTTTGAGCCAATCACTGATTGTTTTGATGATGAGCAGGTTTTTGTACTGATACAAATGTTCATCAATAGCCTGCGCTCTCTTCTCTGTCTCAATGATACATGTAGGATCCATTTCTTTTACTCGCCCTGCTGGGTGTCCAATGATGCAGGCTTCACCATTGGCAGGCAGTGGTCCAAACTCACTGAGCAGCCCTGGTGGTACCTTTATGTTCTGTGCTCTTGTTTGCTGGTTTGGTTTTGAGCCTTCAGGGTTGAGCTCCAGAACTGCATAATCTAGATCAGCATCAAAGTCAGTGAATGTATTCTCTGCTCTAAAGTAGTAGAAATTTGTTTCTGGCTCAGACTTCTCGTAGTCAAATACAGCAAACACTTCTACATCCTGCTGCAGCGCCTTTCCTTCAACGTAACCTTTAAACAAATGTGCGCTAGTCAGGATGAAAGTATCAAACAGCACGAAGCCTGTTCCCATAGAAACATCCTTAACAATGACTTTGCAAACTGACTTTCCCAGTTCTAGCAGCTTCCTGACTCTGTGAACTTCACTGAAGGACTGCTGGATCTTTCCAAAGTTTTCCTTCCTGAGATTCAGTTCTTCCTGGAAAGAATCACCAGGGAATCTACTCTCCATCCATCGTTTCAGATCTGGAAACTGCTCACGCAGTAGTTCATAAATCTTGTTTCTATCAACATCACTGCTGGTTTCTTTCACTGCGGTTTTTACACGGATTCCCTCCTGTTGTGCTAAATAGACGATCTCTGACCCTGATCTTCTTTCACAATTACTTTGAGAATTATTTGTTGGGCTTTCTTGTGACTTTCCATTGTTTTCTTTTTTATCTTTTGGAAGGCGTATCTTGAATTGTTTCTGGTGTAGTTTTTCTACCTTTTGTGTGCATACAGTGAGGCGTTTGGGATCCTGATTGTTGGACAGCTCAAAGTTACCAAGGTCATCAATGAAGCGACCGTCTCTCTTCAGAGCCTCAGCCACAGTTATTCCCTTTTCTCCATAAACACAGAGGTTCTTGAACTGTTTTACATCATTATTTTTAAAAAGTTCCTTTGTTTTAGTGTGTAGCCCACCAACTGTGTCTATATAGAAGACAGAATAGTGCTCTTTTGGATGCACTATTTTGGAATGTTGGACTTTACCTTCAACTTTTTCTGCTCTACATGATATGATCAGACACTCACCATCATCAATACAAGAAGAGGGGAAATGTGTTGCAACAATTGACTTCTTATCCTCTTTACCTAGCTGAATGATAATGTTCTCATCTGCACACTTAATCTTCTCGTTGCATTTCTCGTTTGATTTTATGGCTTCCAGCACTGTGCAAAGCTGATTACACTGAACAGTATATTCATAACTAGCTTGACTGAATTTCAATGTAAATTCATGGGAATGTTGAACCTAGAGGAAATTAGAGCGAGATGGTTAGAAACACAGTGGTACTAAAGAAGCAGAGCAGTATTTTGGTCATGTAATGTAACACGGTATACTTACAGTGAAATCACTGTCATTTTCCTCCTTTGGTCGAGTTGGCGTAAATCCCTGCAGAAATAACAGATATTAAAATATATAAATACAAATATAAATATATAAATACATATCAAATTATTCAAGATTCAAAGTGTTTATTGTCATGTGTCCAAAGGAAAAAAAAAAAGCATTTCTCTATGCAATGAAATTCTTTCTTTGCTGTCCACCCTCAGATGCCGGTTAATATATACTTATTTATTATTTATTTATTATTATTTATTTATTTATTGTCATTGTCAAGAACAATGAAATTGCGTTTGGGGCTTCCATACAACCCAAAAAAAGAAGAAAATAATAAATACCCCTTAAAACCCAAGTGTACATATTTAACCCAGTGTGACTCCAATGTAATAAGACAATCCTTAGCAATAACATGAGAACATGACAAGTAATGTTCGTAGAAAATCAGACAAAGACCTGAGAAACATGACAAAGTACAACAATGCAACCCATTCAATATTATTGTACTGTGAGATATGATATCAGATATGATAGTTATCTATTTAAGAAGGAGGGGGGGGGGCAGGAGGGGGAAGAGAATAAAGATATGATGCACCAATGCAGACCAGTTCATTGCTATTAAGAAGTTGGATATAGTTATTGTCCGTGAGAGGGGGGCAGAGAGTTCAGAAATAGAACAGAAAAAATACAAATAGTGAAAATAAATAAATGAAGACAGAAAATTAGACAAAATATTGAAGTGTGAAACAGAGGTGCAAAAGACCTGTGGCTGTAATATGCTGGCTTAATATGCAGGATGACCTGATGTGCAAAAAATTTATTTTTACTGTTCAAAAATAGGTCAGCTGTTCAATGACAGTGGGGAAGAAGGAGTTGTTGAGTCTGGATGTTCTGGATTTCACACTTCTAAACCTTTGTCCTGAGGGCAGAAGTGTGAACAGTCCGTGTTGGGGCGTGTGGGGTTTTTGAGGATGGAGGCAGCTCTTCTCTGGACTCTGTGATTGTAGATGCTCTGCAGAGAGAGCAGCGGACTCCTGATGATCTTCTCCGCGGTTGTTATCACTCTCTGCAGGCGTTTGCGGTCCATAGCAGTAGTGCTGCCATACCATGCAGTGATGCAGCTGGTCAGTGTGGTCTCCACAGTGCAGCTGTAGAACCTGCTGAGGATCTTGGCCGACATACCAAATTCCCTCAGCCTCCTCAGGAAATACAGCCGCTGCTGAGCCTTCTTGACCAGCTGTGTGGTGTTCAGTGTCCAGGTCAGGTCCTCAGAGATGTAGACGCCCAGGTACCTAAAGCTGTTCACCCTCTCCACTTCAAGTCCCCGGATAGACAGTGGTTTGTGAGGCCTCCTCTTCTTCCTCATGTCCACTATCATCTCCTTTGTCTTGTCAGTGTAGAGGGTGAGGTTGTTGTCCTCACACCATGAAACCAGACCGGCCACCTCTCTCCTGTAAGCTGCTTTGCCCCCTCCAGTGATGCGGCCAATCACTGCAGTGTCGTGCATGAACTTCAAAACGATGTTATCTTTGTTGGAGGTGACACAGTCATGGGTGTACAGGGTGTAGAGGATGGGACTGAGGACACAACCCTGTGGAACTCTAGTGTTTGTAATAATATTGGCTGAAGTCCTGTTTTTTAAGGTTAACCTAATAATGTATTTTGTCTTGCTTTGTTTTTTTTAGTTTGTAATGTAGATTATTTAAAAATACCTTTATGTCATGTTTTTTTAATATTTGGTATTAAAATTTTGTATTCTGATTACAAAAGTGTGAAAAATGGTGAATCTCCTTGTATGACCTTCCTTTGTCACAATTTGTGGGTTGCACACAGTGTTGGATAATATGAAGCAGACCCTTGCAGAGATGTGAAGCATGAAGTGGCCCTCAGACCAAATCACTGGTATGTGCATATCTCATTGTGGAATATACCAGGCACAAGCACACACACACACAGGTCTGTATTGCCAAGGACCACATTTATTGTTCATTCACAGCAGTTAATACGTCGTACAGGCTGACAGCTCTCGATCCCAGCTGATATGTGTCATGATCCTGGGTCTGCTGACCCAGCGTTTTGTGTTTAGTTTATGTAGCCTTCAGGTTTCCTAAGTTCATCATTATCATGCCTAGGTGTTTCTAGTTATTTTCCCCTCATGTTTCCACTATGTTAAGTCTCCCCTGCTTTTCATGTATTTCATGTCTGTGGCTTATGTTGTCAGTTCAGGTTGTCATGTCTATATCACACTGTGTTTCCTGTTTTATTGTGAAGAGGTCTGGTGTGTCTGTGCTCATCATGTTCAGTTACTCTCCCCCTGTGACGTAATTATGTCCATTTAGTCTGTGTGCTCTCAGTCATTCTTTGTCAGGTCGTCTGTTATACTCATCCGTTGTATTCACCCGTTGTACTCGTCCGTTGTTTCCTATGTCTCCGCTCCAGGTATCCCTGTCAGTTTGTTATGTTTAGAGTTTTGTATGTTTTGTTTTAGTTCACCCAGTTTAGGTCATTGTTTAGTTTTCATCGATTCCCTATTATTTTGTACCCTTGTTTCTTGCCTTAATAAACGGCTTGTTTTGTTATTCACATCTCATTTCGGTCTGCGCTTGAGTCCTTCCCTGCAACATACGGTCTGCCCTAGCCAGACCGTGACAGTACGACCTGACCCCTATGGACTCAGCAGACCGCGAGCTTTACGAGCGTCGGGAGGCAGCCTTCGCCCAGCTGGAGGAGGAGCTCCGCTGGAAGCCGTGGCGCGCCCCCGACTACGAGCGGATTTTCCACGGGACTCGGCTGGCTCTCGGAGGTCCCAAGAGCTGCCGTAAGTCCCCGCCTGTTTCCAAGCCTCGTCCGCTTCAAGTGGGAGTTTTTCGTGTGGCTACAGGCGCTCACGCTCCAGCCTCGTTGTCGCCGTGTTGTGCACCGGGGGCTCGGTCGCTCGCTCCGCCGGCTTCCTAACAACAATCAGCTCACTTCCGATCCATGGGGAATTTCCCTTATGGATGACGACGTGAACTGGGAGGATCCGTTTTGTTTTACTCCCTCTACACAGGGAGGGATGAAAGACAATTCCCGCTCGCCTAAGCCTGCACATACGGTTAAAGGAAAGACTGTTAATTACGCTACCAGGACAAACACACTCGGTTCTGCTTCCGTCTGTTCAGGTTCTGTCAGCTCCGTTTCAGTTATTCCCGAGTCAACCCGCTTTGCTACTACTAACCCACGGATTTCGAAAGCTGTTAAAACTAGGACTGCAAATGCTAAGACTGCTAAACATGAAGTGGACGGCGGGTTCATTTTTGATAGATCCGTTTTTGTCGACCCTGTATATGTTGACCCTGAGCCTGCCGTTTCTGCGACTGTTTTTTCTGAGCCTACTCCCGTTCCTGTTCGTGTTTCTCCTCCCGGGGCAACTTGGGCCCAGCGTACCTCTGCACCCGTGTCTGTTCCTCGGGTGGGGGAGACTGAGGCCCAGTTGGCTCCCGCTCTGGTTTCCAGGCCAGCTGAGGCTCTGACCCTTTCTGCACCCGTACCTGCTCCTCGGGTGGGAAGGGCAGTTGCCCAGCCGTTGCCGGTACCTGTTCCGGTCCCCAGGGTGAGGGCAGCCAGGATACAGCCCGTCTCCGCACCCGTACCTACTCCTCGGGTGGGAGTGGCTAGTGTCCGGCATGCTCCCGCATCCGTCCCTGTCTCTACTGAGGGCTCAGGAGAATTCGGTCTGCATTCCACCCCGCCATCGCTACTGCATGCCTTTCAGTCATTAGCTCAGTCATTAGCTCTGTTAGCAGCCCGGTCCGTAGCTTACATTCCCGTGCTTCCGTTAGCCCAACCCTTAACCCACTGTGCAGCTCAGTCATTTGCTCCATCACCTGCTCAGCCTTCTGTCCGGCCGGTGGTCTCTACACCTGCTGGTCATGCCTCGACAGCTGGAGGGTCCGAGGAGCCCGTCCAGCCTCATGCCTCGTCAGCTGGAGGGCCCGAGGAGCCCGTCCAGCCTCATGCCTCGTCAGCTGGAGGGTCCGAGGGGCCCGTCCAGCCTCATGCCTCGTCAGCTGGAGGGCCCGAGGGGCCCGTTCAGCCTCCTGTCTCCGCTGGAGGGTCCGAGGGGCCCGTTCAGCCTCCTGTCTCCGCTGGAGGGTCCGAGGGGCCCGTCCAGCCTCCTGTCTCTGCTGGAGGGTCCGAGGGGCCCGTTCAGCCTCATGCCTCGTCAGCTGGAGGGCCCGAGGGGCCCGTTCAGCCTCCCGTCTCCGCTGGAGGGTCCGAGGGGCCCGTTCAGCCACCCGTCTCCGCTGGAGGGTCCGAGGGGCCCGTTCAGCCACCCGTCTTCGCTGGAGGGTCCGAGGGGCCCTTTCAGCCACCCGTCTCCGCTGGAGGGTCCGAGGGGCCCGTTCAGCCACCCGTCTCCGCTGGAGGGTCCGAGGGGCCCGTTCAGCCTCATGCCTCGTCAGCTGGAGGGCCCGAGGGGCCCGTTCAGCCTCCCCTCTCCGCTGGAGGGTCCGAGGGGCCCGTTCAGCCACCCGTCTCCGCTGGAGGGTCCGAGGGGCCCGTTCAGCCTCCTGTCTCCGCTGGAGGGTCCGAGGGGCCCGTCCAGCCTCCTGTCTCCGCTGGAGGGTCCGAGGGGCCCGTTCAGCCTCATGCCTCGTCAGCTGGAGGGCCCGAGGGGCCCGTTCAGCCTCCCGTCTCCGCTGGAGGGTCCGAGGGGCCCGTTCAGCCACCCGTCTCCGCTGGAGGGTCCGAGGGGCCCGTTCAGCCACCCGTCTCCGCTGGTGGGTCCGAGGGGCCCGTTCAGCCACCCGTCTCCGCTGGAGGGTCCGAGGGGCCCGTTCAGCCACCAGCTGCTCCACCGGCAGCATCGTCTGCTGCAGCTCCAGCCTGTGCTTCGCCTGCTGCAGCTCCAGCCTGTGCTTCGTCTGCTGCAGCCTCCGAGTCTTCAGCCTCGTCTGGTCCGGCCTCCGTGTCTTCAGCCTCGTCTGTTCCGGCCTCCGTGTCTTCAGCCTCGTCTGGTCCGGCCTCCGTGTCTTCAGCCTCGTCTGGTCCGGCCTCCGTGTCTTCAGCCTCGTCTGGTCCGGCTTCGTCAGCTGCAGCCTCCGAGTCTTCATCCTCGTCTGGTCCGGCTTCATCCGAGTCTTCATCCTCGTCTGGTCCAGCCTCCGCCTCTGCCTCGCCTGGTCCAGCTTCATCAGAGTCTTCATCCTCGTCTGGTCCAGCTTCATCAGAGTCTTCATCCTCGTCTGGTCCAGCCTCCGCCTCTGCCTCGCCTGGTCCAGCTTCATCAGAGTCTTCCTCCTCGTCTGGTCCAGCCTCCGCCTCTGCCTCGCCTGGTCCAGCTTCATCAGAGTCTTCCTCCTCGCCTGGTCCGGCCCCTGCTTCTGCCTCGCCTGGTCCGGCCCCTGCTTCTGCCTCGCCTGGTCCGGCCCCTGCTTCTGCCTCGCCTGGTCCGGCCCCGCCGTCGCCTGGTCCGGCCTCAGCATCGGCTCCTGCTTCGCCGTCGCCTGGTCCGGCTTCAGCCTCTGCTTCTGTGTCGGCCTCGCCTGGTCCTGCGGCTGTGTTGCCGCCGCCCAAGCCACGTTTTGCCCCTCGAAATCGCCGGCCGCTTTCCGGGCCGTCAGCTGGACATCGTTGCCATCGGGGTCGGCCGCCTGAACTGTTGATCTGTGACCTGTGGTGCTCTCGTCCTCCGGGTCGGCCCCCTGAACCTTTGAACTATGACCTGCTATGCTGTCGACCTCCGGGTCGGCCCCCTGAGCTCGTGAACTATGGACTACTGGACCGTTGGCCTCCTGGTCGGCCACCTGAACCATGTGAACTCTTGTGCTGCTGTCGTCCAGGTCGGCCACCTGAACTGTTTGACCATGAACTCCTGTGCCGTCGGCCCCCGGGCCGGCCCCCTGATCAAATGAACTATGAATTTCTGGACCGTCACCCTCCGGGTCGGCCCCCTGAGGAGTCATGACCTGTTCCCTGCGCTCCTGTGCTTTTGGTGGACATTTTGGTTTTGTGGCCTTGTTTCTGGCCCTGTGTCCTGGACCCCCGCCGCCCGCCCTTGGTGGGTTGTCCTTTGGTTTTGTCTTTTCGGGGTTTTGGGCGTCTGGAATCCGCCCTTGAAGGGGGGGCTCTGTCATGATCCTGGGTCTGCTGACCCAGCGTTTTGTGTTTAGTTTATGTAGCCTTCAGGTTTCCTAAGTTCATCATTATCATGCCTAGGTGTTTCTAGTTATTTTCCCCTCATGTTTCCACTATGTTAAGTCTCCCCTGCTTTTCATGTATTTCATGTCTGTGGCTTATGTTGTCAGTTCAGGTTGTCATGTCTATATCTCACTGTGTTTCCTGTTTTATTGTGAAGAGGTCTGGTGTGTCTGTGTTCATCATGTTCAGTTACTCTCCCCCTGTGACGTAATTATGTTCATGTGTCAGCTGGGTTCCCCATGTGCTGCCACTTCCCTCATTATCCTCCTGTGTCCATTTAGTCTGTGTGCTCTCAGTCATTCTTTGTCAGGTCGTCCGTTATACTCATCCGTTGTATTCACCCGTTGTACTCGTCCGTTGTTTCCTATGTCTCCGCTCCAGGTATCCCTGTCAGTTTGTTATGTTTAGAGTTTTGTATGTTTTGTTTTAGTTCACCCAGTTTAGGTCATTGTTTAGTTTTCATCGATTCCCTATTATTTTGTACCCTTGTTTCTTGCCTTAATAAACGGCTTGTTTTGTTATTCACATCTCATTTCGGTCTGCGCTTGAGTCCTTCCCTGCAACATACGGTCTGCCCTAGCCAGACCGTGACAATATGTGTTTCTTATTCCCCCACTCTCCCTGCGCTCCTCTCCGCCTCACTATATAAAGGGAAGGAAAACCACACCATCAGTCCCAAAATCGCCATCAGCTGTTCTTACCAGCACCGCCCCGTTGAGCTCGCTGCACCACTCCTCCCCTGCAGCCGCGCCCCGGACCACACCTCCGCCACACACCCCCACCGCCCGACTGAGGCCGGGAAGCCCACCGGCCGAACCTACTCCCCCCCCCCCCCGCGAGCGAGAGAGGAAATCGGCCACCGCCATCTGCGCCCCCGGCCTATGGACCACCTTGAACTTAAAAGGCTGCAAAGCCAGATACCACCGAGTGATCCGGGCGTTGGCATCCTTCATGCGGTGAAGCCACTGTAGCGGGGCGTGGTCCGAGCAGAGGGTGAATGAGCGCCCCAGGAGGTAATAGCGAAGGGAGTCGACCGCCCACCGGATAGCCAAGCACTCCTTTTCCACGGTGCTGTACCGTCTTTCGCGCTCCGCCAGCTTCCGGCTGATGTAAAGAACGGGACGGTCGGCCCCCCTCACCTGCTGGGACAAAACGGCCCCCAGCCCTCTGTTCGAGGCGTCAGTCTGCAGAACAAAAGGGAGGGAAAAGTCAGGAGTGTGAAGCAGCGGCTCCCCACAGAGAGCCTTTTTCACCTGCACAAACGCCGCCTGGCACGGCCCCGTCCACTGAACCAGATCTGGAGCACCCTTCCGGGTAAGATCGGTTAAGGGGCTGGTCAGCTGCGCAAACCCCGGCACGAACCGGCGATAGTAACCCGCCAGCCCCAAAAACCGTCTCACCTCCTTTTTGGTCTTAGGGCGCGGGCAGGATGCGATAGCCGCCGTCTTCTCCACCTGTGGACGCACCTGCCCGCCCCCCAAGTGATACCCCAGATACTGCACCTCCCTCCGTCCAACTGCACACTTCTTCGGGTTGGCCGTGAGCCCCGCCTCCCTCAGGGACCCAAGGACCGCGGCCACCCCCAGCACATGCTCCGCCCAGGTGTCGCTGTGGATGATCACGTCATCCAAGTAGGCAGCAGCATACGCAGCGTGCGGGCGCAGCACCCGGTCCATGAGACGTTGGAAGGTGGCAGGGGCCCCGAACAAGCCGAACGGAAGCGTAATGAATTGGTACAAACCGCACGGAGTGGAGAAGGCCGTTTTCTCCCTGGACTCGGCAGACAAGGGAATCTGCCAGTAGCCCTTGGTTAAAGCCAGTGTCGTGAAAAAACGGGCCGTGCCCAGCCGATCCAGGAGCTCGTCGACCCGGGGCATGGGATAAGCATCAAAACGTGACACTTCATTCACCTTGCGATAGTCGACACAGAACCGTATAGACCCATCCTTCTTCACCACCAGAACGATGGGGCTACACCAGGCGCTGTGCGACTCTTCTATCACTCCCAACCTCAGCATGTCAGCCAATTCCCTCTGCACGATTTGGCGTTTATGCTCAGGAAGCCTGTAGGGCCGTGAACGCACCGTCACGCCAGGCTGCGTTACAAAATGATGCTCAATGAGAGACGTCCGGCCGGGCAGGGGGGAGAACACGTCAGCAAAACGCTGTTGTAACGCGACAACGTCCGCTCTCTGGGCCTGTGTGAGATGGTCATCACAAGGGAGGGAGGCGGGGACGATGGAATTTGGCACCTCCAGTCCCAACTCATCTTTCTCCTTAACCAGGCTCACCAGAGAAGCGGTTTCAACCTCTCTCCACGCTTTAAGGAGATTGAGGTGATAGATCTGCGTGGCCCCTCCCCTGTCCGACCGAGCGACCTCATAGTCAACGTCCCCGACTCGCCGTGTGACCACAAAGGGTCCTTGCCACTTGGCGAGCAACTTTGAGCTGGAAGAAGGGAGTAATACAAGCACTTTGTCTCCTGGTGAAAATTGCCTGGTTTGTAGCATAAACCTATTCGCTGGAATGTTCAAGACAATTTACTACACTGCAAAAGCAAGACACAAGTAGGCAAAGTTCTTCATGTTACTCGTGCACGGGAGAGAACTGGACAAACGCCGTTCCTCCGCTTGACCCCAGTTGCTCTCGTCCGCTCCCCCGTAACACTGCTCTTTTATTGAGGTTACATGAATATACCTAGGTTCATTAACATATGACGTCTACATACAAACAAACAGTACCTTGCCTGTGCGTTGTGTAAGTATGTGCGTGTGTGTGTGGGGTCAGAGTGTGACCCGATAAACGACTTCCCTAAACCTGCCTGTCTGGAAGTCCAGCAGTTCATCTAAACAAAAGGCACTTAGAGTAAAACAGATATACGTGTGTTTGCTATACCATATGTCAGTAAGAGCAGATATAACCTCTCTCCTGACCTTAAGTTGTGTGTGCATGCCAGAGTGCTCTGGGAGGCACACAGAGTCTCCACAGAATACTAAGGATCAAACCTCTACCAACATGACATTGATTATAAACCTCTAAGCATATATGAGTAGATATTTCTAAGCATAAATGAAAATCCACTATATAAACCTGACACAGAGGCACTGTGATACATGAAAGTGTGGTAGGTCCCTACTTTTCCTGCTTTTTGTCCACCCTGCAATATGTTTTCAATGCCTTGCTTTTTAGCATGATCACTGAACGATTTTATGATAAATGGGTGTTTGTGCTGACTCAAATGTTCAACAATCTCAATGATAAATGTAGGATCCATTTCTTTCAGTCCCCCTGCTGTTGTTGTTGTTCTCATCTGCACACATAGTCTTCTCATTGCATTTCTCATTTGATTTTATGGCTTCCAGCTCTGTGCAAAGCTGATTACACTGAGCCGTGTATTCATAATTTCCTTGACTGAATTTCACTGTGAATTCATGTGAGTGTTGGCTCTAGAGGAAATTAGAGAGATGATTATAAACAGAGTGGTGCTAAAGAAGCAGAGCAGTATTTTGTTCATGTAATGTAACATAGTATACTTACAGTAAAATCACTGTCATTTTCCTCCTTCACACATAGTTGAGTTGGTGTAACTCTCTGCAGAAATGACAGATATTAAAATATATAAATAAATATCAAATTATGCTACAGACCTCCTGATTGTTGTTTTTGAGGTTTCACATTTTCCAGTGCAGGGCCCTAAACTGTTTATATTGGACATAATAATATCTGCAATGTCTCTAAATAGTTCATATTTGCTTTTCTGTTGATGATGCTAATTTATATTCCTCTGGATAAAGTGTGGATAAGCTTTTGAATACACAGTGAAGGGAATTACCACTTTTAAACTATTAAAACTATTTTTAGACTGTAAAAAGACAAAGTTTCTGTACTTACGTACTAACAGCTTATTACATAAAATATTTAGATGTAGCTTGTGTCAAATAAATGGGATATGAGTACAAACTTTATCTAAACTGATTCTCCCAAGGAAGGATACCTTTCAAATTAATTTTGTATGTGTATAGAACATTGTTAATGGTAACAATTGGCTAATTACATGCATTAGCAGGCTTATCAGCTAAGAAAAAAGAAAAAAAAAAGCATGTAAAAAAGAAAATGACGGGAATAACAAAAGTTTCGTTTAGAATACTTTTGAACCTTGTTAAAAAAAAAAAAAAAGAATATTTACTGATGAAATCAGCCAAAACCATTTGACAATGATAAGACTGTTCACAATCCAACTTAACTCCAGAGAGGGTGAACGTAGACTGTGAGTGTGTGGAGGAAGGTGGGAGAAAATGTGAAAAATAAGCTTTGATGGTTTGGTAATTTTGTTATGGAAGATTTTTTTAAGCTTAACCTAATGATGTTTTTTTGTTTTGCTTTGGTTTTTTTTAAGTTTATAATGTGTATGTAGACTATTTAAAAATACCTTTATGTTGTGTTTTTTTAATATTCGGTATTAAAAAGTAGCTGTCACGGCCCAGAGGATCAGCGGGTCGCTGATCAGTAGTTTCATTTGTTTTTCGCTCTCTCTTTCTGTCTCTCTCTCTCTCTCCTGCCGGGGATGGAACTGGTTCACGCCCTTGGCCCCTCTGAAGAGGAAACACCTGGGCCTCATTAATGCTGCTAGCATTAAAGCCAGGGAGTGACTGCTACTTGTCGCTGGATCACTGCTCATTACACAAGAAAAAGTACTTTTTTTCTTTCCCCTAAAAAGGCCTAACAGAAACATTTCATAACAATTTGTTATTTTGTAACATATTAGATATGGTAGCCTGTCTGTATGGGGGTAATTTAGCAATACAACATAAAAAAATAAATAAATAAATGCTTATCAGGTATAAACTGGTATAAATTATTCTGGTACATTAATTATCTTAGATTCCAAAATTACAACAACAGTAAAGCTGGGCTATGTTAAGACACACACACAGGTATGCGTACGTGCATACATGGCTGTGGTCAAAATTTGCATACATTCATCATGTGTATGGATATTGTGGTATTTTTGATTGTAAAACACATCTTTAATGAGTTTAAATTGTTTATTTTATTTAACCTTGGCCAGGTGGTTGTGCTGTTCACAGAAATTAAAAATGCATGCTGTGGAAGAGTTCGGGTCTTAGGAGGTTAATGCTTCAACCATTTGGTTCAAAAGAAGAAAAAAAAAACAGTCAGTTATTACCGTGAATAGTCATGCAGATAGCTTTGACTTTATTTGGCTTAGTTTCTGTGAAATCAGTCATATTTTTCTCCAATGTAACATTAGTGAAATTAATCTTACTGCTCTTAAAAACTCATATTTCTATTTAATAATTAAACAAAATTATTTAAACCAAACATTCCAGGTCAATTAGCATCCAAAGACCCTGCATAACCCTGAATACTTCAGAACTGCAAAGAGGTAAGACTCTAAATAACGTGTTTTTCTAAAATGAAAATGACTTTAGCTGTTAGTGGCAAAGGAACTTGATCTTCTGTCACCAAGTAGAAATTGTCTTCAGTTCCTCCTCTTGGCCTTAACCAGACAACTTTCAGCTTACACAGAAGCAGACAAAGGGTGGATCTGTAAGTCTGACAAAGCTTGAAGAATCAGTGTGTCCGCAGTTATCAACCATTAATGGCTTACACATTAAAAGTCTATGATTGGTTTGAATTTGTAATTTGTGCAGGTAATGAACAATGACTCGCTGCCCACCTCCACGTGGAAAGAAAGTAATTCAAAGCAGAAAAAAATGTGATATAGTGTTTTGCTTTTTTTAAAATCGATTGTTTAACAATGTTTCAGGAGGGACACACACACAGGTACGCGTACGTGCATACATGGCTGTGGTCAAAAGTTTGCATACATTTATCATGTGTATGGATATTGTGGTATTTTTGATTGTAAAACACATCTTTAATGAGTTTAAATTGTTTATTTTATTTAACCTTGGCCTGGTGGTTGTGCTGTTCATTTTCATCTTTTCTGTTATGTCAAGGGTTTAGCTTACTGGTGAAACCAAAATGGACACTACTCCATATATTATGCATATTATTGGACACATCATTAACTTTCTAAGCTTATCGAATACAAAGTAATTAGCAGCAGTCGTGATAAGAAAGCAGTTTGCTTTGACAAAGGAAAGCTGTCTTCCTACTCCACGTACAGCCTCCAACCTTGAAACTGTTAAATGTTTACACAATATTACTGTAACAACAAAGTCAGTTTTTAAGAGGAGACTGGGGTCCAATCCCAAAACATTCCTTACACATTTCCATAGACTCGAGTTGTCATCGGATTAGCATCTGTGGGCAAATAGACTTTAAGGACAGACTTGTTTTTAGAACCGGCCTTAAGAGGCACCACAGTTTTGGGCACTTAGTTGCTGGTTTAATTTTTACCCCTAACCAATAAAGACTACTGGAAACTACTCTCAGATCAAAAATATGATACAGTTTAACTGTGGTGAACAGTGTACTGTAGCCACTTTCCCTAAACTTTGATGTTTTTCCTCAGCCAGATTTATTCTGAAAAGAAATAATCATGCTACAAGGACAGATATAGACCGTTTCAATACGATGCACAATGCAGAATACATGAATGAGTTAGTTATGAGTCAAAGTAGAAATCCCCCCTCTCTATACTCACACTCAGTATGTTCCTCCTAAAGTTATCATCTCAAGTGTGTGGATTTATCCTTGTTTTGCAGTTTGTTATTTCATCGCTAAATCCAGCATCACTATACTCAAGTGCATAAGATGGAAAACTATATTCTGAAATTCTGAAAGTTGTCTTTTGATAGTGTAGATAGTTTTATTAACTGTCTACCACCCACTGGGCCCCTGGTGACAGGTCTAGCCATGTCAGATGCCAGTCAATTACGCAACCAATATTTTTTGGCATTTAAATTGTGCTAACTCACTTTGTCTAAAGTTCAGCGCAGCCCGGAGTAACAAGAGTAAAATGAATTCATTTTGTTAGGCACAAGAACAACTCAAGCATCTTTTTTTTTCTCTTTCAATCTTCTGTTCAGAAACCAGGAATTTAAAAGCCATCTGTATGTCCTTTCACAGATATATGCTAAAACAAATTGCTGTGCTAAGCTATTACTGAGGACATAGCACGTGCTGTTGTTGTACCAGACCTCAGATATTAAAAAAATCCAAAACCTAAAGATTTACACTGACATAAGAGCTCACCTGAGAGCTCATATCTCCATGTGGTTTTGTGAACTCTGCTGCTACCAGAACTGTCCTGATAATAAGATGCACATAAAAATGAAATAAACCTGAGAAATGTCAAGACAATATATGAAGAAGTACAATCCTGCAGTATTATTAGGCGAGATGTGACTGACATTTTTCTTAATGTATGTAATGCATGTGTTAACCTGCAGTTTCATTTCATAGACATGCTGGTTGACACACCCAAGTAAGCAAACAGACTGCTACAGTGATTGAAGAGCTCAGGCGTGTCTTACAAGTGCAAACAATACAGATCCAAGTTCAAGCGACAGCAATGAAGTCTAATTTTCAGTCATGAGCTACAGATTAGAAAATTTGACTTCACTGAAACTTGTACAACTAAAATGAAAACAGATTAGCAATTTTTTTTAATTTCAATATTTCAAGAAAATAGAAAACTACAATAACTGTTTATTTTTATGTTCAGACTTCATCTGTATTTAAATAGCACATTTCAAAAACAGAAAGTTTGCCCAAAGTGCTGTACAAAAACAAAACGAGATAAAACCACTCACATTAAAACACTCACATGAAATAAAACAAAGACAAAAAAGAAGCATATCAATTGGTCCAGATGTTATTGAAAAAAATATGTTTTTAAAAGAGACTAAAAAACAGGAAGTGAAGACGTCTGTCTTATATTTAAAGGCAACGGATTCCAAAATTTGGGAGCCACAATTAAAAAAAAAGCTCGCTCTCCTCTTAAGTTTCAGCCTAGGAATATCAGGCTAAAGTACATCAGAAAGGTATGGAAGAGCAAGACCATTTAGGCATTAATAAGCCAGTGTTAGGACTTTGAAATTAATTCTGTGATAAACAGGAAGCCAATGAAGAGAGGACATCATCGGCGAGATGTTCATGTACCAGTTAAGAGACGGGCAGCAGCATTTTGAACAAGCTTAAGACGTGAGAGAGATACTTGGCAGCATAAAATGCATCGCAATAGTGTTGAGATAAAGGCATGTATTATTTTCCCCAAGTCATGCCTTGATAAAACTGGCTTAAGCTTTGGTATTTGCCTTAGCTGGAAAAAGCTTTTTTGCAACACAGAACTGATTTGTTTAAATGTTTAAAACCAGACTAAAAAGAACTCCATGATACCATTAGTATCCAAATAAAAACATGTTCAATTGTGTAAAAACTATTTTTTCCAATAACTTTGAAAGAAATAGGAGTTTTTATATCGGTCTAAAATTTGAGCGAAGTGAGGGGTCAAGGCCAGTTTTTTTTTAATAAAGTATTTATAATTGTATGTTTAAAACAGTCAGCAACCACACTGGAAGTAATATTGATATTTATAATGGCAAGAACTGAGGTTCCAATCGAGGGAAAAAAAACCTCTTTAAAGAGCCATGCAGGGAGGATATCGAGGGAGAGCCAAAGGGTTTCATTCATCTCACCTCATTGAGAACTGTAATTGAAACAGGCTCAAACTGATGTAAAACAGCTGAGCAGGGAATAAACATGGATCACATGTAGGAAGTACTATTGCTGTCCTGCTGGCCACAATGTTTAGGGTCTCAGTACAGGTTTCATGGAACTACAACGGCACTTTATTCTGGATGGGCCCAATTGTGATCTCAGGGTCCGTAAAGAGTTTCTTCATAAAAAGTGGAGGAGTAAAGATCTGCCACAGAGGAGTTAAACAGGGCTCTGAGACAGAACCTGACCCTGTGTGCGTGTATGAAGTTATTTTCTGAAAATGGCCTTTATGGTGTTGAATCATTACCCTATTTCGATGGTAGTTTTGCAATGACTTTAGTCCATGCAAAGGACTTATTTTCCCACATGTACAGTTGCTTGGGCTCTAAATATAGTGGACAGCAGTTTCTTTATGACTCGTATTCAAAATGGCAACATCCATAAGAAGAAGAAACTTTGTTATACGCTGGACAAATACAAAAGTGATGAATGCAACAAAATGATATAAATGGGCGCTCAGTGCCAACAATTCAAATTTATTTATATAGCACATTTAAAAACAATAGCTGTTGACCAAAGTCTCGTACATCTAAAATAATATAAACATAACCCGAGTAAAGCAACACAAATAAAAATACTCAGAACTGTTTTCCCCGGTAATATTATTAAAAAAATAAAATAAAAATAAAAAGTTCATTATCCCTGATGAGATATTTCATTTTGGAGCCCCATAAGGGGGGTTCAGTGTGGGAAAGAGTAATGTACAACAGTGAGTTTAAAAACAGTGGTTCCTAAGTAAGCCATGAGAAAAGTCCAGGTGTGAATTATACAGGATTACTAAATATCCATTTGAACAAAAAGAATGGAAATCATAAAGTCTAACTTCACTTGAATACATACCAGTCAGGTTACAAGCATATGATTTGAATCACAGAATCCTAAACATCTACAGTAAACTGAAAAACAAAAAAACAATTTAAACAGTTTTCATTGCAGTGGCTGAATAATGAAAGATCCTGCTCACAGCCACTGTTGTGATGACAGATTTGTGTGTTTATTAGAATAAACTAATTTTATAAAATTAAGCTAGGTTTGAAAACATTTTGATACCTGAAATAACACGACAATATATTTTAAAATATACAAAAAACACTGTACATACAAAACTACAATTAAAAAAAAAAAAGCACAAATTTTCCCCAGAAAATAGATATTAGGACTTGGGATGTCTACATGATTACTCACTACCTTTGTAATAATTATAATAATAATTATAACTGTCACTAAAAACTAAACAGAAACATGTAAACTGCATACTAAAAGTTAAATAGAATTCAAAATAAGAGTTCAGCTCTTGTCTATACAAAACAGAAAGCAGCTTTTCAGGCAGCCAAACTAATTATTGCAATCATTCTGTCCCTATACAGTCATAAGTCCTTTGACTCTTGCTGGAGATTCTTATGCAATCTGCATTGCCTCCTCAGAAGCTGCTGTATTACCCTGAACTTCCTGCGAATGCCCGTCAGGACTACCTTGCTTTGGCCCCACAACAGATTTAATTATGTTTTCTAGGTGTGGATTTCCATTTGCCTCCTTCTCAACTCCTGCCAACAGATTCTCATCCCCCTTTTTCTTCAGATTACCCACAAAGTTTTTAAATATAGTGAGCAGAGGAAAGGAAAATTCAATCACACTCTGTTTACTCTTTGGAAACCCATAGAAGTATCCACCACTGTGCAAACCAAACACTTGTCCATATGCATCAAATACTGGGGAGCCAGAAGAGCCGTGATACATGAAAGAGTTGTAGGTCACATACATATTTTCATATGGGTGATTTTTGATCGCCTGATTGATTGCACAAATAGTGATGATGTATTCCTTGATGTCCTCTAAATTTTTATTAACAGCCTCCTCTCGTCCCTCTTTCTCAATGACACATGTAGGATCCATTTTTTTCACTCCTTGTCCTGGGTGTCCAACAACACAGGCTGCACCATCTGAAGGTACAGGCCCAAATCTCTTGAGGAGCCCCGGTGGAACCTGACTCTCTGTTTCTAGCTTAAGTATGGCATAATCTAACTTATCGTTGCCAACAAACACCTCGGCATTAATCTTGTTCTTGTCAGATTCTTGTTTTTCAAAGTTAAAGACAGCAGTAATGTTTACACATTCATGCCAATTAGGTAATTTTGAATCAACCCAGTATTTGAATAAGTGGGCATTTGTCAAGACAAAGTTGTCAAATAGCACAAAGCCTGTGCCCTGCATTATGAAGGGATCATTTATGGGTACCTCCAAGAGACAAACTGACTCGCTCAGTTCAAGCAGCAACCTGACTTTGTGAATTTCACTAAAAGACTGTTCGATCTTTCCAAAGTTCTCCTTCCTCAGTTTCAGTGCTTCCTTGAAAGAATTGCCAGGGAATTCACTCTCCATCCATTTTTTCTGATGGTCATACTGCTTCTGCAGTAGCTTATAAACCTCCTTAGGGTCAATGTCTTTTTCTTTGATTGCTGCTTTTAGACTGATTCCCTGTTTCTGTGCTACAGCTAAGACTGATCTTGTTTCTCTTGCGCGCGTTGCATTAGTTGATGCAGATTGTCCCTGTGGACGACATATCTTGAATTTCTTATTATGCAGTTTTTTAATCTTCTGTGTGCACACAATCTTATGTTCATCATTAATGCTCATTAGCTCAAAGTAGCCAAGCTCATCAATGAAGCGACCATCTCTTTTCAGAGCCTCCTCCACACTCATCTCCTTCTCTCCATAAACACAAAGATACTTGAACGTATTTAGTATTGTGAATTTGAGATGCTTGTTTGGTTTTAGGTTTTTCCCTCCTGTTGTATCAATGTAAAAGACAGAATAGGAATCTTTTGGACGTATATCTCTGACATCTTTAGTCTCCCATACCTGTTTATTATTTATTCTTGATATGCTTAGGATTTCACCATCACTGATACAAGAACAAGGAAAATGTGTTGAAACAATTGATTCATCATCTCCTGTACCCCTCTGAATGATAACATTTTGTTGTGGATCCTTAAACATCTTTTTATATTTATTTAAAGTTTTTAAGGCCTCCAGCACTGTGCAAGGTTGCTCACAGTCAATGTCGTATGTGTCACCTGACTTGAATTTCACAGCAAATCCATGTTCATGTGGGTCCTGCAGGAAATCAGAGTGGACAAAATGGAAGTTAGATGCTGCTATTGTACCAAAAAGTAAGACTAATTAAGTTTAATGTATTTTGTGCATCTTTGTGCAGTTATTATCATTCTTGTTTTTTTCACTTTGTAGACTACTACACTCAGTTCAGTCAAAGTTAACAAAAAAATTAAACAGTTCATCTAAATCAGTTAAAGTTTTGACTGTTAAAGTGACTTATACTGAATAAATAAAAATGACCCTGAATCAAAAGAACTTAAAACTCAAAATAAATAACAGTAGGGCATGTCATTGGAATCTAATCCAGGAATCTAGATAAAAGCACTAACATCTGAACCTTGCCGTTTCATGTTTGTCTATTATACAGCCTTACCTCTTACACAACAACACCCATAAAACATGATAATTATCTGATATCACTGTGTCGACAACAACAACAACATTTTCAAAAATTACATTTTTGTGATTTCATTCCTTTATGGATCAGGACATAAACCTACACAAAGGAGATGTTTGCTTTCAGCTTTTGGCAAAAAGTCTGGCAAAGCAGGATTTTTTAATTCATCATGACAATGATGAGTCAATGGCTATATTTTAATGGAAAACAATATTTTTCTAAAACATTTTAATGGTATTTTGAAAGTATTTTAAAAAAGTCCATCAAATAAAATAAAAATAATTCCATGTATACTTTGGGTTTCATATGTTACATCTTGGGGGCCAGATGTTACAGGATGTCTGGAAAATTGAAAATTTCTCAGATTTGATACCAATGTTTTACCCTCTGAGGTAGAAGTCATCTTGAATTCTGACCCCAAAGTTTTTGAAAACAGCAAAAAAATACTATTTGAGAAAAGATTTATTAATTGTTTTTGGTCCATTTGCCAAAACTTGCAAAACAATTTAATAATAAAACAAAAAAAAAAGTTAAAAAAAAAAAAAAGTATGGTCTGATATAGTGTTAGGGTCACCATTAATGATGAATTAGACCTCAAGGAGTTTAAAGACATTTGTAATTTTCTCTAATCATAAAGTAGTTATTAGCTAAAGGTTTTGCTAAATCTAGCAGCCAAGATGGTAACCATGAGCTGAAATTAACTGCATGATGATCACTGCTTTGAGCAAGAAGTCAATCTGAGCTGGTTTATATTGCCATTTTAGAAAAACAATGTTAAAAGTGAAAAAGAAATGGCTGTAGGTCAGGCGGTCAGCAGGTCATCTACTGATCGGAAGGTTGGTGGTTTGATTCCTGGCTTCCCATAGTCTGCATGCCAAATATCCTTGGGCAAGATACTAAACCCAAATTGCTCTCCGATGCATCCATCGAAGTATGAATGTGTGTGAATGTTAGCTAGAAAGCACTAAGAAAATGTGCTTACGCGAATGGGTGAATGCACAAGTTGTGTAAAGCGCTTTGCGTGCTCAGCAGTGGCGTGTCTAGAAAACTTTTGTTGGGGGGGCCAGGTAGGGGCACAGATTTGGAGAAGGGCGGCAGATGTAATTGGCAGATAATGTTAAAAACAATTCTACCAACCATTAACCATAATTCAATAATCCTATAAACCTAATAACCAAATGCACTTTTAACTCTTATTAGAATGAGATTTTAACCACTACGGTGCAAAGTTTTTAGATACTGCATTGATAAAGTACAAGAGATACAATCAGTCAGTGTTTATTCAGCATTCAAGGACATCAATATTTGCATAGTATTTTTACTGACATATAGTGCACATATGTTTTGGGCAAAAACATTTTTGAATATTAAAATACGAACATTTGTAACAAACAATTGGCAAATTAGCCAATGCCAATGCAAAACCAATGCCTGTTAAAAAAAAGAAGATAATCTTCTCACAAACTGGTGTTTGATTTTGAAACAGGAAAAAAGTGGGGAAACAAATGAAAAGACTAACATTTGAATAAAACCTGAAAGCAAGTAAATACTTTCTATGCTGCCTTATGGCAAACTTTGGTAATATTGATCAAGAACAACACTGGCTGATGATGAAATACAGTCCGCTGGCATGGTGACACTGCCAGTATTAACCTGCAGGGCTGGACTGGGACAAAAAAATTGGGCATTTTCACTACAGATTGGCCCACCAGGTATCAAAGCCATAAAGCCTTTGAATGAAAACAAATGCTGTTGTGACAGTGATGTACGCTGTCTTTTTGGTATACGTATAATTTCTATACATTTTACGTCAGATAAAAACTTTCTTCGCAAGATTCAGATAATTATTTAATAAAAGCTAGATATTTTAAATGAGAATAAAAAAGAAAAGTATTTCTTTGTGCCCTCCTCTCCCTGTTAATGCCCTACCTGGCCCCCTGGAAACACTTTGCTAGACCCGCCCCTGCACAGTTACCAGCTGTCAGCTACATAAAAAAAAGGATCCTGGTGTTATTTGTCTCTCAGAAACAGTTCATCACTTCCCTTCAACTCATTCATGTCACCTAAAAGATAAACCTGTTTCTCCATCACAGCTCTGATGATTCAGTAAGGACATCTCCTGGTTTCATCCTCATGTTTCCCTCTCACCACATTCTATCACAATTCTAACAACAGCTGATCAAGCTTAAACGTGCTGCTGTTGTTTAGCGCGACATCCGCTGGTTTCCTGTTTCTGGCGCAAAGTGGGCGATAAATAAACAAGAGAGACGATCAGCTGATCATTGATCAGTTTCATGATTGAAGTAGCAATAGAAGAGGCAGCTGTAAAGACAGAATAACTCCACATTTGTGTCTTTTTCCATGCTAGCTAAAGTTCGGGACAAACTGCGTCTCTTCTCAGCTCAATATGAAACGCATAATATTTTCTCTGAATGAGGGACCATTCCATTTTTTAAGGAGCCGTTGACTAACCTTATGAATAAAATAAAGTTCACTATCAGTAACATCATAGCAACCGAACAGCTGTATAAACTCCTCATGCTAGCTCACGCAGTACGAGTTACTGTAACTGACTGTAAAAGGTCAGCACAACGAAAATAAACTCCACCTAAACTTGGTTTATATCTGACCCAGATAGACTGCAGGTCATAACTTCTTACCTGAAGTTCAGTTCACCAGACACTGGGACCGGTGGCTGCCTCGGGGCTCTCCTCCTGCCTCACCTTCCCTCATCCACCTGTTGCCTCTGTGGAAGCTCCGCCATAGCCACCACCAAACAACTGAGTTACTTTTACACATCAGCCAGCATCTGGCCAATCCACCACCTCTCATTGTTTATGCCATTACAAAAAAAAAAAAAGTCATCAGCCCACCATGCAAACGTCCGATGGCTAGTCCAGCTATGTTAACTTGTTAATCTTTGTCCGAAAAAATGTTTTCTGCGGTGCCTTCTTTCGTGCTTGGCTCTCCTACCTTTGCTAACATGGTGCGCATAGTGCAGAAGCCGGTGCTGCATTCACTTACCCTCGGATATCTGAGCTTCACTGTGAAACCATAATCGTACATTTGATATTTCATTAAATTTTATTGTTTTAGCTTCGGGGTGGCACCTGGGGTGGCCAGTCTGGTTGGGGGGTGGCCTGTGCCCCCCCAGGCCACCCCACTGGACACGCCATTGGTGCTCAGAAGAGTAGAAAAGCGCTATATAAGAACCAGTCCATTACATGAATTAGAAAAGCAATAAACAACAACAACAAAAATAGCTGCTACTGAGTATGGGCCATTTTTCATATTAAGTTGATTTTTGTTTTTTAATAAACACATGGAATCATCCAGGAGCTCACCTGACAGGCTGTCGCTTCCTCTGGTTCCATTTTCACTCTGCTGCTGCCACCAGCACTGTCCTGATGAAGAAAGATGTACACACTTCTTACGTGGGTTAATAATATCAAGGTAATAAATGACAAAGCAATACATACTCTGCCTAATAATCCTGTAATGTATGTGTTGTTACAGAAGAGCATAAGGTGTTACAAGTGTTTTGTTTGATAGAGAAATGTAATGGGTGCAATGTAGACTGTTTCAAATTACAGTGATATATATTACTAGTGTTGGCAAAGTTACTTTAAATTACTAAGTTAGTTACATTACTAGTTACGTCTATCAAAACTAACTCAGTTACTTCAAGTTACTCGTTACTTTCAAAGTAACTAGTTACTAGGGAAAGTAACTTTGGTTTTACTCAGAATTGTGTTTTTAATATTGTGTTGCTTCCCTAACTGGATACCCAGCAAGGATGCCAGTCTGCTAGCTTGCTTACATGTTAGCACTATCCTGCCACAAGTGCACTGTGCCACCTACCAACAAAAAAGGAATAAAATAATGTGCATATTTCCACGAGAGAAATCCCACGCCTGGACCATCGTTGACCGCCGCCATGATTCTAGCCTACGTCACAGCATCATGTGCGCTTTTTACATCCAACATGAAAACTGCAGTCGTGGTGCTTTCGATTGTACACAGAGCTCGGAAATTCTGCCTTCTGAATAGGAACTGCAGATGAGCTGCATACACGGCTGGACTGGGACAAAAAAAAAAACAAAAAAACACAAATCGGCCCAGGCATTTTGACTAGAGACCGGCCCACCATTATAGGAAAAATCATGCAGCCTTTGAATGAAAACAAACGCTGTTCTGACAGTGATGTACACTGTTCTGATGGTATATGCATCAATCAATCAATCGTTTGTTGTAAGATTCAGATAATTATTTTTTAAAAGCGATTTTTTAAATGCGATTTTTTAAAAGCGAGACTTTTAAATGAGAATAAGAAAGAAAAGTATTTCTTTGTGCCCCCCTCTCCCTGTTAATGCCCTACCTGGCCCCCTGGCAAAACTTTGCTAGACCAACCCTGCACAGTTACCAGCTGTCAGCTACGTAAAAAAAAAAAAAGGACTCTGGTGTTAAGCACGGCCTGGTGCGCGCCGCTCCGCCAGGTGAGCTGAATTAAAGCAATCAAGGGCTGCCGTGCCTAGTAGACCTTAAAATGCATGCAGCAGTCATTTGACCCGGATGCGACATACTGAGAGGACAGCAAACAAAGCACAATCCACTTTCCGCTGTGAGGAAGACTTTGAGCTAGATGGGCTATTGGTAAGCTCTTTGACTCATATTTGCTGCTTATATGCTTGGGAACTGTGGAAGCTCAATTGTGGAAATGTATTTATGCTTTGAGAATTAGTTACTGCATTTAAGCTTAAAAAATTATATTGACATTAAAATGAATGTTTAAGTTTGAATAAATTGCTTATGTAGATAGTGTTTCCCACTTGTTTATGTTAATTAATACTAAAAATGGCTACCCCAAATCCTTGGTTAAAGTCTCTATTAAAATATTTGCAAAACTTTTAAATGTATACTTTAAAAATGTAATTGTTTATAAAAAAGTATAAAAGGCAAGGTAGACACATTTTGTGTATTTAAGAACCACAGTTTATTTCATCTTCGTTTGTTTGATTACCCAGCTCTGTGATTAAAAAAAAAACCAATGAATGTAAAACTAGCTTAAACTGGGTTAAATGATAGTTTAGCTAAAACTAAATACTTTTGTCTATGTTAAATGGCTTTACTGTATAATGCATTTAATTTATCTGAATCATTAATGAAATGTTCTTTATTTTTTGTGTTTAAAGGTTTTTCACCTACCTATCTAGCAAAACAACTATCTAACTAGCAACTACCTGATTGACTGAACTTGAAACTGGTCAAAATAAATTGACTGAAATTCAAAGTCTGGTCTTTTTCAAGTGTGGGCACCTCACAGACAGAGAACACTTGACAGATATTTTCATATGGGTCATTTTTGATCTCCTGATTGCATAAAGAGTGATGAAATATTCCTTTTAGTCTAAATTTTTGTTAACAGCCTCCTCTCGTTTGTCTTTCTCAATGACACATGTAGGATCCATTTTTTTCACTCCTCCTGGGTGTCCAACAACACAGGCTGCACCATCTAAAGGTACAGGTCCAAATTTCTTGAGGAGCCCTGGTGGAACCTGGCTCTCTGTTTCTAGCGGTGCTTCAGTTTTTTCTAGCTTAAGTATGGCGTAATCTAATTCAGCGTTGCCAACAAACACCTTGACATTAATCTTGTTAATTTCTTTAAACTCTTGTGTTTCGAAGTTAAAGACAACTGTAACATTTGCAATTTCATGCCAATTAGGTGGGTTTTTTTTTTTTTGGTGAATAAAGTATTTGATTAAGTGGGCATTCGTCAAGACATAGTTGTCAAACAGCACAAAGCCTGTGCCCTGGTTTATGAGAGAACCAGTTATAAAACAAACTGACTCGCTCAGTTTAAGCAGCAACCTGACATTGGAAAGATCCAACAGTCTTTTAGTGAAATTCACAAAGTTCTCCTTCCTCAGTTTCAGTGCTTCCTGGAAAGAATTGTCAGGGAATCTACTTCCCATCCATTGTTTCAGATGTGGAAACTGCTTACGCAGTAGCTTAAAAACCTCCTTAGGGTCAATGCTGCTGTTTGTTTCTTTCACTGCTGTTTTTATACTGATTCTCTTCTCCTGTGCTACAGCTAAGACTGATCTTGTTTCTCTTGTGCGCTCTGCATTATTTGATGCATGTGGCGGATTCTGAAGTTTCTGTTGCCCGGCGAGGGCTACTTGATTTACATCTGTTGTTTCTGCATTGGCTTTCTGTAGACGACGTATCTGGAATTTCTTCTCGTCCAGTCTATCAATTTTGTCTGTGCACTCAGTCTTACGTTTGTCAGTGATGTTGATCAGGTCAAAGGAGCAGAGGTCATCAGTGAAGCGGCCATCTCTTTTCAGAGCCTCCTCCACACTCATCTCCTTCTCTCCATAAACACAAAGATACTTGAACGTATTTAGTATTGTGAATTTGAGATGCTTGTTTGGTTTTAGGTTTTTCCCTCCTGTTGTATCAATGTAAAAGACAGAATAGGAATCTTTTGGACGTATATCTCTGACATCTTTAGTCTCCCATACCTGTTTATTATTTATACTTGATATACTTAGGAGTTCACCATCTCTGATACAAGAACAAGGAAAATGTGTTGGAACAATTGATTCGTCATCTCCCTTACCCCTCCGAATGATAACATATTCATCTGCACACTTAAGGCAAGGCAAGGCAAGTTTATTTGTATAGCACAATTCAACAACAAGGTGATTCAAAGTGCTTTACAGAGACATTAGAAACAAAAACAAATACAAAGCATGATTTAAAATTGATTAAAACAAGCAAATAAACTAACTAATTAACAAACAAACAAACAAAATATAAAATCAAAACAGATAAAATCAGAACAGTAGATAAAATCAGTAGTTAAATGTAAGTTTTGAAATTTAAGCTTAAAAGTGTGGATTTGGTGCTTTATTCAAATGCAGCTGAGAACAGGTGAGTCTTCAACCTGGATTTAAATAAACTGAGTGTTTCAGCTGATCTGAGGCTTTCTGGGAGTTTGTTCCAGATATAAGGAGCATAAAAGCTGAATGCAGCTTCTCCGTGTCTGGTTCTGACTCTGGGAACTGATAAAAGACCGGATCCAGATGACCTGAGGGATCTGGAAGGTTCATACTGGGTCAGGAGGTCATTGATGTATTTTGGTCCTAAACCATTCAGAGCTTTATAGACCAGCATCAGAACTTTAAAGTCTATCCTCTGACGGACAGGCAGCCAGTGTAAAGACCTCAGAGCTGGACTGATGTGGTCCACTTTTTTGGTCTTAGTGAGGACTCGAGCAGCAGAGTTCTGAATGAGCTGTAGTTGTCTGACTGATTTTTTTTTTCGGTAGACCTGTAAAGATGCTGTTACAGTAATCAAGCCTACTAAAGATGAATGCATGGACTAGTTTTTCCAGGTCCTGTTGAGACATCAGATCTTTTATCCTTGAAATATTCTTGAGGTGATAGTAAGCTGACTTTGTTATTGTCTTAATGTGTTTTTCTAAGTTTAGGTCTGCATCCATCACTACACCCAAATTTCTCGCCTGGTTTGTGGTTTTTAGATGTATAAATTGAAGTTCTCTGGTGACCTGTAATCGTTTTTCTTTGGCGCCAAAGACTATTACCTCAGTTTTGTTTTTGTTTAACTGGAGAAAATTGTGGCACAACCAGTCATTGATTTCCTCAATGCATTTACCAAGAGCCTGCACAGGGCCTTGGTCTCCTGGTGACATTGTGATATATATTTGTGTCATCTGCATAGCTGTGATAGTTTATTTTGTTGTTGTTTATAATCTGTGCCAGTGGGAGCATGTAAATGTTAAACAGAAGGGGTCCCAAGATGGAACCTTGGAACTCCACATGTGATACTTGTCTGCTCAGATGTGAAGTTACCTATTGATACAAAGTATTTCCTGTTTTCTAAGTATGATTTGAACCAGTTTAGTACAGTTCCTGAAAGACCTGTCCAGTTCTCCAGTCGTTTGAGTAATATGTTGTGGTCAACTGTATCAAATGCTGCACTGAGATCCAGTAAAACTAAGACTGACATTTTTCCACTGTCTGTATTCAGACATATGTCATTAAACACTTTGGTCAGAGCGGTTTCAGTGCTGTGGTTCTGTCTAAAACCTGACTGGAAGGCATCGTAGCAATTATTCTGTTTTAAGAAGTAATTGAGCTGTTGAGAAACTGCTTTTTCAATGATCTTACTTAAAAATGGGAGATTTGAGATCGGCCTGTAGTTGTTCATTTGTGTCTTGTCAAGATTGTCCTTTTTCAGTATAGGTTTAATTACAGCAGTTTTTAGTGATTCTGGAAACGCACCTGATAATAAAGAAAAGTTGACGATCTGTAACAGGTCTGACTCTAAAGTCTTTGAGACCTTTTTGAAAAAACTTGTTGGCAGGACATCTAAACAGCAAGAGGAGTTGTTCAGTTGACCTAAGATGTCCTCCAGGTCTTTGCTGTTAATAGGTTTAAACTGTTTCATGGTATTTAAACAGTTTTTTGGTGGACACAGTACATATCCTGGATCTGCTGTTGATGTACCAATTGCTTGTCTAATTTTTTGGATTTTTTCTGTGAAGAATTTGGCAAAGTCATTGCAGGCCATGGTCGAATGAAGTTCAGCTGCCACTGACACAGGAGGGTTTGTTAGCCTGTCAACTGTAGAAAATAAGACCCGAGCATTATGGCTGTTTTTAGTGATGATGTCAGAGAAGTAGGACCTCCTTGCACTCCTCAGTTGTAAATTATAATTGTGAAGTTTCTCTTTATAAATGTCATAATGAACCTGGAGGTTTTTTCTCCATCTGCACTCAGCTTTCCTACACTCTCTTTTTTCATTTTTCACCAGTGTGGAGTTTCTCCATGGAGACTTTTTCCTTCCAGAGATAACCTTCACCTTAATGGGAGCAATAGTGTCCATTACATTTAACATGTTAGCATTGAAGCTATTGACGAGCTCATTGACTGACCCTCTGGACAGGTCAGGTGTTAATGGGAAGACCTGGTTAAAAATTGCACTACTGTGTTCAGTTATACACCGTTTTGTGATCACTGTTGTTGATATATTTGTGTGGGCTGAGATTTTACTTTCAAAGAAAACACAGTAATGATCAGACACGCCCACATCAGACACAGTAACCTTTGAAATGCTCAGGCCTTTGGAGATCAGTAGGTCAAGAGTGTGTCCTCTATTATGTGTGGCCTCTGTTACATGCTGAGTCAGCCCAAAGTTGCCCAGAGTGTTACTCAGGTCTTTAGTCCCTTTGTCCTGAGGGTTGTCCACATGGATGTTAAAATCCCCAACAATAATTACACAGTCAAAATCAACACAGATCACAGACAGCAGTTCACTGAGGTCATTAAAAAAGTCTGTGCAGTATTTGGGAGGCCTGTAAACATTAAGAAACACAACTTTGGATGGGGCCTTCAGCTGTAAAGCCACATATTCAAAAGACTGAAAACTTCCAGGAGATAGCTGCTTACATTGAAATGATTCATTAAATAAGACAGCAACCCCCCCTCTCCTGCTCACCCTGGCCTCACTGATAAAACTGTAGTTAGGAGGGGTCGTCTCGATGAGAACAGCTCCACTGTTACTTTGGTCCAACCAAGTTTCAGTTAAAAACATAAAATCAAGGCTGTGCTCAGTGATTAAATCATTAATTAAAAATGTTTTCCCAGCTAGAGATCTAATGTTTAATAAAGCCAACTTAAGTGTTTTAGAGGTATTACTTGTCCCCTCGTGTTTGGGAGCAGTCTGTGGCACACAAGGTATGTTTACTATGTTTAAAGATCTTTTAGAGTGCATCTCTCTGTGTTTTGACCAGGCCACATGTCTCCTGTCACCTAAAAGTACAGAGATTTTAAAACCTTCTAGTAAACAGGGTCCCAGCTTCTCCTGGGAAAAGTCACCACTGCCATAATCCTCACAGCCCGGACCCTTCACACATCACACATCAGACTGCGGAGACAGAGCATGAAGGTGGTAAGGAGGAACTAAGGGGGGCGAGGCTGGGCAATGTGACTTCGATTGCTCTGTTGAGGGTGGGGCTCGATGGCGAACCTTTGGCCGCTCTGGTGGGGGGTTTATGGGGGACAAAAAGGGATTGGGACGGGGGGTAGATCTGAGCCCAGCATTGACCCGCTCCATCATCTCCTCAGTGAATTTCAGGTGTGGGGAGGAGGGAGAAAGGGAGGGGGAGGAGGGTGATGGCCTGTCAGGGGTTTTGGGGACTGGTCCCTTGTCCTGGTCGTTGGTGTTGTTGAGAGAGTTGGAGGCAAATAGGGACCCCTCTTCTTGCCTTAGATGTCTCTCCTTTCTGAGGCTCTTCCTCAGATGCCTTAGGTGTCTCTCCTTTCTGAGGCTCTTCCCGGGTGGGGGCAAATGGAGCTCCTCCTCAAGGTTTCTGCTGGGCTTTGTCTGTTCTTGGAGTACTGTTTGTTCCTCTTTATGAGATAACTCCTCGTTTATCTCAGCCTTGGCACCAAGCACAGATGGATGACGTATGGAATAAAACAAGTTGGAGGTGAACAGTTTCACCCCTGACTTGTTAAAATTAAATCCATTTGCTTTAAACAGATGCCTGCGTTCCCAAAAAATATTAAAGTTGTCGATAAAATGCACTGAGTGGTCGGCACATGCTGATATAAGCCATTTATTCAGTGTAAACAACCTGCTGAATCTCTCGTCTCCTCCTCTGACCGGCGGTACAGGTCCACTGA